>NC_137629.1:21985155-23185155 GCF_963383615.2 Lipophrys pholis
CAACACAAGATCAAATTTTATCACCGTTGACTCACAGACACTTTCCTCCTAATGATGTGGATCTACAAAAGCTCCCTCGCGTGAACACTCTCCATGCTCACAACAGTACAACAATTAAACCTTTCATACTCTTTTATTACTATTATTTACAAGACCCGGACTCCAAATGAACTCGCGCGCACGAGGTGAAACGGATCAAATAAGGGAGGACTGGGCGTGAGCGACGGCAAGGTTGCAGGGCGAAACAATGAGGCCTATAAACAAGATGCAAAGTGTATTCAGTTCCTCTTTCACCTGCTGTCAGTGTGCCCACACAACGGTGACACAGAGGGGCAATGAAAATCCTCTAACTTCTGCAGTACGTCTCCCATACTGCGGAAAATTCAAGTTTGAATCACCCACCACGTCTGAGAGTTAAAAAAAAAAAAAAGAAAAAAAAAAAGAAAAATCTGGCATTTTGATTTATCAGAGGAAAAAGAGCAGAGCAGGAGAGAAGTTGGTACGAACACCAATCAAAGCCTCAGTGTGGAGGGATGCCGTAGACAAGATCAGAAATCCTCACCTGCTGCAGTTAAAGACCGAAATGACACTCAGGTACAGGTACAAGGTTGATACCCATGACATTTTTAAACAGTTTCGTCGACATTTGTCGGGCTGCAGCATGCTGATTTCAAACACTGACAACCGGCTCCTTCTGTTAAAAGAAACAGTCGATGTGTGAATATGAGGCCATACTTTTAGTGAAATTTTCTTTCTCGTTTGTATTTTTGTGTGAATGCATGCAGGGCATTATTCCTCAATGCAGCTCTCAGTTGTTACCCATTACCCAATTTTCTTTTTAAGCGTACTTGGTGTGCTTTTCTATAAATCAGCAACGGACATTTGCATATGTGTGAGTGCAAAGTGTGCGTCTGTCTGTTCTCGCTCTCCCACAAAAAAAAAAATAAAAATAACCCTGTCATTTCCGCATTTTTCATTTCCAATCAGTTGTCAGCCTGTGAATGGGCGGTTTGAATTTGCAGATCGCTGCTGAATCACACCACATCGTGTCATACATGTTTATGACACTGATGGCGGAGGCGGGAGATTGCAGCACAACAGAGGGGAAAAACAAACAGGTCTCCAAGGTGATCGAGAACATTTCTGAGACTGAAACCAATGTGCTTATTATGAAACTGGCAGGCTAAATAGGCTGGAGGATGAGCCAAGAGCCTGGTGGAGCAGAGTAATCACTGACAAATTGCAAACCTTAGCTACAGCGCACAGACACTTTACATAATGTATCCATGAAGTTGTGCGTATCACGTGTCTGCGGCAGACAAAACAAGACGAAGCCTGAAAACACTGCTCGTCTCCTCCAACCCATCACTCAGAAGGAGCGCTGTTTTGAGCCCACTGTCTATTGTATTATTTCGGTTTGAGAGATTGCTCTGTGTACCTGTCGCTGGGTCAACGGTCCGCTCGATCAAATGGTCGTCCTGGTGAACCCACTCGCCGTTGCACTTGAAGTAGATCTGTGTGGCCGGCGTGGAGCGGCAGGTCAGCGTCACCGGCTTGTTCTTCACGATGAACTCGTCCTCCGGTTCCACCAGGAAGTGAGGTAAAAGGTCCGAGAAGGCTGCGGGGAGCGTTGCAGGGGTGGCGTGCTCAGAACCTGAGAGGGTTTGATAAAAAAAAAAGAGAAGAAAAAAGAAGACATTTCAAAGGGATGCCAAATAAATGGGGGGGGGGGGGGGGGGGGGGGGAGCTTTCAAAGCCTTTCAAGTTGTCATGAAGAGGGGAGCTGAACCTGTGACTGCTTGAGTGGCGAGCAAAATATCTAAAGCAGATTTTCAGTGTCCTTGGTGAGTTTCAGCTCATACATATGCATACAGACGAGGCAGAAGAAGACAGAGTCGCAGGCAGATGGACGGACGGGGTGAGAAGGAGAGAGAGACGGCGCTGAATGGAGGAGAGCTGGCAGTGACAGAGCTTGGCCTCGTGTGCTCTTGGCTGGGTCGCGGGGTGGAGGGGATAGTTGAGTCCACGTCTTTACTCCGGCTCTTAATCACAGCCCTTTAACATCAGCGCTGATGGACCAGCAGCCATAAATCCCGTCCCAGCGACCAGGCCACTTCACACTGTGTTATACGGCTCTTCAACCCTGACTCTAACTCTCCCACATTAAGCAGGACGGGGCGAGAGGCAGCAGGGTTAAAGATGACTGACAGCCAGACAGCCTGTTAACTCAAATTCACCTCCAATATACAGGACGTTCTTCTTATTCCTCCAGATTGTTCTATGACATACAGGACATGTGGAGCAAGAAGAAAGCCGATACACTTCTACTGTGCAGAGCTACAGGAGCCGTTCCTGCTTGGATGATGCCACAATTTACGGCAGGCTTGTGTGCGCGCCTGCTGAAAAATGTCCGATACAAATGCTGAATGACACAAAAGAGCCTACAGCGCACACATCCCTCCTCTATGAACACACTTTCTCTCTCTCTCTAAACATATTAGCCGTGCGCGGGAGATAGCGAGAGGACACAGAACGGAGTGGAATGAGGGAAATAACCTCTTTACACCACCGACACTCAGGGGAAACCAGTAAATCCCAAAATAAAACCCCCTTAAAAGGAGTGTAATATTAATTTACTGCCCCGAATCCAATATGGCTGACAGACTGGGCATTAACAACCTTCTCCATCACTCCCTGTGCAGCAGGAGAGGATGGGAGTCCACATCTCTCATAATGAAACGGCAACACTCGTGCTGACCTTTCTCTCCTCTTGTCCTCTCCTCCCTCACCGAGTCTTTGTTCATCCTTACAGCTTGCCCATGCCCGGGTCAGGGATAACATTACTCTGCGTCATAAATACCAATCTTTAGATAAAGACATTATCTGTCAGTTCCTCCCCCACTCCACATTATATTAATGTCTCTCTCTTTTCCTTTTTTTCCACTGTACCCCTGTGTGCTGAGTCGCTAATTTATCAGAATGAGATACTGTGAAGCACGCCACCGCTGCTGCTGTCGCTGAACCCCATTAATGTTTCGTGTACATGTTTAACTCTTAATGAAAACTAAATGTTCTGTGTCCAATGAACGACATACATCACTTGCTGACACTTTGCCATTTTCCCATTTTCTTACCGCACTCATTTACACAGGGAAATATGGCAGCTCTCTATTCAAGATGACACATCTCCCCGGCATTATTTACTGTGCCTGTGCGTGTGTGTTTTCCGTCTCGGTGTCGAGGAAAAGGCCACAGTTCATCATGAATAGTGAATATAATTGCTCTAACGGAGAGCCAAAACTTTGCTAATAAACAGCGTGGGACCAGTAGGTCAGGCTGTTTGAAAATGTGTTGGTCCTAATGACGGCGGCTTCTTCTAATGGGCCGGCTTCCAGCTTTGTGACCGCAGCCATTAGCCGGCTGGGCTGACCCCCCTGTACTCCCCGCAGACTGAAGACGACGGCTCACTAAAACAGTGGGCGAGACTCACCTCGCACCTGCCAGGTTAATCATCTCATAGGGGACAGATGATGTTGAAGCAGAGAGCGAAACTCAAAGCCACCTGAGAAGCCTGACAAGTTGCGAGAACGGCTTGATGAACTCCTGATGTTGTTATCTCGCCGCCGGCTCCTCATTTGCAGGGGTCACATTCAGCGTCATCTCTAAACTTATGATGATGTTCCCAATTTGTGTTTGTGGTTGTGTGCGCGTTCGGCGTGTCGTCAAGGGTGGGGGTTAGTCTCTCGTTTTAGCACATGTACTTTAGGTTAATGAGGTTAAACCCGTAATTTCTTTTCAGAAGTAAATTGTCACTTTATGGAAGGACATTCTAGTCACGCACTGCTTTATGTCAAACCCATAATGGGGGTCTGATACGGAGTAAATTGGCTCGGATTATTGTCACGACACAACATACTTCAAAGTCAATGTGCGCACACATCCACATATAGACACACACACACACACACCCACAAACACACATACGCAAGGGTAGTATCAGCCACTTGAAAGACTTTTCGCGGGTCAATGCACAAATCAAATAGACATACAGCAGCACTACGGGCACTGCATTCGACTCCGCTGAGTGTGATCAGCTATGGCCGCCATTAATCGACAAATGCACCTGTGTCCATTGCCGGATCAGTTTGTGCACATAACGGACCGCAAACACCGCATGCTGGATTTCTCCCTTGCTGATCATATGGCCACTGACAATAAATTAATTGATACAAGAAGCTTGATGAGCTGCAGAGGCCCAGAGGCGACACGGCCTCCTGCGCATCTTTGTGCAAGGAGTCCAGGCGCCTCCGTTTCTATTCCTGTATTTTCCAAAGGGGAGGGAAAGAAAATGCATCAGGGCTTGACCCGATATTTGTTTGCAGCTGCGATTCTCTCGAGAGACGATTCAACTGACCACGACCACGCACTCACGCACGCGCACACACACACACACACACACACACACACACACACACACACACACACACACACACACACACACACACACACACACACACACACACACACAGAGTGTGCACCAGCTGTCAGTGTGCTGAGCCATGATGTCGAGGGCAGATTTCCCCCTGCAAACAGACCCCCATGTCTCATCTGTCCAGCTGACCACCTCAACTCCCAAGTCAGGGACCGGGCACATCCACAGGAGGAGGACATGATGAATGATGCAGTCAAAAACACATGAAAATATATTCAAAACCCAGAACAAAGATCACGTTCCCGTGCCCACTGTCACAATATATGAAGACAGCGCTGCATTATGAAAAGCAACCCGGATGAAAGTGTTGCAACTTTGTAAAATGTCTTTTGTTACCATCGGCCTTCGACGTTTCATAATGATTTTTTACTTTAATGTCACTTTCTGTATCACTTTCGCGGAGTAGGTTTCTTTTATGTGTGCGCACACAAATCTCAGGTCTCGTTTTGAAACTGAAGTCCTCATACGTATCCTCATTTATCCTCCGCCCACGTCAGCGTGCTGCCTGCCGTCGACTCGTCTTGTCACTCTTTGTAAAATAAGCATTTATTTTTTTAAATTTTCACTACTATCTGCTTGAACAACATCGCAGAATGTGGCACGGTATGAGGATGTCAGCAGGGAGAAGACAGAAAAAAAAACAGGAAAAAAAAACATAGCTGGAAAGGAAATAACCCCCTTTTGTGTTTTTCCCCCTCACAGCACCAACACATTATGTGCCCTTTGGAGCCAATTACATTTTTTTTTTTTTTTTCTTTTACAACATCATGTCCCTGAAGGAAAGCATCATTGAGCAATCACTGGGCATAATTTACATCACAGTGATGAACAGCAGCTATAACAAGTGTTTTATGGCACCATCACTGTCTTACAATGTCCTCAGAAATTAATTCAATTAAAGTTACAATCCAGAATATTCAACAATTTCATCTTTCGCCACAATTAACAACAAATCCATGTTCAAGTTTTCTCATCCAAGTCATTGTTTTTCTTCCGAGGACAATTAACGTCTTTGTTTAGACATCACTCCCAAACATCTCCCAAAATCCAAATGAGGGTTAAGCAGGAATGTGCATGTAAGGTTGGATTTACTATTAATAATCCCGCGACAGCGTCGCACACTGTTATCAAGCACCGGAAAAGAGGAAAAAAAAATTGGATGTGCACAGGAAAAAAAAGGCGCTCAGTTTGCCATCATATACAATCTGGAGCACGGCTGACGGATGTATGTTTGTCCTTCGATGACAAATATTTACTCCTTCGCATGTCGGGGACAAATTTTTCAATGAGACAACTATGCTTCAACAAGCACTCGTGCAGGCACTCCCACATAATGTACGCTCACTCACTCACGAGCCTGTGCAGATGAAACACACGGATGCAGGTACACATTAAACAAAGCGCAGCTCACAAGCAAGCTTTGTCCTCTCAATCAATCAGAGGCGCTGAATAATGCACACAAACAGGAGGAAGAAGGTTTACACAGAAATGCTAAAGAAACCAATGAATTCAGGTATGCAATATCCATGGTCATCACGGTCGATGTGCAGAGAGATCAATTACTGTCAGCAAATAAGTACCTGTATAGGAACTGCTTGGGTGCATTAAATAATCACGTAGGAGAGCTGGCGCCCATAGCAACCGAAACTCCATCGCATCACGTTTGTATCGATGCTTAAAGGGAGAGGAAAAAGAAAAGGGACAGAAGGAGACGATGAGCCTGTGAGGACGGGGGGGGGGGGGTATGTAAATGAGCAAATGAGTCTCACACATGCCTTGCGTGACATTATTACAGCTTTCTCCCATTTAATTGAATAGAGAAATTGGCCGCGAAGCATGCACGCGGATTCAGGCGCTATGCATCTGTTGGTATATATTCACGCGGGCTCCTAATACCAGACTAGACGAGAGGCTTCCGGAGACAGACGCGCTCCCAAAGCTCGGGTCGCAGCGTCAACTTTGAGAATTGTCATCAGACGCTGGCAACACAAATCATTTCCACTCAAACAGGCAGCTCTTTGAAAGATTAAATGCATATTTTTTCCCCCCCCTCCTCTGAGTTGTGACGTTAAACAGTTTGTCAGTGACAGAAGAAAAGTTGAAGCTTGTGTTGTGTAAATACGGTGCACAGCAACACTATTAATGAGCCTTACACCTTTGAACAGGAGCTTACACATCTGTTTATTCCAGTTTGTTGATTCCTATTTATTAATTTTTCTTGTCATCTATTTGAAGCAACGTCTCAGCAGGAGGGTCTAGGCAGGGGAGCGACTTTGCGTCGTTTACCACCGGCACCCGTGCTGACACTCCCCAACACCTTCGCTTCAGCTCACCTTTCATGGCGGCGCCGTCTTGAAAGGCAGAAACTTCACCCTTGGAACCTATGAAACCATTTTAAGTTGCTGTCAGCGTGAACGAGCTGACATTTTGAGAGCTGCGAGTGGGTGAGGCCGGCTCCCTGTGCCCGTGGAAATATATATCGCGTTTCTATATTTGCCCGCTTACATGTGCTTGTTTGCGCAAATGTGTGTGAATAAACGGCTTAAAGTGGAGCCTGAGCACAGCAACAGCTGGGAGACTGAATTTCTCTTTTTACTTTTTTTTTTTTTTTTTTTTTTTAAAGTTGTACATTTTGACACCACATTCCTGCTCCCAGAGGCATAATTAACACTACGGACCAGCAGCTTCGGAATTGAAAGAAATGTTCGTGCTCACCACTCGAGAGAGAGTCACAGCTGATGCTTTGATCTCATTCTCTTCTGGTTTGGGGCTGAATCCGCTGCTCAAACAATCGCAATTTTTACATTTCTTGGGAACAAGTGCAGACAATAGTAAAAAGATTTCACTCATTTCCTTATTATCATCTATTTTTTTCTTTTCTTAACACAATGATAGGATGGTGGAATGTAATATGTTTGTTACCATGACGGTTTGTGTTAAAAGACCTGAACTGTCCATTATAATAACTGTGTTTGAAGTGAGTGTTGACAAAGAAAACAGGGAGAAGTTAGAACCTATAAAACATGAGATGACTGAGAAAGAAAACCACTTCTGTGATTACTACTTTAAAAATATAGTGAAAAGTTCCCCAGTTGGAGGTCAGGTTTGGCTTGGGGGGGGTCTTCCAATGTAAACTTTGAAAGTTCTTCCTGTCCGTGCTTGACTTCTGGGTATCCTGCTTTCCTTTCACATATGTACAAAGTATGGATGGGTAATAGCTTCAAAGTAAAACCCTTTTTGACCACCCATCGTAGTAGAAAGTACAGAAATGTATGTGCAAATGTAAAAGGTAAAACTCGAAGTACAAATGTGTGATGAATCTAGACTGGAACAGGAGTATTCAAATAAGTATTTGTACCTCATTACTTTGCACCTCTGGACTTAAAAACCAATAAACTCTGTAGGCTGCATTACATAGATTAGTGACGCTGGCTTTTTACTCATGTTACATATAAGCTGTCCTTTTAAACACCAGTTTTTACAGTACTGCAAATTAAGTCTGAGAGCAAGGAAAAATTTACTTTTGATCATGACCTCCGGATAAATAGTATCTCCTCTAGAGATGAAGAGCTTAGTTTCCACTGCAAATACATAATTCACACCCAAAAGGAAAAGCAAAGATCAAATTGCATTATTACTTGGATGTGTGCTCCTCTTTGAGCGTCTAAAAATTAGTTCAGATCTTCAAAACAACATAATAGGCACGAGAGGAGAAATGAAGTCTATTCTGTGTGCGTAACATGGCTATTTAATGTTTGATGCCCTTGGAGCATCAGGTCACTTCAGTCATGCAAACCATTCAGCTGAGAAAAAGATCCAAGTCCTTAAAAATGAAAGGAAGATCCAGAATATTTTGAGAATTGATAATAAGAAGAAGACCCTCATTTATTTTAGTGGGGTACAGCCTGAGCAGACACGAGGAATACTTGACAGTTTTAGAGGCTTTTTAGCAAAGAGACGATGTAAACGACGCAGCTTCATCAAAGCGTCACCTGTTTGGCACGTCGGCGCGCGGCGCGCGGCGTTTCTCAAAAGAGCCGACGAGGTTTAAACACATTTGACTTATTAACGGCGCGCAATCCTCAAAGGAGCTGCAGGCATCCAGAGCTGTCAGGAGGGGCAGACACAGTCGCAGTCTTTGCCATCCCAGTCACGCATGCACTCATGGATTTGTCGTCCCCTTACGCTGAGCCGGAAACGAGGTTATCCAGAAGCAAGTTGATTATAGAAGCCGGAGCTGGCATGGGAAATAACGGAAACACGGAGAGAGACGGAAAGGGGACGCTGTGAAAGTTGGCAAACAATAAGCGGAAGGATGAAGACTAGCAAGACACAATTTAGATTACCAAACCAATCCTGCAATTACTAGATATGCCAACAGCTCGAATGAGACGCTTCACACATTTTACAAAAACAATTCCAACCGCAGGAATATCAAGATAATTAAACCTTTCGAATAACAGGACGGACCCATCACCGCTTCTATAGGATATTGTTTGTGATGGGAAAAGGTTACGCCACAAATCGAAATTCAGTGCTGAAATTAAACACACCTTTGTATATTATTCCCAACATAGAGATATTAGAAATGCACGTCTTCACAGAAAATACCTTTTCACTTTGAAGTCTGTCCAAGAACCGTGTTCGTAAAAAAAACATAACAAATAGAGAGTGTGTAACTGCTGATGTCTGCACAACCACCTTAAGCTTATTCATTCAGCTCTGAGGGCTTTTGACACAAACCTTTGCCAAACAGGCCCCTGTGACACTCATCAACCACCTCCACCTGCCCCCCCCCCCACACACACACACACACACACACACACACTCCTCGTCTCATCATTTACCGTCCATGCAGTAAAGATCCGGAGAGAAAACAAATGGAGGATGACTTGCACCATCTAATTAGTGTGACGGTGCTCCGAGCCTTCTCGGCATAGACTGAGAATTAGAACACAACACAAAAGATATGATTCGTAACAAGGCTCAGATAACTCATCACCTGTTCAACTCTAATAACCGTAATACGACGCCGGCGCCAACTTTCCAATTTAGCGAGCCAGCGGCTCCTGAAGCAGAGGCGCGCCATGCCACGGGGCTCACTTACCGCTCGTCATTAGGACTGCGGGGACACACGTGTGTAAGTGTACAGGGGGCAATCTCACCGCTGGGTAATGTCACTACGGAGTTGGTCACATTGAAGTTAAACACAATTACAAGATATGAATCGTGGCCAAAATTGAACAGAATCTATATATTGTGATTAAATCTCAGCGCGGCAGTCTTGTATGTCAAGTGGTTGGGTACGTTTCTTTCTGCTAGTTTATACAAGCAGTCATCAGTCTAAGTGCCGTGTTGCTGTCCTTCACCTGGGTGTTCCTTGCTGCTAGTAGTTTAATTATTCATCTTCAAACTGGTAAGATTGGAAAAAAAATGATAAATGAACTTCGCTTATATTGGATGTTTGCGCCGCTTCAGCAGTCTCAAGGCACTTTACACTGTTAGTCACGTTCACGACGACTCCCGTGCAAGGTGCACGACCTCCATTGAGAGCAGTTTGGGGTTTAGTGTATCGCCCAAGGACACGCTCACATTTTGCCTTTCGACGAGCCAGGGATCAAACCGCGAGCTGTGAGACTGGAAGATGATCCAATCTGACACCTGCAACCGGAGATCTGATCATAATGCATGTATAATGGAGAGAAGAAAAGTCCATGTGTCAAATGTATGCATTTATGAGAGATGAAAATCTAATCAGTCGTATTAGTTATCAAGTCAAGGCTTCAAGGTGGCGACGCATCGTCAGTGAAAATATCATTAATTCAGCAGGTATTGATCAAAACCATAAAGCAGTGGACAGATTGCTTTAATGATGAAAGAACCCCACAAAATGATTAATTCTGTGTGGCTCCAGTGGTCACAGATGCACATCAATTTTTTTTATTGTATTACTAAAACTGTGAGCAACAGTGGCTCTGTTGGTAGGTCTATTCGCCGTCTCATCGTGCTGATCCTCAACTTGCGCCCGATTGAAGTTGAGCACAACAGGAACAAAGAACTGTGTGTAAATAGTGGCGAAATCAAGGTTTCTATATGACAGGGGTGAAAGTTGTCCCTATGTGCACCGTGAGATCATCACGCTTTCCTTCCCGTATCTGCCAGCTGATGATCACGGTAACAGTGGAAATGATGCCATAATGGGGCATCTGCAAAAATCCAACATTCTAAAAATGATAAACAGGAGAAAAGTGGGAACTGCTCATAGCGATTATTAAATCCAACCATCTTCACATCTTAGTGTCCTTTTCTCTTTGTGGATCTGCCAAAAACAATTTTTGATGTGCGATCGTTTGAACTAAATCTATAATGTGCCACCAGTACCATCAAGGCCAAACAACAAATTTCACAGCGAAGATTGTTGTATTATTGTCGTTCGGACATTTCAGCGTGGACCAAAGCGGCGGACAAAAAGCCACTGCTATCTTTATAGCCACGAGGCGGCTCAGGCTAAAATTGTTTTTGCCCACTTAATGAAGCATGAAAACACCGATACATATGTACAGTCGGTGACTACCATCAATTGGAACTGCAGGCTCCATAATCCATAACTATGACAGGGATAATGAACGCTCCTCTGGGTGTGAGCAATGCAGCCACGTGGCAGCTGCATTATCAAAAGACAAACGTGTTTACCACAATGTCACATTTTCACAAGACGCGACGACTCAAATCCGAAGGCTTCGGACCTGAAAGAGAAATATAACTGGGAATTATGTAGATAAGTGTGAACCTGTCTGGGAATGAAAGGCAGTGCCGGTTATCTGATATGACTTTCCCTTCCAAAGCAAACCAAAGTACATCTGAACTCAAGGCGTGTTTAGGGTATCAGTCGAAGGCAGCAGCGGCGTGCATCAGGGGGAAACTCATTTCAACCTGAACAGCTTTTTGATTATTCTCGAAGTTTTTTTTTGCCTCCCCCTCCACTTCCCGTTCCCACTTCCACTCCTCTTGACATCACAACCCAGAGCAAAGACACACTGGTGGCTCTGACTTAGCAACGCATGAATACAAATCGGTCTGGAAAGAGGTAGCCGCTTTCTTTTCCCGGAAACACGCCTCCTTCTCAGATTCAAGTAAATCCAAGTCAGGAAATACATTCAACCTTTTTTTTTTATTTTTTATTTTTAACTTGATTGAGAAAGTTCAATTATTCATGGAGCACAAACTTGTACAAATACAATCAAGCTCCAAGTGTGTGACAGGCAATACAAGACAGAATTACAGGAAGACCTTCTCCAAGGTGCAGCCAAAGTTATATTACCAGCTGCTGGATGGACCACTCCTTTCCTCACACATACATTTCATGTTTAGGACTAAATCATGTTATTTGGCCTTTGTCTGCACACAAGCAATCACTCTCCTAATGTGCACATGACTCTCCACCAAGTCCTATACATTACCAATGATGAAAATAGCTCGCGCTATCAAATCTTGTAGGTGAGTCTTAGCAGTAATGATATACACGAATGTGCAGTCAGACACGAAAACGTCGGGCGAGGTGAAAATGAAAGAATCTGCACGCTGCGCTAAGAGAAAGTGCAAATCGCAAAAGTGAGGACGTTAAACTTCTTACTAACGCATCCAAAGAAAACTAACTTTTCCGAAAATGGAGTTTCTACTTTTAGCTTGCAGTCAGTTTTTTTTCCTCCGCTTCTTCTCTCTTTTTTTTTTTTTTTGCTTTACCAGCATTGAAAGTGGTGTAAGGGAAGAAAAGAAGAGATGAGCACAGCGCTTGTTCCGCCTTAACCCTGCAGATCAGATGTGATGTTTCAGGCTTTAAGCTACTTCAGGCTCCGACTGCTGATGCCTACACAATGTAAATCCCCACACCTCTGACGCACTCGCACTCCTGCAAAAACATAAATAAAAATAGAAATAAAATTCGATACGAAAACAGATGCTAGTTTGTTTTTACATAAATAACAAGTCTATATGTTTAGTATTTTTAAAGCAATGCGGAAATGTGGATATAGGGTGTACTACTCCAGACGGGGTTGCGGCATTTGTAAAACTGTGCCTGCAGTAGCTTTTCACCAATGACGGCACCCACTTTCCTCAGGAAAAACCAGACTTTAAGCAAGCACTTTTAATAAAGGCTTACCATTTCCTGTACCTGCCTGAGGTAGATGTCAGCAAACCTTCCACACAACTAGTGGTGTCAATTCATGTCAGTTTTTTTTAGAGGCTACCTTTAAGTAGCAGATCAATACGCATTTGATGCTTCCGGGAGTATTTATGGTCGCAGATCACTGCGTGTGGAAAATTAGCAGCAATACCCATGTTAATGGTAATAAAGGAGCATTCCTCCATGCGTCAGTGTGGTTCACTAATGTGTTTTTAATGGTCTTTGAATAACTATTGGGCTCTATGGCACAGAGGAACAAGTGACATAAAATCAAGCTTTGGATAAACAATACAGGATCGATTTACTGATGCTTTTTTAAGGGGAGAGCAACAATAATCAAACTTATCCTAACTATACTTTTGAATTAAAACCAGCTACATCATAATAAGTTACAGAAATAAAGAAAAACTCCATTTGAGTTGGAAAATGTGTAAGGAAATCCTCTTTTTTTGTTGCTTTTGAGGCTAATGGATCTTATTTCATTAGATTTTTCTTCATGTATTTTGATTGTTTAAATAGATGCAATTGTTGGTGGTTACTGGCAAAAATGCAAAAACCCAAAAATAAACAGTCGTTCCTGAGTAAATAATTGAAGTTCCTTCCTTCCTCTCACCGGGACGAGAGGCTGTGTGTCTGTGAACCAGATCGACGCCACACTGGGATCCTCCTCCTGGGCTCGCTCAGCTACTGATGATCTTCTGACAGATGATGTGATGGGGTGGGACAGCGTCGCCACGCTGATAATAACACCTCACCACAAACCGTGCCGAGGACATGCGACGCCTGATAACAAGGAAGCTGCTCTCAAATTCTCCCTCGCTTGCCTCGTGATCAGTGACAGTGATCAGAGAAGAGTTAGGTCAACAAAAGTGGGTTTTTTTTTTCTCCTTCCCCTCCCGACATGTTTACCTCTGGTGACCCAGCTGTGGATGTTTAAAACTCAATTATCAAGTTCTGCAGTAAACTAAAATGACATTTGAGGAATTCATCACGGTGAACTCGTGGCTGTTTTCCAACACTGAAATTGAAAAATCATTTACTGTGCAGTTTGCTAAAAAAGATGGCAGGCTGTAATAACATTTCCCAGAGTTTAGCTGGATAGAAATAAACAAGACGAACAGGGAGGAGTGAGGCAGGTGACGACGCTAAACCGCAGTCGCATCTGCCGCCTCTGCAACAGTGAACCACCACAGCAAAGTCAATCAGAGAAAAATCAGATGCGCGTCTTTTTGATCCGTTTAGACGTCTTATCTGTTCCTCGGTGCTTCACTTCAACAGTAGGCGAGGAAAACGGAATTTATCAACACAATGGTCAACTTCTCCCATCTCACACTCACACATTTACAAAAGGATTATGGCCTCATGCAGAATGCACAAATTCTTTAAGCTGTCCTTGAGATCGTCCTTTAGAGACTTGCGCCTTTCAATTCGTCAACTGTGTATTGTGAAAACTGGAAAAGAAAAAAAAAAAAAAAAGAAGAAAAAAGGCCACAGTGAGTCAAAAATTCAGCATGTTTACTTTGTTATTACAGTGTCTGTGTTCAGCAAAGCAGACCTTTCTCCAGAGTTCCCACAACAATGGCAACAATAGCTGTTCTGGGTTTTTTCCTCCACTCCGCCTTCCCAAATCCATAAAGAGCCTTGATGGCCACGCTCTACATTACAGAGACAGAAATTGCTTCCACATCCAGCCCAATAATGTGCATGAACAATAGCAAAGCATTAGGTGACTGGCAATAAATATCTGAAAAGAGGCACTTTGCTGCAGGAAAAAATACCAATAGAATTCAAGCTATGGAGGATAGTGGAGTAATCTTATCAGAACTGTCGACCAACGCTCATAAAACTGTGAAAAATGGTGGAAAGTACTTTAATGGCAAGAACAATCATTATCTGAATTATTAAGAACACTTTTTATAAATTGAGCCAGCACGTCACCTTGTTCTTTCTTGAATGCGGCATAAAAAGAGAGGCCCAATGACTAACTGCAATTAGGCCTTTTCTTTTGACTGTAAAACTAGCAGGAAAATGGGAGGCTCAACCTCTCGCCTGGCTCGATTTGAATGTAATTTGAGTAATGGAGTAGTAGTCAAGGTTTTTGGGTACTGCTTTGAAATGCAAGGCAGGTGATGACTGTGAAAAGGCCATGTACGAAGGCAACTCCCTCCGATTATGCTTGTAATGGCAATTCAAACCCCGCAAAGGGGAAATGTTAGTCATAGCTAGTTTGGCATGACAGGCCTGATTTTACTCTGAGATATTTGTCTGAATAATGGGTCACTTCCTGTGAGAGAGCAGGGCATATTTGGTTTCCAGGTAAGAGTGGACATGCCGAATTTAAAAAGGATTTAATGAGGAAACAAAACTATAAATGTGTCCTTTATGCACATTGCTTCCATATGTACCATGGCCAAATGTTCCCCTGCTGGGATAATTATCATCTTTTTTTTTTTTTTTTTTTTTACAGATCTGTCAAACTTTCATCTTATTAGTTTCTCCCCTTTGCCATTATTTCATCATTCATTAAACTACTGAAGTTAGGTTAAATTTATTCAGGACTCCCAAACCCATATGTTAATGTATCAAACTAATCAGTAATAATCGATCAATTCAGTCCCGTGAACAGTTAGAATATGATTAATCACCTCACTCAAATCCTGTAACTGCAAACCAGCCTGGTCTGTGTGTAAGAAAATCAATGACCACTAGAAAGCACAAAAACAGAGCTCTGTGGCTGTATACTAGTTATTACGGTGACCTTCAGCAGTAAACACAGGTTTGTAACATGAGCTTCTGAGTACCATCAGTATTTAAAAGGTGAGGTTGCCTTAGGAGAGGAAAAACAGAAGCATCGACTCATTACACATTTCTGACGATGCTGAAGTTATTAAACCAAAATGGATAGAGTACATCTCGTCCTATAAAGGGTTAACCCGGACTCCTGCTATGTTGATTGTTGCTGCAGACGCAATAAACAATATAAACAAGATGAAATAAGCAGAAGTATATAAAAAAACAAGAGATATAGGCCACTTCCAAAGGGGAAATAAATATAGTGCTCCAGAAATTGTGCTAAACTACTGGTGCAAATTAAGTTGAAATAAGTGACTTTTATTGTGCACGCTATGAAAATGTGATTATATTACTGTTGGCGCTGAGGAGGTGGCGCTTTATCTGTCAAGCTACATATGGTGTGTCTTTGATGGTAATACAGCTAAAAAAAAAAAAAGATATATACATGTGTCATATACAGTAAATAAATAGAATATTTTTATCTACAGAGGTCAATAGTGTAATCACTTCAAATTCCTGTTTTACTGTGCACATATACTGTTATAATAAGCTGGTTTAACTGATCTTCTCTATTCAGTAGCAAATTATGAGACGACTGAGCTGCATTGCACAAAGGAGAAGAAGAGCGGTAAACAACAAAGTCTAATACAAAGATATTTCAGACAGAATTATGTTTCACAGATAACACTGTCATGTTATTTTCCCAATTTCTAAGATCACATGAACGAATGACTGGATTGGTAAAGTGCCTCAGCAGATAAAAGCCGATTGTATCGGCTGTGCGCAGATTTAGTATCAGGCACTGTTTTCTCCCCTTCAAATTTTTATGATGAAACCTTAGTAATAAAAATACTGTAGGAATACTGTGAAAATGCATCGCAGCTTAAGTTCTGTAATTAAATCCACATTTGTAATAAATGTTCGGGTTATTATCTCGTCTGCTCCGCATAAATTTAGTTTTGGGGCCTAATGGCAAGACTGTTAGATCTATTGCACCAGTAGAACAGTGCAAGCAGTGACAAACGCAGAGACTCATTATTAGTGTTGTACTAGTATCATTCTCCTTGAATTAATGATTAGGAAATAAGACATTAGCAGCCTGTATTTGACAAAATAAGCACCTCAGAGAATATAATAATCTGTTTGAAGTCAATTGTTTAAAAGTTAAATTGTAATGATATTTTTTTTTTTTTAACCTTCCTGCTTTAATAGAGTTTCTTTTTCCGATTACAAGCCAGTGAGACTTGTAAATTGGATGGTATTATAGACATCCCTAAATAGACGCAACACTCAATATAATGCTCACAAAAAAAACCCGATACAGATGTCAGTGACAGGCTCAGATGAAGAGGCTGCGGAACAGCAGGCACCCGAAAGTCTAAAAGTGAGAACTGGTCGAAAAATGGCAAACTGAGCCCGACGCCGAGGCCTCACCGCAGTCCAGAGACCACCTGGCGGGTTCCCGCACTGACACCAGGAAAGTGCTGCTAGTCCGGGTTATGAATGTTTTGTCATTGTGTGAAACAGGCCCGTTGTTCTCTGTCGTGAAGGATCAGAGTTCTGATGTCCAGTGGCAACCCAACAGCCCAGCACCTCCCTGCAACCTGCACCCACACACACACCCACACACACACACACACACACCCTGCAGTGGGAAAGACAGATTGCCTATTTTCCTATCACCTGTGCCGAGGCCGGGCCCCATGACACCTGCTAGACGAGCACAGTTTAGTGCTCTCCCTGTCACCTAACGTATGGGTCTATTGATGTGCTGTGACTGGGCCGGGCTGATCCCACCCAACATGCATTAGAGCCAGCTGTTGTGCCTCATCTGTCTCCGCGTGTGCTCTGATAGCCACAAACAGACAGTAAACACAGGCTGTTCCCAAACATAACGCCCCATCTACCTTCGCCCTGCATCCCGTTGCTCACGATACCATCACCCCCCCTGGCTACTGACTAAATGAGTGTAGAAGTGCCGCTTTTAATTGAGTCCAAGAACGTGGCTGATGGGGGGGAGAAAATAGTTGATTCGACGCAAGCATGGTAATTGCAGTCTTGATTACACCCGTCTGAGAAGCTAATTCTGGGATTTAAGATTCAGCGAGACTTAATAGAACCGTGCATGCAATTGCAGTCCGAAAAGTTAACAATGCAACCGAAAACACTACAAATTGCGTGCCGCTTTGTGTGACACTGAAGATTAAGGTTAAAGAATTCAATGATGATTACAGTAAGTGCATGAAAACAAACAAAGAGGCTTGATAAATACATGAGAAAAACCAATCCAAGCTCATCAAACAATCAGATGAAAAAAACAACAAAATCTCATATCTAAAAAAAAAATTTAATAAAATAAAAATCTTCCTTTATCCAAACAGGGCCTCCCATGTAATTTGAGCCAGTGTGATCAGAGACAAGGGGAAACTCTATCCACCCTGCTGAGAAAGATGAGGGAGACGCCCTTTTCAAAGTTTTAGCCCATGAACCCCTGAAAGGTCTGTTCATGCCCCTGCCGGCATGAATAATCACCCCGAGCTCCACTGTAATGTGCAGCAGATGATATATTGGGCCACATTTATTACTGTGCCGCTTCCACCTGGCTGGGAGCAGCAAGTCGTCCATTAATATTAAAAAAAAAACAAAAAAAACTCTGGCCTGCAAGAGGATTTCCAGCCCAAGACGAGAAGCTTAGATCCACTGTTAAGACGGTGCGACCTAATTGGTAAAAAAAATAAAATTAGTCATGGAGTCCTTTAGTCAATAAAAAAAAGTAGAACATAGTGTTCTCTATAACAGTTTTAACATCTCGCTTGCTTGACTGCTTTCCCGCCGGTCTCAAGCCTTCGTACGTCAACATTTGCGTCACCCCAGCAGGGAGAGAGAGCGAGCAATGGTCCAATCGAGGCGCGCCAGGCGTTGGTTAGTCAACACGCATGCCAGACTCAACACGGGTAACGACAGAAGATTAGTAGTGCAGGATAATACATTCTTATTTGAATGGTAATATGGGATTAATAGTGGTAGCACTTCGCAGTGGTTTTACAGGATTAAAGCACCATTACACGCCACCCTCTCGCTGCAAATGAAGTGCACAAATCTGCCCTTGAGACGCGACGCGTCGAACCGCCCGACTTACAAAACAATACAAAGACTTCCTGCCAGACAGGTCGTGGCGACATGGATTTAAGGAAGCGCTTTGTGGTGATTGGCACGTTTGAAATGAGTGCGAGGTCGGGACTCGACGGCGTTGAGAGAGGAAAAAGAAAGAATCAAATGATAATGAAGAGCTGGATTTACCACGACGGCAGCCGGGAGGTGCAACCAGCACAAGAATATGTTAAACGTGTGGCGGCGTCTTTTTGAAAACGATTGTTAGGAGTTATGACCTTGCAGTGAAGTTTCTGGACTGTAAAGTCAGAACTGGTGGAAAGTTAAGAGATTACATTTCTTGTGGGATGAATATTTAAAAGCAAAAAAAACAAAAAAAAAACACTTTTGGCAGATTTACAGCAGCTTTTACACGAGCCCACCTTCTCCTACAGACTGAAGCTTTTTTTCTAGTTTTCTTGCTTTTTGCAAGGAAAGCTTGCATTCTTCTCCGTCTGACGCCGAGGGCTGCAAGTGTTGCAAATGCAAGCCCGGGCTTGATAAAGGTCAACATTGTTAAGTGCGTGTATGTATGTATGTATGTATGTACTGTATGTATGTATGTGGTGGATAGCCTTTAGTATTGCACCCCATTACCTCAGTGCTGGGCACTCGGGAGAAAAAAAAAAAGTGGAAAACGGAGCCAAAGAACAGCACCTGCGGAGCAATAAAAGTGTGATTGCGCACCGCCGTGCACGCAACCTGTGTTTGGGAATGCATGTGCTGAGCGGTCACAACACGAATCAATTTAAATCCATCTTCCACAGAGAAATTACTTATTTGTCCAATTTATTACAGAGTGTTCCAATGCTATTGTGCAAGGCCCAAGAATTCACATGCCTCTTGATTGAAATCATTGCCACTGGGAGAACCTGGCCGACACCCTCAGAGCGGCTGCTATTCTGAAAGTGAGTGAATCATTGATTTTCAACAGGAAACCATCAAGGCGAGTCTATGGTAAATGAGCGAGTTGAGATGGCAAATGGTCTCGTACGGCAGGATATTCAGTTATCACTGTATTCTTTTATAGACGGGCCACGGTGCTCAGCTATTTTTAAGCGTGTGGTTAAGTGAAGATCAGTCCCTCACAGTTTTTTTTTTTTTTTTTTTTTTATTCTAATGCTTTGAAGGGGTGCAAATGGAAAGCACCCTTGTGTGAACCACATTTCTTGTGTGAGAGTGTTTGAATTAAAATTGTAATCTTGCTAAAAATAAAAAAATAAAAACTTAAAAAAAAAAAAAAAAACTACACAAGAAAGCAATAACATCATGAACCAACACAGGAATCCTATTGTGGGTTCCTCACCAAAGCACTGCTCTATGAAAATGAGCTGCTTTGATGTTTGATTAAAAAAAAAGAAAAAGAAAAAGAAATAGTCTCATTCTCCGAATCCCTGTCAGAATTGTTTGGGAGTGATTATTACTTGAATTAGATGATTTAATTAAAAAAAAAAAGAATTAAAAAAAAAAAAAAGCTAATAGCTCACATTCCAATTTATGAAAAAATATTGGATGATTCTGATTTTCACAGCAACAGATTTGACATATTCTTTGAGAAATAAGCTGATTCATACAGGTTTTTCAAGTGCCGGGCGAGATAATTTTACACATTTACTCATCACAATGTAATCAAACTTTTCATAATTTTAGATCCAATACAAATGAACAGAAAACACTTGAAGGTTGTTTTTTTTGGTTTAAAAACCAATTAAATCAAAAATACAGTGCATATATATCTTTGTAGATTTACAATGACAGTGTAGAAATGACTTTAAAAAAAACAACCAAACCCTGCAATTATTTGCTTAACCAGCTTTAAGAATAGCACATTTGGATTTCAATAATTTGTCTCCAATTCTCCACCACCATGGCGTCATTTGAAAAGAGGCGCTTTCTTGAGGAAGCCAACGGTGTGACAGTCACATAAAATAAAATCATTCAGAGTTTTTGTGCTGACATTGCCAAGGCAACTGAGGCATCTTTCATATCACCTGGTGGGTAAACAACACGGAATTGGTGAGTCCTCGCTGCTATTGAAGATATGTGTGGTGCTTACCACCAAGGCAGACGCAGCTCGACAATGCCATCCGACACCACGCCGCAGACATCTGGCGTTCTGGGTGGCATTCACAAGTGGAGGACATCTTCAATGTTTTTAATGCTTTCATTCAGGAGAATCACGTTGGGCAGGAGAGAGGACGGCTAAATAAACCGAGGGTGGGCTCATCCTCCCACAATTTGAAAAAAAAAAAAAAACCTTAAACCTCAGCATCAGGATTTTAAAGGACAATGTATAATAACATGTCCATATGGGAATTTCAGAAAATACAAGACATTTTTCCGTGTCAGTGCCGCCAATTAATCAAAACATTTCTCTGTCACTTGTCAAATTATAAACATTAGGCAGGGGGAAAAAAAAAACACATTAAGTGGTGACAGAAGCTGCAGGCTTGAGGAAAAGGTGTTTGGCTGCGGCGCCGCTGACAAAGCCTGATAAAGATTAAGGTATAGAGGAAAACCTCCGCGTTCAGAGTGAAGATGCCCTTGGTGTGAAAATGTTTTTCGAACCCGAAGAATTATCAAAAAGACGATAATACGCACGTGTTCGGCCGCTTTGTCCAGTATAACATTAGGACATCAGCGTCTGCTGTTGGCAGGCCTGTTTTTGTCCACCTATGTAAAGCACACAGCCCGGGGAAAAGAAAAGGTCAACTTGAAACTGTAATTTGGAGGAAACACAGAGGAAGAAGAAATCTGAATTACTCAGCCTCTGAGGGCTGAAATGGTGTCGTAAATGAGCTCAATTAAAAGTGATGTCGGGTTGAACTGTCGGCAGAATAGTGTCAGCCCGAGCCTACAAATGAAATGTTGGGATTGCCTGTGTATTTCGGGCTGCTTTATAACCGTCCATATAAAAACATATTAGGCCTGATGTTTCAGATGAGCTATGACTCATCTCGAACATTCATCTGCCCGGGTCAGCCCGTAACATTTCCAGATTATACAACTGATTGAGTTGGCTGCCCCGAGGCTACTTGTTAACTGTGATGGACCTGTGCCAGAACCTGACGGGGAGAAGGCAAGGAAAACACTGGGCTCGAATGTCCGATTGCGGGGATGCGTCAGCGAGTAAAGCACACTTTGTCTCGGGGGTGAATTTTCACGTGAGACAAGCCGTGAGCAGGACAGAGAGCCGGTTTGCTGCACCGCACCGTGGTTTATTCACCTGCATGGCTAGGACAATAAAAAAGGGCTGGCATTGTGTTATGAGGTGTGTGAATGTGTGTGTGTGTGCAGCTTAAGTGAAAGTGATAAGCAGCAGAAACAGGGCTGTGCAACTCACAGGCAGCCTCCAATGATCGCTGGGAATTCATTCCCCTCTCTAACTGTCAAACAGGAAGAGAAGGAGGAAAGTGTATTTAAAGGATTTTCACAGTCCTTAATGCTATTTATTACATCTCGCCAGCTGCGGCGAGGAGTGGCTACATGTAATTGCGCCCATAGATCTTTTGGCGTGAGGACAACCAATCAAGATGGATTCCTTTTCCGTCGCTGGGTTTTGACCGCGAGTGAATCCTGGCGACTTAGAGATGGGACATTATTTAACATGGACCCAGAGTGACGTTAAGGAGCATTAGGTTCCGGGGATTGTTAAAGCACTTGTCACACTCCAAAAGCATCCATCTGCACAATGCTGGCTTCAATCAATAGATAAGTAATCGGCTGCAATGAGAGCCAGCGCGCGGTATTACTCACCGACTCCGTCCTGAAGCAGCCTCGCCGCCCAACGAGCGGCGCGGCTGCACAGAGCATGTGGCTCCATCACGAGGAAACTTATCTCTCAGCCGAGCACGACGGTATCGACAGGCCAGGAGTAAGAGCACCTTTCTATTGGTGCCATCGCTCAGAGAGGGTGTGCTTTCATGTTACAATCTTTACCTGCTACAAAGCCGATGCACAAAAATACTTCTCCTGCCCACACTATACTTCAGATGAACCTCAACAGTGTACAGTCTGTGGCGTCTACATCATTTAAAAGCCGAAGTGGATAAAGGGGGAGCGTGAAGCAGCACCAAAGAATTAATGTTTCCCTGAATGTGGTTTTCTTATAGCATGACACGACTTTTCCATTTTTGCATTTGACTTTTCAAACTGCATTTTGCAATAATGAACCAACAGAATTCGGGTGGTGTAGATCAGTGGTTCTCCTCCTCTTGAGGGCCCTACATAAAATGTGTGTGTGTGTGTGTGTGTGTGTGTGTGTGTGTGTGTGTGTGTGTGTGTGTGTGTGTGTGTTGGGGGGGGGGGACAACATGAAAAACAAACCAGGAGAAATTATGATAATCTCACTAGTTTACTTCAAGCATAGTAAACGTTGATTTCATGGGCTGGTTGTGACGCTTCACTGCCACAGTGTGGGATTTGCAAAGAAGCGCTTGCTTAAGAGGTTTTGCAGAGGAAGCTGGTGAGCTCCAGTCACGAGGAAGAAAAAAGATAACTCAAGACTTTTCTCAGAGAAAATGCCAATGGAGCTGAAGCATCATCTACTTAAAGCAAAGGGGGGGGGGGGGGTAACTTACACAACATTGGTGAAACTGTACTTCTCCCTGATGCTAATAACATGTATTAGTTAATGGTGTTGATACCATCCAGGACAAAGATAAGGTGGTTGATCTCTGCAAAAGGGGTTCATCCTCCCATACTTTAAAAAAACAATTACCCCAACTGCAGATCAAATATAGGTCAAAGTGGATTCGCGAAGCTTGAGACACCAAAGTGATGGTCAACGCTTGAAAATGATTGACACTCACTTCCAGACACTCCTCATACCTAGTTCCACTTTCTCATCAAGCGGGACATTTATAGACATGTTCAAATAAGACTTGTGAGATTATTCCTGTATGGCAACTCAAAGTAGGACAAAAGTAATTCCTTTCCTCTTTTGGGTAACCTATAAAAAAGGTCATTGGAAGAAAGTATGAAAAAAAATAATAATAAAAATACATCTGACTAATTCAATTCTACCTCTTTTATACATCACCTCATATTCATTAATGCTCGACGTGTACGCTACGAATGATGTGACAACGTTTGTTGTTCACCAGGATGAAGGGGCTCCTCTGCAAACTATAGCTTATTAAGACCAATGACTGTCGTGTCAGAGGAAAGGGTAATTAGTCCTTTGCTCCACTTTGGCTGTACATTATCGCTAAAGAAAACAGGAGGCGGAACTTTGATCTCGACTCTTGTGGCCCGCTGAAAAACAAGTATTTCATGCAAAACGAAAAAAAAAAAATAAAAAAAACCCACCATTAAACTGCAAGACTGCACTTTGGCTGACGTACTATTGATCAGTGTTATAATGAGTCTTGGTTCAGATGCAGCTCGAGAGCAGCCTGACTTTTGTGGAGCATTTAATCACCCTGGAAACTTTTAGCAGCAGGGTGCAGTGTGAGGAGAGGCCCGGCAGACAAATGTTTGGGACACTTTTGGGAAATGGATTCCCGAATGATGACTCATATTGGCACATTTCGCAAAACAACACTCAGAAACAGTCTCTTGCAAAAGCATTATGCAATCTCTCAACCTTTCCTGTGGTTATTTCTTGAGGGTCAGTTCCCCCCCCCCCCCGGGGGCTACTTTCGACTCCTGTCTTACAGCTGGATACAATTAGTTAGGACAGCGAGCTTAATGAAACGCCACAAAAAAAAAGAGCAACAGTAACACTTGACAAGTAAATATAGCAACAGGCTCCTTCTAAAGCCAAACATTTTATTTGCTTCTTTTGCTGTAACCCACATTTCCATACTTAAATCATTAATAGAGTGCAGAAAGGAAAGATTAAACTTAAATTTTACATTTAAGAAAATGCCTGTCATGTGACATGTGGCTTGGCTTTATTTAAGATTTCAAAACACACGTATTCAACATGCGTAAGAGGAATTTATTTTCTCAATTTTACCACCTGGATTATACTTATTAATCTGTTATAGTATCAGTCGATATTGGAAATAAATAAATGTTTTTTCTTACAGTCATTCTGTTGATTTGATGAATGTTTGCTGGCGTGAGCTGTCATGTTACCTCGTCAGTAAGGTCAGCATAACTTCAGAAAGTTAACTTCAACAAATGTCGCTTACGTTGAAACGGTTCAAATCAATGTTTTTAGCACTCGCTTACGAACCTTTAACTGCATCCGAGCACAAAGGTTTTCAACACTCGATATCACATTTGGAACTGCAGTAGTGTTGCTCCCTAACGGTTACACTGCAGATGTCCCTACCTGCCCTTTCTCAATAAGGCAGACACACACGGTGTAATTGATGCCAAGGAAGCTATTTCACTCCCACACATATAAAATAAGTCAAAGAAGAAGAAGAAGAAAACAAAAAAAAAAACAGCAGGAGATTTGAAAAGTCATCTTTATATACATGTGCATCGAAAGAAATCCGATTATTATTGAAAAGTAAAATGTTATTAGCTCCAGCTCAGACAGGATAAAGCTGTATAAAAGACGGATCAGTTGACTTCTACGCTCTGAATATATAGTTTATACTAGGACTGTAACGTGTTAACACACATTAATCTATCATCAGGATTATTCTGGCTAAAGAGTTTAACACAATTAACCCATCGGCAGCACAGAATGAGTCAAGACCCCAAAAACGTCTCTGGTAACACATTCCGTGGGTTTCAGTAGACGAACAGTCACGATTGCGCAAATTGTCAGTTGATCCGGTAGTGACACAGAACCGACTCAATCTGGAAGATGCGAAACGGCATGTTGGCCACCTCGATCGGAGATTTGAGTACAAAAAAACCTCAAAGATGGAACAGCTGACTGACAAAGTATTATGCACAGTCTGTAGGTAGGAGTTTTCTTTTGGCCAAAGCACTTCCAGCTTAAAATACCACATGAACAGGAAGCAAATGTTAGTCGGAGATTCTGCTGATTGGCTCAGTTACAGGTAATATTGTAAAGAAGAAGCAGTCAGCTCTCGTCTCGGACAACGTCAACAAGGAGCACGTTACTGTGGATGAATGTTTGTTTCAAAAAGAAATATGTTTAGCGTTAAGATGAACTGTTAAAGCTGTTTAAATAAACACGTTAAGTGCATATGTATATTTCCTTCTTTCTGCTCATGCTAAATGAAACGTGATTAATACAGATTAAAAATGAATGATATTTAATTGTGATTATTTGAAATTAATCCACAAGCAACCCTGAGATTAATCTGATTGAATTTTTATTTATCATTGGACAGCAGTAATATAATAAAAGCTTTAAGCATGTAATCGATTTGATGACATAATTATGGTGTCCAGTTCAAAGCAAGGGAACACATCTGATCGTAATGAAATATTCTACAAGTAATATCTTGAGATCCTGTAGTTTAAATTTGAATCCCTTACAGAATGAAATAAGGAAGAACAAAAAATCTAAATGAAATATTTCAGTTCATGTTTTCAGAAAGCGGTCTATGCGCTAAATGAACAAAAGCTTTGTTTCCTCATTTTCTTGTTGTGGGGCCCAACAGATAAAACAGCATGTTGACAGCAACCACACAGTGTCATGAAACAGCCGTTGCGATTCAACAATGCTCTAAAACTGTGGTCAGTTTTCAGGAATCAGGAGAGGAGCATCAATCTTTACTCACACAACTGTCAAATGCACAAGTACTTGCTTTATCTGGGCACATAAATCACTTTCTCATCATGCCATTTGTTTCCAGTTTTTGGATTTCGGAGCCTTGTTGAAATATTGTCCGGCCACTTGAAGCATCACCGACCAGCACTTCTGTGAACTCGGCGCGATCCTCTGCTTACTGCACACTTTTCTGTTTTTATGTGATCTCTAAGTAATCTTTGTCCCGCACCACTTCCATTAAATCCCACACAACCACAATACGGCATCTATGATAAGAGAAAGCCTGTAAGCTTGAGATGAACACAACGTGAATGACACCTTGTTTCCCTCATGTCGCTACTCCTACAGAAGGGAGGCCCCCTCCATGGTCTTTCATACTAATGGGTCGCCTCGCTCAGCATGCAGATGAGCACATTGTTTTGGATTATTCAAGGGCCAAGAAGAGTCCAGAAATGGCCAATGACGGAAACATTTCTGAGGGTAAACAACCGCAAACAAATAGCAAATTGTCAGGCAACAGCATATATCCTGGCGCATGTATACATTCAATTTGTATTGAGAAAATGGCGAATACTCCCACAAGTGTCTAATGTAGGAGGCGGCAGCGGCGTGTTGAGGTTCTCGCAGCTTTCTGTGCATCTTTCGCCGAAGGAAGTACTGAATCTTATTAAGTGAAAATGGCCTTAGCTTTCAGGGGGGAAAAAAAGAAAAAGAAAAGAAAAACTCTGACGGTCATTCAACACTCAAGACGGGGAAACCAAGAGTTTCTAAGGGGAAAGCAAAGGTTGGCTAATGTGCTTCACGGCATAAGAAAGCAATAAGCCTTCACATGTTCTGCATACTAACCTCGGCCCCTGGGGACGGGATTAGTGCGGGCGACGGCGGCCATACCTACTGTCTGTGGCATTAGGAAAATCACACCAGTGTCTTGATGCCGTCTGATGTTGTTAAAGTGACTCCAGTGTTTATGTAACATGTTTCAAATCATATCACAACCGCCTAATCATCCAGAATCCCTCTTCTAAAGTGCAAACTTATTTCATTCTGAAGATTTTTCTTTTCCTTTTTTGTTTTTTTGAAGAGATCCCTGCTCTTTTAAACAAAGCATCCACATACAACATGCCATAAATCAAATTAGTACCAACATGTCGCCGAAGTCTCCTGCTGTGATGGTTCTCTGAGCAGGCATCGAAAGCTGCGTATCAATTTACTGTCTGCACAACAACGACGTGCAGGAACATCTCTCAGGAAAATGGAATATTTAATTATTCATTTGGATTAACAACCCTCATGTAAGAACTGCCTACTTTATCCATGACAAGACTGTGTGAGCCAAGTTTAGTTTCAAAGCAAAGTTCAGTCACTTCTGCCTCGAGTGTTTTCGCCAAACTTAATTTGTGTTTTACGTGAATAATTAAGTGGAAAATGTAATTTTACAGATCCGCTTCAGGATTTCGACAGCGAAACCGACCAAAAGTGCAACGCAACACCAAAAAGATCATACTACTATGAGAAACTTGATCAATCAGTGGAGCAGCGATTCCCAATCCTCCCAAAAAAGCAGAAACTGTCTGAAAGGAAGCCAATCACCCGTCCCCATTAACCCACCTACTATACCGCTTTATCAATATCTTCAAAATGAAAGCGATGGGGAGTTTCTGACATCTACAGTATAGATTCCAGAAATGGTTGTATTGAGCTTGTTTCTTCGACATACGAGATGAAATCAAATTTTGACAGCTTTGGCACCACACTGCTTTCAATTAATGTTCTGAAACACTGCTGTACCCTACCTCCTGTTTTAAATAAATGTATTTTAATGCATAACACACCATATTAAACAAGCATACAATCAAACTCATCACCTCTTTATCACTTTCAGCAACAGCCGGCACCCACGTGTTAAAATCTTACACACCAGTTACATTGATTAGCCCTCTTAAGACAACAATTGGGCTCAAATTGTAATCTGGCCCTGCTCTATTTGCCATATTTAGTGGAGGCATGTCATTCTTCTCGTGACGGTGGATATTGATTTTTGAGGCCGCCCTGCTCTAAATATCGCGCTCACACAATGGAGTGGGCACAAAGCCTTTTCTCTGGACAAGAGTGTTGCATTCAATAACTGCTAAGAGCACTGCTCCAGAAATTTAAAGGAATTCTCGATGTGATTCAGAAAGCTATTCAGGGAACCTATTGTTGTGCCCGTCCACTGGTACGCACCGCTAATGGAACAGCTTCTCTTGTGCTGGAGACACTGTGAAACAGAATTACGAGGTGTTAATGTGAGGTCATGCTTTAACACAGGGAAGAAGCTTCAAGGCCCTAAACCATCGACTTTCTTATGAGACCCCCCACATCCGAGCCGACCCTCCGTCCGAGTGCACTGTTCTCGGCGTGGCTGCGCTGCCTTAGCTCCACTCTCCATATGTTGCAGAGATTTGATTACTTGTCATTTTCCAGCTCATTAATGAAGACTTATGCTGCATTTGTAATGAATGTGTCCCAGCTGAAACACGATCGAGGTTCGGGCCTCACTGAGTGCTTTTCAGATGATTGCTTTCACCTCTGTGGTCGGTTTCACTGGTGTGGCTGGAGGAAGCCACTGCAGAGGCCAGTGTAAGTGGAGACCAAAAAAGGGAACTCAAGCACAGGAACCTAATTATAAAAGGATTTTTTATTTATTTATTTATTTTTTAATGTTGTACAGAAAGCACAGACCGGGAGAAATCAAAATCTGCAGGTTTAGAATACGATGCAGAGAAGTAGTGTATTAACATTTATGTAACCTTTTTCTAGTGCAAGTATCTTATGCTCGCCAAGCTTGATTTCCTACAATTCTGGTCCAGCAGCTCCTCTGTATCTAAACTCCATCAATCAAACAACAGAGACCTTGTAAAATGAGGCCTGGTTCTTTATCTTTCTTTTTCAGGCGGCGACAAGAGGCTTAAACAGCTGAAAAGCCAAACATCCAGCTACGCCTTTCAACTAGAATCTAGCTGTATTCAGACTCCACAGATGGGACTGTTGATGCACATCAGCAGCATTCACTAGAGGCGGGATATCAATGCTGACATCCATTTGCATCCATATTCTCAGTGCCCATCATTCTGCGTTTACTGTCACCAGCATGTACATAATTATAGCTTATATCGCTTGTAATTTGTTGCAACCCGACCGTTTTTATTCAAATGGAGGTCTTCCGAAAGTTTTGCTTTTCAAGTCTTTCAAGACGGGGTTAAAGCTTAGTCGAACCTATGTATTTTGTCAAGTGTCAGTTGTTTTCTGCTGTCCCAGTTCAAAATAATAGTCTATTCTTGTTTATTGGAGGAGGTTGATACCACACTCATGCATTGCACTGATTTAAGGTGTTGAACAGACCTTCAATGAGGAGCCAATTAGCTCAGTCAAGCATGAATACCGATAGCAGGAGGAAGCATCTTGACTAGCTCTTTCCAAGTTCTGAAACCTACACGTCAATGGTCCCTTCACTAATGTATAACATCATTTCTAATGCACAGGAATACAGGAATGTGAAAACACTATAATTGCCAAGGGTTCTCCTGATCTTCACCACCTCAAATAAATTAACTATATACTTTGCAGCGTTGCACAAATTCAAAGTGAGACATCAAGATCACGTTATAGCCTCTGATGAGAAGCCTTATTATAGGGCGGAGTGATTATCTGACAGCCCACTCTTGGTCTGTTCTAAAAACGCTCATTTGCAACTTTAATTCCACAAATGGTCTGCAAAGCTGTGTTTACAAGGCGCGAGACAGCCTTAGCTGTGACAGCTCTAAAGCAGTTTCCTACTGATATATAGTCTAATGCTGCATAATCAAGTCACATGTATACTAATATCTACTCGAAAGCTTTTTAGAAGTCCATGTCAATGCAAAGTTCTATTAAAAATGTATCTTGTGTGCTTTGCGGGTGTTTTGTTTTACTTGCCCACATATACTGTATATGTAATTCAGAGGGAAGCACAGTGGTACACATGTGCATTCAAAGCGCCGTGCTAATGCTGATGACAATGAGTGGAAAGAAAAATGGGTCAAGAACTGACAAGAGGGAATTGACTGCACGTGTTATTACAACGCCTCAACATGGTAAACCATCCGCTTTGTGTGTTCTCTTTAATGTATGTTCACACACACTCACACACACACACACACACACACACACACACATGCACACGTACAGAAAAGTAGTCCCTCATCATTCGCTGAGTGTTTGCTGCTGGTGCCAGACATTTATTCTTAAGCTTTGGAAAGGAGCGGTCAGCTGAAGAATTGCTCAGTGAACATCACTGTAAGTAAATGCTTCAAATGCCTCTGTGGCAGGTCCCAAAATAATACAAAGCTATTCTGTTATGGCTGTCACGTATGCCACCCGTTTTCTCATCGCTAAAAGCCCAGAGAGTGTGGGGTCGAGTCAGTGTGGAGAATTGTGTCTTATATGCATGTGTGTGAGTGTGTGTGTGTGTGTGTGTGTGTGTGTGTGTGTGTGTGTGTGTGTGTGTGTGTGTGTGTGTGTGTGTGTGTGTGTGTGTGTGTGTGTGTGTGTGTGTGTGTGTGTGTGTGTGTGTGTGTGTGTGTGTGTGTGTGTGTGTGTGTGTGTGTGTTGTTGTTGGGTTGCGTGGTTATGCCAGAGCGAGGAGGCACTGAAGAGGTGTTGGCATCCTACGCCGGAAAAGTGTGGAAATTTGCAGAGCGAGGAGAATTAGCGACTCCCTACTGGGCCAAACCGATGGGTGCAGAAAGAAAAGGGAGGGGAGGAGAAAACTCCACGATGGTGTACAAAATGACCTCTGAGAGGAGAGGAGCCAACACAAGGGGCGGGAGAAAATCGGTGGGTGGCTGGGATGGTGTGTGTGGGGGGGTGGAGGGTGGAGCCCTCTGGGAGAAGCACAGAGAGGGATCCAAAGCCAGGTCACCTTCTCCAGAGAGAGCAGCTGTGAACACTCTGCCCCTGGGAGGAGGGTCACAGCCGAAAGCTCTGTATCTTATATACCAAAGCTCGGATTCTCTCTCGCTGCCTTCACCCTGCACAGGTCTGCAATAACAAAGCCAATTAAGAAGCCCAGGAGAGAAGCCAGCGCAGTCTCACCGTCGCCTCTCGCTGACTTGGCAACCAGAATTATTGCTCAAGAGAGTACCTTTCAACATCAAATATAGAGAATACCAGCAATTACCATTCAATATCTTCATTCCCGAGCTCCATTTCTCCAAGTGATGAGGTGACTCGTAAAGCCTCTTTAAATTTATCCCAGATGCATACTAACCCTGCATACAGAAATAATGGATGCAACACCTCGTCTTTAAGTATAAGTGTGGCTAATCTCGGCAGAGTATTTCATTTTCACGATGACTGGGCAACCACTATGTTTTTACTGTATGTGGTATTTAAGGTGGCATTTGTTGAATCTGGATGTTACACTGCATGACATTCATTCATATTCGGGAGCAACAATCAGTAGAACAGCACTGTTCTGGCAGATGTGCAGTCAAATCACATGCATATCTCTATTGCATATCCAGGAGCACATATGGAAAAACACTGTTATCTTCAGATGTGTGCAGATTAGACTGCCCCATTTGTGTGATGCACTGTGCACAGTGTTTGCAGTGTGTTACCTGAGCGGCTATTGTCTTCCTGTGGTTCACGCCACGTGGCTGGTTATCATTGCTTTCTATATTCCTTTTGTTCCACCTCCTGCTTTCAGATTGTATTCCTATATGTGGCAGCCTTGTGCGAGCGAGGCGAGTGTGAGCAGTGGGTGAGGGCCTACATCTTTTTCATGGGTGGCCGAGCTTTAGCAATGCGCTGCTCTGTAACTGTCATCTTGAAATCTTGAAATCCCTCCCCGATCGATTGTACTAAAAGCTCTAATCTGATTGTTAAAAGAGCTGATTTGACAAAGCTGTTATCAAACTGATTTAAGTACCAATCAATACTGCATTATGTGTGGGTGTCTTTTCTTCTTTCGGTGTTTAGCCAACTTTGCCGAGGACGGGTTTGGGAGTGTCTATTCACTTGAAAAGAAACACAACATGACTCACAGTCTTTGACAAGGTATCATATCTGGCTTGACAAGATGACCGAAAGAAAAAATGAAATGAAATAATGCCCAACTGCTCAAGCGTGGAAATGAAGAAAATAAATAAATAAATAAAAATCATGTAGTTCTTTTGCTGATATTTTAACTTTAACTCGGACTCTATTGAAATAGGCTTCAAACTCATGTGTGATTGTATTATTCAGGATAATGTAATGGCCCATGCAGAGTTGTGGAGCTTACTTGAAAGGACCATTTTTCAGCGAGAACAGGAATACACATAGACAGCAATTCCAGCTCCCTTTCCCGCTTCCATCTTTTCAGGTCTTTCAGTATTCATTCCACACACATATTCAACATTAGAGGGCAAATAAATTGATTGCCAGCAGCTGAAGACACTTATCTCCCAGCGAGTCAGCTTTGCACTAGAGACCCCAATACCAAAACCGGGAAGTACTTCATTACATTGATGCTTAACAGTAAGAAAAAAAAAAGACCAAACACGGCAACAACGCCAGCAAAAGCGTGCGTACAATCACAACCGACACAGTGAGACCAAGATGGAGTGCGACACAATGATCAAGACCTCTGGGCTAAACTGTGTTCATTAGTGGCAGCAATGCAGAATGAATGGAGCTCCTTACTTATTCTGCAAGCGTCGTGGTAAAATGTGAGCAGGCGGGAACAGGGCTAGCCTTAGCCTCATGCTTGCCTGGGTAGTGATGGCCAATTAAGCTCCTCTCTGATGAGCCATGCAAAGGCTCGGCAAGCAATTAGGAGGCCAGGAGTCTCTGCTCATTACTGCCGCAGACTATTGAGCATTGTCCTGTGTAACGCACATCTTCAGCCACGAGACTCCAGAAATCCCTATTAGATGTTGGCTTATATAATTCAATCCGAATAAACAAGAAAACCGTGCCACAATCTCTGCCTTAATGACACAGTAGTAGCATCGGCGCATGATGAGGAAGCCCCTCCGTGTGTACTCCAGGAGCTCTTTGTGAAAAAGCGGCTTCGGGTTGACATTCAGTATTGTCTTTTAAGATGTGATTTGTCAATATGAAGTTGATAACCAATGAAGAAGCTGACACAAACTAATGCATCACAGCGATATTGTCTTTTGACTGACAGCCTGCTGCCTCTGGTATTGATTCAGCTCACAGTTCAGGATGCAACTCTGATGTGGGGGGGGGTCAAAATCCAGCTCTAATATAGTCAGGAAACAAAGAGACAGACTGTTACTGTGGAGATAACCAAGTCCGATAATAAAAGTGAACAAGGGGAGAGTTAAAGGAAGGTTTCTTAAATGTAAGTACAACGATCAATAAAAAGGCAAACACCCTCATTTATATACATTTAAACCAGAGAGGGAAACAATAGAGGCACGTTTTGGTTTTCTTATCTGATTACATAGTGAAAACAAAGAAAATGTTTTCAACACATTGACTGCTCACTGATGTCGTCTTGAGATAAAGACCCTGTTGTGATTTGCTTTAAACTGAAGGAATACAAATACACCTGCTGTAAGAGAAAATTTAATATGCCAAGATAGGAGATGACTTTTATACCAGATGGCACTCGGGTAGAAATAATTGTATGCTAAGAAGCTGAAGTACAAATAAGTATGATTCATTTTTAAGTGCTCTGTGTTTATACAGTACTTTAAGGGTATTATAATTGTTTGCTTTTCATGGGGCTAGGGGCAAAGATGGAATAAATGAGAGCCAAAGGTACACTAAATAATAGCAGTGTGCAGCAGAATTACACAGAGGCACAGAGAACAGCACAGCCCTACTCGTGTTGCTGCAGACCCGAGCCCCACCACTCAAAAGGCTTCTGCTCCAGCTGGAGCCGACACAGAGTACAGCATCCATCCTCCTCAGGAACCGGAGGAAGTCCATTAACTCAGTTTTGGAGACGTTGTGATTTTCCTGTTCTCTCATGGCAGCCGAACCTGCCAAAGTTCAGGCGGCCCTCAGTGCTAAACATATGGCTGCAGCAGTACGACGAACGGTGAGAGATTGGCTCGGTGAGCGACACTGTGATGGAGATCAACCACAGGCGTTTATCACCTGAGGAAAGGTGTTGCGTGGGTGTGTTTGTGATCTTTATGGTCACCATTAAACAACTTTGGAAAATAAAGAGGAAATAAGGTCGATCCAAAAGAAAAAAAAACTCGGCAGAATATCAGCGCACGGTTGCGTGATGGCGCTCGGAGAGAAACACCGTGAAGCCGGTGGTCGGAATTCAGAAGCCGAGTTTGATTGGGCCACTGGGAGTAAAAAAAAAAAAATATATATATATATATATACAGAGAAGCCATATGCAAGGAGAGGAATGTGGCTCGTTCCCCAAGAAATAAAAACGACCCCCAGGAGGACTGTTTGCTAATGCTCAACTTGTGGCAGGCTGCGCGTATGAGATCCCACTTGTGCATACAGCGTCACACACGACAAACAGAAGTGGATAAAACAGCTCATGCTTAAAAGCGTCCTGGAAAACGGAGTGTCTTTTATGAGTAATTACACAGGATACTTCATCACAAACACACTACTTTTTGTTGCATTTCAAAGCCTATTCAGGTTGTCTGGCACTCTGAAACTGCTGCACCCGAAACAAATTATAAATTCTCTATCACATTTGTACAGAGACCAAAAGGAAGCGCTCAGTTAAATAACTTTGGAACACCAAACACTCAGATGTATCAAACCATAATGGCTCTAAATCAGCTGAAGAGCAATCCATCCAGCCACAATGCCGGGGCTGCTGCGTAACTTGTTTGCCGGCGAGCAGGAGCAAAACAGACATCAAAAGAAGATTATGAATTACCAGAAGGTCAGCATTTTTCAGCTTTGAAAAATATAGTCCAAAAGTGACACAAAACATTCATCATACCAGAAAGCAGGCAGCGTCAGACATTTATAGAGTAAATGCAAACTGCGGGGCCTGGACGTCCGTACCTTTTCATGGCACACTGGATAAAGTGCCAATTACACGTCACGTTTTCACCGGACCTCATTATCGTCCTCAAAGTCTTCTCATTGTATTTTACATAGACTGCTAAAACACGTGCAATTAACTTTGCTAAAATTAGCCTCTTGAGTGGAGACCGAGAGGTTGATGAGTGCAGGACAGCGAACGAGAAACTTGAGCGATGGAGGCCGCAAATGTCAAATACAGAAATATATACTTCAGAGAAGCTCAGCCCCGAATAGGAACGCACCTAGTCCGCTCAGCGGTCAAAAATATCAGTGGGTTGGTGTTTTATTCACTTAACAAAGGATGTTTAACTGCTGTGTAGCCACGAGCCAAGGCTAAAGAAATACATTTTATTTCTAAAATAAAGATATTAACATGGAATTAAACACTTTTAAATACTGCTGATGGGACACAAACTGACATTTGGTCTTATGGTGCAACATTGCAACATCTTAGACGTCAATTGTGTTGGAATAAGCAATCAATCCACCAGAGGTCTCCACTCTAAATCAATTTACTGGCGAATTACCAAGAAAAGTGGAGCCACCTAGAAAGGGAGAAAGCCAAAAATAACTAATCAGATGATGGTAGACGAGGTATGACTGACGGTGATATCAAGGCGGCAGGTGTCTGTGAGATCTGTGAGGCCTGTAAACGACTCAAGGTGTGCTGCAGTTGCTCTTCAGAAACTTCCACCATTTCTTAATTCACTTCTAATCCCAGCACTAGCCCCCACCAATCCTGCTGGTACTGCAATGTTTGGTCCGTTTCAAGAGGCTTCCAGCAGAAGAGCGTATAGGAGCCATAAGTCGTAGTTAGGCAGAACAGCGGGAGCTGAATATTGGATCCAGAAAATAAGGCGGCCCCACTTTTTCCGACGTTTCCAGGGAGAAGAAAACAAAAAGTCTTATACCCAGTTCAGTACGGTACTCCATTTAAGCGTGAAAAAGTCTTTAAAGGACAGGCATGCGTGTCTTGCTGTGTCGCCCCTCTTATCTGTTAACCCCACTGACGCTTGTTGAATGGCGGATGACGGAGAAGCAGCTAGGTGTCCAGGCGAGCCAGAGCCGAGAGCAATTATGAACATATGGGCATTAGCATAGGCTGTCAGCCGCCTGCTGTCTCTCAGACTGTGCATTGGGACCGGTCTACCTGACGCCGAGCCTGGTTGTGGCTGGACAACGGGCACAGCGTGCTGGCGTGGATCCAGCGTAGACTGGACAGCTCTGTAGCTGGAGGCGGGCCAAGGTTATTTGTGGAAACTTCCCTTAACTGACACACAGTAAAGAGTGACAGCACAGTTAACTAAAAATAAATCATCAGGCTGAACGGGGACAATATTCAGTATAAAACATTATAGCTGCTATCAAAGCCTGAATAACCATTTCTTTCTGCGCTGGATATTCCCCATAATCCCAAGTTGTCACCTACAAACGTTGAAGGTGCACCGAGGACCTTTTGAGGAGTAGAGCGGCTGTAAAGGAGCCGTAATACTCGTCTCTCTTGTACAACTAACGCTGACATGAGACCACACAAGCAACACAAGCGTGCCTGAATGTGAGATTCCTTTCCGCCAATGTATGGTGATAATAAAGGGGATCAGTATTTAATAATATTGTCCAAAGTCTGAATTTTGATCACACTAATTAAATGTGTTCACCTTCGACTAAAGAGCAGTTACTCTCACAAACAACAGAACTGAGACCTGCTTTTAGTGGCGAACTTTCTTTGAGGAACATTATTACTTTATGTAACAGCGATTACACTAACAACTGCATACAACTGGGGAGGGAGTTGGTCAGAGGAGTAGAAATCTTTATTTTAAAAAGCCCCCAGAAGTTGAAAACCCCCACAACAGCCTGCAGAGGTCCCTACATCAAGCCTGAATTGACTGAGGAAAGAAGTGGGCAGTAAACACTGATGATGCAGTTTAAGCCCTGAAAGAAGAACACGCTTCTTTTCTTATATATATATATACACCCTGGACAAGAGACACACAGACATTCAATCAATAATGTTTCTGCAAGAGAAAGGAGGAGTCATCTCACGACATGATGCCTTTTCTCAGTAAAGAATCAACTATTTATAGATACACATAACAAATGTAAGGAAGGACCGTCTGCCTGTCTATGTGCACATTTGTTCACGATGTTTGTTAAAAACCCTGTCAGCTATCCAGACGGACAACCCAAAAAAATTTAAAATAAAAAAAGGATTAGATCCAAGTCCAAGTGGATAGTTCTGTGGGAGAAATGTATCACACAGCCATGTATTTATTTTAAATGTATTCCCTGAACAAATGGTTAGCAGAGAATATCAGTGCGATTGCTGCCAACCGACGATTAAAAACACCATTCCCTGTTTGCTCTTTACATATCAGATTTTCATCATACTTCTAAAAAATTTAATCGAACTGAAAAGCAAATTTCAACACGGCCGTTTATTCACACAACACTGTGCACAACCGTTTCCATGATGAACTGTAAAGACCAAAAAAAAAGAAAGGTAAAGGTACAACTTCGTGTGTTTATAATACGATTTGTGTATGTAATCAGGAGGTGAGTTTCAGTATTTTGTGGGAATAACAAAGGCAAGTAAGAATCTAAGCACAGTTTCAATGCCTACAGCAGAATAAAACAAGGGAAGCGGGGAAAACAATACACTGCCGGATAACAATGTCTCTCCATCACTTCATTGTTGCTCAGATTTAGTCAGAACTAAAGATCTTCCGTACAGCGAATCTTCCTCTTGGAGAAACAGGACAACTCGTGTCAGTGTGGTTGTAGAGATGCATAACAACTCCGGCATTCTTCTGACAGAAATGCCACTACGAAAACATTCAGCGCCGCCCACGTCTTAGGAATGCAGAGTTCTTGTCTAGGATGTAATATTTATCTTGTAAATGTCTCGCAGGCTCGGCTTCCGCCTCTTACCCCACTTGATATGTGTGCTTAGCTGTGCGGCTCAGCACTCCATCCATGCCACATTAGGTACTCTGTGCCACAGACACACAACCCTAAATGTAGACATTCCATAGCAGACACGTTGACACCAGAGAGGCCTCCATACCGCCTTGCGCTTTGTCCCTCCAAACGCTGCGCCATGAGAATTGCGCGATAAACAGATACAACCCTAGGGTATTGTAGTGGGCCGAAAATATTCAGGATCACACGGGGGCTGAAGTTGCGACGGTCTCCTTGGGGCTGCTGTGCCTGATCCACATCGAGCTGGCTTACTTCCACTTCTGGATTGCTTGAAGTCTCCGTGCCAGAGGGAGAGTGATTACACTTGAGCTCAAAGAACAATAACTAGTTTGAAGGAGCCACTACCCGGAAAAGTATCTTTTCCGGGTACATCCACACACAAGGCCTCAGAGCTGAGATACTCAGATGATGATTTTGCCTTTTTGGCAGGATGCCTCCCTCCCCCCCAACTTGTCGCTGGGGTGTCATCTGATGAGCACCTGCTCTTCGCCACCATGCAAAGGGTGCGACTCAAGGCAGGATGTGATCCCAGGCCATGGTGCCTTTCAGATTTACATTCCATTAGATGGGTTGATTAAATCCACCTGCCTTGTGCACCCATTCACCCGGGCAAACCTCTGCTCAAGCCATCTGTTGGAGAACGATCTGGTCCACTGAGCCCCGATGGATGTGATGAACAAAGCAAATATGCTCGCGGTCAGAGACTCGTGCACCGCCGAGGACTTGATGTTATGTGAAGCATTTATTTTTACCCCGCGCCTCCATTATGGATCAATGTCTTTAATCTCCTCGTGACCGAAGTCTGTAGGATATTTTCATGTGGGAGGAATTCAGTTTGTAAACAGCATCTCAAAAGTTTGCCTGTTCAGAGCTGATCTTGGGATGAGGCGCTCTTTTCAATTGTTAAGCCTCAACTGTACTTCGTATAGACAGGATATAGACTTGAAACAGACAGATGTATGTATTCGGTCAAAGCTGAATCATAAAACAACAATGTTGATTGAGCAGGAAAAAAAAAAAGATTGTCTGATAACAAACAAATTTGATAAACAAACTCCCGTGCCTGGAACATACAATGCCACTCGTCTGGAAACCCTCATGTTTATCAGGCCATCCTTTCTGACGAGAATATATATTTATTTATTTTCAGGGAATGTACTGAGGGGGAAAAAAAAAAAACATCAGGGAGTCTCAACTGATGTTTATTCTTTAGGAAATAAAAGAACAATGTACTGTAAAACGGTTCCTAAATAAAGCAGCCACAGCACCGCCGCCATAAACGCCCATCACTCATGCTATAACTGAACAGTAAATATTTGTAATGAACATCTTGCAGAATAACGGTATAATTCACCGGAGGAGCATTGTGACAAAATCCTCTCCAAGCACATTAAATCAGGCACAATTTCCTCTTCAAATCCTGGAGAAGCAGGTGTATACGCCGCACAGCGACACAAATGAAACAGTCTTGTGGAGGATTCTCTGTGGTCTAAGTGCTGTTTTCCCATCGCCTGCTTTCTAACAGCTATTGGACTGAACAGATGGTTATTTCGTAGGCCGACAATGGTTTTGTCTTTTCTGACTGCTCTTCCATGAAATTTGCAGAAAAAGTCAAGTCAATCCTATTTCGCTCACTTTAACCTCAGCGAAACTTTAACTTATGAATTATAAGAAGAAGAAGGAAAAAAAAAACATATTTTTTTTAATAATACAGAAAGGTCCCAGTTGCTTTCTCCTCCTGGCCTAGACTCAATTTATTATGTTCATGCACTATTTGATAAGATACTTCTAAGGTTGGAGCTGTGCGACTGAGGTTAACCTTTTGAAGCGTGGAGTTTTTCTCCCTCATGGGAATTCAGGAGGCGCTGACGAGACGCCGGGACAGCATGAATATCATATCAGCTTCAATATGCTCCCATTACAATTTCCGTGCGGTCCTCCAGACTCTCCATAGGTAGATCAGGACAACACAGACATCTGTATATATCAAGATCAACAAAAAGTGCTTAAAATCACAATAATCTGGGATTATCTGGGAACAGTCTGAGTTCAATTTGACTTATCTGCATTATTATTATTTCTGCTTTCAGAAACCTCTTCAGTCAATAAAGGTAGGAGGAGGAGGAGGAGATGTTTCCATGTATAGTTAACATACTGAACATTCAATACAGGCTACAATGAGATTATCCCCCATCATGAGATTCCCAATAAAACCCATCATGTAGCATGTGCACAAAATGTGTAATGAATTACAATGTATTTCAAATTACAAGCACCTAACTAGTACATGCACAATTACACTTTCTATAACTTGTGGAGATCAATCAATAGTAAAATCCATTGAATAGAATCCAATAAGGAATGAATTTCTGTGCTTGTTTCAGTTATTGTGTCTGCCCTCTGTGCATACTGTACCACTGATCAAGCAAAATATACAGAAGATGCCATTTCCTTTATCTGGAGTTGTAAACCTTGAAATAAATTCTACAAAACAGGGTAACATGACTTCTCGAGGCGACATCCCCCAAGGCACGAGTGCAGCGATGAGAGGATTATGATGCATGGTATTTACCCAAAGGGCCTGAATGTGAGATACATCGGATCTTTTTTGATTTATGATGTTTTCTTTTACGTGGTTGACCTATGTGCATTAGGAGGCTTTAGGAAGACATTCCTCAGAGCAAAAGAAAGGCCCTCTGCCTGGTGTTTGTTGGTTCTTTGCATCTCCAACAGATGTAAATTAATCACGGGCGCATTCCTCGGACACTTGCTCAATACTCAGAATGAATGGCGACTACAAAGAAGAGGCTGATTGTTTTTAATACTGCAAAGCTCACCGCCAAAAGCTGCTTTTCTTTAGGATGTTTGTTCCTAAACTTATCCTTCGCACTTGACACAACTCCAACTCCAGTGTGATTCCTTTCATTAAGAGGTTAATTAAAAGACTTGGCTTTATTTTGAAGCAATTAACTTTACTTCAGTTTTGATGACATTTGCTTTCTCCAACTGACTGAATGCAATTTGTCTAATTAAATAATAAAAAAAAAAAAAAAAACAGGCACTATATTATCTCACAATGGTAAACATTGTGAGATTTTGGCAGTGATACGCACATCTTGATAAGCCTAAATAATGCATACTCGGTTAAAGGATTAGCTGTACCCTTGTTATTACTCTGAAAAGGGTTCTTAGTTAGTAGATTCTCTAAATAATTATGTTTTAAAAAACCTAAAAAAGGTAGGAATCCTTCATATCAACATAAACACCGGGCTCAGTGGTGAAATGAGACCCCATCTGAACTCGACCTACTTTAATAACAGCTTTAAGACCGAAGCAGCTCCAGCAGCTTGGAGTAGCCCTGCCGAGGGTCATGATCCTCTGTCCGTCTCTGAGGGACGGGATCATCACCGCGCTCAAGCCCAGGCTAAACGTTCGTATACAGAAGCCGGCTCGCATCATATCCATAACCGGGGAAACTTCTCTTGATTTACGAGCCCGGATTTACTACCGACCGAGCGTAATTACGCAGAGCACAAGCAGCATGCAAACAAAACCCGAGACAACAACCATTTTGTGCCCCACAAAATGTGAGCCAATGGTGAGAAAGTGAGTAGGACGAGGCAATTTGTGACTACTGATGAGTGAAAGTGTTTTCTAAATATGATAATGCTAAAACAGACTCATAACCACGGCACTTCATATGTGAATGCATTTCGTTCCTTCTATTACATTTTCCCACCAATCCCTCTCTGTAAAGCCACATCAATATCTTTGATTTATGTTTTAAGAGATGTGTTTATTAGTCAGGTAGCAGTGTGTAGAGGTAAACAGTAATGAAATGTGATGCAACTCACCTTTGTTATTGTGCAAAATGAGCAATATGCTGTGTATAAAACAAAGAATCATTTACCCATACATGTACAAATCGGCTATATATATATATATATATATATATATATATATATATATATATATATATATTTATTTATTTTTTCTTATTCTTTTTCTTATCATGTTCTTCCTGTGTATTCCTTTTAGACATTATGGCATGAATATAAAATAAAAATATATATAAACGGTGTACAATAAAAAAAATTGTTCGGTATAAGCAGTAGTTGCACTTTTAGTGTAAACTATTGCATGCATTGTTCGCAACCTAATTAAAAAAAAAACTATATACATGCATTTACATGCTACAGTTGTATAACAAAAATATTAAAATACTAAAAATAAACTTTAAATGTCAAAAGAAAATACTGACTTACAAACATTATAATTTACAGCAAAGTCGTCATTCTCTAACAAGTCTAACAGTCTAAATACGAACAGCAAAGGCAAATACAATGTCAGCCCTCATTAGGATTTCATCACGATTGGATATAAATATCAAATAGAGGAAATCGTTTGCTTGAATAATGAACCCATTCGATGTAGCGGAGATGTACAATTCAACAACAAATGTGGTGTCCACACCATGAGGTGTCTATTGATGGAATACCTGCTTTACACTGTATTTGTGGAGCATTTGCCCAATGACCCTGATTTACTTGTAGATACATTTATAGATAGAATGTATGTGTTCGTGTGTCTATGGATGGATGGATGGATGGATGGATGGATGGATGGATGGATGGATGGATGGATGGATGGATATAAAAACACACAGGAAGTATTTGCGGCGCTTCTTCAGTGATGACGCGGCCGTATTCCGTAGTGGAATTGTACTTCATTAAGGATGTATGGCTGTTATCCTGAGACAGAACAAACAGCAACATGAAATCAGATTATAGCTACGGACGGATGCTTTGATCACGCTTGTAGCTGCGCAGCCTTCATGACGCAACTAATATTTCATTCAGTGAGCTTTCAAAAACTGTTATCAAAGGCAAGATATAAAGATGCCTGGCCACATTACACGATTGAGTTATGGCTGGAACAAGAGAGTTGGGGGGGGGGGGGGGGGGGGGGACTTGCAAAATCTGACTTTTAGAAGAAAAAAATCAGACCATTTGCAAGATAATTTCCATTCCAATCAGACGCAGCAGCAGGAGGAGAGCGCCCTGCTCCTGATCCTTAAACTGATTGAAATATGCTGCTCATTCATTCACAAAATTCATGAATTATAGTAAGACAGATGACAGTTGGCTCACCTGTAAAAAGGTCTTTCCTATTAACGGGCAGATAGCCTCACTATTGTGCCGAGGAAAATAGCTCAATTTATTAACCTTCACATGAGCGCAAATGAGGCGCAATCAATATGTGCAATTTTTGACATGTCATTAATAATAAGTGGCCAAAGGAGAAAGTAACACCAGCATTAATACAATGGCTGCAATTACTGGCGACGTGAATAAACAAGTCCTCATGAATCAGGCGTACATGTTTGTAGATGATAATTCAATGCAAGGTGAAATCTGAAAAGGTGTCAGACAAAATGACAACATAATGGTTCAACGCAACTAACCGTTATCACAAGATATGTGCAGGGCGAATCATATCAAACTGTGCGATGAACAAACTCAGACTGGGTAAAATGAAAAACGCCTTCCCTCTGGACTCCTGCGGTCGTTCAAAATGTCTTCAGTCGCAATGTGACGAAATGACACGTTGGCTGAATTGGCTAAAACAAAAGCGACCCAACTACTATGAAACCTCAACAGAGAGGAGACTGGAGCTGACGTGAGTGTAGTACAACAGAACAGAGCGAGTGAACGACAGATTCAAGGTGGCTGCAGAAAAAAAAAAGGGGGGGGGGAGAGAGAGATTTATGCTAAACGTGTGCTGACTGACAAAGCAACGTCTTCTCAAGGCTCTGCAGGAGATCGGCCTAAATCCTTCTCATAAATTTTATATTAATGCCAGAGGTAACCAAGGTTGTTTTTTTTTTTTTTTTTTTTCTTCCCCCCCCAGTATTTCTCCAGGTCCATTAAACACATCTAATATATTTCAACCCGCTCCCATTTCCCCCATCTAAGTAGCTCGGCTGAATTGCAAAAGTTGTCCATAAGAGAATGTTTATTCCTCGCAGAGTCTGATGAGACTTCAGTGGCTGTGCTCCTCTGTTAGGGTTGACTGGCTTAAAGATAAAACGCTAACACACTCACCTTCCTCTGCACCTGTAGGTACTGTAACCTTGCCATTTCTGGAGATAATAAGACGAGCTGTCTAAGTGGGGAGGATGCGTAGAGGGGGGGATCTCGCTCAGATCTGGCTTACCGCTCTGTTGTAGCTTATTCCAGCGGAATGAGAATTCAACTCGATAACAAGTCGCAAAAAAAAAAAATAAAAAATAAAAATCTTTTATTTCCCAGAAATATGAGGGCTGTCTATCATCACATTTTCCTTGGGCAAAAGGAAAGGAAGGGAAAGGTGGAATTTGTTAACTTCTGGTGCAACAGTCTGCAGCAGATGATGCCAAGTTTCTGCTTTCACACCTTCCTCGGCTGGCCTATTTTAAGATGTGGAGAGCTTTCCCCTCCTAATTCCCAGTACAACATAGTCCCAACGCAACAGACTGCAGTCACTGCCATCAAATATAGTGGGTACCATGGAAACCACACTGAAGTTCAGGATCCATACGCCACATAACTAGATGATAGTAAAAATACTAAAATAGACTCTATCCCTGGAACACAGTCATTAACAGAATGCGCCACATGAATAATAGGCCGACATGCGAGGAATGAGCACTCCCCTCCCTTTGTGAACAGATAAACTGTGTTCCTCTGTTGTTCACTGACAAACTACATTAGCAGATCACTTAGTCACTGTACATGCTCCGGCTGCATTCTAATATTTTGCTCTCACGGCAGACGGTGCATGAAGGTAAACGTAACAAAGAGCGCCGTATGGATTTCAACGTACAGCAGTCAAGATGGTGGCTCGCGCTCTTTCATATAACACGAGAGAGGAAGGAAGCATGTCTCCCAGCTCGACAGGAGCCACGGCGGGGCGGTTTGATCTCTGCTTGAGCTCCGCTTTTCAATTGCGAGTCACAGAGATGCAAGAAAACATGTCTGGCATTTAACAGCCATGAAAAATAGTGGTGGAGGGAGCCGGGAAGAGACCGACGTCGCTTTATTCCGAGTGTCTCAGTTGTCCAAAAACTCCCTGATCGACAAAACATGTTAATAGGAACGCACACAGACACACACACACACACACACACAAGGAGAGACACACAGATACAAACACACAATTAAAATAAAAAAAATAAAATAAAAAAAACTCTGGAGACAGCAGACTGATTGTTTATCTGCATTGTAGCATAGAGAATTGAAATCCACAGCCATAGATAAGACATCAATCTTCCTCAGTGGGCTGCGTAAATAAATCTGATTATGGACAGAATCATTTCCCCTTTAGAATTGTTTTATCTGTTCGTTCCATGCCTCAGCACGAGATAACTCACAAAGCGCTCGGCACAAGGTGACGCCTCGCCTCAGATCAGCATTGCAGGCCCGACGCCAGCAGAGCGAAGGAGTGCTGGATTCAAACTCCAAAATGATCTGTAAAAGACACATCTACTCATCTCGCATTGGCGGCATTATCTTACATCTTCTAATTGTCGAGAGCAGACATAATGATGGAGAAACTAATTAATGGCTTGAACTGAAACGAAGACTTATTTCCATTATTGAGGAATAGTTTGTTTTTGGAGAAAGTTGCAAAACAAAAAAAGAAATAAAGAAATAAAAAAGATACAATGACCCAAACTAAATTATGCAGGAAAATGACATAATTAAAACTTGCTCAAACAGGTTTGTATTCGATAACATGTCACGTTGCTCCTCGACTCTTGTTTAAAGATGTGCACCAGAAACTTTCTCAAAGAAATTTCACATTTCTGACTCAACATGCTCGGTTATTCGGATCTGACTCAACGTATCTGTCAACACTGGCGTCGCAATCGTTTAGTGATGCGTTTGGAATCAATCAATAAGAAGTTTGATTTTTTTTTTTTTAACTAACCTCAAGTTATATTTAAATGTCGTTGCTTATTCAAGATAAACAAAATAAAGGACAAAAGGCTGGTTTTACATGCAAAGCTATTTGAACAAGTTTCTTTCCACAGATCCCCCCCCCCGAGTTTGAAGAAGCCCTCAACAACTTGCAATTACGATAACTGTGTTCAGAGAGAGCAGGCAAATTAAAAAAATTAAGTCAAACACGTTATCTATCGAGGCATTAAACATAACAAATAACTGAAATAAGAAAATATTTCCTTTTGATACAGTTTTGACACCCTTGGGGAATTCTGATCAACACATTTTGATTTATTTATTTTCTAAATAAAATCCAAGATTTAATCATTAAACAACTAGTGATTGAGAAATGAAATTGACAGATTAATTGCTAACAAATAAACGAGTTGCAGCCCCACTCGACATATTAAATTGTAAGCTTTAAAATCCCTGAAGACGACTCGCTCAGGGCTGATGTGTTTGATGTGTGTAAAAAAAAAAAAAAAAAAAAAAAAAAAAGGCCTTTTATTTTCGAACAGATGGCAATAACACGAAGAGTAGATTGAGGGGGTGATCAGTGTCATTTATTAATTGCTGCCATAAATTAAATCAAAGACTGCCTATGTGTCATAGGCTTCACATTTCTGAATTTAAAGAAAGTGAATTCGATCTGAAGCAAACTGATTACAAGCCTGATAATGGGATGTGGTCATGTCCAAATAGATTCTGATTATGTGCATAATTGCTATGAAACTCCTTGTCTGTGCATCTGAAACAATTTTAATTGCATGTACTGAGAGTCATTCCTGCTAAGCAGCCGCTTATAATCTCAGCTCACTTAAAGCCTCTGAATATTTGATGCAGCAAAGCAGGACTTTTTCTTACAAATGTGGATAAACGAGATAATGTGGTACCGGAGTGCACCGAGGTTTTTACTGAAATCCCACTGTTTGTTTCTTTCGGTGTTTGTAATACGCAGGGATCCTTTCCCGACGAGACAGATCTACTGGCGTAGCTCTATTAGATCCGATAAGGCATTAAAGGCATTCAGGCCGGGGTCAGTTCTCTTGGGTGACCTGAATAAGCATTGACAACACACTAAAAACGAATTTGGGCAAATCAGACAAGCCGGCAAACCAAACACATCTCCGTTGTGCAAGCCCGCGTTCAACAGACAGGCTCGGTGACAAAGCATTTTCCCTTAAAACACACCAGATAAAAGACTAATTTAGTCCAATTTTGCTTGGAGGGATGCTTATCTCCGAATTCAAATAAGGTCAAAGGAAGAAAACAGTCTCGGTCTGTGATAAGATCGCGGCGGGAAAGAAAAATAAACCCTGTAACCTCTTGGAAAATGAGTTATGCTCTGGATGCTTGTAGATGTGGTTATGCCTCTTATTGCCACTTACCTCCAGTGAGGACAGTGTGAGTCACTGCAATAAAGGTAAATAAATAACTGATGAGGGCAATAAAAGGGGAAATGCAGAAGTTCGGCTTATCGGGACAAAACAAAAGCCAAAATTCTACTCCAGAACGGCCACGATAAGAAAAGTGGACCTCGAACGGAAACGCGGATCATAAATCATCACAGATTAAATGTTAGCATACTGTTCTTTTGGCGTAATCTCCTTCACGGCAGGCAATTGTTGCTTTTGGTATTTATCATCGAGAACACTGTAGTCGCAGGTTTGCGGCGGGGACGAGAGGGAAACTTTCAAATAGGTTCAAATGCGCACGCAGCACTTTCCTAAGGGCGGAGAGAAAAATTACACACGTATAGAAATAAAATAAATAAATAAATAAAAAAAATCCCCAAACTGCTTGATGGATAATGTCACAAAAAGGACAAAACCTGTGAGAGCGTATCAACTAAACGAGTCAGATCGTCCCGCAGTTGGGCTCATGTCCCCGGCAGCAATGAGCCGCGGTACCGAAAGTGCACGATGAGACGGTAATGACAAAAGGCGCTGCCTCCATCAGCTCAGTGCTTCACCTTCCTCTCGATGAAGAGAGGAATGAAAGATCGCCGCAACGGAGCTGTCTATCATTTAGGGAGAGCACGCCATCCGAGCTGGATTCCTCCCGGAAGACAGAGGCAGATCGCGGCACCTCCCACTGATCGGCCTCGCCTTTTTCTGGTCGCGCACTCGAAGGTGAAAACGAGAGTTTATTGACACAAGGAGACATGAGGGGAGCCGTGACTGATGTTTTGGTGAGAAGCACGATGTCAAAGGTTTATTATTCTACATATATATATTTTAGTTTCTAAGAGCATCCTCTCCGATTAACAATGCGTGTTGATTTGCTAACAGTCTAACAGTGCGACTGTGTCACTCGCTCGCAGCGATGAATCAGGGATGACAAACATTGTTGTGTTCATGATTAGGGAAGCAATTATTTCAAATTCTTCAAATAACTCATTAATCTGCAGATCACTTTTTGATTAATCGCTTGCTCTTTTCGGTCTTAAAATGTAAAAAATAAATAAATAAATAAAAATGCCACAAATTGCGGAAAAGCAAAAAGTTATCTCTATGAATTACTTGTTTGGACTCAAATTGACATTTAATTTGTTTTGAAAGTTCAAAAATTGCATTGATGTGCATGTGAGGGCTTCATAACGGTAGGTTAATGTTATGCGGATTTTGAACTTTATCAAGACATTGAATCTTGTCCTGAATTCTTTACAGCTTTTAACAACTTTCTCTACGTAATTATACATTTTCCCACAATAGGGTTGCAGAAATGGAAGAATCCGCTGGCCCAGAATAAACATCTTTGTTCGTCGCTGATATTTTTCTCCTCTCTGTGGTGACAACAGCTCACACCCTGTCCTCTCCTTTAATGAAAGTGTCCCAGCTCGGCGCAGCCCGTCGTCACAACATCAGAGGGAAAGACTTTAGCTTGTAACCTTGGATTGTTTGAGTCTGCTCCCCATCTTCACAGCGGGAGATCTCTCTCTCTCTCGGTAGAAATATATCAAGGTGTGTTTTTTGTGACGCAACCCTTTAAAATGGGACGAGGCGCCATTTGGATTTCGCTGAGATTTTCTTTCATCGGCGCACAGACAGACAATTGGTGTTTGTTGACATTCTGACAGAGGTTGAACCTCATCGCCGTCTCATCTTTGTGATTACGTGAGCGTGTAAATCCATTTCCGGCTTTGCTAAAGTGTCAGCTACAGACTAATTTCAAGCTGCGGCACTTTACACGTATACTCTTAAATTCAATCATGTGTCTGGCATGCTCTGCTGGTAAAGCAGCATTATTCACCATCGGTAGGAGGAGGTTTTGCTCCCACAGTGAATTCGGCTGAGGCGCGGGGTGTATAAATCAGGAATACAAAACTCTCCGTAATCCATCCCAGAAAATAGCACTGTGACCACCCAAAACATCTAACCCCCTCAAAGAAGTAACACAAAAACAACTGTAATTGGTAATCTTATGCTATGGAATTTCTGATGAACTTTTTGTGTGTGCCAGCCGCTTGCTGATGACTATTATCCCCTTCATTTTGTGCTTTTTAACCAAACCCCCACCTGCTTTGACCGGACAGTTTTTAGCAGTTTTTTTTTTTTTCAAAACAAAAGTCATTGCACACTATTCCAGAAATTCCCACACAACAAGAGCTCATGTGATCCAAGACGCACCGCGGAGAGCTTCTTATGCCGAATCACTGCCTCCCCAAATGATCACTAAATATGGTTAGAATCCTGATTATCCGCCAGGGGGGCGGAGCAGCGAGGCTGAGCCCACACGGCGATGGTGCAGACCAATCTGCGCAGCTTTAGTTGGATAAATAAAACACTACGTGGGACTCAGAAATCGCATTACATCAAGCAAAAAGTGATAGCAACATTTGGAAACGCAAAATGCCTTTCTTTTAAAACAACGGGGCCGTATTGTTTATCAGACGCTTGCATTGCAGTGGTGCGGCGTGGTCTACAACCTAATGACAGATTGTTCTGAACAAATGCAGCCCTGGATGTGGCAGTGAGAGATAAGAAAAAAAAAAAAAAAGAAGCAATACCTGTCTAATCAAATTCCACCATAACACTGCATAAACACGTCATGAAAAAAAAAAAGAAAAGAAAAGTGAAACTCAATTAAAAAGTAATTGTTGTGTCATTAATGTCTGCACGCCACACAGACAATTACGGCATTCCAAATAGGAAAAATATCTGATTTCGCGAAATATTGCAGTAGCGAGTGAGCGAGCGAGCGAGTGAGTGAGTCGGCATCAAGGACACAATGTTTTATAATATAAATGGCTCAGTTTTAACTATATCATGACAATAATGAAGATTTGCATTGCATTCTATATTTGAGATGCACCTGTTACGGCAGTACGATTAAAACATTCTGCGGGCTTTGAACATCACTACCACCAATCAATAGGAAAAAGGAAACCTGTGGTTTTTCACAGCCCCCTGATTTTGGAACAATTTAATGAGGCACATATTCAGCACAGGTTCTCACTAACAAACCTTCCTTTATCTACTTCTCAGATCCTCTTTGCTGTTCACACATTGTTTAATTGAGAGTTTTGCTTCTCTATTGTCGTTTTACTTGCTAAAAAGTTAACATTTCTATTTTTCAGTGAAACAAATTAGTGGATAAGTTCAGCAATTCCGCTGTTACACGATAGGAAAAAAACCAAACTTGCAGACATAAATAATTTTTTTTACAAGCTTTTTTTTTTTTTGTGGTCAATCATGTCTGCCTACTGTTTTCTGTGAAAATACAACCTAATTAGCCCACTTCAGTTTTTATGTGAACGAGTCAGTGAAGTACAATTTCAAAGCTCGATCGTTAATCACTGGCTGGATAGTTAAACAGATACAGCTGCAGCGACCAAAAAAAAAATCACAATTAATCCTAAAACACAAGTAGCGCACAGATGCACGGCAGCGAAGAGCAGGAGGAGGGAGCCGCAAAACTCTCGAAGCTGCACCATTTCTCACAGCTGCTGCTTGATGGCGTTGACGACAACGCAGTCGGCGTGGTGGTCCATAAACTGAGATGTGAAAGTGAATCCAATTTCCCCACCCCCACCCCTCCACACCCCCATTTTGAGTTGTGCATATATAACACGCAAACCAAACACGAACCGATATGTTAGGCTGCCACGCCGCGAGTGATAAATGATGATAATGCAAATGACTATACGCCAAGAGAGTGAATCGTTGCACCTGTGGGCCCGCGGTCGTTTGTTCTGTGATTGCCAGGGGCATAATGAGCAGTAGCGCCCCGTGTGAGTAAGCCCGCTCTGTTTTGCCCTTTGCGTGGCGTTATCTGGCGACCTGTCACAGCCGCGTCACAGGGAGGTTTATTGGATTTGGATACCAGGCTGTCGCAGTTCACACCGACTCGTTCTCCTGTCTGTAACTGCTGATCAGCGCTTCCTGTGTGGCCCGCAAGTCACCGATGTCCTCTCCCGTGTCTCCTTTTAAAAACACGTCCCCTCCGACAGCACATTCATGCGACTTTTGACGCTAAAGTCGTACTTACCAATAAGTAGGGGTCCAAGTAGAAATATAGAGGTTCTTCCGTAGTATTAAAAGATAGCCGAACACATCTCGGGGTGCTTTGGGGTTTATATACTGCTGCGGTGCCTTGTGAGAACGCTTACGATCATTTTTTCCGAAACTGGCCAAACCGGGCACTTGAAAAGTCGGGCAACCAGGGAGGATCAGCGCACAGGTTAGGCCTAAAGGTGTACAGAATGGTTAATGTCTGAACTCTTCTTCAACTTTCTACCTGCAGGACATTTCATAGTGGCTCGGTTTTCTCACGATGTGGGGGAAAAAAAAAATCACTGAGTTTGAGAGGAAATTGCAATCACTATCCCAGGAGAATGTTATGCAATGTTGACTTTTAGGTTTTTTTTTGAGAAGGGTTGTTTTTGTTGTTGTTTTTTATTCAACTGATACCATTTTCTTCCACTTCCTCATTCCAATGAACAGAAACACCTCTGCTTCCTCTATTGTGTTTTATTCCACACTTGCTGTGCACTGTGCACACCTTTGTTGTGCTGCACCAACAAGTTCCGCGCAAAACTTTTAGGCGTCTGCTCTGCGTTAAAAACATACTTCTCAATCAAATAAAAAAAATAATAAAAAAAACTGTGAAGCGAATGAGCAGATGGAAGAATACTACGGGGTGACTCTTTGCCTTCCGGCAGCAGATTTCCTCCCCTTGGTACACTCGCTTACATATTCTGAAGACACTCTGCGAGGAGGTTGCTCCAAGCGTCCTGGAGAAGGGCCAACACATTTTCTTTGGGTATTCACTTAATGAAATAAACCCTTTGTCCGGCCACACTATCACCTCCAGGACAGTGAAGATGTATTTTGATGGCATTGGTTTTATGTCTGTGGTTGGTATCCTCTGCTGATTTCCTTACATAATAGGAAAATAAAGCGCTGCACTTTTCTACACGCGTGTCTAAAAGTTTTACAGAGTGCTGTATACATAGAAAATATCGCAGCTTTGACCTACACAATATGGACAAACATTGAAAGCAAACACAGACACAGACCGGCATTGTTGGCAATTGAAACCAGGATACATAATACTCTGAAGCCACTCTTCCACAAACTCACTAAGGGCTGTATGCAGTGTACTGGATAATCTTTCAAAAGGAAGAACAGCTCATTTATCATAGCAGACTGATGGCGGATGTTACATCAAGCCAAGCATGCATGCACGATTGCAAGGTGTGCAGCATACAACATATTAGGGAACAGTTCTGCGGTGTGATCAGATAAAGTGCTGACATCTCGTCGGCATGCTTGAAATGTTTCAATCTCAGTTTAACCAGAGAATAAGAACACGGTGATTGATGGATATTTACGATTCACACGGAGGTAAATACCATATTGTTTTGTTTTTCACCATTTTGACTTGATGCACAACATGAATATTAGATTTACATGTCCCAGATATCACATGTAATTATGTTATTGATCTGATATTGTATTTAATGTGACTTGTGAGATCTTGTAAAACTGTTCTATAGCTCATGAGTAAGACAAAATCTCTGACAGTACCAAATCTCCTCAAAACACAGAATTCAGACAAATTAAGATGGAAAACATGGACTTATGTTGTCACTGCATCCCAGGCACCCTATTGTCCAAATCAATCTGAACTTCACAAACAAGGGACTTGAAGGAGTGCCAGGAAGCCAAAAGCAGGACCTAATGATTGCAACATGAAATTATATTCACGCGTTTGCACAATGTAATTTGTAATTGTTGTTTTTTCAAAGAATGAGCAATTAAAATAAAGAGAAAAATTGTACTTTAGCTCAGTCTCAGCTCATTTACAACCGACTGAATAACAACAGGTCGCAAGACAAACACTTTAAGTGCTGTGGCATTATAGTTCCCTTAACTGGAACTAAGAGGCTTGGCTTAAGCTCAAAAAACAACCTCAGTACAAAAGAACACAAATACAAGTGGACAGGGGTGTCCACATTCTTTTAGCTATGCACTAGCTGCAGTTTACCGAGTGCATAATGAATACGAATACTGCCATCGCCACGGGGGCAACCTATTTCCTCGCTGGACCATGAGTCATGTATTTTTCAGGGCCACAGGTAAGCTGCTTAACTCCCCCTCTCAAAGTGGGACTAGTAAAGGGATAATTCAATAAAGTGGAGCTCTCAGAAGATCATGCCTTCTGGTCTCTCTCTCTCTCTCTCTCTGGACATGGCCTGAAATCTGCATTGACAAACCAGACAGCTGTTGGCTGGGGAGGTGGCGTTGAGGAGAGGCGGGTTCCAGCGCACAAACTCGTCCCGGTGTTCCCGCATCATCGCAGTGACAGTCCCCGGGACCGGAGGACTGAGCGAGCGAGGGGGAGAGGGGACGTGAGCGTTGATGTTTCATTCATCAGAGCTCCACACCCTGCCCTCGCCGCAATATGAAAACATAACTGTAATGAAAATCCTATCGATCGGAGTCGCTTCCTTTCAGACAAATTGCACTGTTTTCTCTGCCTTTCAGTGTTTGGAAGGCAAATGTGAAGAGCAAAGATGAAAGCCCCAGAGACGCCGTTGTCAATGCACCATAATGTTGATGCCTTGCATCAACTTAAGCACCAGACAAAGCCTGTTGCAGAGGGGAACATAAGAGTGTCTTAAGACATTCATCAACATTGATCAGGCGCTAATGACTTATTGCATTCAGTCAGTAAATTGGCAGACCGACTTTGCAATCTAACCACCACATATTATGCATAAATTGCCGGCCATGCATCTGTGCTGCGTTCTAATCAATGTCGAAAACGTTGCAGCGGTGCCGTTACGTTCAAGTAAACCTTTACAGCCACACAGACTGAAAAAGTGTTCACCCCCACCTTCCAAAATCCACCTACGTTATTCTGCAGGCGAGGCAGGCTTTGTGGGGAGAGAGAGAGATCATCCCTGCTTTGATATACCAACACCCCTGCAGAAATGTCCTTGATCAAGATGCAGCTACAGGGGAGCTGCTTCTGGCTGCCCCTGTGTGTTCACCCCTCTGCTGCAATGCAAACATGCATATCTCAGAGGAAAAAACAAAACAAATAAAAATACTAATTTGAAAGCTGCAACTGCTCATGTCATTGCTCTGGTTAGTTAGCCCTGTAGTGTGCAGTCTCAAGGGCGTCAGAATCATCAAGACAGGACTTTTTTTTTTTTTTTTTTTTACATTTTAGACTCCATCACCCCTGCCAATGGTCATTAGGGAAAGAAAAGACAAAGAAAACTATTTTCGAGAACTGTAACAGGGCCTGTTATATGGTCCCAAAGGAGCCTTTTGCAGAGCTAACATGCACGAAGAGACAAGACAGACAGCGAGTGTGGATAACCATTGTACCCATGTGCAGTTCTCCTGCATTTCTAAATTAAAGATAGGGAGATAGCAGGGCTGTAATCTGTGTGCAGGATCTCATTCTCTGCTGACGGAAAGAGACTTGAAGGAAATAGATCAACCAAGCATCTCTAAGGTCAAGGGTTTATTTAATGAAGTCATATCTGTGATGGCGGCACCGTTCCGTTATCATGAGGTGGCGTTTATAGCGAAGGGTTGGTTGTGAAGTTCAACTAAATAACCACTGTACTGTTACAAAGGCCACTTTAATTATTTGTATGCCTCTGCTCTGGAAACAGACATGGCCAGAGGCATAATGTGTTCAGGTTGTCCATCACTCATATTCTCATAAATAGAATCTGATAGCGTAAGGACACCTTGAGGGAATTTGTTCAAATCTGGGACCAATCGGACTCAAGAATGAACTTATCAGGTTGTTGTGGTGGTTGACGTCTATTCTTAATTCACAAAGCCGACATGTGGCAATATTAAATAATTCATATGGTAATCCTGACAATCTTTTTGAAGAAACATAAGAAAAAGAAATATATATGTATAAGCATAATATACAAAGCGATGACATTAGATTTCTTATCATTACGGCTCATATTTAACACTTCACTTTACATGGTGTGTCACGCACACGCACACACCACCATTGGTGACGGCTGCCAAACAAAGTGCTCCTACTTCATAGGGAGCAGCTGGAGGTTCAGTGCGATTCCCCAAGACACTTGGACACATGGTCAGGGCAAGATGGGGGATCAAACCACCAACACTGGGATTGGGAGACAACCTGCTCTGGAAAAAAAACAACCCCTAAGCCACAGCTGCCATAACGCTCTGTAAAAACCCTTGTCTAGCCAATATTCACAAGCAGATGTTTCCTATAAGGCTCAGAATTGGGTTTCCATGTAGAGATCTTTTGTTTAGGTCTTAACTATGTGTGGAGAAACAATACAAAAGTGCAACCACACTGGTTGGAGAAAGCAAAGAAAGTAATTAATTTGATCTTCTGTTCCCAGTATCAATATCCGTACATCCAGGCTATGTGAAATTGCTCACATGAAGATCTGTTCACTTCTTATACTGTGAGATTCATAAAATAGATGGGTAACTATGCACCAGCTGCTATTTAAACCTACAAACTCTGCCAAACTGGGGGGGAAATGTTAAACTCCGAAACCTCAAGTCCTACCACTGTGCCACCAACTGTTACTTGTGAATGACAAACTGTGTGGGCGGGCACTGTGTGAACAATTCTGCTTCCATAAACATATCATGAGGAAAAACTTAGAACTGATAAATACAGAGAGTTAAAACTTTCCGGGGGGGGGGGGGGTCTGAGGGGGCATCTGAAACTTCACGAAAACTCTGAATAAACAGGGAGCCACAAGAGTAGATAGGTAGCAGACACCATGCAGGTACGTGGGAGAAATGACAAAACAGAGGCCGACTGTGGTGAGCGCGCATGTATGTGGAGGAAAAAAATAAATAAAGAGAAAATACACACCATGAAGTCACAAATGTGTATACTTGTATCTGTGTGGATGGGTGGGGCGTGCCCGGTAACACAGAGCAATAATGCCATGAGTAAAAGTGAAAGAATAAGCCAGAATTTGAGGATAAACTGACACGGGAGCTTTGACGGCAATAACCCAACATGCAGGGGAATTAAACCAGGTATTACTGCTAAACCTGCGGGATCCAGGGACCTGTGGGTAGCAGACACATGGGCCAGCATCCATGCTGTGGCCTAGGAAATAAGGAGGGTGAAGAGATAATACTGCTCTGGATTTAAAGGGCAAACAAGTCTAATCTTGTGGTTGTAAATATCTGCCTGTAGTTTCTTTTTTTTCTTTTTTATGATGAGATGTCATTAAATAATGAGAACAAGCTTTAATTTTTCAGAAGGTGTCAGAATCATTACGATCTCAAGTCCAGAAAAAAAAAAAAAGAACTACAGAGCTGTATAGCTTGACACTGGGAGGGCTTGCATTTTCAGGCTCATGTTTTGACTCCAAGTGTCATGGAGACAGAGATTTAGTGTGACATCGCTGATGCCAAGTGCTGTTCTCCTGCAATGCTTTGCAAAAACATGGCACATTGAGCTTTCTGACTTTGCACACCACAATATTCCCCCAGTCTTGAATTAACAATGAGCAAAAATATCATCACGTCTCAGAATAAAAAAAAAAAAAGAAGAAGAAGAAGTGCAAAAAAGATATTTCTCAAAGAAGCACTACACTAGAGAACACAATTTTGTGTTTTATGAGTCGGCCTTGGACAAAAGCAATGACACTTTACCAAAGGCTGTAAAACGCAGAGTTTGAGTGCTTCCTGCAGAGACTGACAGCTAAAACGGCACATTACTGTCAGTCACTTGTCTCCCGTTAGTTTGGGGCTGCATGTGCCATTTAAAATAACAAGACCGAACAGTAATGAAAAAATGTTGGCCCGTGAACTTGACTTTTAATCCAATTAAGTTTGGATCCAACAGCCAATGACGAACGGGGACATATCAGGGCAGGAGAAACGAAAAGACGAGGGACCACCAAGAAGACAAGCAGCTGCTTACATCATATTTCATGGATTCAAAATTAGACATCAGTTTAAAAAAATAAATAAATAAAAAATGCAGTGTTGACTGATATATTTAGACACGGTCTTGCGGTGTTCAGCGCCAACTGAACGAGAAGCTGCCATGTGTTATCTCACACATTCAGTTCGCCTCCCTGCAACTCCTGAACATGCATCAAGATTTAACTGAGACCAAGTCAATGCACTCCTGCTGTTTCGCTCATACATTAGTGTTGGCAGCAACACAAACAATCGCAGTTTTAGATTGATTACTGGCACAATAACGCAAAATTTGCATATAATAAAAATTAATTCGGACACAAGTCATTATGAGAAAAAAAAAACATTTATCACAGTCAATTGAATTTATTTATTACCATAGCCACGGGAATATTACAAGTCATCATTCACAACGTTTCATTTTTTTTTTTTGTATTTTTTTGTTGTGTTAACATGCTCACCTTTTGAATTCAGTCTCATGAATAAAACACAAAGAAGGAGGAAGAGTAATACTTGAATATCTAATCGAACATGTAATTTCCCCACTTGAAGCCTCTAATTTTAATACCATTTCCAACAAAACAAAGAATAGATTACAGTCGCATGTAGGCATGTGTGAGTGTCACTACACATCTTTACGTGCAAGCATCTGTTTGTGGTTCTGTTCATGCAGGGTTTTTTTTTTTTTTTGAAGCAACTACCAGCTAAATTCCAGCGCATCACCCAATAATTGTTCCTTGGTTCATATCTGTCATGACACGTCTATAGGTCTGCGGCCGCTGTCACAATCCACAGCCCGTAGCTCTAATGGGGTCGCTCTATTTTTTCCCCGCAGTATCTCATACAACCAGCCTTTATTCCTCATAGCACAATCTGGAGATGCCATTAGTGGGGCGGAAGACAGGAATGTTTACTGACAGCCAACGACTCCTCTGGTCAAGAGAGTGCCCTAGAGTCATCGGAGTGTCACACACACCCCCTCCACTCCGACTGCACACGGCCTCTCCTCCCCACGTTCACCTTTGTTCTAGCTATCTGAGAAGCAGAAAGCTAATTGTGTGACGGGGGGGTCGGGGCGGGCAGCGCCCACCACAGCCTGAGCCTTGCCGCTGCGCAACGCGGCCAGCCCTTCTTGTCAAACACATTGTAGGAGCATCCGACAAAAACATTGTAGGCGAGAAAGAGGGAAAGTAGGGGGGGGGGGGGGGCTGTGGTTTTGCTGCAAGTGGCAGTTTTTGTCTTTGTGTTCTGTTCATGACTATTGTCATCACATTTAGGGCTCAGCTCAAAAACATGCAGAAATTTCTGCAAGCGGCTGTGCAGGATGATAAGAGAGAAGCTACATGGCCTGTTTGCGGCTGATAACTCAGACTCAGCATAAATCAAACACCTTCTGGCAATTCAAATAATTTGTACAGTTGGGCATCGTATGTTGAGAAGGGATTGAAGAATTCCGAGTAAGAAAGTATCATGCCTCAGTGCCCCGAAAAGAAATGCTGCAGACTTGTCAAATTATATCTTCCCAGTGAAATGCTTATGCTGTCATTTACCAGCATTACTGCAGACTATACCTAATACATTTTCACACCAAAAAATTAGCCACCACTGCAGAGTCTGCACCCCCCCCCCCCCCAACTACTTTCATCACAAACATTAAGTCATGTGAGCAAATTCAATTCCAACCTATTGAATAAGAAGAGTCGGGTCTCGACTCCTCTCTGATTATTAAGGCCAAAACAAACATTGAGCCAGCTTCGCTTGCGGACGGTGTCGTGTGGAGACAATGGCACAAACGGCTCTGTAGGCAGTTAATGGGTTTACTGGGCTGGGTCATCCTTGTGGGACCTCAGGCTCTCATGTTTGCGTTAGACGGTGGCCCTGTCCAAAAGGCTGCGGAGGCTCTCTGTATCAACGTTGAGACAGGCAGGAAATATCAGCCTGTAAGAAAGCTCAGAAAATGTCAACTAATGAATCTAAGCCAAAGTGTGCTACATAGCTTAACGCTGAAGAAATGTATGATACTTATCATTTGAAAGGAAAGTTGCAGTTATAAAGGGATAATACTGAAATAACAACAAAACAAAACCCACAGCAAGTCCAGATATTTCAAAGTTCAAAGTTTTCGAAAGTCCAAATCAATGTTCTTCATTTGCAGTCGTATCTTATTTGATTTCATATCTGTCGCAGGTCTGAGCCCCCCCGCTTTAAAGAGTGACAAGAGCCTGAATTATGCCGCAGATTAATAAAACTGAGATCTGAAAGACGGAATGCTTAGGGCTGTTGTGTGAGAAAAGCGTCTTTCTGGGATCTTAGGGTTGTTATCCGAGTCAGGAAGTCCTTTTTTAAACATGGGATGGTTTGTTTCACAATTTCATCTTGACCCTTTGAACATGACTGAGACAAATCCTCCCTTACAAATCTGGACGGGGACTTGAAGACTTCTGCAGCAGAGTGCACAAAGATAAAAGACTTTTTTTTTTTTGGGGGGGGGGGGTCGCAAATGATCTTCTTAAAATGATTAGTCTGCTCTTCCGTGTAAAAGCTTAGGATTTCACAGCAACATTTCTGAGGCTAAATAAATGAATAAAAATGAGGAGGAAAGTTTAACAATGATATTTCCAACAACAATCTGAGTCGGCCGGAAAAGTTCTTACGTTGGTGAAAATGGCAGAGCAAAGCCATACACAGTGTATGTTGCAGAGCAAGAAATTAGGAAAATAAGCCAAATTGCATTTGGCTCTGCGATAATTCAGTCTGAAACCGATCTGTCCAACTTCAGTCAGATCATTTAAAAAGCGGAGATACGATTTTATTATAGCCAAGCATGGGCTGTCCGATCCAGCGGCGCTTGAAATGAGTGGCACTACCGCCGCACGTTATTGGAGGGGGGGGGGGGGGGGGGGGGGGGGTGATTCAGGAACGTGGTCTGAAGCCTGGCAGAAGATAGAAACCACAATGAATCACAAGAACACTAGAGCGCTCCACCGAGTCTCAGCAGCAACAATAGAAAAGGAGACACGTTGACAGACGACACACAGTCGAGCTCATAGTCTTTTCTGTTTTGGCGAGACACAAGCACTATATACTGTGTATTGTTACTACACAAGTGGAACATAAAGAATATAGATAAGGTGTACACATACATCATACTTATAGCCCTTCTTCAGTTATGGTAATGTGCACAGGAAGCAGAGTTTACGTAACCGTTTGAATTGCTGGGCTCTTATCTGTGTAATTACATGTGAGAGTGGAGTTGCTTTTTTTTTGTTTTTTTGCCTGTAAATGCGTTGATGTATATATATAAAACAACAAAAAAAAAAAACAAGAAGGTATTACAACAACTCTGCAGGTATATTTAACAAACTCAGCATGGCGGGAGGGAAGGGCTTTTTCCCTCAATTCAATTTCTTTGTTCAGCCTTTAAATCTTTTTCCCCCCGCACTGTAGTTTATCTGTTTCCTCATTAAACCCTAAACAGAGGAACAAGAGGGTAATGACAAAGTTAACGGGTGCTGCCCAGCTGAGACAGACTACCTCCACGGAGAGATGGTTCATCGTGGATTAATGTGCCTTTATGGAGTTGTCATGTCCGATAGAGATTAAAGGACCTGGTGCTCCCTATTTTCCCGCGCAGCAACACATCAGTTTAGCCCAGTGGAGCGCCCCCTGGCACAACATGTCCACAGAAGTTAACATTTTTTTCAATGGTCATATGGGAAACAGTAAAACGAAATTGACTGTCATTAAACAAATTAACACAGCACTCCGGACCAGATAATAAGCAAGCAAAGGGGAGCGCATTGCCGGAATAACTTGAGTCAACACCGGGTGTTTCTGTAGGTGCTGAGAAATACGAGCGGTTCTGTGTGCAGTCCTCCAGTGAAGATGAGGGACTTTAGTAATCCCGACCTGCTCCTGCTTCTGACTATGCGAGAGCCACGCTGATATTCCGCTGTTTGATTACAGTACAACTGGGAACACAACAGAAGCCTTTTTGAAATTGACACTCTGAAATCGAATCACCAAATCATCTGCCAGTGATAAACGTCTTCGCTCGAGACTTTTACGAGCATGTGTAGAGACGTCAGCGTTGAGAGGAGTTCACACGGCTAACCTGACCAGACCGGCTGCAGAGGAGCTCAGCTTCACTCTGACGTTGCACTCTGCTGATTACATTCGGCACAGTTTCATTTAAATCATCGTAGATTTAACAAGAAATGTCCCGAGGTACTGCTCTGGGGGCTCATTTATAAAGGTTGCTTACGCACAAAAACGGGTCCCGGAAGATGCTTTGCGACTTTGAACCTTGTGCACGCACATCTGGCGGCGCTGGTGGTGAGGTGGACAACTGAAGCCACTGAAGTCATACATTTAATATCTCCAAATATCCGACTTATAAACAGCCAAGCTGCAGTGGTATAGACGTGTTTCTTTAGTGGAAGACGATGTTCAAATGTCATAGCTTCGTCTTCAGATGATACAGATCGGTGGATAGAACTGATTGAATATCAGTTGGGACAAAGTGTGAAACAATCAGTGTAATTTCAGAGTAAGCACATAAATAGCGCGGTGGCAGCCGTGCGTAAAGCTGCACTGCGGATGCTCTGCACCGCCATGCGCTCTGGACGCACCGGTGCAGAGGATACTGGTGCTGGAGACAGAACGACCTCCCCGTCACCCTCCGCCTCCGACTGTCGAGTGACTGAGGATACAACACAAAGTTTTTTTTACTAGTCCCTGTTCGAATATTTAATTCAAACAGATAAAACTGAACTTTATCAGTCTGCTGTGGTCTCCACCAAAAATGTCTCCTTCCCCTCTCCGACACTCTTGACACACGGCGGTGCTGAACCCCCATGATGTCGCTCTCCTCTGGCCTCCACCTTCACATCAGACTCTTCTTCTCCACCTCTGGAGTCGCAGATCTCTTTGCACTGCCGACTGCTTGTTTTTTCTTTTATTAGTGATTCCACTACTGTGACCAAATAATATCATTCTCCTGACCTCCACCTCCTCCATCACTATTTCGCTCTCTGTAAAATCCTTTTCTTCAGCTTTTCTGTCAGGATTTAGCATCAAATGCAACAGGCTGATTGAGATGCAAAAATAATGACGAGGCACTTTGCATTGACCATTTATGGTAAAAAGTGGGCGTGTTGAGGGCGGGATATAACTTCCAGGTGGACTGTGAGCTATCAAAGGAAAGTGCGTGCAGATGTGCGTACGCACGGTTTTACCGATCCAAATTTGTTTGGGCACATGTAGATTTTTTAGTAGGAATCCTATGCAATGTTTTCTAAATGAGGCCCCTGCACCTTTAATAAAAGTTCAGATTTTTATGTCTTGAAATAACAGCATGCTTCTGTGTGTTGAAGAAGAAATCTGTATTAAAGGCTGAAACGTTTGGTGTTCTTCAGATTTCTATAATCCAATCAGATCCCTCCAATGTGATATTGCAAGATGCACGTTATCAGTCCCGCCCAGAACCTTTGCGCAATGCCGTATATGCACACGTCTGCAAACCTAAAAATGCAATTTGCAAAATCAAACACATGAGCATTTTCTGCCATGCAAACCAGCTATGTTCCACTGACTTTTTTTTTTTTTTTTAGCTCCAATGAGATTGTCAGATGTGGAATAACTGAGATGAATAACGCTTCTCAACGTCTTCAGTATGAGTGATGAGAGGTTCTGAATTGGGACTAAGAATTTGCTCTTGTGACTCAGAAATACAGGATGGATGGGGTCATTAGTGGAGCTGTTAACAAGATGGTATGAACTGAGCTTGGTCAGAGGCCAGCATTACATTCAATCACCGCTCGAAATTGGGACACCAACTCACATTCATTAGATGACAGCCACATCGAACAAATAACTCCTTATAAGCTTGTTTATTGGTCACCAGATGTCTACCCGCCCCAACTGCATGTTAGACAAATTAATTAAATGGGCAGACTGAAGTGAGCATTGTTGTTTTTCAGTAAATGCATCAAACAGTGCCAACTCCCCAAAGAAACAATGCCAAAATTACAATCAAGAATTTGTAAAAGCACTTTCAACCCTATACCGGAAAACGTACATTATTCAATGTCCAATTATGCCGAAGTAGCATCTGCTAGGCGATTGTGGAGGCATTACTTTGTGACATCATGCCTTCTTATTGACCGAGGAGGATTAAACAACTTGTCCAATCCGCCCACACACAAACTTTGGTGAAACGTCAATATATTTGGAGGGAATTCACTGCACACGGCAGATTGAACCCATAACCTGTGTGCGAGAGGTCTGTCAACACACTGTATACAAGCCCCAAGCTGTTTAATCAAAAATAAATGAGGCGCGATGAAATGTGTAGACTATTTTTGCCTGGATTTGTGCCTGACTTTGTGTGGCCTCAATCTCTAAACCTCGTTTGACATGTACCCCTACCCTTTCAGCCGAATGCTGCACACTTTTAGCGTTTTGAAAATCATTCAGGTTCAATTCAGGTTTAATTCCTGTACTTCGTCAATATAATGTTCTTTTTGGTCAAATTTAGTCGGAATTTATGACTGCGTGCATGTTTGTTTTCCTGCCGAGCGCACACAAACCCCCCCCACTGCACACAATGCTTCCAATGGCGTCCTCCACTCCAATATCCAACCAACAATAGGAATAATTACTGTGAAATTAAACTTTTAAGCGTCGCTCATCTGCAACCTCGACCAGAGCAATATGTTTAATTAACTCGAGTAGGAAGAAAGTGACACGGGATCTAAATATTTCAGTCAGCAGATCTATTTTCAAACAATCGTTAAACTACTTCATCCGCTTATTTTGATCATTTGCACATTTAGTGCATCAGAAGTGAATTAAAGACTCAGAACAGCAAACAACAGAGCACGCTAATATTTTTGCAGAGGGAAGTAAAAAAAAACAAAAAAAAAACACGATAACCTTAAGCTTAATTTCTGTCCGTGTTTGAACATGCTGTACTCAGTTACTATAACAGTTGAGCAAAAGCAACATGATTCACCGAACACTTAACTTCAATATAACTCTAAATTTAACAGCTTGGTCAAACATTTACCTCTGGCCCTATTTTTTTTTTTTTTAACCAGTTGGAATATACTGAGATGTTCTCTCCAGCAAAAAGGGACATATTGGACGTATTGCCTGCCAACGTGTAACTGAGTAAATCCAATATGGGCGTCTAATGATACAGTAAATAATGCCCAGAGTAGCCCAATAACAGCGCAAACAGCCAACTGAGTGCCATCAGCAGGGTAAAGACTTTACATGACAACACTGATCGCTGCACATTTTCACAGAAAAAGCCGCTATAAAAGGTTTTTGATTAGATGGAAAGAATCATCCCGGCTCTTTGTTTGCAGTGTGATATTTTGATAGCACTGTAGGTCTAACCAGAGACAATCTGATTGAGCTCGCGTTAACCACTTGCAAGCAAATGGCATTTAGATTATATTGTAATATTTTTTTCTTTTACAACCTGTGATTTGTGCGGGTGCTTTTAACATGAAATGACTCGCAGGCACGCATTTGTTTTCCTGTAAAATGAAATGAAGATATTAGTCACCACGCAGAACGATTATGGCAAGTTATCAGCTCTGGCTATAAACCTGAATAAATTATCTACGCCGGCCAACATGCAAATTCCCAAAGGCTCTTCAAGACTGATTCAGTGTCAATCCTCCTGGAGCTGATTACTTTGCATCATAAGAGTCTATTGCTCTGAAATCACTAAACCTTCAATACTAATTCTGCCTGACGCACAAGCCTTAAATCAGTGTGTATTTAAGAAAAACAATGCCGGAGCACATCTGCTCTGTATTTATCGCTTGAAATGTAAGCACGGGCGACGAGAAACTCCAGATAGGAAAAACTTGCTTAAATGCACCATGAATGTATTTCCAGTGGGCATCTAAAACCATAGAAGCCATCATCAAGAGCAAGGCGTGCAGTAAAAAGGGACCTCAATGGTAGCCGTGTTGTCATGATTAATTCTGTTGGAGTAAGGACTTGAAATGTGTTTTCCATGAGCCTAGTGTTCCTGATGGCCTTGCCAAGAAAATCTGCTGCTTCGCTTTAAGCCTTGAATGTGTAATGTTCAGACCTCATTTCAAATCGGGAAATGGTTTGTTTGGGCAAAAACAATGGCAGAGGGACCTACATAGATCAGAGAGGCTGTTCCCTTGCCGCAGCACATTGAGGGTGGATAATTAATGGTTCATGTAATGTGGGAATCAACTTGCACGGTGTAACATCAGAATCCTTTTTTAGAGACGAGTTCCAGTGCGAGCGCAAGAAGCAGGCGACGGAAAGCGAACGTGCCTCACCAGGCCCCTGTGTCGGTGTCTTTATGTGTCCAGAAGCAAAGAAACAGGGCAAAGGGTGCCACAAATGACATTAGTAATGATGGATCAATACTGAATTATTAACAAGCTTACTGCGAAACCCAGCATTGTCTAACCTTACATTAGCCGGCATGCTGTCTGGGCTGGAATGTGCTCCTAACGTCAGCGCTCTGTTGACTCAGTTGAATTGCTTGCCTAAGGCACCGGTGCCTGGACACATACACATAATTAGGAAAGGTCACTGTGCCTCCTGTCTTGTCAACAAAATCACTTCAAGATGACAAATTCTGGCTCCGGCACAGCCAGACCTCCCTCAGATACCCTTGCCAATCAACTGCCAGCAGGGCTGTCTGGGTAGCCTTAGGTGATTTCTAATTATGTCTTTTCACATGCTATGCTAAATGGAGGGAAGCATAACAATGAGCCACAGAGCTGGTTGCGGCGTGCAGCAGACTGAAGTGTCATTATCTCAAACGTCTCAGGGAAAGTTACTGAAAACAAGCCAATTCAAATCTACTTGGGTAAATCAATACCAGGAGAAACATTTGACATGTGCAAAATGCAAAGGTTTGAGTAAATCCAATAGTATGTTTATCTTAGGCAGAAATGAAGACTGAATTTCAACAAAGGCACGCCATGTAAACGCTAAAAAATAAGTAAAGCTTAAAAAAATCTTTAAAAAAATGGAAAAGTAAATTTTTCCCATAATATAATTCAAACAATAAAATGCTATTATATTTAGAATCATTACTCAAACTGAAATACATCAAGGATTCTTTGTTCAATTTTTTTTCATGTTTGGCGTCATGAAACTTGAAAACAGTGTATCATGATGTAAAAAAAATCTGAATATTTTTTCTCAAACACTAAAAAAATATCAAGGAACTTTTTAGTTTGTAGGTTTCGAATCTAGATTGAGTTGATGAAATTATTCATTTATCAATTATATTCACACTTTTTCTGAAATGCACCTTTGCCTTGAATTAGTGTGTTTGAGGTTTGAGGACTTTGATAGTCCATCAGAAAGTTTAAGCTTTAATTCCTTTAAGTAGTTTATTGGAGGATTTATAGCTGGAGCTTTAGTTTAATCTCTATTCTTCCCAGTGTCTGTTTCTTGATTGACTGAATGACATTTGCATCTATTATTTGCCAAGATTAGTGAAATCCTTTTAATTCTCCACCAATGTAATGTCCACATAACACACACAAACACAAAAAATACCAGAGTGCCTGTCAATATGTTTATTAAAAATAAAGAAAGATAGAAATTAGATTTAAGCCTGTTTAAAATGGAAAGCAATGGAAATTCATTAATTTCAAACGGAACAAAGCTGTTTCATATGAAACTCTTCAGTTGGAATAAAAATGTCTACACCAATCCAGATTTGAATAAAATTTATGTCACTTTTAACACAATGATCAAAAGCATGTACATGTTCCTGCACAGCTGTATTTTTCCCAGACAAATGCACAGTAGCTCATTCTTACCGAGGTGCATTTCGTGATCATCAAACTAAAAAAAGAAGTACCGTGATCATTTTAATGTTACCACTGAGAACATCTAATTTTTACGTTCGGTGTTTCTATAAACATGCGTTCTAATTCTATACACATTCATCAGGAACAGTCAAACAAAGCGTAGCAATCAATGCGATAGCAGGTGCATCAACCGTCGGCCCTCCAGCCGTGGATTACTTTCTGATCAGGTCTCCTTCGTCCAACATACTGCGATCGTGGCCAAAGAGCTCAACTTCATTTTTCCTCTGCTCGTGACACTTTCTCCCCCAAAAAACAACTTCAGTTGACTCGGATGTCGCTTTGCATACTTACAAAAGTGCTTTTTTTTTGGTAATGAGGTTTCAAGTGTGGCTTTCCGCTGATGGCTCTCCGATGTGGAGCCTGTTTGTGTATCACTGCTGCACACAGGAGCGGCGCACCGCCACTCCAGTGCCAGCTAAACCCTCCTGCAGCCCCTTCAGTCTTATGGGGGTTTTGTTGGGGCTTTTGTTTTTTGTTTTTTTTTCTCTCTCCCCAAAGCACGTGCATGTTCCCCCGAGACTTCTCTCTGTTCTCCAAGAGCGGTGTCTTGTTCACCACCCAAAAACATCAATTTTTTCGAACTTTGCTCTGCGTCGTAGGATTCACTCAGCTCTATTCTCAACTACTCCGCCGGCAGCTGAGAGGAGACAATGGCTGTTGAAGGTGGTTTGAGAAGTCTGACAGTTTATCGAATTCCGGAAAATGTCATCAGGATTTATCGGCCGACGAGAATTCCTAACCTGATTTAGGAGTCCGGATGAGCTATTGCGGCCTGCAGAGTAAATTAACTTCTGACAAACGTGTGCAAACATATGCGCGTGCCTTAATTGCCATCATTTATCCAGCTCAATAAAACAAAAAAGATCATGCCCAATAAAAAGTGACGTTCGTTGTTGTGCACCGGTTTTGGATATATCTGTACCGGCGACAGACACACAAAAGAGTTTTAATAGCAAAATACTACAATTTAACTGACAAAACATTTTGAAATGCAAACGACCTTCGCGTTCTGTAAAAGTTCATTTCCCACAACAGCACACGCTCAGTCTTTCCGTCCAGTCCACTGTGTGATGAAGTGGAAGTAGCTTTCACATCGCTCCCTGGTGGCCTTACTAAGGAACTATTAATCTGTGGCTCTCCATATTGCATTCAGATCGGCCTTTCCAGCCACCACCTGGCCCGAAGTAAAGGCCAAGAGAGGACCCAGAGGACTGGACCGGCTCTTATTATGAGCTGCACCAAGACACCTCCGGGTTTCTAAGCACTTCCCCCCCGACAGTGACTGATGGCCAATTAACCATTTGGAGAAGAGTATCGATCACGTGGCGAACGGGAAGGGCCTGAAACATCTCCTAACACACTACTGTTCTCAGTGTGCAATATGAGCAGACAGGCAGTACATCAGGTAAAGTAAAAACAAACAGAGGAAAGCTCAATCGGACAATATTGCTTCGCCAGGCCGGGTGCCCCACAGGAGGCGTCTCGGATGCCTGTTTGACACGCATCACTCACTCGCTCACATGCAAAAAAAAAAATAACAAAAAAAAAAACCCCAAAAGAAAAAACCTGAATGTCACCTTAGGACTGTGTGCATTAATTTACCCTCTGTTGATTTTAGTGATGCCTCGTCTTCACAAGCAGCTGTTTACGATCACACAAATCTACTGCTATTTGCATGATAGGAGTCTCCTCCTGGCACGGGTAATGACTGATCACGCTCCTCGTGTTACTATTAATACATGACAATGATATGATTTCCGCTTCCTGAAACTACACGAACACTTTCTCTGTCAGATGGATTTCGCTTGTCATTCAGCCTGGCGAAAAACTATTTGCCAGACTGCTCTCTTTTTCATCTCTCCCAAGCTACTGACAGAAAGAAAGACATCTGAATGAAAGCCCGACTCGGTGTGGACCGAGTGTACCGCTCCAGTGACACGGATTCAAAGTAAGACGAGCACAGAAGAACGCCGTCTACCACATCTGTTAACATCCGGTTAATAATGGTGGACAGAGTATCCGTCAAGAAGCTCTAAACAAGGAAACTACAGCACTAAACCTTCTGACAGCATTAGGAGCTTCTATAGTGATTGACTTCCAGAATATGAAACTCAACCTTTCCATGTACCATGTATTTTGCAGAGGGTTTTTTTTTTTCTTCTGTCTTTTCCCATAGGCAGAGAGCACAGTGGCATCCAAAGTTGACTTTCAGCTTTCTATGTTGTTTCTCTCCATCTCACTGTGTGTTTGTATGAGTGAGACAGACTGAGAAGACCCGGGGCAAAGAACATTCGATTAGAGCCTCTGGGGAAACACTCACGACTCGGCTCAACAAGCTCGTCCCAACTTCTCATTGGTGGCCGGTGGCTGGTGCAGGATGGTTAGAAGCAAAATGAAACACAGCAGCCGGAGATTGAGGGCACTTTCCCAACTGCTGATACACTGTCAGATACTGTGACCTTCCATGAATTATCATCCGGGTTTCCATCGAGACACGGGCTAATCTCGTCCCACATCCGAGGTGAAAGGTCAGCTTTACGCCACAGAGATAGGAAAGCACAGATAGTGCATTTCAAGAGGGATCCAGCGCAACTTCAACCCCTAAGCGCTCGCACATAGACCTGAATCATAGAAATGGGGTAATTGAAACAAAAGGGCAGAGTTTGACAGAGATGTAGTGCTTTCGGAGGGCCTCTGCACAGACTGCAGAAAATAACACCGAACTCCTCCTTCCCGCAAGGTTCATCCTCCACGTGTCCTCGCCATCGCCCGTGTCCTTCCTTTCCTCCTCAAGATAGCCATTTGCAAATGATAAGTGCAGGGACATAGCTTTCTGAAAGATAAGGTGCCTGGGCATTTGTCACCAAATGGAGCATGCTGTGCCACTATTTAAAGCCGACCTGTGTTGACATGCACTGTTTACCTTTTATTCATTTATTCTGAACTATTATCTCGGCCTTCATTAATCACGCCGGCCCACGCTGAAGAAATGACTTTTTAGGACACGGGGAAAAAATGATTCGCTCAAGTCATCTGTGTTTTGTTTTTCACAAAAGAAGCTCACGAGAATAAAAACGTTTGATGAAATATCTCCTGCGTATGAGAAGTTCTGTCACCGTCGTATCGTCCAGAGAAGTCATTTTTGCAAGCGGTATAAAAATCATAACAAGCATGTGTCTTACTGAGAAGTGAAATCATTTTAATTTCCAAACCTCTTTTTTTTTTTTTTTTTTATGTAATTGCCTCTTTGCATGATGTGTTCTGCATTTGTACGTCACGCTAATTTACTTTGCGAATATCAGCGGTGGAGAAAATAAATAATGTTAAATAAAAATTCCCTCCGCCACTGTTCCAGCCCTCCCGTTGTCTGTGTCATTTGAATTCATCTCCCATGACTGGAGGGAACAGAAACTCTTTCTGGCTGTAAATTATCACTTTCCCCTGTAAAAGACCATATCCCTGCAAATACATGGCCATCATTTGCCATGCATTAGCTATGGGACAAAAAACGAAGTGGTTTTAAATCCCTTTGACCAGAAGGCAATTTCCCCCCAATAAATTATGTTAATTTCAGCTTTTGCTCCCCTTATCGCATTCTTTAGCGAGTCAATGAGGAGAGACAAAACTGGCTGCGAGAACGACAACTCCGGGATGATTCACGCTGGAATGATGAGAGACGTCTGGCAAATGAATGTCTCGTATTACTGTACAAAGAAATGGGGATTTACAAATCACTGGATTATGCAATAGATTTGGGGTTTGTTGTCGCTTAATGGCCGGCGCCTTGCGTCATCGTCAACGTTTACGCCCCGTGGAAATTGCTCCGAGGTGGTGGCACACCAGGAGAAGGTGTCTTATAGCAAATCCCATGCGCCCTCGCTGAACCAGACAACAATTGCTCGGCAACGCTCTCAGTGGGCATAGGGGGGTAAACAAAAAAAAAAAAAAAACACATAAAAAAATAAAAATGCGTTTTTGCTCTCCCTGCATGGGCTGTTGCGTTTTTGATTATCTTTTCTGGAGGAAGAAAGAATAGACAAACAACAGGCAATAGAGCAAAGATGAAATAAATGGTAAGCAACAGAAGCAACAGGAGCCGGAATAATCTGCAGACGGAGAACACACACACACACACACACACACACACACACACACACACACACACACACACACACACACACACACACACACACACACACACACACACACACACACACACACACACACACACACACACACACACACACCAAAAAAGCATGCATGCAAATCCTTATGGAAACACCCTCCCACACACACATAAAAAGGCACACATGCACTCTGCATACCGAAAACATCAAGTGGTGGGCACACACAGGCAAAGCAGAACAGTTCTTTGTTCCCGAGGCTGAAAGGCTGTCCAGTCCACCCGATCACTCACAACACAGTGAAAAGAAAAGTGCTCAGCTAGCTCAAAACTTAGATTGACAGGGCTACCTTTATTACTGACTGAGTTATGTTCCCCTGCAAAAAAAAGACAAGCCAGCTTTGATACCGCCGAATGCCGAGTCAGCACCTTCACTCTCGACAGAGGATTTTTCGACTGATCTCAGCGGAGACTGTCCCAGGCCTAATGTGGGGAGAATCGGCTACCAAATTACCTTTCCAATCCATTTCTGGAGCTCACTTTGCCCCATAAGAAGTAGCCGCCACGCTTGTGATGGGAGCTGGTAAGGAAGCTGGCACTGATCACATGAGTAACGTAGTGAAACAAAGAGAAACCTTCTGGGAGGAAATGCAATACGGACATTTTTTTCTTCTTCTTTAATTTAGTCACGCGTGTACATTAGGAATTCAGTTCAGGGTCATGAGCATTGAGCTTTAAGTGCGTTGATTGACAGGCTGGGAAACACCCCGAGCCGAGCTTCAAGCCACCTCAGAAGCGAACAAAGAAACAGCATCACACCTACGGGAATTTACAATCGTAAAAATCGACCAACAGCTGCGGGTCTTCGGACAGCGGTCCGCAGCGGAGGCCACATGAACATGGGTGAAAACTGACACCAGACTGAAGCAACCTCTTGCTATAAGGCAACAACTTCGAACCACCCACACAACCCCTTCGAAAATATATCACTTTCAAGATGCATCATAAAATGAGTTGTAAATACCACCAAACTGCTGCTTACTTAGCTTGATATATGAGGTCCCTGGAGCATGACTGTTTATTTAATCCTAATATATTCATAATTATAAAGTAATTAATGCAAGAGAAAGGCCCTCTTAATTCATCATCTTGGTGTCCTGAAGCAAGAGACACAATTACAGCAACTTTAACATGTTTGCCTTCTGTCCACAACAAGGTTAACAGTTTGGAAACAGGCACAAGCCAAATGATGTGTGCAATTGGTTTTTTTTTAGATACCCAACAGCCGCTTCCAGCTGTGAAGACGATATTTAGCAACTGAGAGAATGAGTAAAGGAGGCTGCTTTAAAAGAAGCCTAAGTGGTGAAATGTGAAATGGTGCATTATGAGGAAAAAGGAGAGTGGCTGCATTGATCAGAAAGCTAATTTGAATGTTAAATGGCTGGTTTGAGTGTCGACAATGCTGAATCTGGCCGATCAATGACCAGCACCTTATTGCTGGATTGTAAAAAGGTCAAGAAAAAAAAAATGTGCAGTCGCTGATGTTCAATATTGTAGCCACTGTGGGTTTTATTTGTATTTTACAAAAATAAACAGACTCTCTCGAAGGGTATTTCATAAATGGCTTATGTGTTCTGACTATAGATAAAACTTCACCTCACTGCGAGTGATTGTTTTGAACATCCGAGGCGCATTTGCATGCAGTCGGGAGCGTCTGGCCAAGAGATGTAACTCATCAGTGCGAGTGGGTCGTCTACAGACTCAGTAAAGCTGTCACCGTACTGCAAATGCAGCAGGAAACGAGTCCTGTCCAGGGAGCAACGTGGAGTTGGGGGGAACCTGCATTGAGCAGCCAGCTGTGGATGGATGAAGGGATGGATGCTCTGCATATCGGCTGCACTCACACCTCCCAAGATTTACGCACAGAGAAATTACCGCGCAGGTGTTGTGACAGTGCGAAAGGGGCACTGCCTCTTTTATTGTTCTGCTCAATCATCTCGTTTCAGTGCAGCTTTTGCTCCTCTCAGGCAGGTGAAGCCTCATAACTTCCAGTCACGACGGTGAGGGACACAAAAAAAAAAAAAAACGCACTCTTTAAACTTCGGCGCTGCTCGTAATGAATCGATCGGCATCATCCACGCCGCCAGCAAAACGCGCGAGTCAAGTTTTAACCTTGGTGCACATGTCTGAAGCCGCAGACTTCACTCTCTCGTAACCTTGAAAGGTGCAGGCGAATTGACGCGTGTGAGCGCGAGCAGATTTGGAGAACAATACAAACTGCCAACAACGTGCTCCGTGCACGCTGCGCCCTGGCTCTTCCACATGTTATTAAAAACAAATCGAATAAATGAAAGACACACCTGCGAACAACTTGTGCAAGACACACACCAAAAGCAACACAATTACACCCAAGAACGTAATAAAAATGTAACTCACCATCAGTGCAGGTGAACACCAGCGCGAGCACAAGGAGCGCAGCGCGGACAAAGGGGCCCCGAAGTAAGGACATCTTCTTGTGTTTGTTTTGTTTTATCTCTTAAGTTTGAAAAGGCAGGGGACCGAGGAGAAACGCTGGGCTTGTTAAGGTCCGGAGAGTGTCCTCTGATGCACTTCACTACGCCCAAGTCTGTTTTCTTTCTCTCTTTCCTCAGCACATATCCTCGTGCCGTCGCGTGGCCATCAGTATCCCGCTCGTGCGTCTACGTTGCTCGGAACAACGCATCACAGGTGTGGTAAATAACCTGCCGCCTCGCTCTCCGCCGCGCTGCTGCTGCTGCTACTGTAGTCGACTGTAATTTGTCCCCCTGAAAAAAAAAGAAAAAAAAAAAAAAAAAGCCGCTATCCGCTTCACAAGTGCCCCTCTGTCAGTGAGCCGGGCGGAGGGAGGCAGTTTCTGCTGCTTCCCGTCACTTTGCAGTCTTCGCGCGTAAGGATGCCTTCTTCTCCAAACGCGAAAACGGTAAGAATTGGCATCGGGAGAAAGAACATCTGCTTGCACAGCAATGCTGGGGAGTGCTGGGAGTGAAGAGAGGGAAGGTAGAGTCGGTCTGCGAGGAGCGGAGCAGCAAAACCAGGAGCGGACTTCCCCTTGCTCGGTGGGACCGGACTCACTCCCCGCTCCGACTGCTGCCCCTGTTTTTACCCCCCCATCCAAATGTTTACATGTCTCCAATAAGCATAACTAACCACACACCGGCAACGCACGTAAGGATGTAAATTACTCCATCCGTATCCTCGCAAGTGTGCTTTTCATATCTTCTCCCTTACATGAAAATGATGGATATGATATTCAGCCCTGCATGATAGGAATCACACCGGTGCTTTGCATACAAATTCGCACAGATCACATCTGCATGTCATTGAGTTTCAGTTAAATATGCCTCTGGTTTGTCTTGAGGTTTTTGTGTGTGATTCCGTGTGTGTGTGTGTGTGTGTGTCTCTACTGCAGTACATCAGTGACGGACAAACCCAGACTAAGAAGCATGAGGATTAGCGCTCCCATGAGAGGGTACACCTGTCAGCAAACTCAGACCAGGATGTGACTTATGCTCCAGATAGCTTTTCCTCATTTTCTGGGGGTGTCAGTGGAGTGATTATCAGACTATTCAGCCATGCCTTTTACAACGCTGCCAGAAATCGACAGTAGATTATTAATACACATCAGAGGGGGTTGACGGGGGGGGGATTGGTGGGGGTTGTGTCTTTGTTTATCCATTTTTCCACTCCCACATACTAGTCAGCAGAATAATAAGTGGAAGCGCAGAAGTGGACCACTGTCTTACCAGCTAATTATAGGCCTCATGTAGATGGATGATTCCTCAGATAGAGCTCAGCTATTATACAAACTCATTAAGCGCTCGCTCTATCCAACATCCCCTTCTAAAGGTCAAAGTCACAGTCAGAATGACAGTATAAAGTACAGACACATGCATACACAGGCTGAGACACACGGACCCGTATAATTCATGATCAACCCCCCCCCCCCCCCCCCACAGGCACTGTGGATGTGAAGGGTGTGATGAAGGCAGATGCACAGCAGCTAAATGGAAGAGAATGACTCAGCCTCAGTCACTTGTGAGGTTGCTCGTAATGATCGCTCCCGTTCGACTGATCCGCTCAGAGTCCTATCAGGCAGTGCAGGCTGCAGAGCGTCTCTTCGGTTTTTCAGCAAAAAAATAAATAAAAAAATACCCACGGTACTTGCATTTCAAATGAATACCTGTGTGCTCATATATAGAAATTAATGAGTTTCGACGATGAGCCATAACTCAACATTTTGCTGTCAAAAGAGTACTGTCAAGGCGGCGACTCTACTCGTCCTCTGGTGTGTTCTGGTATCCGGAAACATGATGTCAGTACCAGAATTTGGCGGACCTGGAAATATTGATGTGGGACTCTTATGGTAACCATGTCCATTAATTAACTGTTTACCTGTTTTTTCTCCATTGGAACGCTGCTGATAGATAATAACCACTGCAGATTGGGAGCGCAGCAAGAGTTCTGGAGATGCTCCAACCCAGTTGTATAGCCCGCACAATTTCGCTCTTATCTATCCGTCCATCCATCCATCATGATACATTCATCATCTTCCATCTATTTTATTTTGTGCTCAGTGAACATGGGGTCACGGGGCGAAAAAGACAGTGAAGAAGTTTGAATTTTCCGGTTTCTAACACATCAAATTTGAATACAAAATGTTAATTTGCTGTCTCCTATATCTTATGTATAACGTGTATCTTCTCTTCTCTTCTCTTCTATCTTACCATATTGTCACATAGTAGATGTACTGTATATAATCCACTTAGGCAAAGTGATTTTTAGAATTAATTTTTCTATCTCTGACCCTCTATTAAAGAAGAACCTCTTTCACAGTCCATTGGGTCAAGCATCTTCCTGCTTTGACTTCCCCAGTCAGACGACAGTGAACAATCACAGCTCTTCTGGGAGTTGACACATTCAGTTGCTCATCGATCTGTGGTGTTGTAATTAATTTTCTGTCCATCATGCGCCTGGGTTACAACATCCTCAGATTCCAAGCAGCTTGTTCTCCTACAATCAATCACAAAACGGCGATAGTGACCAAGACTCCTCTCTTGTATGATACTGAAATACTCACAGCACTGGGAATCCAAAGAGACCAGATTCGATGCCCTGACGTGCACTGAGGCGACACGTGGCGCGTTACAAATTAGTACTCTGTTTGTTCTTCTCGCGTCCCCTCAAACTGCACAATTATGCTCCTAACATATACAGCCAATAAAGACAACTGATTCGCCTGGTCGATGAGCATCGACCCAAGGAAGGTGTCCGGTATGAAATTAATATTATTTATTGTTTACAAACAACACAGGAAGTCCCTGGAGGAGGATGCGGTGCAGGCACTGACTGTCTGCATCTCAGCACTGACTTGTGAAAGCAGAGAGAGAGAGAGAGAGAGAGAGAGAGAGAGATGGTGTATCAGCTTCCATCATGACCACAGCTTCACAGCCTATTGTTTTGTTTATATCAAATTAAACTGCAATGCTACTCCGGAGAGATATAATTGACCACAGTCTCAGATTAAATGACTGTAAAGATCTTAATAAGCCATCAGCGGATTGCATATTATATTGCAAACCACTTATGAGGCTGCAGTCCAGTGAGAATGAAATTGAGGTTCAGATTTGCTTGCTACAGCATTTTAACCATTAATTACCATGCAAAATGGCTGTGTGATGATCAATAGTGTATCAATTTAATTAAATATTATTGATATGGGGTTAGGAAAATTAATTAAGAGCCAAACAAGTCCCATGTAATGTTTGAAGAGTGCATATTACTTTACCATCATCCCATCTCCTGTGGGTCTTTCAAACATACCGGAGATAACAACGAACGGGAGACCGAAGTCCTTCACCCTCCATGAAATTACACGGAATATACTGAGAATTCACGATAAAGATGTTAAAGCGCGCATTATCTGTGAGTTATGCCGTTAAAAAAAGCTTGTCCCCACATGAGTAGGACAACTTGTGATTGCCAAACCTGCTCCAGATCTCAACGCACAAGGAGAAATGTCACGGCGGAGATATGCAAGGCATAACTGTGGCTTTGTTTCATGAAATGATTTCACACAAGTGGAGATAAAATAGCCTCGGTGCGATCTCACAACATCGTGTGCAGCTGAGTGAGAGGAGTGAGACCAAACGGGAGCAAGAGATGGAGAGTTTAAAAAACAGAAGAAAAAAAAAAAAAAAAAAAAAAAAGTGAAGGGAAGGGTGGAGGAGGGGAGATATGAGGATGAAGGAGTCTACTGAAGGTCTCTCAGTTCAGCAGCACAGACTGCTGATGAAGCCGAACTTCCAATATCCCACCACTTCAGCTCTGATGATTTCTCAATTTTACAGATATGGCCCGAGAATATGATTTGATGAAAATGTAAAACGGGATAACCACCAAATCGTACGAAATGAGCTGCATTTTTAGTCCATGACTATAAATCAAAAGCAGACACTCCAAAAATTAAAGTTGATTTTTGTGTTTTTGGTTCAAAGTACAACTCTCCTGGCTCAAAGGAATCGACGGTGTCCTGTCGTGCCCCTCAAATTAAGATGTCCTTTCATGTAGACGCTTCACGTTCCCTGCGAGTTCAAGAGCTCGACTGCTGAAAGAAACCCAGCCTGCGCTCGAGAGCGGAGTTGTTTCAAAAAGCGGGTTCAAACAATTTATTCATAGAATGTGTTTCCATCCCAAGTAGATTCCCCTAATCTAAAACACCGCGTGAGAGTTTGGAAATATATGATGATTTCATTTTCTCTCAGTCTCGGGGTCATAAATAAATTTGCATCCCGTCAGCAAAATGGACTAACTGACTTGTAATTCGTCAAACTCGCTGCTTAGCGCTTAAAACGCTCAACACATGCTAACCTGATTTTTAAATTTATTTATTCCTTCATTTATTTATTTCATTTCCGGGCATCGCAGCCGTGTGTTCTCATAGGTGCTGAATGCGGGAGAAGCGCTCCCATTTTAAAGACCTCGTAAAACAATAAAATAGGAGAATTAACACAGCGGATGACACACTTTCAAGCCGACTTTACCTCTGAAGAGAAGGATTTGCATAAGGAACGCATTGGTGTTTGCCATTTGGAATGTAAATGTGCAGAGAGCTCAAAGAGAAACAGTCTGTTAAGGTATGTAACTAAGTCCAAATGAGGTGCAATATTCTCCGGGAAATCCAGCGTAAAAACAGGACGCGAGTCCCGTCTTTCATTTTGCCCTTGTTTTTAGATTTTTAAAGACCCTGTAAGCCTGGCAAAGAATCTAGTCATGACTTCAATGAGACCGCCTCACTAGACAATAGGTGACAGCAGAAAGTGTCGCGCTGAACCATATTTTCCCACAAGTTTGTTCCCCTTCCCTTCCACATTTTAGCTTTGTCTAAAAAAAAAAAAAAGAAGAAAAAAAGAAAAGATTTCCTGAAATGTGCTTCCTGAACCAACATCTCTTGTTGTTTTCAATGTCAGATTGTCTACGTGTGCTTGGGAGAAGGGACTTTGAATGATGTTGAATGTTTTATGACTCCCAGCTTTTGTGCCAGTCCTTCGCAGAGCCGCTCGCACACTCTGATCGGAGAACCCTCGTCTGCCACTGCCGGATCTGACAGCGGAAGGAGTAACACATAGGCAAGCCGCACTTATCGTTTGAGGGAGGGGTGGGGGGGGGCTCAGCTCAAAATGCCATGTTTCAACACTAAGGAATGATACCTTAAAATGTGTTACGACATCAAACGTGATGGATATCAACTGAGGCTGAAAACTCAAAATTTCAAGGGCTGCATCTCATAAAACACCTGTATTACTTCATTCTCTGTGTTCTTCCTCGGAATCTTCAGATTTTGCCACTTTCAATTTGCAGAATTTAGCATCCATTATCCAGTTTTTGTCACCAGGGTTGATACTGCACACTTTGCTTTCTAGAATAAGAATTATATTAGTGCTGACAGACGAATCTGCTGGAACAAGAGACTTGTTCTGAATCTTGATATTCAGTGTAACAGTACTGGGACACTTCACTGTATTAGTGTACCTTAAAGCTGTCTCAAGTATCAATAATAATGACACTGGAAACAGCATAAGACGAATGACATTTCCCCCCCAAGATGCTGTGATAATGTAGAAACCCAGTAGTGGAAAAAAACCGGGGCGACATTCTTTGTGAAGAAATATTAAAAAAATAAATCATAGTTTTAATTTTCATTGCAGTCGTCACTAAATAGAGTGAGTGTAATTATTATATAAAAGCAATATCAAACGCATATTTTTGCTGAACAGCACGGTAATTATCTAGGACAGAATCACAGATGTGCTGATATTTAGTACATCAGCTCTCCTTCTACTGTGATATTAGTTAAGTAGCGTCAAACAAAGAGACTCATCGATGCTGTTTCAGGGGCAAAATTCATAGAATAGTGAGTTCTGACTGAATGAGAGACTTTCTGTGAGTACTGATTTTCAGGAGTTGAAGGAGTATGAACGCTGTTGACCAGAGATAACTTCGGTTTTGCTTTTCACACTAAAAACAATGGTTGAACAATTAACACATTGTGGTTAGTGTTGGCCTGATTCGTGTGAATGGGGACAATTCAAATTAATACAGAAATCGCAAATCAGCGTGTTATTTTTGACAGATTTTAACCTGTTTGTGGCACGAGTGTAACTGTTTTATTAACACAGTATTACGTACAGTGTGAGGTACAGCGCCCCTACAACTACCTTTAGATCTTGCCCGCCTTACAACATAATCACTGTTGTTTTCAGCACGACTGCACAGTCAGCTTAAATTAACTTTATATCTAAATAGTTCCGTACACTAATGACGTATCAAAGTTTATTTGATACGTCATTAGTGTACGGAACTATTTAGATATAAAGTTAATTTAAATAGTTCCGTACACTAATGACGTATCAAAGTTTATTTGATAAATAATTTGGTATATTAATCGCCAATTCAGTGAGAAATATCGCATATGACTCCACAGAGTACCAACAAGGTGACTCTAAAAGTGTCTTCTTTGTGCAGCAGACAAAGAAAAATGGTTTCTTAGTGGGAGTCAAATAATACCTGTCTGGCATCCATTCCTTACAATTACAGATATAATGCTTCTGCTCTACATAAACTGCATATGTGAAACCAGCTGTCAGAATGAAACGCGCATTGATGTTGTGATTCTTTTAACCCAGTGACACAACAATATGATGACAGTGACAGGAGGCATTCTGCCTTAATTATCAATATTTTCACTGTAAATACTTCAAGTGTCTTCATCAGATTAGGTATGCGCAGAATAAAAGTTCAGCGCATCCCTTCGTCTGTACCGTTTCGAAATAAGCTCTCGGTTAAAGTCTCGGCACAATTCAAAGGCACGAGCGTTGGGTTAATTAGTGACTTTCTGGCCATGCGTGGGAGAGGGTTGGTGGGTTTCAACCTCTTTGTGTTGAGCAATGTGATGGACAGGAAGCCTTTTCCAGCTCCATGTGACCCCAGTGTGGCCAAAAAGGGCAAAGAAGATTGATGGATGTATAGTAAAAGCAATGTAATGCTAATCAAGGATGTCAAACAGTGCTTTCTCAAAGCGTTCTCATAATGTGCCTTCCTTGCCCTCCTGTTTTCCTCCTACTGCTTTGGTTCTTTATCTTTATACCCCCCCCCCTCCCAACCCGAATAACAATCGCCACAATAGCTCTGATGTCAGTGGAGGCATCAGTAGAAGTGTGACAGTTGACTGATCTGCAGAAGTTAACTTTAAACCAAACACGTGTCAGATATTTTCTTATTGTTTTAGCCACTAAATAGAACAAAATCCACTTTTTCAACTGTAAGCAGGCTGCACTTTGCAGGTTGTTTGGTTACTGATGTGTACTATGTTGAAATTACCAAGGAAATTGATGGAATCGAATGGGAAAGAAAATGAATGAATGGACTCAGTTATCCAAACTGCAGTTAATAATTCATTTCTCACAATCATTAACCACCTTTTAACGTGCCAGTACAGCCATTTTCTAAGCTACAAATAGTTTTCATTTGTAACAGTTTCTAGATGATAGACATTGTTGTTGATACATATTAGGATTCATATGAAATAAATGCTTGTTAAATGTTTTTAATTCAAAGTACCGTATGTCCTTATAGTGTGCGGCTGTGATACCTGTTGTGGTTTTGCACAAAATCTTATTATATAATTTTAATTGCAGTTACAATAAATTCAGTTATAAAAACTGTGTCATTTCAAAAACAACATTTTTGCCCTCCAAATATTTCTTTTGATCACAATGAAAAGAAAAAGAAAATTAAAATCGTGATAATAAAACACAACCCCCCCAGATTTTTCGTCCAGTATTCAGCTTCAGATTGAAACCAGTGACCTTCAGAGACGCCGATGAATCGTTTCAGTGTGGTGAAAGTGTCATATAACAAGAATAAATGAGACATGTATTTGTCAAACAATAACTCAATATCCTCTTTGACATTTGACACGCAAATAGATAAAGTTACTATATTAATGGGATGAATAGATTCTTCTGTCACACAACCCAGCTGGTTCAATGGCACTTTAATTAACTAACATTTTCAGGACGTGCAGGTATAAGGAAGCTCTCAGTTAGATTTATGCCGCAATTACAATGTATTCCACCAGAAAGCCATTTCTTGGAAACCTTGTTCAACATTGTCCGACATCCCCTTAATGGGATCCATTTCTCCCCGCGACTGCATTCATCTGAGGAAAGCTTCAAAATAAACAGGGGCCAGTGGACAATGCACGTATGTGTTTAAATCTTTATTTTGCCTCTCAGTGTCTGTTTGCGAGGCGTCCAATCTATTTGGCCGAACACACTCTTGGAGAGATGTCAGCGCAGTATTGACAGAGACCAATCGGGAGGAGAGTGCACATATTGTTCAGTCCTCACGCATCCTGCTCATTCAATTCTGGGAAATTGCTCTGCCTGAAAAAAGGTTGTCATTATTTTGTCACTCAGCGTCCCAGGTGACATTTACAGCAAATAACCTCACCGGCTAAAAGGAACACCACAGAGAAAATATGAAGTCATGTTTTCAACTTGAAAACAAAGCGCCTCCGCATAAGGAACCAAAATATTGACTATGGTAGGATAAAGGTGGTGTAATTAAAGCACTTTAAAACGGAAGAAACCCCCCGACCCCCCTTATGAGGAAGGTTTCACTTGACTCAAGAACTATTTAAATCTTAAACTGGGTCTCTTTTAATCTTGAAATAAACATTAAATTTGTGTCTGTAGGGCAAGGATTACAATAATTTAATCTTTTCGACTAAATTCTCGGCGCCGCCGCTGCTCTTCACTCATGTTTTCATGTCCTTGTCGTAGTGTCGACAAAAATACGACCGCTTTTAGGAGGTTCTCAAGGCGACGTGATTATTTTCATCCTGCGAGGCACGTTCCGAAGGTGCAACTCTGCACGGATGCCGCCTTTTCATAAAACATCCGCAGCTTCCGTTTGGAGTGCCGCACTCATGTACTCCTGCACGGTACCCGCCAGAGTGACAGATGGCTGCATTACCGATGAAGCCAATTCAAAAACGCAGCGTTCAGTCTGACGCGGGGGGGGAAGTGGTGAAGGCTGGAGTCGCTCTACCTGATGTTCTCCTCTTTCTTTATCTCCACACACACGAACACGCACAGACTACCGGAGACTCCGAGGTAGTGATCCCTACCCTTTTGAGGTTAGAGCCTCCCCAACTTGCAGATGTGTGTAAATTAATTTACTTTGAATATCAATGAAATAGGTGAACCTGCACAGATCACTTGGAGTCACAGTGGAAAATGCTTCTGCTTAATATTGACATTGGCAGGTTATCTAAGTGACATAATTAGTTTCTCCCAGTTGCAAACAGACTGTAGCGCTCCCCAACTCTAAAGCTTGCATACATTATATAAAGATACTAATGGAAATTGGAGACAGTGACCCCAGCTGAAGAGCTTAATCGCATGACCCCGTTCGAGTGTTGTAGGCCTCATTCATTAAAGGAAATACTTGAGCCTCCTCTCTGGGCGAGTCTCCTCTCCCGTTAAAACCTGCGGGTCCGGCACTCGCCGCTGTAATAGATGGCAGCTTTACCAGCTAAGCCTTTTCAAGAGTGCATCCTGCAGTTTGATGAAAAATAACAGTTCAGCCTTTTTGCACGCCCTCATACACAGTTTCAAAAACAAGTCTTTTATGGAAAACATGTTTCTCAATGAGAAATCCACAATTCAGTTATCTTAGTTGCCATGCAACTAAATCACAATAAAACATTTATTTATAACGGTGATTTCCTTTGAGGGGATATTTTCAAAAGGACTGTTTGTGGGGAGCGACATTTTTTTTGGGGGGGGGGGGTGTATTGAGTGCTTTATTCGGGTTTATTGATATCGAAGAAATTATTCATGAAATGATAGTGTTATTTGTTAAATACGTGCTGAAGGGTTTTTTTTTTCTCTCAATCAAAATGTCAGGGTTGCTCCAGGTAAATGTGTATTTGGAGGGTGACATGGGTGGTGTTGGTTATTTTGTGGAACTCCCACCAGGCCGCTGGAGCTACTGCTGGATTTATGAAACGTGGGCAGCGTGTGATTGAAGCAAGAGATGAAAGGGAGGCCTTAGAGGTGGATTTCCTTGAATTGACTTTGTTCAGTGCCGTTCCAGGAGAGGACAGCTTGGTGGATATCTCGCCCCTCAGAAAATGTTTTGGAGTTACAATTAAGGCAAAAGTGAATTTCATAGAATTTTTTATAATCGCCTGCAATCTGAAATAATGGAAATGATGAAGTGAAGAAACTAAATATTAGGGTGGAAAAAACACAGAGACAACCCGATTTGACTTTTTTCAGATGCACGTTCAAGTGTATTGTTGTTCAATGAAATTTAAATTAATGCTACTCAGCACAGGACACAACATCAAATGGTTGTTTTACGTTTTTATTTATTCATTTATTTATTTTTTTTTTTTTTACTTCTGCCTACAATTAGGCCTCCTGATTTCAGACATGCAAAGTAAAAGTGCAAAGTGCACTCACTCCACTCATTTCAGTATCTGAAAACAGAGTTTTAGAGTGGATGTTGTTTACTGCAGGAAAAAAAAACCTAAAAAAAAACAAAACTGAAAACTCCAGGACAACTAATTCAGCCCTTCAATTACTACACTGACATCCAAATGTAAACAAGCCGCACAATTTTTGTGAGCTCATGCAGAAAGGGTTGTCTTAGATGAGCTGGACCTTCCAGCAATCACGGAAAATAAGGCAGTAAAAATAGTTCAAAGAGCCAAAGCAGCGATTCTCAGAAAATCCCTTTCATCATTTATCTGCTGAACCTCTCCATCAATAGAAAATGCTTTGCTGATACTGTACCATCATCACAAACAAAGACCGATTTAGCTTGAAAAAAAGAAGAAAAAAAAAGAATAAAATAAAAATAAGCACGCGCCCGCTCCTCTGAAGTTCCATGCTCACTAGCCATTAACGGCAGCGACGATTCTGCAAAGCTCACCTGCCGCAGATGGTGATTAGGTGCTGTCATGGTAACAATGGTATGTGATCGGCTTTGCTCGACGCCTTGAGCATTTCTGGTTGTCAACACCTGAAGCAGTGGATTAGTAAAAGCCTAAAGTGTGGGTTGTTGTTGAGAATGCCTGTGTGACATATTGTTAAATGCCTGCCAACTATTGAGCTTGTGGGGTATCATCTGCAGCCTTCCACCGGGGTTGAAATTGATGAATGATGCAGCTTGAAAGGACTTGTTTAGAGTTCAGCGAGACAAGCTGTCCCAAATAGATTCAGAAGATCACATGTCAGCAGGATACAGAGATATTCTTACTGGACCAAGGTTGAGTGTGTCAGAGAAATTGTATCCAGCTTCCTGATGGAGTTCATTTTTCTCCCTTGTGTGTCTGCTCTGCACCCCTTTATAGGATGGGGGAATTTATGAGATGGGCTGACATATGAGGACAAAAGTTACAATGGTATTTTATGCGGTATGTGAGCCAACAGGAGCTGGTCAATGACGTTTAGTGGGGGTGTCTAAGGTCTTCACAACAGAGCCACAATGTGAAGAAGTCAATCAACAAAACCCATATAATCTCAGTGCTGAACGTGTAGATATGTCTACACAAGTCAAGGGTGGACGAGGCAAGCAGAATGATCATTATCTGTGTGTATTGTGAGACAGGAGGCCCGTTATGGATGAGAGCTTGTGGCCACATGGAGAGGACAGGGTTGAGTAATCCATAATGTCGTACTGACAGCGAGAAATTTAATATTGATTGATGGCTGCAGCAACAACTGAGCACATATGTGTCAATTAAGTGGGACTTGAAGTGCTTCGAAGCAGGTGAAGCCGCAGATTTTTGTTTTTAAAGTCAAACCCTTACAACAGCCAATTTTATTTCAATGAGTCATTAACAACTCATTTAGCAGGCAAGATGAATTTCACTCAAATAAACCAATGATTCATGCTAGATTTTTTATTTTTTGCATTACCTTTCAGAGCACTTCACATTATGAATGCCAGCCAATAAATCACTTTTTTTTATAAAAACCAATCCTATAATAAGCAGCATGATTTCATTCATTATACAACCATCCTCTATATTAGCTTGATCCAAACTATTTCCATGTGGAGCTGGAACCTATCCCAGCTGAACGTTGGACAACACTCAAAGTACTTCCTGGACACGTTTGCCAGACCAAACAGAGATTTAACACAGACTCACACGCAAAATCTCTCACATACACATCCACACAAACATTCAAATGGTAGTCAACAAACTGCCTAACAAGCATGTCTCTGGAATGCAGGTGGAAGCTGACACAGGCTCAGGAAGAACATGCAAACACAGAAAGACATGTCCGAATCAACTCTGCGATGTGGAGCGATGTGTCTACCATCGTACTACCGTCCATCGCCAGATTCTATAACTGTTAAAATAAATGTGGGAAGAAATGCAGATGTGGATGGTTGGCTGTGTGAGTGGATGGACAGACGGACAGACAGCTGTAAAGATAGATACACACAGTAAAAAAGAAATAAAGGTCTAATTGATTCCCGGCAATGTTGACTGTGAGCGAACACCTCAGACCTGGGGCAGTAAAAACGATGTAAATCAAAGGATTCCTCCATCACTGACAGTTCTCAGTCTATTAAAGCCAGTATATGCCACTTAGTATCTAAGTTACAGCCCATCTGCGTGGCATTCCTGTTGGCTGCATTAACTTTAGATCTCATAAATCACATCAGTACAATTCTGACTTTAATGCAACTGACAAACTTTAGAGCTGGTTTGGTCTTTATGGTACGAACTGCATATCAATGTGATTTGCATGGGTGATAAGGAAGACACTCACTGAGACACTAACATGTCTCCACATTGTGCAAAAAGGCACTGGCCCTTTAAATCTTATCTTTTTGTTAAGGTATAGCTAAGTAATTCTTGATTCAAAGGAGTCGGAGACCACACAGGTAGTGTTATTTTTCTGTTTATGTGTCAGTCACTGTGTGTTTGTGGAGCATCTAGTTGTGATGCCACTGAAAAAAAAGTGTATCTTTCAAGGAAGTCAGGCTTATTTGAAAAAGATCAATAGAAGACCTTCAGAGTGGCCAGGGAGAGTTTGTTAAATATAATAATATATTACAACACAATTCAAATACTGCAAGCAATTGATGGACAGTTAAAAAAATAAATCCAAAGCTTTGGTGAAAAATTGTCTATTTGCCCTTCATTTGAAGCCTTATAATACACCTGTATTATTTGTATTCGCATCTCTTTCAGGTGTATCTGATGTTTATACTTTTTTTTATGACAGGATCACTTTTTACTGAGGTTGTTTCAGTCACCTGGGACTTTTGTTTGAGACTTTTTGTCACTCACAGACTCAGTTTTCAATATGAAGGAAAAATGTTCCTGAAGTATAAAAAAAAAAAAAAAAAACATTATCATTCTTTCAGTGTTTGTCTTTTTCCACGCAAAAACCCTCAAATTGGTTTGTGCAGCACAAAGCCACAAAACATGAATAATATCATATGATCTGTTTGCGAAAATGTGCAGACAGTTGCCATTGTTGAAATAATTCAGAGCACAATTAATAGGTCGTTTTTTTTCTGGTTTAAATGTATTTAGGTATTTATTCCGTCCAGATATAATAAAGCACACAACAAGTACCTAAACATGTTGCTTTTCCACCACCAGCACCAGTACATTTCTTCAAGGAAATTGGAAAAAAAATGACTTATCGTTGCCTGGAGCTTGGATTCTCGGGTCAATGTCGCAAATCAAGCTAATGATGAAGAGAAAAGCACTGACTGGGAATGCACTAAGCTGCGTAAAAAAATAGATTTTTCTGCATGTAGAGAGATCATAGGTTGCAATGGGTCAAACACGGAACCCAAAAACACAACCCAGAGACACACTTCATGCAGGCTGCTTAATCAAAGTCCAAAAGCCAAGAAGGTTTGTACATGTGTACAAACAAAAACAGACAGGGGAAGCAAAGGTAAAAACCAGACTGCAAAACAGATGTGGATGCAACAAAAACATAGCTGGAAGGCAAACTATGGGACAGTAAAAAAAAAAAAAAGAGAGAAATTGGTGGCTGACAAGACTGAGGCCACGTTTACACGTACCTGGGTTTTCACAAAAACAGTTATTTTCCCCTCTACGTTCACTAAAGAATCTTCATTGACATGGACCCGCATGAACACCTGGTTCAGAGCTACTATGAGCATGCCAAACCTGTAGGGGGCAGTGTAACAGGAAGCGTGAAGCCATAACAGCCAACCAGAATCCTTGAAAAAAAAACAGTACGGGTGCATCCGAATAGTCCCTCCTCTCTCCTTTCCGATCTTCTTTTCCTTAACCCCAGAAGTGTTTAAGTGGCGGTCATGATAAGAAACGTTCGAATTCTCAATAAGCTAAGGAAAGGAGGCTCAACGCTTCCTTTATAACCTCTTTTAGCATAGGAAACACACACGGCGACAACATTTAAAGAGACATGCTCCTTCCAGAGTTCAGAGAAACTCACAATGACTCAACGCAGATCATGTTAAGTTACCAATGCAATAATATGCCCTGAACAACTTTAAATAATCTAAAACCCATATCCCAACTATGAATTATTTGGACGTTGTAAAACCAACACAGTAAAGTAAAGTTTTTGTGCAGCCTATTCTCAGACGGCATTGGTTATTCATTCACGTGGCAGCCACTTCACTTTCCTTCCTCGTCGCCTGGGAGCCTCTTTTCCTTCCAATTCAATTCAAACCTTGTGATATTTCAGATTATATCAGTAGAAATGTGCTTTCTGTAGTCCATTTTTGGAAATTTGTAGTTCTTTCACCATGGCAGACGTCACTAAGAGCAGCAAACACAGACAGGGAGAGGGGAGAAAACAAGGCACAGCTGACCACAATCGAAGGTGATCAGGATGAGAGACAGAGTGGGGATAACAAAAGCCTGTGAGGCGGAAAATATGGACATTAACTTTCAACAATTAAACAAGAACCAGAATTAAAATCAGCAAAAAAGAACAAGCTAGTCACAAATGTATAAAGCTTAATATAACATGAACCGAGAGCCAGAACAACATGACAAGACCTTGAAACACAACAAAAAAAAAAAAACACGAGGAGATAAACTATGAGGGAAACACACTGGGAAACAAACCCATGGAGAAATAGCAACAAAAAAAAAACACAACACAGAATTTAACAGCAGGGCTGTGACACACCGGTCATATTGTATCACAGTTTGAATTTATTCCTGCTCAAACACATAACCGCATTTATTAAAAAAAGGCTCCTACTTTCAGAAATAGTATTTTAACATGTATCCAATTGCACAAAATTTCCACGTACGGTAGTCCTTTTTTAATATCTACCGGTTAAAATGATGGAGAGAAAAGTGCTATAATAAGCTATTGTATTATCAGTGCAGGGGGCAGACAGGCCAACAGAGTGTGGGGGTGGTTGTGTGAGGGTATTTAAAAAGTGTCTTAGCCTTTGTTTTTCAATTTGAATACTGAACGGAGCTGGTGGGGTGCAGGAGATGGTGGATATGAGTGAAGCATCACTGTGGGCAAGTTGATTGGATATTGAGTCTAAAAAGCCACGACAAGTGAGTGACGCGCGCTGCAAGCACAGCACAATGGCTCGCAAACAGCGTCAACAAAGCATATGTGATGGCAGCGACAACACTGTCATTACGCAGTGCCTGAAACACCATTTTGCATCCCAGATTACACCATCTAGAGTTAATGATGCAGCGCACAAAGGGTTTTTTTTTTATCTCACAACACAGTATAAATAATTGCTCTTCACATTAACCAAGTGCATGAAATTACGGTTTCAAAAAAAAAATTTACGTTTTGGAATATGCCAACGTTATAAGATTAAGGGCTTTGGACAGCATCATCTATTATCCAGAGAGAGCGAGTTAAGTGAACAGAAAAATAAGTGCTGTTTCAAGCCCGTCTGAGCCAAGCCCAAATTAACTACTAACAGTTTGACCTACTTCATACCCAGTGGGGCTGAAATTATTTTTTTTCTCCATATTTGCTGATGAGGCCGAAGCAGAAAGTTGCATTAAGTGCTAGGAAGAAGGCTCGCTCTTTGAAAAACAAATAAGTGGAAAACTGAATAAACATAGCCGGGCACACATATGTGTGGCAGCTGCATGCATAAATAACCTGACATGACCTTATGACCTTCAACTAATTGTCTTTGACTGACTGAATGATTTCAATCACTGTTTACCTGATACATGACACATAATGGACAGGTAATATTGCAGTTTTAACTTCAGAGGTCTGCTGACTTTGGTGGGAACTAAGGATATACCACTGTTAACATTATCTGAAACAAACAAACTTTGTGACTGGAGAATAATCTGTTTCTCATGACATCGCGGTTAATGCGGATTTAAGTTTGATTACTGCTAGGCATCCAATTTTAGAATCAGTTCGATGGGAAACTAACATCAACACAAATGCAAGCACGCACACACACACACAGACACTCACACACACACTAGTAAGTAAACAATGTTTAGGAAAAACAAACACCACTGCAAGCCCTGGGAGGAAATCGAGGCTCAGAACTAAATTGTTGGATGTGGTGGCGCTTTCCCTAACGGCAGCCCAATCTGCTGGAACCTATCCCTGTGGAAGATTTCTTATGAGCGTGCACACACACACACACACACACACACACACACACACACACACACACACACACACACACACACACACACACACACACACACACACACACACACACACACACACAAAATCTATTTCCGGATGTGTATTCATCAGACCGTGGTGCCATTAGAACAAAGCCAGGTTAGCTTTTTCATGCCATGTGAAAAAGGCAGGCAGGCATCCATCAGCTGGTTGTTTTACACACTTCACTGAAAGTTCCCGGCGGCAACCTGTTTCACGGAATTCAACAATGTGACGTCTCACAATGAAGGATTTGTTTCACTCCTCGCCAGCGTGGCAACTTTACAGTGAACAACCGCACGATGCTAAGATGTCAAACTTGGTGACAAAGCTGGTCAGATGCTCGAGGTTTTCAGCTTACTGAGTGCTATCTCACAGGGAAAAAAATGATTTCCCTCTCCGAGCATGAGCCAACACATCCCAATTTTGTTGTTCCATCAAAACAACTCAGAATAGTCGTGCCACACAGTGTGTATACCAGGACAGTTCTGTTCTAATGCCTGTCATACATCACACAGCAGCTTAATATTAAGCATGAGGGCATTGACTGAGAGCGTGACTTACAACATGTGTCACTTAACCACCTTCTTTGGTGAATGCTCACGACCTGCAGCGCATTGCAAAGTTAACGGTTAATGATTTTCTCGGCGAGCCCTTCGAGTTGGCACTTGACATTTTAGCATTTTGCCCAATGACACAACATATTAGCTTCATTGCTGTGCGAAAAGTAAACACTGGGACATCTGCAGCACTTATTTGCTGACAAAAAGGGCGGCGGAACAAGTTGTCATGAAATTTTCAACATGCGGGCTGCAGCTTGAACAACAGAGCATCTCTTCGGCGAGTTTTGACACTTTTAATTGGGTAAAACTATCTGCAATCTTTGCAGGACGGCTCACTTATTTCCATACATACAGTAGTTAGCTGTAAACCCAAAGTAGTTTATGCTGTATTTTGAAAAGTGCAACTAAGAAACATAGGGATTTTTCTCTCTCGACCACTCTTTGTGAGCGTTCCCTGGTCATGTACGGCAGCTGTGACTGTTTCTTATAAAGGCAGCAACATGAGAATTCCAGTCACTTCCTGTTGCAAGAGCAAAAACTGTACAAACTCTCAAAGGCTCTTAGTCAGGGTGGGAGTTTTTTTTTTTCTTTTTTTTTTATTGTTGTTGTGCTTTTTTAGCCCTGACTTTTTGCTAATTCCTCCCATATAGATACCAAACCTACATGTTGGCCAGCGGCCTGCAGTGTGGTCTTGTGGTTCGGCTCACAGTGGGGAAAAAAAACTATGAAAACGAAGATCATGATTTCCTTTTCCATGTGTGGGATTTCCCTGGATAGTGTGGCTTTCTCGCACAGTCCAAAAAACATGCATTTGAGGTTTGTCAATGCGAGTGTGTGCGATTTTCTGTCTCTTGGTGGTGGACCTGTGATGGACTGGTGACCTTTTTCCAGGGTCTCCCTGCTCAGGCGGGAGGAGCTCCAGCACTCTCCAGCCGTGCGTTGGATAAAATGGTCTACAAAATTGGCCGATGCATGAAAGCCAGCATAGTTTGGAATGATTAAAAACATCCCTCCCTTTTTTGACGAGTCAAATTTGTCAAAGTGCAAATTGGGAGTACTTTGAGAAGATTGTCTGCCGAGAGACAGAACGACGACTCCAGAGCTGTGGGTTGCAGAACCCTGGGTTAGGCTTAAATGACTTGAGAACTTGCAAAACGTGAGGGACGATCATTAGTAACCAAATGTGCTTTTATATTGCGAGCACCATGCTGTTACACTTCTGATGATGCATACCTTGTAAAATTACTTTGAACAAAAGTGCTGGACGGCCTTTAATTAGCTCATACAGCAAGTTAACTGTAAGTAAGATATAAAGCCTGCTGCTTCTGCTGCACACAAACCAAAACAGAGGAAGTCTCCACTGCTCTTGCGGCACACTGTTTGGTGTTTTCCATTAAGCTGTTAGAGTCCTCTTATTCAATGTTTATATAACCTGTGGCAATAAATCCAGCCTAATCTGTTAATTATAACACGAGCTGGATAAATTGCCGGCAATTTCTGAGATTTTATCTATTACTTTAGGGTGAGTGCACTTTTTCCGCTGTCGGTCGTTTAGGCAGATTAAATCTTTATATCTTCTCAACTCGCTAAATATTAAGTCTATGAAAATCTAAAGCTTTCTATCCCTTCTTATGACACTGTAAGAGTAATAGCATGTCAATATGATAGGATTGTTCTACTCAGATTAGTACGCATTGGGAGCGCTGGCTCAGTGGGTATGACAAGGTATGGCTTCGACAATGTGATACCAGCAACTGTTGTATGACAGTAATTCTTTAGCTCCACTTAACATCCTTATAATATATTTCCACATTTATACTTAAATTAATTTTTGCCTTAAAATTTGTCATATAGCTGTTTGATTAAAGGAGAACCCCTGACGTTATAATAATATATAATATACTTTTTTATTCCTTTGCAAGGTTAATTAAACTTTACGAGGAGCTGTCCTTATTCCAGTCTGTTGCACAGCCTTGCAAACAATACAGCTTTGGAGGATGAATGAATGAAGGACCTTGTGCCAGTGAATTTCCACAGACGGAATTATTTTGGTGTGTGTGTGTGTGTGTGTGTGTGTGTGTGTGTGTGTGTGTGTGTGTGTGTGTGTGTGTGTGTGTGTGTGTGTGTGTGTGTGTGTGTGTTTGAGGTCAACTTGTCTTTAGGTATGAATGTGAGTCGGTCTCTGTGTGTTCTGCCCTGTGCAGGACTGGAGAAGAGTCTAGGGTGTGCCCTGTCCTCTCCCATAGTCAACTGGGATCATCTCCAGCCATCCTGAAACCAGGTGTTTGATAAAGCAGATGTTAGATTATGGTATGTCACGGATCTATGACCTCATTTCTTCTGTGAGATCTTATGTAAACATACCAAGGACACACCTGTCCTTCTTCATTTAGTGTCCTTCTTCAATACACGTGGGAAAAAGCAGAAATTATGGTTGCTTTCAAACCTTTCATCAATTTCCCATGGCTGTTCTAGTTGTTTTGAACAAACCCTTTTTTATTGCATTTGTTCTGACTCCTCAGCATGAAAGGGAAGCTCAGATTTTTTTTTTTGGGTGGTGGTTAGCGCCGTTAGTTTTGGGGTTGTACGTCTCAGATATTCCCATGGGGAGTTTTCATGTTCTCCCTGTGCCGGTGTGCAGTTTCTCAAACAACTCTGGCTTGCTCCAAAACTCCACAGACATGCTTGTTTGGTTAATTGGTGACTAAATTGCTCTAATGTTTGTGAAGGTGATTGCCATCATCCCACCATACCCCGCCTCTTGTCCAGTGTCAGCTCCGATAGACGTCTGCTGCCTGCGACTCCCCAATGAATAAAGTGGGTGTAGATGATGGATGGGTGGATGTTTTTGTGCATGCTGGTTCACTGTCATGGTTTACTGGGACGCTTAATGGAACTGAGTCGTCATTAATTTCACCCCTGCTTTTCCCTCTGTGACAAGAGAGAATGTGAGCCGCAAAAAGGTCCAATGATTACCAGAATCAGATAATAAATGAAGATCATTTCCGTGAGACTTCAGGCTTAAATTTAGATTACTGAATACCGCAAATGAATAAAAACCCTCAAAACGAGAGGGTAACAGTTCCAATTGTCTACATTTCCCAATGGATTTATACTGATTGCTGCTATAAATTAATAAAAATGGCCAAATCGTTCAATGATGTCTGTGTCTGAGGCTCTAACTTCACATGACAAATAGGTATTTGTCGGTTTTAAAGGAGGAATTCAGATTTGGTTTGACTGAGCACAGAACTAGAATTCAGCATTACATTTCGAGTATAACACTGGTTTTCATGGCTCTTCTCTGTGAAACAAAATCTACAAATTGTGACCACTGAGAGTGCTTCTACACCCGAAAATACTCTCCACCTGAACTACAGCTATAATAAAGTGTACAGCCAATTGTTATTTGCAGTCCATCCCCGGTGTCATCCATTTTATCTCCTCCAATTGTTGTTATCCTTGGCTTTTTTCCTCCTAGTTTTCACTACAAAAACATGAATTCTGCTCAACATGCCATAATCGCCAAACTGCTGAGCTTTTACATACCTCCGGTTTTCTGGCATAACTGCTCTCCAATACACACCCAGAGGAGCCAAACAAACAACCACTGAATACAAAATTCACTGAAAATATGTCCTTTCAACTCAATACCTGCACTGCAGTGCTCTAAAATGTTTTGACTTTTCACAGTTTTTCCCTTTTCCTGACATTTCATGCCTACAACCGAATGGAATATGTTTACAAATCAACAAAACTACAGCAGGAGATATAACACAGTATCTAACAGTGCTTTAAATTTAGATTTTTAAAGCGTGGCCATCTGGTGGGGATTCCCTTTTATCACATCAGACAAACACAGGAACACATCCAGCCAGAAAACAACAACAAACATCAAGCCCAACTCTAAAAGTCATACAATCTTCCTTTTCTCTGTCTTTTGGCTGCTCACCTTAGAAGGGAACAGTTTATGTGATCCACATTTTTGATTCAGCAGTACTTTCATGCCAGATACTCTTCCCGACATGACCACGAGCGGTTGGGGATTAAGAATATATATTGATCAGGGACTCGTGACCTCTGTTATTTGAACCAGCAAACACCCCATCACAAGTTACTTTCCAGCTACTGACACAAAGTCCTATGATGCTCATAAAGAGCATGTTCAGTGTGCTTAATCAGCATTTCTTACCTCCCGGTTGGGATGTCCCTGGTTTCAGGGCTCGGTGGCCTTTCTGTGTGCAGGTTGCATGTTCTCTTTGTGCGTGCACAGACTGTTTGTCCAGTGAGGAACTGGTGACCGTTCCATTGAAGAACCTGCTGGGACCAACTCCTGCACCTCTCAACGCTAAGCTGGAAAGCGCAGTGTAGAAAGTATGTGGATGGAATGGCTTTTAAAAGACACCTCAACATAATGTTTTGGGCAACTTGTTTGAAGATCCCTTGTTATTTCTTGACAGCCAACAGTCTTGTAGAAATGACATCTGATTGGGTACCCGAGCATAAAATACTTTACTTTAAAAGTCCCGCTCAGTTTCACTTATCCTAAACATATGGAAATAGTTAATCTCACAGGTGAGCTCTCTACTGCTTATTAATTAATTGAGTTTAGCTGAAGTTACATATGAGAGTTGGTGGGGAAACGCTCTACACTCTGGAGGGTAGAATTTATTACAAAAAAAATGTTTTAATAAAAAGAAGAAAATGTATGAACTAATCATGAAAAAAGAAAGCTCAAATAAAATATGTTGCGAGTAGGATTGACTCAGTTCAGTATTATTGAGGTTCTCAATTACTAGCAGAAATATTTTTGCTTTTGAGTCGAGGCAACAGTTTTCGCTCATGTGTAACAGCACGGAGAGAAACTCAAATTTTTCACACTCGAGAAAAAAAGGAAAACAACCATCATTCAACCCCGAGTGAAGTTTTGGTGGGACTAATTTCATAATTAGAGACACAATAGTCGTAGTGTCACAATGATTTTCATAGGGTGTTATATCAAATATTTTATTCAGATCATAGACCTCTGCAAAGTTTTTGCAGGACATTTTATATGTTTTTTGTAATGTTGCATACTAGTTTTATTTGCAAGTGTAGATTTATGCAGACAATTCATGAAAATGAACAAGAATACGGCCTAAAATTGATGACTTGTTTTCTATGAAGAAAACAGGATTTTACCAACAAACATGACGAGTTGAAGCTCTTGAGTCTCTTTTGAAGAACTTGTTAGGAGATTTTTGGCTTCCATCGTTTCCTTTCCGCATCCCTTTTCTTTTGGCGAGACTTCGAAGTGGTAAGACCTGATAAATCTGAATTCCAGGGCAAGCTTGTCACACCAGGGAATTGTTCTCTCACAAGGCACTTTCTTTTTTTCTTTTTTTTCAAATTCAGTCGAGTTTCCCCGCTTAAATCAGGTGGCGGGGGAAGGGTAATGTTTTATGCGACGAGTGGGTTCACGAAGAGTCATAAACGTCTTGGGAATTTTCTTTATCAATGTAAAAATGAACAATCTCACCAAGAAAACAAAATGGAAGTCATCACTTGGGGGTTCATTAAAGATATTTCTCTTCCAGGTAACAACAAGAGCATGCCACACACAAAGTTTATTGCAATATGGTAAATGGATTTTCACACTAAGTTTTATTATTGGACACAAACTCCTGGGAATTGAGCTCCTATGTGACCCCAGTGTCGTATGCAGCAGCAGCAGCAGCGGCAGCAGCAGCAACTTGGAGCCTCTGGAATATTTGAGTTTTTACAGCCAGGCCTGGACATTTTACTGGATTACTATTCCAGAACAGCCAAGAAATACAGTCAGAAGCAATGCATCTCATGCTAATGAGGTCTGCTTTGTTTTATACTTACAATAAATGACTATAAAACGAAGAGACGTTCCAGCAAAGAAGATAGATTTGGGCTGTGATGTGTTAGCGGTGAATTGTAGAAATGGCTGACCCACAAAGTTGACCCACTATGAAAAGCAATTCATGTTGCAGGCTTGATTTACAGTTGTTGCGCTGCTTAAGTATCATCATTACCTTGGTGGTACACTCAGTTTCACACTAAATATCTGCAGTGAGTGGCTCCTTGTTGGCTTGTCTTAAGAGTTGAGGTTCAATGAATGTGTGGGAGAATATCATTGAAAAGATCAACAACAACAGTAATGTGGGTTTGCATTTCTGTAATATACACCACGTGTGGTATTCCTCCCGCTCATGTGAGAGAAGACGTTCACTATTATGAAACGTATTCCACTCGCTTTCTCCACTCTCGTATAGTTAAAAATGAATTCAGCACCACGAGACGGGCTGCTTAAATATAGATTAGACGTAAGTGGAAATAGTTAGTCTGGTTTTATTCAAATATAACCAGAAGAGTGAGACTTGCTTGAAGAAGCTGCCCCGCAGCACGGCAATGCATTGAAGTCAAGCACACTCCCACAATGAAAAGTATTAGTGTGGCAAGTTTATATGAGGCCAAATTAGAGTTGTTTGATTCATTTCATTGCCTTCACTTCCAGTAAATCTTCTGGCGCTTCTTCTCCCCAACAAACTGCCTGCTCTGATATGAAACGTGCTTTGTTCTGTATTGTTAAATACAATTTAATATAAGTAACTAAAGCAAGTTATTAATTTTCTCAAAATTACAGCTGGAATGAAATTAATTAATTGACCTTTTTAATGTGGTACTGTGGACATAAAGTTCAACACACCAGGTAGCACTGAACACACTACATAAAAGTGAAAAACATGCAATTTATTATTTTGTCCAAAATTATTAAAAACCGCACTCACGTGCAAATGAATCAAGTTTGGAACAGCAGAAGTCAGTGGAATAAAAAAACAAAACGGTAAACTGAACAGTTATCAGCTTCACTATCAGTTGGTTCACCACAACTCTTAATTGGCCCTCGGCTAGATGTAATAAAATGGATGGAATATGTACTTCTGAGATTTAACACGAGGTAGAGTTTGATCTGGTTAGCTTAGGGGTCATCAACCTTTTAAAACAAGAGCTACTTCGTGGCTGCCGAGTAATACGAAGGCTGCAAGACAATACATTTTCTAAATCATTAGAGTTTGAAAACCTGTTGTCAACACAAAACACTTCCAAACAAAAACAAGACTAATGAAGGTAAAATGTTGCGGCTGGTGACTTGAATTGAAGCAATGCAGGATTGCAAGTAAGTGTAGAAAGTGTCTCTGATAGTTAACCGCTTATTGGGTGTTTGGTTTGGGTACAACTGGTCGACAGCGTACAGTTTTTTTCACAGTCACGGGCAGGAAAATTGTCGGTGGGGGTCAGAGGGAGGGATAGTTAACAGAGTCAGTTGACTCAGAGTTCAACCACTTCTCTTTCGGAAAGGAACAAACTACGTTTTTACCACCATTTTCAAAACCTCAGCAGCTGTTCCCAACTGTGTTCAACTTTAAGAATGTTTGGCCTCGTTACCTAGATTTTTTTTTTTTCTTCCCGACTACGTTTTTGGAGGAAATCATGATAAAAGGCCACATACAAACACAACGTGGTTTATGTTTACATCCATGTACATGGCGTACTAAACTGATTTTGGGTTTATCCTGACAATGTTGTTTGAGCTGTAGTAGGTCATAACTGTTTAGTGGAGACAAATGTTAAAATAAGCTTTAACGTGAAAACCACGAGTGGAACAGTTATGATAGTTGAGGTCAACGCATGAAGACACTGATTAAAATTAAATTCTAACTCGCACAAGAGGAGTAAACGATGCTATTTATTGTCTATGGATCCCAACAGCGGTAAGGTATAATAACTTACAATGTGGAAAGCATTAGGAGGCCCGACATTCAATAAAACATTACTTGAGACGGAGCATGCGGTCTGAGTTACAAAGTGTTTCAAGCTCTCTGGGGGGTTGATGGTGGGTGGTGGTGGTGGTGGTAAAGTGGTGGGGGTGGGGTGTGGGGGTTGGGATTCATGCTCCCACATTTTCTTTGAACACCGCCCCGATCTAGAAGCTCTGTTGCTCATCCAATCACAACATGTTCAAACTTCTTAAAAGTTTATTTTCTGAACCTTCCCTTTCTCTTGTTTTCCTGCTCAAAGACACAGACCTTTACCTCATCTACTTTCCTGACCCTGGCCAGCACATTTCTCTTTAAAACGCCTCGGTAATCTTAACATTTCATCATTCCTGTGATACAGTGTCTCTTCCTGAGGTAAAACAGCCCCGCAGCAACACCGAAGCTCACATGTTTAGCAGAAGCTGCACTGTACGTTTGTTTGATGGGTTAATCTTGATAATCTTACACAAACGGATACTCTCCAACCTCAAAAAATTCAACATTTCACATTAATCTTGCCTTTGTGTGTCTTTCGTTCATCGCTGTTGTCCTCCTTGGCCTTCGTCCATTGAGTCCTGCCTGGTTCAATGTTTTGGTGGATGGTTCAGACTGAAAAGAGCCTCTGAGATTGTTCCGGCTCAGCCTGAAGCTCCTCTTAGTGTCCTGAGTGGCTTTCACAACCCGTGTGTCTTCCTCCTACAGTTTTTCTTTGCGCCATGTCTGAGAAGCATCATAACAGATCTATTTCACATTTTCATGGAACTTTGTGATATTCGATATTACCTCATCGCCTGTGGGTTGTTTTTGTTTTTTTCTCTTTCTTTCTTACTTCTCAAGTAGCTCTCTTGTCTCAATCACTGGAACAAATTGAACTGATAAACAACTTGTTTTCTTTTTAAGGGGTGGGTACTATTTTAGGTAATGGGAGTTCACAAAGTAATGGTGCATTCATGAGTGACTGGGAGGTGGAACAATTCTACTTCCCACTGGGAAAAATCCATCTGAATCCTGTCAAAATGGGATCTAGTGGGAGGTTTGGAAGGAATTAGAAAATCCCTCCATCACTCAACATGGCAGTGGTTTATGGGAAACAATTAAGAAAAAAAAAAAGGAACAAAGAGGTTATTTTCTACCTCAGTGAAAAATAATTGTTATTTGTAAATGGATTTATATTTCACTTGCATAGTGTTACATACAGCAGTTACTTACGATAAAGTACCTGCTGGACAGCAAACATGCATAAATATACCGTGAAAGTGAATTGTACTTCCTGTCGTCCCTCTCTTAGTTGATGCATGCGATGACGTGCTTGTTTGTCTCTTTTCTGGACTCTGACAGCAGCAATAAAGCGCCACTGCTGGAGGCGGCCATGTTGAGTGTTTGTTATTGTCATTTGGATGTTGTGAACTGATAAATTAAACTATCCCAAGCAGTGACTTTCCCAGGTACCGTCGGCGGGAACGCGGCATGAAGCACAGATGCGTCTTATTAGTTTCAGAGTTTGATTGATTGAACGCGATGGGTCATCAATGAATGGGGGTCGATAATTATGTTCGACAGAGCATTTTCATAACTTTGGATATTTTCTGAAATACTCTGATTATACATGTTGCATTTTTGGAAAGGCAATTTTATTTTTTTTTAACATATCTTATGATTGTAGCTAGTACAGTAGCACTGAAAGTTATTGATTCCAGCATTGATCAATATGGTGTGTAGGAACCAATAACGCCATAACTTTAGACATGTTTAATGTACCAAATAATTAAGGAAACGTAACAAACAGTAAATCTATTTTTAAAACCATAATTGATAGTACTGTATTTTGAATGAGTGAATATACTATGTCATCCATTATACGTATTTCCTATTACAAAACTTGCCCTATTTATGTGATATTACATTATCAGCTGCATGTATGGCATTTTCAAAAAATTTTGCAACTTCAATAATGTTAGAATCAGTCAATAGTGTAATAACTTATCAGTTTAATATTGGCTCAGGTTTGTTATTACACTATTGGAAAGTTAAACCGTTCTTGGATGCACTACAATTAAAACCTCCCTGGATGATTTCATTATTGGCCATTATTCAATTATTGGTTGTTAAATGGTGAATTATTTATCTCACAGTGACTGACACAGCAGTAACTTCTAACCAACAGCTCTGAAGCTCAACAATTGGCATGTTAAACCTGACATTTCTGTAATTCATCCAATAACAAGATGCAAATATGAGAGTTTATTTGCTTTCATGCCAATCTTTGGCTCTCGCTTCCCATTTAATCCCCCTTCATCGCCTCACGTGAACGGAACTGAGAATTTCTCCCAACAATGTAAAATTGTCACTCCACATATTTGAAACTAGTACCTCACTGTGAGGAAAACAAACACAACAAAAAAATAAACGGATGTGGGTCTGCAGCTGCTGAGTGACCACGTAAGCGATAGCAGAAAGAGCCAAACAGGAAAATAAAACACAGTTTATGAGCACAGTAATGGGACAATTGTTAAAGCTTCCTTGTGTTTTTTGAAGTTGTGGAAATGACTAAACCATCTCATTAGGCGCATGCTCACAGTCGGAGATGCGAAAGCTTGTGAGCGCAGAACAACAAACAAACATGCATCCATGTTGTGTGGATGTGGTATTATTCCTTTGTCTCCATGTAGCCAGCCACCTGTTCCTTTGTTTACTTGCCAGATTCTTCATAGATGGAGAAATCTTTGGAGACAAGAGGGCTTGTTCTACACCGCACATGATACTCTAGCAGCTCGCGCCTGCTGAAAATCAATCTGCAGACAGATTACTGCACCAAAGAGTCAGAGAAAATAAACAAATCCTTATTTCCATAATTAATCAAGTGCACACGAAAGTGCTCCACTTCTTTCATGTAGACAAAGACAAGGCTTCATTACATCCGAACAAGTTAAAATCACTTACATCAAGTTCAGCGCAGCCTTATTTCAATGTCATCCTTCATTTAAAATATGATTTAATACATTTTATTTCACTTGTTTTAAGAGTAGCTGCTCATTCAGCTATTGGTGTGTGGAGGCTCGCTTCCATTTAAACTAGCTGTGCACATTTTGCTTCCCACCGGCGCTTATTATTCCCTCAACCTCTCTTTTTCCTGCCGAGTTTCGGAGTTTCATTCAGTTTCTCACCTGCCATGCCTGCGTGGCTTTTTGGCACCAACAGTTGGGCTGCGATTTTCTGGCAGGCATGCATCAACACATCTCCATCTTTAGCTTTCTGACAATTGAGCCCCACCAACGGTGAGCTGGAGAGCACCCTGCAGGAAAACAGCAGCCGCACAAATCTGAAGGGGCCTCAACCCCCGCATCCTGCCTTCAGTACAGTCCCTCCGGTTCCTCTCTTGTCTCCCTCTCTCCATCCAGCTCAAACATACTGAAACCACTCAGTTTAAAGGGGAAGTGCTCTTCAATGACGTCTGAGCAATGTCAACATCTAGCGGGATGAGTGGTTTCACTATGAAACACCATCATTTTTATTATTATTATCATTATTACATTAATAATATAATCAATAATTATAATAATAATACTAAAAAACATTGTTTAACCCACCAACAAGCTAATGATCCTATTTTAATGTTTAGAAAAGCTGCTCAATGATTATAATGCCGACGACATTTTATTGGTTGTTTGGCAATATCGTTACGTTCAACACAAAGGCTTTCTACAGTAGTTTGACAAATACACTTAAATACACCAAAACAAAGGGCAAACCCTTTTAAAAAACGTCTTCTGGCTAACATCTGATTTTATTGCAGTCTGTTTTGTTTACATTCATTGTACAAGTCAGTTAAAATTGGCACTAAATTAAAGTTATTTGTAACTGCTGAGTAAAATTCACATGACAAATAATGAAAAAGAGAAGATAAGAAAAGGAAACCGCTCATCTGAACTATCAACATGGAGCAAGTCTTTCTTTGGAAGGTGAGAATATATTTATTCTGGACTGCGGATAAATCACGGCTACTGTGGGGACTCTGGCGTCTTTCTGTCACAACTTATTTAGTAGCGGAGGTGGAACACTGCCAGCGAATGCTAATGGTCATAGCTCTTTTCATTTAAGACAAAAAGTATGACAAGCTCATAAACTTCAGTAAATGTGTTGACTTTATTTTTTCATATCGCTCATCGAATATCGGCATACTAACAATCGGCATCGACCGTAATTTGAGTCTGGTGGTTTAAAAAAGTTCAGCGTAAAGAGAGAAAACACTAACTTTCCTTTGTTTGAGTGGGTGATTTTAAGATTGCTCGACTGAAGGGGTAAGAAATAAACTGGCTTAAGTTAGTGGAATAAGACTTCACTGAATGTGTCACATGTATTTTGTGGGCGCCACTCTTGTATTTTCACTTCTTTCACCTTGGCTCTTTAAGATGCTGACTCCAGGCTGTGGCACAGTTGTTGGGTTGTTTCGAAACCCCAACCTGATGTGACAAGTGGACCAAAACAGAGTGGCTCACAGTATGGGGGAGACAATGGAAAAATTGGACTTCGAAAAACTCTTTGTTCCACTGTTAAAATACATCCGGTGTCCTTATTTATGTTGGATATAATTCATGTAGGATCTGAGGCCGTTTGTGTTGTTTTATGTTGTTGACAGACAGGCTTCTTTTACAGCCTGGAGGGAAAAACACTTGGACTTTTACTTCAGGCAACAACGGATTGATCTGCTCCCGAGTGTCACTAACAAGCCATAATGCTCGCACAATCCTCCTTATATCTTTTAAAAACAGCAAAGACTCCAAGCCCGAGCATCTCCAGCTGTCTATCCTGATCATCGGAGGATACTTTCAGGTGTGCCGGAATACTTTTTAAGCTGTGCTGCCGGTGTGCAGATGTGACTCGAGGGGATTTTACAAGTTCAAAATGGGGAGTCTAAACAAACCGAAAGCGGTGGTGAGTTGCCAAAGCCTGACAAATACTCACCGTGGAATGGCACCATTTGCATGGATTCAGTGCAGGGACGCCGTGCCGATACAATTTCAGAAAGTCCCGGGAAGGAGAAAAAAAAATGTTCTGTACATCCTTGACTTATATTTGGACTCAGGCAATCAATAGGAACAGAATTATGAGGCAGTGAAGCGAGTGATTTTAATCTGGGACTAAATATCCAGTAGTGGATTAGTTTCACACAATTTCATACCTCCAGAGCTCTTCATGAAATATGGATAAGGTGGGAGAGCGAGAGAGGAGAGAAGGAAAGGGGGGGGGGGATTATGAAAAATAAAGGCATTTCCCCAAACCGCCTTCTTCGATGGAGGCCAGATGAAAAAGTTTTGCAGATGGGCAGCTGGAGGATTTTCGAGCCACTTTACAGAGCAGATGCCCCGTCTCCCACAGCCTGGGTTTTGGGCACCGGTTTAATTAGAAAGACCCCCTGGTAAGATACCTTTCAAACACCGACAGTGGAGCTTCTAAACATGCCCAGATTTCAGCTCGCTGCGGGACGTCTCATGGTCATTGCCACTGATGAGCACGGGGCGCGAGGAAAAACAAAGAGATGAGACGCCGTTGATGTAAAATAGGTCATTTACATACAGCGATCATTAACACAGGCCCGTCCTGCAATGTAGTCGTTCACTTTGAAACGTTATTAGTGTCGTGATCGGGAGCAGCTCGCGCACAAGTTGGTAAAGACATGAAGTGAGTCTAGGATTACATTGAAAATTCAAAAACGCTTCAAATCAACACACCTTATTGGAAGTAACCCGCTGTGAACTTAATAAAGCCGACATAATGACGGAGGCTTGTCCTGCTCTCTCGCTGTAGCTGAAGATATTGTCTCAACTGTTACCTTTAGAGAGCCTCCTGTTTTCTGGAGAGCCAGCGCCTCATCATGCCGCGTAAAAGATGATGAAGTGTAACTAACATTATCCCGTAGTTTACCTTGTCGAGCGCTGCCTGCTGCAGTTTGCACGCTGGGAGCTTATTTCAGATGATTTATCACAGCTTCTTCTCCTTGTGAGTTCGTAAATGCAGTTCTTTACAGAGCAGGTGTTGTGGTGAATTCTGCATGGCTGCAGAAATAGTGCACGTCCTCATGAAGTGCTTTATGGAGAAACCGCCAGACCTGAATAATGATTGATTAACTCAAGCAGAATAACATGTGTGTACATTTAAACTTTAGATAAACAATGATGAAACTCAAAATTGTTAGAAATTGGAATATTTTAAGAACATTTTCAATTTGTTTGTTTATTGGACCAGGGTAATGGTGAGGGTGTGTAATGATTTTCCTCTTCAGACAAATCCATCCAAAGTTTACATGCTGTTGATTTTTATGTATAGATTACAATCTGGTTTTAGTCGAGTGGAAGTAGAACCTGTCCAGACATATTCATGTCGTAAGGTTTAATTTCCAGGGAAGGGAGGCATATCTGAGTGGAAACTATTTAATGCAGTGTGAGCCCGTGTTGATGAAACACCTAAATTTGCTCAAATTGGTATCGATTAATTTTAAGTGGTCCATCTTTTCAGATCAATATCCTCAAACTGACGCACCGTTTTAGAAAATACACAGATTTAAAGAGTGTTTTCGTTTACTTCCCATCTTTTCCCTTAACTTGTTGGTCTTTTCTGTTTGGATCAAGTTGATTTTGCTTTTGTCTGTGAGTGGTTATCTAAACTGCTTGGTGCCCGTACATCACACCCTGTCCATTCTTGTTTTTTTGTGCCACAAACGCTTTAAAGCAGAGTAAGTTTGGTCGGAGCACGGGCCACAAACCTATTAAAAATTCCATTATATATTTTAATATTGCAAACATGAACGGCCGTGTGGCAGAGCTGAACTCTGCAGACCCAAGGATCTTATCTCGACTCGTGATCATCAAACCCTGGAAGTTGATTCATTGCTTTACTGGCACCCAAGCCAAGACTAATATGTAGTTTCATATTTTAATAAAAGGCCGAGCTCTCAATTTATGCCCAGAAGATTACGGTTTTCTTTTGGATGTGTGGAAGGCTTTGAAGCATCTAAACTTTGAAATAGTGAGCTGCAGAGTTTTGGTCAGATATGGTGGAAATGGTGCGTCTCCCTTTGTTATTAGACATGCTGCTATTTATATTGGAATGATGCATCGAACAGGACCAGGGGAAATATTGTGACGATTGTGAAGAAGCTGCTCCCGGTGTCGAGCAGACAGATAGTTATCACCTGGAGCAGCGTCTCCACTCAGCTGTGCATGTTTACAATTTCAGGAAAGATTTAAAACACGCGTGGTGAAGTGGAGATTTGCATTGTTGCTTTAAAGCCGGAAAACACGGGTTCGATTTTTCGAGCAGCGGCTTCTCAGGATGCATGTTGTCCCTGTGGTTGCGTGGGTTTTTCTGCTGGCTTCCACCATGCCAACCGTCCAAATGATATATTTAAAAACACGATTCCCCACAAAATCAGTATTTCGTGAAGAAATCAGCACAAAACCACATTTTGGACAAAAACTGCAATTACTGTAAGATCTGGTGAAAAAACAATCTGCATAACTATCCACAGGAATATTTCTTATTTCTTTGATGGATTAGATATTTCATCAATGTCACAGCTGAATGCACAAAGATCAGGTGACTGATTGAATGCAGCGCAGAAATTATAAACGTAATGCAATTCATGTCATCCTTATAAATCACAACATATTAATCATTTATCCGTCTTCTGTGCTGCTTTATTCGATTCTGGGTCATGAGGGTCCGGAGCCAATCAAGACAACCTACAAGGGATTTTATAGATTACCTCAAACACAGGTTTTTGACTGTGGAGGAAAATCAGGGTACTTCAACATGAGAACATAAAAAAAAACAAAAACAAATAGATTTTTGCTAATTAATAACACCATCACTACTTTGTGATGCAGTTCTTCTATATTAATAAGATATTCCAGCAAACTACAACAGCTACTATGATTAATAATAATTACTTTTAATTACATATTAAATAATTACAATAATTATAAATGCGTTTGATTATCAAGAATAAAATATAATGAAAAACATATAACATTAAAATAATTCAAAATTCGTAATCCCTCTGGCTGAGAGATTCATGATAAAGCCTTGAAAAAAATCTACAGAAAGAAAAAACAATTACCTGAAGCGGTTTGTTAAAAAACATGCATGTCCATAGCTATTGTTCTCTGCCTTTTGTGAGTCTGTTGGGGCCGTTTGGTCTCTGGTGGTCTCATATAACTACTTTTGTTCCGTTGTGCAAGTGTAATCATCGTTATTGTAATATGTGTGGGCTTATGCACTGCCTGAACTCTCCTCTTGCAATGCAACCAATACAGTATGTAATCCATGCATATAGTGTGTATTGTCGGTATTGTGTAAGTAACGTGTTGTTTATCACAAACATTTTTAATCCTTTTACCTTTATACACTCATTAAGGCAATATTGGCAAATTCTTAAAAAAATAATAAACCATAATAATGCCAGAAGCTAAATACATATAATATGTTTTGTGAATTGCTGTGGTTTTCTTGTCCAAATCGACCGTAAATCATTTTATAACTGTTAAAAAAAAGAAACCGTCGATGCTGCAACCCCCTCCCTTGTGTCACCTGCTTGCCAGATTAAATAAATGCGTTATCAAGCTGCTCATACTGAGTGAAGCCGTATCCCTTAAAAAGTGAAATACTGTATGTTCAGAATCCTGTAGCAGCAGATGTTCTTACATGGCTGGTCTAATCGCTAAGCTACTGCACTTGCCGATATGCGAATCTACCATACGGTCTGATGTAGGAGTACATAATATATTTGCCTTATTATAACTCGTCTAAGAACTGCACAAAGCCCGGCTCCTCCAGCTGCGGCCCCTCTGAGCTCTGACTGCCGTTAAAAATCACATGCGAATGACATTCAAAGGATTACCAAAGACAGCGATCTTAATGGTTGATTTGAAAACCGACTAGGACTGAAAATCTCCAGATCTTCATCTGGCTTTGCGTCTTAGAGCGTGAGATTAGACAGTAATGCGATTCTTGATTGTGAACATGAAAATGAGTCACTGTGATGTTTATCGCCCAAGAGACTGAAAACTAACAAACAGCAAAAGTAAATAAATAAAATAAAAATATATCTGTGATAAATCGGTGTTAAACTGATCTGTGTGACAATACAAGTGAAGTATTTGATCAAATCTGGATACGCTGGATTGTCTGATGAATTATGTTTGTTTTTGGTGTCTCTGTGCGATATGCTCAGCTCAACAGTCCAGCGCTGTGCACATGTACAAACCATCTCTGTCACAGACAAATAAAGAAAAATTGAATTACACGCCTTATTAGATCAGTACTCGATTAAAATAAACAACAAGAATGAAAAAAGGTGAAGCAGAAAGGTTTTCCAGTCCTGTCACATCTTCAGATGTTACCTGCATTGAAATAGCAGTCAGTCAAATTCAACCAATTAGTATTTATGAAATATACACATTATTTACATATGTATACATATTGAGCAGGCTGCTGTAATTATTGTAAAGGTCAGAAAGATTCCACCCTCAGGGTCAGATCAAAACCTGTACTGAGGATGAGGACTTATGAGAAGTATGACCATCAATTAAATGAAAATGACTAACTCTGTGTCAATTAAATAAACATATATGCGCATATTATTATTATGATTCACTGATGCAAACATAATTTGAATGGCTTTCCTCCCTCGATCACTTGTGATTGTGAAGCCAAACATGAACTGATGTTCTAGTATATAATATTTGAGCTAAAACCATGATAACCATCCATAGATGCAGTTCATGCCTGGCATGTTTGGTGTCTACAGACTTGGATACTTTAAGATGACAGTAATTCTGCAGAACACAACATTAATGTTTCACTTCGTAGAAAACCATATGTTTAACAGTTGCAAGAATTTAAAGTTATATATACTTTCAGTATATATGTATATATTTTTTAAAAACCTGCAAAACTGCCTCAGGTCAGCGATCACGTCTACATTTCTATAAGACCTAAAGCCTTTAACAACAGTATCTTTTACTTTATACTTATTGGAATGTATTGTGAGTCTGGCATTCTACTGAGGATTACTGTATCTTTCAAAACTTTATGAGCATATTAGCAATATACAGGCATTAAGGAAATAAATGGTGGCTCCGCTACATAGTGCGAGACATAGCGCGTGAGTTTTGATGGGAGTTAATAGTGTTTCTCCTATTTATTTTCTGGTAACATGCTTTCTTTGGCTGAATTGTTCCAGAAAATTATGTTAAATTATGGTAATTTCCCCTGGCTAATATATGCAGCCGCACAGTGTGGTAATACCACAGTTGTGACGTTTAAACTGTCAATCAGTTTTCCCCTCTGCCAATCACTGGGGCCTTTGGAATGTGGCAGTAACTTGAGGTGAGGCCAAATGGAGGGGCTTCATGAAGCCCACAAACACACCGGAGCTGTTTCCTATGCTCAGTGGAATTAAGTATAACCGAACTGCTGCAATTCTGGTTTCCTGTGTCTGTGAACATTACTGAGGCGGTTTCAGAGAAGATTGTGTTAGCCAGTGTCAGAAAACTCGGTTGGAGGTGAAGGTCTGCGAGACGAAATCAACACAGAGCTCACATCCAGCAGCACAAAGGAGCTGAAAAAGAATAGATGAACTGTTTTAAAATGGCCATCCTGACCTGAATCCCACTGAGACCCTTTGGAGAGCAGAAATCCTCCAACTGCATCTGTTTGTGAAGGTGTTATAAATGCTGTACTTTACAACTCAGATTGCCCGTTGGGCTGAGCACAACAGTTGACAGTAGCAAAATGCGTTTCCCAAAAAAAGTTCTGCCCATAAAAGTGAAAAATGGGGACTGGAGTCAACATATTTATAATGGTACTAATCTTCATGTCGGCTGTGATTATTATAGTGTTATTATGGTTCAAAGGCTAATCATACAAAATGTACTTATTGCTCTTTATATAAGGAGGCACTGCACTCATTAACTGCAATTTGTAAGAGGCACGCTATAATTTTTTATTGTGCTGTCGGTATTGTTTATTTATTGATGCGTTTTTCTTGTATTTTCAACCTATTTTCAATGATAAAAATGAAGTAAGTACCTGCAGCCTTCCGAGCAGCAGCATTAACCTTTCTTGCGTCCACCGCAAAACACTTCCAAAAACCTTTGTTTAAAATGTTGGCTATGTTGGTACGAGTCCAAATTTTGAAATGTCTGCTGCAGTAGCGCTGCAGTAAAAGTCTATTTGGGCAACCAGAAATGATCGATATGTAACCTAATGTTTGGGGGCAGATTATGTGAGATCACCTGAGCTAATACGCGCTGTGTCGGGGAGCTTGTACTTTAAATGACCAGAAGGCTATTTGTTAAACTAATTACCACCGATGTCCATGTCTGTACCAAGACTTAATAAAGATGAGCTCAAAGGTTACCCGGGTCAATATCTGCTATTTAACGGCATCCCCTGCCTTGTTTGCTTACAGAAACTTTATTCACAACATAAAATTGGCAATGAAGACGTTACCTCATTGCATCATTAGGGAAGCCAAAACAACATTTGGGGGAAAATTGGTATTACGGTGAGATGAGGATAATTATTCTGGTCATCCAAGGGGGGGGGGGGAGACACTTTTCTCTTCAGTCTAGTGAAGCAAGGCAGCCCAGCTCTCGTCAGAGCCGCATAATAAATGCCCCGGCTTAAAAAAAATAAAAAAAAATACATACACAACCGCAGGACTGCTTGTGATGAGAACTCCCCTGACCTTAATTAGCCATGTTCATGGCATCGCATGAACCCATTACGAAGACTTTAAAGCATATCCATTTCATTTTCTCACCATTTGTCTACACCTCTGCTCGGGCTAATGAGAGCCAGAAAATACTGGAGGGGGTCTGTTTGGATGTTGGAAAGACTGTCACCAACCACAGTAAAAGTTATTAAAGAAAAAAAAAAAAGAAAAAGAGTGAAAGAGAAGGAACTGAGATTAGTTCCTTGCTTGATTTTCACCCTGCAGTCAACTTCACGGCTGTGGTAAGTAAAAAAATGACACCCACATTTCTTCTGGTCTCATTACTTTTTGTCTTCTTTCTTAAACAAATTACTGATAACTATTACTTGAATCCATACGGTTAACTCCTTGTTACTTAAAAAAAAAAAGAAAAAAAACTTCACTGACTTTCTAGGTAAAAAGTAAATCACTATTCATTTTCTACCTTAATGGGAGAAAAGTGACCATTTTTGGACATTCTTTGATGATTTTCAAAAGAGCTATTGTAACTTTTAATTATTTAGTTTGCCTCAGCGGTATGGATAGAAAATTATAGAAAAACCTAAATATAATCATAATCATAGCTTCTCTTTCAAACCTGATTAATATGAAGTAATGTCTGAAACTCCCTAACAACTCTTCCATTTTAAAAAATTCCAGCTGTGAAGGAATAGCTTGCCTAAATGAGTTTAACAAACTAAATATATCTATACTTGAAGCAGTTTCCTTTTACTGTTTTTTCTTTTTTCTTTGTGTCAAGGTGAGCTTTGAGGCCTCCGTCAGCTTCATTGCACACCTACACATCAGTGCCAACCTTGCACACGATGCACTTTGCCTCCTGTTCGTCCTGTCTGCTGCAGTAAATGTGAAAGTTTTACTTCAGTTCCTCTCAAACAGAGTGCTTACTCTTTGGCATTTTGGGGGCAGATTAGAGGCAATGCTGTATCGAGCCTCAATGAGCCTTTTTTTTTTTTTTTTTTTTTACATCCTTAAATGCTAGAAAGGCCTGCCTCTGATGTCTGGTCCCTGTCTGAGCAGAATAAAGCCACCCATAAGGCAGCTATTGAGGGACGAAATCACAAAGTACCATATTATTTTGTGCCACTCAATTCAAATACATGCCTAGTCAGGAATTTTTTGTGAATTTAGTAAACAGGATGTGAGAAGAGAGCATTCCTGGGCTAAAGATGACGTTTGGTCACCTTAACAGAGCTTTAATATGTGTCACCGTAACATTACGGTGACACATTAGCCGAGCTGTGAGCGCGGTGCGGCTCGGTCTAATGACTGATTCACTCGTTAAGTTCTGCTGAAGTAACACCAGTTATTTGGAAGAAGATGCTCAATAATCCGGATTTTAGTGCTTCTCCAAAGAAAAATAAACAAAACTAATGAGGACGAGGAGCCACAAAACAGCAGCATGTCGGTCTAATGAAAATAAAACAGTGCTTATCTAGTAATGCTTACCTGAGTAATGCATTAAATGCACTGTGGACAATAGCTGATGTTAATGTGGGTAAGGTAAGGTGTCCATCAGGACTGAAGTCTCAGAGCAGCTCCAGTTGGTGTGAAACTGCCCCAGGGTGCACACGACAACATTTTCCAGTGGAAATGCAACACTGTCGTTGTGTTTTGGGAGTCCATTTCCAGGACAACGGTACTCCAAGCCGCAGCGTGGAACTTTTTGAAACCAATCCGACTCCGTCTTCATGTAGACGATGGAAACACTGCTACTGCACACCATGGCCGTAATAAATACTTCTTTGGCACATGTGCACGTAGATGGAAAATAACAACAATGGCGGCCTCCAGAGTGTCATGACTTCCAGTCGATTTTCTCCCGGGACTCAATAATTGTATAGTTGATTCGCTCGTAATAGCATGTCCACAATGTTTCTGTCGTTAATATTTATAGTGTATTGTTCTCTGCATGCATGCGTGTCGTTTCATTACAAAAACAAACAACAGCACCGACTAGTGGCACTATATGCTAACGTACAATAAAATACAATATGATACACTGCCGTTGCCTTGTAAAGGAACATCTTTTTCGTAGCGTTGCCGTATAAATGCAAAACTATGCCAAACAGGGCTTGAGTTAACATCCGACATATTTAATGTCGGATGTCAAGAAGACATGATTTGGTTATGCAATGCTCCTCCTACTAGTAAACAGGTTTTAGTGGAACAATAACATCCTTCTCCTGGAGACGGCAGCTTTGGATAATAACCGCAGTGGGCAGAGCACAGACAAACACAAACACTGAGAAACAATAATCAGTTAATGTCAAAATAAGTGGCATTAAAGGAACATTCAATTTTAACCTGTTATTCATTTGTTTAATGCAATCCTCTAAAAAACATCCCTTCAAAGATTTCCTTGCAGAAAAAAAAAAAAAAAAAGAACAAATAATAACTGTATGAAGGCTGAGCATGTGTGTGTGTGTGTGTGTTTGAGTGTGTTTGTGTTGAAAAAAAGCAGAGGCTCTACAACCATCCTGATATCAAAGCAGGTGATACTTCAGCTGGAGATTTCTCCCCCAGGGCCGAGTGAGCAGAGTTGACCCTAGAGTGTCCATCCATTGCATTCCTTTGAGTACACTCCAGCCATAATAACACTTCACCACCTCTTTCATCTGTCAGCAGCGGCAAGCTGGGAGGCTACTAACTTTGTTTCCTGCTGAATACATTCGTTTTCTCGGCACACCGATATTTACTAAAGCGTCCACTGTTCAGCACGTTTGTATCTCCTGGACTGTTGCAGCTTTTCAAAAAAAAATAAAATAAAATAGGAAGTCATTCTAAAATGTTAAATTTGAGTGTTATTTCTTCCTTGCCTCCACCATGAGGACTTAGCAGCTGTTGATACCAGCCATGAAAGCCAGGAAGTTTTCTTTTTTTACTTTTTTTGCTGCCTGTTCACAGAAGGAAACGATCATCAAACATTAAAAAAGCCACATTTTGACAAAAATTGAGCTGACTGTAATGGAAAATGACTGACAGCACATGATTTTCTGGATTACATGCCTGACAGCTTGCACTTATTGAAAATGATGAGGACAGATGTTTGCTCTGACTCACATGCAATTAGGTTTTGACTTCATCAAAAGGAGAAATTAATTGATAGTGAAATGTGGAGAAAAAAGCCTGTTTTCGTCTTTAAAGCAGCGTGTGTATATTTGACATAACGGTAGGCAGCCGCGACTGACTCCTCTACATTGTGCGTCGTTCACATTAATTCAGTTTCTTTATACGCAGCAGTGTTTGCTTTGAGTGAAGATGAATCGGCTAGAATTACAGTAATGACGCTGAATATTAAACATGCAATTCATGCTATTGGGATCTTTATGTTTTGTATGTATTTATTTAGACTTAATTATGAGAACCAAAGACCTGTGATAAAGAAAAGGAAATAGTTCCCAAACAGCGTCATCCAGCTTGGCTCACCTTCAAAGTACCAATCACGGAGGAGAAAGCTCACAGGAGAACCAATGAAGAAAAGTTTACGCTGCTTTCCAGTTGCGTTCCAAAGTCTCAGAAATCCCGCATTTTATTCACATACGTTCATAAACACATGCAACTCTGTTGCTCTCTGTATTCATTGAAATGGTAGAAAATCTTCGCTGCTGTATAAACAACATTATATCGCCTCGAGAAATTAAACAAGCAAAGGACACAAAACTATATTTCGGAGTACTTTATTTTTCACAAAATTAAAGTAATAAAGCAGAAGTGTGCTGCACTGTGTTCCAAGTAAAGATAATCTCATTTATAGTCACTGAAGAAATGTTAGACTAATCTACTAGTCTAAATAGAAAAAAAGCTCGGGGAATAGTCTAAATATATTCAGTTTATTCTGACCCAACAGCATCCCATAAGTCACTGCAGCTTTCACCTCCAGTGAAGTTTAAAAGGAAGCAGATTGAGTGTGGTTATTGTTTGATGAGTAGAATTGATTACTCTGACTGGGTGGGACCACGGTGTCTCAGGATAAACGATGTCCAATCACCCATAACTTCCCCGTCACTTAATATGCTTCAGTTGAATGTGGTTGTGCGTCACGCTAGAGGAGGAACTATTCTTACGTTGTATTTGTATCTATTTGACATACCAGCTTTTTTCATTTCCATCACCATTACGAGGGACTGCATTTGGCTCTTTAGTCTCGACTAGTGGTGGGTGGCTGCATGACAGTTAAGAACTTATACGTGAATAAAACACTGATCACGATAAGTGAATAATGTTTTCAGTGGCGACTCGCGTGGATGACAACATTTATTCATTTAGTGTACAAATATTCCTAGTTCCAAATTTTGTAGGTTTTGCACTAAAGTCACATTGGAAAAACATAAAGAAAATTAAATCTGTTACATTTAATTGTATATCAACAAAGCAGGTTCCTCTGCAGGACTGACCGGACCCCCAAGGACAGAGACCAAGCCATCTCCAGCTTATTCACATGTACAATAGCAATTCAAAATTGCATTCAATAAAAAAAAAAAAAAAAAACAACCTTACAACCTATCTGTTACACCCTATAAAATTTATCAAAGAGTATTTTCAAATAGACTGAAAGGACAGCTAAATATCCCAGATGATGAATGTTAATGCGCTGCACAAGCCGAATGACTTCCTGTATCTTCTGAGAAGATTTCTTGCACCTTCCGTGAGTTTACACTTCACTTCACTTTGTATTTCACACTGCACTCAGAAGTTATGAAAATGAATCATTCAAACTCCTTGAGATTGCAGGTCTTTCATTACTTCTCCGCTCCACGCCTCGGAAAACCCCCCCCCCAAAAAACGGTCAGAATTATGATCTCCAAGGGAACTTGAAACAGCATTAGCATAGCGTTCTACAAATCAGCACTCCTCAAGTGTTGTTAAAAATAGGATTTAATTTACTGTTTGCTAAGTCTGCTGACTTTTTTTTTTTTTTTTTTTTTTTTTTTTTTAAATGACAGAAACCGTGGATATAATTATCCGTTTCTGTTATTGGACAAGGAATTTTAAATATCCCCAAAATTCTAGAAAAAAAATTTGTTTTTTAATTTTATTTGTGTGAATCAGACTCTAGCTGTGACTGTCATGAGTTAGAGTGATGAACCACCGATATAATTTAGAAAAAATAAAAATGCCAGCTGCTTGTCTTGCTCTTCCTACCCCAATATATTGTACTTGCCCCCGTAAGAATTATATACTATTGTTATTTTTTGTTATGGCAATGTTCTGCATTTTATATTAATCATAACAATATGCAATGAATAAGTTTAATTTCCTTCTATTGAGAATTTCTATCCAACATCCACTTAAATAGTAGAGAATGGCAATAATATTTCAAAATACCTTCCAACCACTCACACTGTGGATAGAGCCTTTAAGGTCATAGCCACAACAGAAAAGTAAACATAATAAAAGTTGAATATAAGAGATGAAAAAAACCAAAACAACCCATCACCCAGAATTTATTTGAAGTTGCGCGCTATTAAAATAAATAGAAAATATAATTACTTTCCTTATTTTTAAAGTCTGTAATAAATGGCAATTTATGTCACCTATTTTGACATGTAATACTCCCTTCAGACAGAAGCTTGTGTTTATCTATCTTCTTTCTGTGGCTTGAAAAACAGCTTCCCTTCGATTAAACTAAATTGTCATGATGTTTACTGAAATTGCCTCTGCAACTTTTGTCATTAAGCAAACCGAAGTCTAACTACCGTGGACGACTGTGACTCTAAGCACGCCACTGCAAGCTAGAAGAATGGCGAACGCTGGCAGGGCAACAAAAAGCTTTGGAGATAAAAGACCCCGCTGAACTTTTGGGCGCCTCAGAGACGCGATGGGCTCAGAGTCCCAGTGCCCGGGAAGCACAATCAGCGAGGATGGGGAAATAAGGTGGTTGGTGTCAGCAGGGTAATTTTGTTTACCTAAGAACTTTGTGAGCATGCGGCGCTGCTGTGATTATTATGGAGGTTATGATTGTTGTTATCCACAGAGTCATTGTGCTCAACCTGCTGTCAGTTTCAATTACCGCCGTCTGCGGCTCCAAATCCTCACACAGCCTGTTCAGCCCCCACCCCCCCCCCACCCCGACAGTCTTATTACCGTTAAAAGAAAATCCATACACATCAGGTTGTCTTTGTGTCTTTGCTCTCCAAACGGAGCATGACAGAGAGAGGAGGGCGAACTCATGTTTTGCCTCGTGGGTCATCAAGGCTCCCTCGTGTGGATTGATTCTCTTCCTTTCCGGTTTTGAAAGACACAAACGTCTCTTGGGGTTCAAGACGGGCGATTCAAGTTTTCAGGTTCAAGTAGTGCACCTTTGATGTGCAGCTCCAGCTCTGGCGAGGCGGCGTGGGCCTGGAGTGGCAGGTGTGTGTAGGTGAGCTCGCTGACCTCTCAACAGATATAAGATCTGCCAGCTGTAATTGGGCTCTGTTCCATTTACTTTCTTATCTATTTGTCTGCCAGTCTCTTGACAGCAAAAGACAAATTATTGATCTGTGCTTTAAGGATACAAAGGACATGTAATTCAGCCAAAGGAAGCGGAAAAAAATAAAAAATCAACACACAGCCACACAGTAAGAAATCCAGGTGATTCTTGTTAAGTACCTCAGCTGGATCATTCCTCAAAGGCGATGGAGAAAACCACCTGCATGCTAATATATCATGAAATGAAATATGAAACAAGATGTCCAAATGTTTCCATATGCTGCTGCAATGTGGAGAAATCCTGTTATATACTGTAGCTATTCTTTGCAGGCCTATACCCCTTTTAGGACATTTGAAGACATAGGTTCAAAACAAGCTTCACCCTAATTAAAGCAAAAACTGTTTCTCGACTCATTATTTGTTGAATAATGAACCCCCACATCCGCATGCAGACCTTTTTATCCCATTTTCCTGTTTCGTTCTCTCTCCAAAAGTGTCTGCTGTGAGGAGAAGAGATTTTTTTTTTTCTCCATTAAAATTAATTAAATTGCATTTGTGTATTTCACCCTCAAGCAAGGTTCACCTATAACAGTTTAATCCTCCTACAGAGCCGAGTGAAACATACATATATAATGCAACACTGTGGATTGCACTTAATATGAAAAGTAATTAAAAAGAAATCATTTTCATTCAGCTCCCTTATCACAGCAGCGTTTCAAAGCTGTGTGTAGACAGGAGTGATGGAGGAGGAAGGTGTGTGGAAAGAGGGGAGGTGTGGGGTGAAGAGGCAAAGGAAAAGAGGGCAGATAAGGTTGGAATGACACTGTCAGAGTGTCACGCTCAAGAGTGGGTGGAAATCCTCCTCCCGCTGACTTCAGAAAGCCCCCTCCGCCCCACAACATGAACCCTGAGACTCAAAAAACATCAAATCCTGTCTGTTCCACTCGCTGTACTTAACCCGATGAAAGAGACAATCTACTATTTATAAACAAAACAAATCCTCCCTGCCTCACCTTGGTACCAGAATTCCAAATGACGAACACACCGGGTAAGAAAAAGGTCCTTGATTCATTTGTGCCTTTCAAAACATGCCACTTCACACAAATAAATGGGTTTGCCTCCCTGAAGCTGCTCTTAGCCACGCCATTATTTCTTCATCCATTCACAGATGGCTGCCCTCAGCCTCCCTGAGAGGATTGCAATTATCAAGAGGTGTATGGCGTTGTGTAGTCACACTCTTCGGAAGAATTAACGGCAGGCAACAACTCAAAGTGTGAGATAACAACAATGGCGACAAAACGGCTGCAACACCTGTACATAACTAAGAAACCGGTTTGACGTCCGATATAGGCAGAGAGAGGTTGAGAATCCTGAAATCAACACTTGGTTGATTAATGCAAAGCGTCGAGAGAAAATACCATCGTTATGACATTTTTAATAAGTACTGACTGGAAGAACGAGCAATAAACAATAAAATCATTCTAAAAAAAAGACAACTTAAGTGGGAGGGGCACAATTAAGAAAATATAGATGTTTATCAAGGGTTCTTTATATTACTTTCTTTTTTTTTTTTTTTTTTAAAGACAATCAAAAACGTGTGGCCCAAGAGTCTGGAGCCAGAGAGTTTCCTAGATCTTTGATAACGAGCAGAAATAGTAAAACTACTAACGTGTCCCGATTGGAGGATCTGAGAAAATCGTTCAATTAAGTAAGTAGAGCTTAAATATTTGAACAATTATCTTGAATTGCAAGCCTGACGGGAAGCAAGCGGAGATAATCGGTGGAATGTAGGACCTTTTACTGTCGCGTGTTTGAGGTCTTGCAGCAGCATTTTGGTGTCGCTCTCGGCCCATGGACGTTTTATGAGACAAATAAAAGGAAATTGACAAAAAAAATAAATAACATTATGAAAAGGAAAGCAGGGAAACTATAGGGCTAAATTTGGCCATGTTATTACATGGGAAAAGTTTCCTTGAGAGCATCAAGTCATGCTAGAAACCTTTCCCATATAGTTACTATAGGAAGCTAATCTGCCTTCCACTCAGCAATGACAGATAATACCGATGAGCACTTTCCTTTCACTTGAACAAATTTGAGAACTATGAGAAGGGGTAAGCTGGAAATATGTGGTTAAATGTTGAAATCGCCTCTGGTTGCTACAGACAAGTGATTTTAAGTAGATCGCACATTATTTCCGTCCAAATTCACTTGTGCTACTCGGTAATATCGCTGATCCTGCTCGCCAAGTGCTGAAGTGCGCTCCTTGTTATCATATATATATATATATATATAGTGATACAGTCTCATTTCTAACACTGGCCATGTATATCCTTACCAGGGTGAGTTTATTTTCCGGCCAAAAAAAAAAAAAAAAGTGGCATCTGCCATGAGTCCAGCAGCGGTGAAAGGGAATTACAAGTTCAGATCTCCTGGCGGTGTACCGTCGGGCCTGTTAGGGGAGAACATGCTCCACTCTGCTGCCCATTTACTCCACAGATATGGGCTACTCAGCTTTTACTGAATGTTTACTCCTCGGGGAATTGGCTCCATCCTGTTAAAGTTCAGGTCACTTCCTCCCTTCCTCACTTGCCGCTGCTCTTCCACCACTTTAGTCACCTTCTTTTTCCACACAGTGCATCCAGACCGGGATAACATCAGCATTACCCTTCAGGTCTGGTCTGAAGGGGGGGGGGAAATGGTCAAAGCGTCGTCTCCCTCCTCCCTCCTCCCTCCCTCTTCCCCATTTTATAGTGAATATGTGAGCTGGTTTTGTATTTTCGCACACGTTGTGTTTGCAGCAGGAATGGGTGAGAAAAGCCACTCACACTCCCTTTTTTGGTAACCTCGCAATCAGAGGTGTTTTGCGCTATTTGCCCTTCAGAATCAAGGCTTTAAAAAACGATTTCTTTTATCTGTCTCTTTCCATCTCATCACAACACGCTGATTGACAAAGCTGTGAAATCCTGACACACTAAATGATTGTGTAATTTATCTAATCAGGATCAAAATTGCTTTATTTATTTCACAGTTACAACAGGTGCTCAAGGAAAATGGCGAGATAAGGGAATGAAGGCTGAAGAGATTTTCCAGAGTACCAACCGAGGGTGCCGTTCTCTACTGGGACACCCGATTCAAATTTTTTATCCCTCACTTTTGTCTCCAAACAGTGTGCTCTCGTCCAGTTGTGATCATCTAAATGAGGCGCTAAATTGATAAAAATGATTGTCTCGGTTGGCTTGAGATATTTTGGAGGCCCATGGCTTTGCCTCTGAGGCGACACTGTATACCAGTTGCCAGCTCTAAGCGTCTGATTGATGGGAGTTGCTGTGGTCAGAGACAGGAAGAAAGCCAGATATTGGTTGGGGGCTGAAAAACTAGCTTTTTTTTGGTCTTGTTTATTCTATCCAGAGGTACACCAGACAACGATAACTTATTCTCTGAGAACTTGTTCAACTGTGGCATCTAACAGCATATGTTCATGGTAGATGCAATCAATTTGCATTCAGTAAAACTAAGAACGATATTAAACAGGGTTTTGTTTTTTTCTACACTTAAAAAGTAAAAGTCATAAACTACCACATTCATGGTAAAATGCAAATGTGCAAAGTCATCAATATGAATGTCCTTTCAATCCTGGAGGCTTCTAGTTCCTAAATGCAAAATACCTTCACAGGCTTTTCAGTTGGTAGACATACTCTCTGCTGTGGTAAATTGGCACGTCTTAAAAACGGATTTTAGTTATTCTCCTTGTCAAAACAGTACTTTAAAAAAAAAAAATTACTGTTCCTCCATTAATGTGTGACGCTAGCAATTTAAAATATACACCTCAAACTTTGTTTCCCCTAAAGATTGGAATGTCCCTCAGCAATCCCTCATCATATGTCCAATAAAGCCCCTCCTCCTGTAAAGAAGCCACCAGAGCATGATGTTACCTCCACCATGTTGTGCAAGAGGAATTCTCTACCTTTCTTTGGTTTTCCATGAACAAGCCAATTGTGTTGTTAACCGTCAGTGGGTTATTCATTCATTCATATTCATTTTCTTCTTATCTAAATATCCAGAATGTATCTTAACAGTTTCGTGGTGATTGCATTTTTCCTTTTAATAATAGCACTTTTAATGCACTGTGAATATTCTTGTTATCTTGTAGGAACTGATTACTATCATTTATTGTATAATGCAATTAAAAAAAAAAAACTGACATGAAAACAACAACCAAGTTGTGAAAATTGGGAATGAAACCAAAGGCAATTTCTAATTATGAGGAATCCAACAAATGCAAAAAAAAAAAAATCGTTGAAATGCAAGGAAAATTTAATTTTAACTAAAAAGAAAACGGGTAACTGGACGAGAGGAAACATGAACCAATCATGGCACAAAATATGAGACTTTAATAATGACTGATTAACTCAAACACAACCAACTAACTGATGGAGCTTGAATTGATGTAAATCAGTCATTCGACTGACCCACCCAGTGCTGATAGCTCAGCTAAAGTGTCACAGCAACACTACAATTATTAACTATGTGCACGTTAAAGCATCCTGACCGAGACCATTTCAGACACACATAAGTCACTGCTGCATGTTTATACTCATTTTCAGAACCACACGACTGAAGAAGTAACTAAAAACTGTACTCAGGAACACAATTTTAGTAACTTAGCCATCACAGTATATGGGAAAATAAGTACTTTTATTTGTTTATTTATTTCTATGAAATCAAGATTTGGCTTTAAAACATACATTTGGACATACAGCTCCTGTGGGGTCATTTGTAATAGAAATGTAACGTGCAGTCACAAAATCCTGGGGGAAGAAAATGAATTTATGGCACATTAAGCAGACCACAGGGAGGAAGATCCAGAACGTTCTCGATAAAAATGGGTTCTGCTTATTTTTAACATACCTCTGAGAGCACACACCGCCTTCACGTCAGCTGATGATATTCAAAAGAAACATTAAAAAAACAGAAGGTTTCCACACTGCATCAGCTCTGCAGATATCACAGTCTGCCGGATCAGACTGAGGTGTGATTTATGTTTATATATAAACATATAAATAAATATGTCTGCATACTGAATTTTTTTTGTTATTTGATATGGCTACTATATTGTTCTTACTGATGTTTTCTTATGCACACAGATATAATTTCTTCCTGACCACATGGGAAGCGGCGGCGGCGGCGGCGGCGGCGGCTGTTGGATCCTGGCCGAGTTTCTGACGCTGATCATGTGTGTGAACATAAATTCATGGTGAATCTAAAGCGTTCGCTCTCGGCCCCATCGGGGAGCACATGCCACATGCAGGCTTTTCACACAGTCCGCTGGACAGGACAGTCAGGCACACAGCAAATCTCTTTAGTTACTTTATCATGAAGTGTTACTCATGGGGACAACAACACTTGTCAAAGTGAATATCGTAAGAAAACTCAGCCCTGCAAGGCCGTGCTCCTTTGATTTTGTGACCTTTCTAGAATGTGCCTCATTTAAGTGAAAGGCTCGTTTCTAAGTGACCATAAAGCCCTATTTTCTTTTATCAACAGAAGAGCAGCCAGGGGACGTTACCATCACTACCCTATGATACTCTACAGTGGGCTTTTCCATTAAACTGCATTTGTGTAGCAGGACATCTTCATTTGTTTAGAGAGCATTCATTTTCTTCTCTTTCTAAACCGAAATCCTTTATTCGCACACGGTAAAGAGAATAAATAGACACAGAGCCCCTAAGTGCATTTGGACAGCTACGCCAGAGGGTAATGCTATTTGACATTTGACTATAGCTACAGTTTTTTTCTTCCCTCGTACATGGTAGAAATCAATTAGCCAACGTGGTTAGATCAAGAGGCGTCCTGAAGGCAGAGCTCTGAAATCATCGTGGCGATGAATACTTTTGAAGGCGAGCAAGCCTGAGAGAGAGGCTAACCAAACGCTGCGACTGACCTGATTTCAACTTGTCCATTGATAATGAGGGCAAAGAGGTTGAACTGACTTTGTGGGGGGGGGGGAGTGAAAATAGTCTCTATATATTTGGGAACAGCAGTTAATGCTGGGCCTCAACAGGTGCCATTTTAGTGCCCACACTTAAATGCTGCGACGCGGCAAATGCTAAAATCCATTTCCATTGGCGCTCAAATGACCTCCCAAGGACACAATGGGTTCTATTACTGGCACTCTGATGTTATAATGGCGACTGCACACAATGAAAACACAGGGAGGGGTGTACAGCGGCAATCAAGGCTTAAAAGGTATAGCCCATTCAGCTGTCCAGCTAGCCATTTAAGCGTGATACATTTCTTTCTTTTTTTTTTTTTTATAAAAAAGATGAAAAATACCTGTCTTTTTAACTGCATGAATTTGAAGCCTGTGACGGCAATCATCATAAGTGTTCCACAGGAGAGATCTATAGGGGAAAATGTAATGCGAAGAGAAAAGGTGCAGTAGACTATTGAAATAGAAATCCTGGGCATTAATCAACATCAGGTACCATTAAAAAAATATTTTGGCATACCTCTCGTGGATGTTTCTTTGATGCCACGATAAAAGAACCGATCAACACTTCCTGCTGTTCTGTCTGTTTTAATCCCTCCACACAAATATATTTCATGTCCAGAAAGTTCTGCAGGTATGTTTTGCGAAACTTACTCACTAGAAGTCGGATTTGAAATTATTTTTGAAAAAGGGATCAGCTTCTCCTTTACCTAAAGTAAGAAGAGAGAGAAAAAAAAATAAAAAATAAACTGCCTCGCACAGATGTCTTTATTCATACTTTTTCTATTTGCAGGTAAATTGTGCAGCTTCTGACGCCCGCTTTATCAGAATGCCTGCAGGTTTCCCTGAATTTAAATTTGCTGTTTGTATCTCTCGGTTGTGTTGGTCTGTGTCAGGGTTGTGTTAATTGACTTTCAGCAGGTGGTTTTGTGCCACTTTCAGATGGGCGGAAAACTGACTTTCAGCTTTCTGTTCAGCTGCTCCTTTTTCGTTTTGGGTTTCTCAGCTTTTTTTTTTTTTTTTTGCTTTTTTTTCACACCTCAGAAGTAAATCTGCTTGTAGATAGCTTCGTCCAACTTGAAGGCATGGTGCATCATTAAAGCGAAAGTTTCTGCAGTTTAATTTCAATTTTTTGGGCGCAGTCCTGCAGCCTAATCATCAAACAAAACCGTGTCAAGCATAATTATAGTATGTAAAACATGGGTTAAACTGATCTTAACCTTGCCTGTGAGTGTGGTTATTTCAGGTCATTTAATTAAACAGGAAAAACCATTTGAATAGCGCGAGCCAGAGGAGTGTATTCATTAATATGAGGGTAAATAGCACATGAATAGTTGCAGCCGGTTGCTTCTGAGATTCACTCAAACGAAAACAACATTAGAGATAACATGACCAGATGAACACTGAAGCACGGCTGCTTCCGCCCCGATCACAAGCCAGCATAAATACCACGGGTTCACAGCTGCTCGTCTCTGTTCGTTTCAGTGCTGCGCATACGGTAAAATCTACAGTATTCATGAAAGGAAGTGGCCACAGCTCAGCTGCACCGCCACATCCAAAGCTTTATCTTAGTGTGGAGATGAAAAGGGAGGCCATGAGGTTGGGAATATTATAAAGACAGATAGTGCGCTGAGATCATTTGGACTGGCTGCAGGACCTGGCCTGTATACAGCTGTGAAGCGAGGGCGCGAAAGCACGCCACGAAAGGTCAGGAAATAAAGCATAGCCCTCACTCTCATTGTATCACCAATCAGCATAGCTCAGCTGCCCTTTCCTGCCTGTCAGACATGGATCCAGACTTGTTTTGATCCTACAACCTTTCATGCAGGGAATTACATATACAACCCTAGTAATGGTGGATGCAGCAGCAATTAGCCTCAAATTACAATCTCTGTTTGAGTTAATGGCGCACAACAAAAAAACAGAATATTACCTGTGATTAAGCACCATCCCGCCTGTGAGCGGCCGCGCCGCGTAGTGTGAAGTTAAAGGTGGTATTTGTGATATCAAGCACCCAGTGTAATGGATTAAGTCCAGTGAAATGACAATTATGAAGCGACAGTGGCATTTTGGTGGGTTGTTGTGAGCCATTCCTCCAGAGGTATTATCTTGAATTGAATTTACATGCAGGGTTTGCAGTAATTACCTCACTGAGCGAGAGAGAGAGAGAGAGAGAGGGAGGGAGAGAGAGAGGGTGTGATAGACTGTTTTAATTGGATATTTGGCCCCTCTGGATGTGGACTGAACCATGGAGCAGCATCATTATAATCTCTTATCAGGTTTCTAATTTGAACCCTGAATGCCCACTCCCCACTGCGCTCCATACACTTTAAAGTGCTGGCAGTCTGCTTGAATCTTTTTTTTTTTTTTTTTTTTATTTATGTATTTTTTTTTTTTTTTTTGGAAGATAATAATAAAACAGCACAGCTCATATTTAATATATAGTCCTTATACATTTCCAATGGAGTTTGCACACATTTTCCTTCGCAGCAGATTTAAACTCCTCTAAGTATTTCTGCCGTTATTCCTGCCCGTCAGAGTGGGATCATTTTTGTCACATTAGCTTTCCCACAGACCGCATTAGCAGACTTGCAATCTGATGTGCGTGCTGAACTTCGGCACCAGGAGGAAATACATCGTACCTACACCCACATTGTTTCCGTCCTTATGTGCATAAACAATTGGATTTCACCTCGCAGTCGTCCCACTTATCAGCGAGCCATCGAGCTGTGAGCTTGTTTTTTTGGCGGCTGGTTGCAGACAATGCGGATTCGCTCAGGGCCCTCCGGCTGCAAGAACACTGCTCGGGTGAACCCTGTCAACTCCATTACCTGCTGATGTGAAGCGACCCAATGACCTTTGAATGAGCAGGCAGGTACGAATCCAGCGTTTCACTGTAAACCCTGTCAACAGTGGCAAAGGCAGCCTTCAGACTCTGAGAAAAGAAAAAAAAACACACACACATAAAAAAAAAAAAAAAACAAGATCAGCAGTTTGAAAAATAACAGCTGATTAAGAGTCTCATCATTCTGCTCACAGGTTTGTGCTGATTATTTTCAATAAGCATCTCAGAGCTTTTGATTTATCATTTGAGCTCATTCCAAAGTCAGTTTCATCCACTTGGAGACGAAGCAGAAGGCAAACAGCTTTCATTAATCAACGCGCTGCAGGTCAGAGGAAATGATCGTATCTTTACAATGCCGTCGCAGTAAAGTCGCTCGCTGATGTGCGCGCTTATCAACTCGATCAACCTAATGAAGCAGGTCAAAACAATTGTTTTGAATGATGTTGTGAATCTGGATAAGATCGTCTGTTTAAAAGGCCGTGCCTGTGTCGTTGTGTGGTCATTTACGTTCAACATTTTCATCAACGTTTGAATTCTCCTTTGGGCGTCAGTATTGATCGGAGCACAGTTGCAGCCACACCCCTGCAGGGGGAACCAACCTCTCCCTGTCCGAAAGCCGCCACTTTTCACCATTCAGCATTTCTTCACAGGAATCCACGTGTAAATGAATCTGCTCAGCTGAGTAAGTGCTGTATTAGAAAGCTCTAAAAGTCTTTGCTGGCCAAGCAGCTCAACATAACTGACGCAACAGCAGTAATTTCACTGGTCATAAAGCTGGTGCGTTAGCTTGCTAAATGTGAGGCGTGGCGTGGGGGCCAGCGGGCTCGGACTGCCCAGACCGCTGATCCTCAGTGACTGATAGGACCTAATCACACTGACATCTTATCAAACAACTTTGTATTTCAGCTATTGCAGACCTGCTCTTTTATCTGCACACATTGCAGCGAGAGCACTGCTTTTATCTGCGCACCCTGGGTATTGAGATAATTTCACTTCCCTTTTCAGGATTTGTAAGCGTCGAAGTTTTAAACCCGTGTAGGTGTACATGTTAACATTTGAACTCTGGATTGCGACTGAGGGTTTTTATGCCTGAGAGCGAGAGCGCGATAAGGACGCTCTCGAACATGTGGAGATACACTGTCTCTCGATGAGGACAGCTCCATCGATCTTTCCATTGCAAAACACCGAATATGATTAATCAGATTAAAACAAGCTCTGTGGGCCTCTGCTTCAAAGCCTCATGTGAAGCCGTAAAAGAGGAACTGGGAAATAAGATAGTTGTAAGTGATTCAGAGGTGGAACATAATCGGCATCATTAATGAACTGCATCTACTTTAATGTACAAGACATGAAAAGGGTTTTTGAAGCAGTATATTGTGTTCATGTTTTTTTTTTTGGTTTTTTTGAAGTTAGTGCTAGTTCCCACGCGCACTATTCCTCCCACTGTTTCAAAGGTTAATTACATTTTTGTTCAGGAAAGTTTTTTGAAGAATGAAAGGATTTCCAAAAAAGAAAACCCTCATTAGTACCTGTAGCATCAGTGAGCATCAGTAGTGTAATAAACATTTCCTCTTTTACATGAGTAACATTAAGAATAATGCATTGGTTTTATATAGCGCTTTACATTGCATTATTCATTCACTCCATGGTGGAAAACTATGTACGTAGCCACAGCTGCCCATTCTCCCTGGCAGTTTGGGGTTCAGCATCTTGCCCAAGGACACGCTGGCATGTAGACAGGCAGGGATGAGAATTGAACCCGCAACCTTGCGCTTGGGAGACGACCGCTCTACCAACCGAGCCATGTAAGTGACCAAGTAGGTGACTTCAGACATGTCATTGACAGTTTGACTGTGGGTCTGTTGGAGCGTTCTGTTTGTTTAACAGTGTCTGTCCTCAGCGCCGATCAACCTCGGAACTCAACACGCACTCTGAGTTTTGCCCTTATTTGCTTTAGGTCTCACATTATTCTCTCTTTTCTGTATTAGTGCTATTTGAGAATCAGTTCACAATGAAGTTTCTCGCCCACTTTGATCTTTGCGTTAACGTGATATTCAATTGCTCCATATATAATATACAATATTTGTCTTATGCTGCATTCTGTCTGAGCACATCATAACAGTCTACAGACAATACAGCAGCTCTCCTAAAGACTGTATTTATGGAGATTAAAAAGTCTTGTATGAAATGGTTGGTATATGAACCACATTGTCTGCAGTTAACCAATGGGACTGTTGATGTCCCATCCAACCACTATCATTTACTCATTAGACCTCATTTTTATCACTATACAGTCAAACAAGTCCAAGATTTATCTACTGAGTCAATAGTTTTCACAGGTTAGAACATCACTTAAAGCAAGTGAAAATATTGCACAGAATTAAGATTCATCTGGAGCCACAAAACATTTTCAACTTTAAAGATAACACAGCTAATAAAATCGTATATAGTTTGTTATACGTACAGGAACTGTATCTGATGTTGCATTTATGAATTGATAGGAACAATCCCCCCCCCCCCCCCCCCCCCATTCTTTTTACACAGTTTTAAAAAAAAAAATCAAGCTGTGGACCCATTGAAGCTGCAATACTGTTTTAACCATTTTCAGCAAATTTGATTGTTTTATTCTGAGTTGTTTTACCTGTTTTCTTTTTTTGGGGCTCTTTCTAGCAGCAAGGAAGCGTGGGTTGCAGACCTCTCAGTCAGGCGGAAAATCACAAATACAACAGTCCCTTATGACACACAGTCGTCCTGCATAATAACAAACCTTATTATCGCAACCCGATTATTATATTTTTATACAGACAGCCTACATCTTGCAGTATGTTTGAGGGGAATTTTGCAATTTCTTTTCTTGTAAAGAAACTGTTGTACATGACTAACAAATTGAAAGTTTTAACCTTACAAACACTCTTTATCATAAAACCAGATGTAGACTCACCCTGTATCCATCCATCCATCCATCCATCCATCTTCTACGCTGTTAATCCTGTTCTGGGTCGTGGGGCGCTGGAGCCGATTCACCCTGTAACAAAATAGAATATTTGCGATTATTTGTTCTGCTGATTGTATTTCCCTTTTGGATTGACAACGTCTTTATTTATATTCTGTTTTGGAAGCATGCAGAAACTCTCACAGATCTCTGATCTACCAAACCACCATCACGTTTTAGAGTTTTGTTTGCATGTGCATCCGCTATAGGCGCTTCTCCAGCTCAGTGACTAATGTCCTCATCTATTTTTTGTCGTTTGCTTCTTTTAGAATGATTTCAACGCAGAATAGAAGAGAACAGGATACCGATTTCATTGACAGGGTTGTGTACCGTGGAAGTAACCGTCAAATTATGATGATCATAAATAGTCCTTTAGATGGTTTCCATCCCACGCAGTAAACCACAAACCTATAATCTTGGAGTGGTCATTAGACCTCTTGCCATTTTCAGCTGATGATTAAGACATTAAACAGAACAGGGCCAAACATCTACCACATTGATTATACACTTGCAGGTCACCGGCAACATGATGCTTCATGAAAGCCTGAAGAACTATTTACATGAATTACTGTATCCTATTCAGGCTTAGCTCCAGAAAGGAAAGATCTTCAGTTTGAATATCGGATCAGGTATTGTAAACCAAGAAACATCGGTGAGTTATCCACATTTAATTCCACATTTTCATCCAATTCATCTTATAGAGCTTAAATATGGATTGAGGTTGGTGGAAAGTCGACTACAGTTTGAAGTGACACTGCTATCTGCCATTTCAATCTTTGAAATACATCCTCTGGGGACCTTCAAAATCTGCATCAGATGTCAGTGAGGTTAAAACGAAAAAAAGAGTTGGGGAGCGTCCATGTAGATTAGATTACACGATAAGAGATAGAAATCTAGAGTGTCCTACTGGAGTGACATATTGTTTATATTTCTTCTCTTGCTTTTATCTGATTGTGGAGTTAACTGTGCTTGGATCTCTTAGCCCGAGTAATCTGTGTGGGTATGCCCGCACATGGTTTGTTTTTAGCTCGCTCTCACATCGAATGCGATCAATCGCAGTCCTCAAAGATTCTGAGTAGGCAGGAAGGATGGAGTTTCAGAACGGTGGGGCTGTGCCTGATCCACAGCAGATAAAGAAAAAAAAAAAAAATCCAATAAATTGGGATTTAAGGATTTCAGCCGGTCTGTGTTCAACCTTGTGTTATATATTCTTTATTAGGCTACTGGCCATTGTGACTTTGGTATCTTGCTTTAGTGTATCTTGCTGAAATGTGAGTCATGCCGCTCCTGGACTGATGCTTTTCAGCCTCCTCAGACAGCTGTGCATAACATTGTCATGGCGGTGCATCTATAGCAACACCATGGCACTGGCATGTGGCCCTTATGCCAGGAGAAATTTTATAATTAGGGCGTCCAGACAAAAGTGTGGATTCAGGAGCAGCTGACATATGGCAGGCAGTGTTACCTGTTAAAGCTCTGCACAAGTTTTATAATGGACTCCCATCGCTCCTCAAGCTGCCCTGCAGCTTTTTTAGCCCTGTCTCCCTGCTAGTGTGGCTCACGTTGAACCTCATAAAGAAGCAGACATCGCTATATAAAATATATACACCGCACATCATGGCAGCCATGTACACTTTCGCAATCAACAGCTAGAATACCCGTGTTGTTATGAAATATTAAAAGTGCAGGTTGAGTCATTTAAACACTATGTGTGAAGATGGGGTCCTAGAGTGAATACACAATGTAAGAAGAGGTGTCCTGTCAGCCTGAGATGGTCATTATCCTGCATTGTTTGATTGACCCCTTAAAAATGTTATGTGAGGGGGAAAAATATTGGTATGGCAGTTTCAGAAGCACCTTAATAATCTGGTGTATGAGACCCAGAGGATAACCCTTCTTCCTTAATGGCGTTGTTAGCAGTCTGTTGAAACCCTCGGCCAATACCCGAGGTTGCAAAAGGCTACGGAATGTGTAATTTAATGTAGTAGATTTTTATTCGAATTCGTGTGTGTGTGTGTGTGTGTGTGTGTGTGTGTGTGTGTGTGTGTGTGTGTGTGTGTGTGTGTGTGTGTCTTCTTTGGTTACAAGGTCTCTGGACTTCCAGATTGGCAGCCGGCCTGCAGCATCACACATGGGAACAGCTGATACCTTCAACCAACCTAAAAGATAACCCGTAAATTAACATATCTAGTTAATTACCCTAATCAGTCTGCACTCATTTATCAACCTCAATGTCTAAATTACTTTTTGCCGAGGTAAATTAATTTTGATTGCACTTTGACCTCTTATGCCACAACGCCTCCCCTTTTTAGAAGTCTCCATTGCTTCACGTGAACTTAGCACGTGTCAGTCGTTGGGAAATTCACCATGTTATCAATCTGTTTACAATCTAATGCTCACCTTTTGTTTCCCATTTCACTCTCTCGTCATTCTGGGAGCTCCTTATATTTTCATACTTTAGGTTTACATGAGAAGATAATTACTTTTTAACAATGCATCTTCAGTCTGTGCCTCACCACATACCCCGAGGCACTCTTGCCGGCTGTTTCCAGTTCTGCTCTGAGCCCTAATGCGCCAAACCATGAAGATGGTCTGGAAGAAGACTAATTAGTCAATGAGTGGCACTGGGAGTCCATGAGGATTTTTTTGGTATAATGGGGAAACATTATTTAATCTGAGTATAATTTAGCTTTTCATTGTCAATGTTTATCTTCAAGGAAACCTTAGAGGTATGAAACAATGAGATGGGGTCACTGTGTTCGCCGACTGCTGATTATCAGATCAGTCCATTCGATGACCCGCGGAGGAAATGGATGAAGATCAATGCAACAAGACACACTGAGAAATAAAATGGATGAGCTTTTGAGGAAAGATTTATGCCAGTCCCTCAGCTGTGATAGTTCTAACGAATGTGCATTTTGTGACCCACCGTACATCTCAACAGACAGCAGCTATAGGCCAGGCATGAAATAAAGGTTATCTGACAGGTTTTCTTTTTGATTCAAGGAACTGTACAGGAGATATGCAAAATGAACCTATTTTTTTTACATTTTAATGGGGTATAATATATCTAATCATCTGATGAATGAATCGTAATATCCAGCTTATCCCCTTGATATGTTAGAGAAAGTCAACTTTACATATAAAACAAACCTTTGAGATAGTTCAACAATGAAAATAACTTCTGCTTTTGTGATATTGTCCTGACAAACTCTTAATGGGGTTCTGTGCAGGGTTATCAACTGAATTCTTCAAGGCGACACAGATGAATGGAACTCTCTCTTTTAGAAAACGTTGTTTTGGATAAGGAAAGATGATGTGAAAGAATTCAATTCAGATAGTACAGACTTGCTCCAGTTTTTCAATATGTGACTAAATGTCTACAGCACAGAAAATTATTGACCCGCAGGACATATCTGGCTTTTCCTTTCCAACTTGACTGGCCACGTTCCAAAAATCAACAAACTATTTACTATTCATGTGTGGTTAGAGGAGGAAAAATCATTTCATCCACACTGGACATATAATAAATAGAGTGTAATTACTGTATCGACTAAAGCATTTCAGGATAAAAACTATTAAATATTTGCATGTTGATTTGGGAAACCTAATTCAAAGATAAACATGTGGTTTTTTTTTTTTATTTTTATTAAGTTAGGCACTATTTTATTAAAATAAGCACATTTTATTCGGCTGATCTTTCATTCTCAAGGTTGGTGGTTCAACCCTGTTCGACACTGACAAATTGCTGTTAATGGAGACGAACACCTTCCATGTGTAGGGGTGTATATTACCAACAGTGTAAAGTGCTTTAAGACAGCTGGAGCGGTGAAAATATGAGCAAAGCCCTTTTACTATTTACTATCATTTTTATGCATCCTTGTGGTAGAAGTGTCACAATTTAGCTGGTGAACTAGACATTCGTGTGACCTCACAATTATCAAAGTGGCCCATCCTTGTTATACAGTACACTCATCCAATAGAAAGAAATTCTATCTTTTTTTTTTTTTTAAATAAATGTCACAATAGTGCGGTGCTCTTTCAGTTGCTGTTTCCTTTCAGAGGAGCTATCAATACAAGTCATTCCACCTTTCACTTCTGACGTGGTTACCTTTTACAACAAATGCTCTTCCTGCTGCCACTGGGATTACAAGCAGGACAAAACAGTTGTGTTGTGACATTTGATATATTCCTACAGGTTTTGACAAGTTTGTCAACGTCCACGGCTAGTTTAAATGCTGAACGTGTTATCCGCCAATGAAAATAGCTTCCTCATGAAGGAGCCTTTTGTTTTTGCCTTTGAAAAGATGTGCGTGATCCAAACTGTCCACTATTCAGCACTGATTTCGAGATCGGGGAGAATTTCAAGTGCCGTGGAGTCATGTTGGCAAAAAGAGGGCAGCATCTTTCCAATTGAGAGGGATTATTTCTGTCAAGTGCAGCACTCACTGGCCTATCTAAAAGCCATGCTAATAAATGTCCATCACTCTGGCTATCCATCATCGCTCCCCAGAAACAAAGTGCTTACTGCACCATTGTTGAATTAAAGCAAACAAGCTCGTCTAGCTGGGAGATGCATGTCAATGAGCTGTCTGTGCACAAAAAGGCCTTCATAAATTGTCTGGGAATTACAAAATGCCCTCCCTGCGCATGCATAGTCAATGCACAGGCGTTATCAGTTGTGCATATTCACATGTGCACAGACGTTTCATGTAAATTTACAGAACTTTCACATCAGTATAGCTAATTTCCGTGAACAATTTGATTGCGTTAATTACAGTTAATTGGCGTCTTCACTCATTTGATCCATCGCTAACATTTTCTTTTCTCCATAAGCAGAGTTACAGAGCTGCAGTAGTTCTTTTTGTTCCCTGGAGCTACTGTAGTTCGCCAGAAGTTGTGCTCTTTCAGCAGGTTACCTGAAAAGGCTTTTGCAAAGTTCCTGCATTGTTCAGGCAGCAGAGTGGCTGCATGTAATCACAAATGGCTAGGTTATTGTTTTACTGACAGAAAACGCTCAGATTTTGAGATTTGTGCATTAAACATGCAGCCTAATAAAATATTAAGGTGCACTGCAGATGGCATCGCAAACCTCTAACCAAAAAAAATAAAAAAATAAAAAAAAGATTCACTTTTCTTTCCCTCTTAGTGTACTTCAACTCTGCCATGCCAGCTGTAAAAGCACCTTTTACTTGTTTTTGCTTCTGTTGTTTGCCTTTGCGGTCGAGGCATTTTGCAGTAACGAATAAGAGATTATTTGTTCATATTTGTGAACACATGGCCGGTGTCATTTGTGGAAACGCTGATTGATGATAAGAGGAGCAATCCCTTTAACCGAGTCCCATTCTTCCTCTGAGATATGTTAAGAGATAGTTGGATACATTAGCAGAATGTACCCTCAAGTGACATCTGAGATGGAGTACCTTGCCCTATTTCACTCAGTCAGCCTGCTAACACATCCCTGTGGCAGATCAGTGTACCTACCAATAAATCCAAGCTCCTGCTTCCACATCTGCACAGTTTCACATGTGTGTTCAATAATCAGCATCTTGGGGTCCTGCTCTGCTCGAACTGATGAAGTGTTTTTCTGTTTTTCTGTTGGCGGCGGGTTGTTTTGCTGTATAATTCCACATGCTGATTTCGCTGAATTGTTTTCCACATTTTACCATGACTCGTCTTTCCTGTGAGTCGACCCAAATAGACGCCACCGTGAAGCTTTCCTTCCCATCCGAACTGTCTTCAGATCGAGTTTGCAGCAGCTCCTCTTCTGTTGGCAAAAGATGTGATCTACACCAGGTACAGCCCCTCATTCGGGATGAATGATCTGTGCTCCCAGCTGCCTGGCTCCCTCCATCAAACCTGGCCAACGCTCATAATAAATGATAGTGTTGGACAATGCCCTATTTTCACGGCAGAGTCATCTGTCATGCCAGGCCAGACAAAGCCCCCAGAGTTTCATCATTTTCAACTATTGCTCACACCACAACAACATAAAAGAAACCTTCGTCCGAACATCAATGGAGGAGATCATTGGAAATATACTGAAATTAACCACATTTGGTCTTTTTTTTTTAGATGTGGACTCTTTAATCTGCGTTGATTTTCATTCCCGCGTATTGATTCTGCTGCATGTGTGTGAATCTGAATTTGTACTTATGTAGAAATGTATCTCTTATTACATGGGTCTTGCATTCAATTCCATGTGTTAAGTGCTTAATTAACCCCCTCGATTATATTCGCTGGCTTGGCGAGGCAGACGCTTGATGGTTAATGTCAATTTGCAGGTTAATCAGGTCACTTTCTATCATCTGCCAAAGCAGCAGAGGCCCTGTGGTCTTGTCGTAATTGTACACTCGAGACCGCCACGACAGATTGCCTCTGAAATCCATCTCATCTCTGGCCATACAGTCAAAGTTGCGTTTAATAAAGTGAAGTACCGGGTCACAAAACCTCTTCTGTTGCATTCAAAACTAAATCGAGAGATTACCACCTAAGCGATCTACATAACCCGTGTATGGTCACATCTGGATTCAGAGGCGAAAGACCGTGACACGATCCGGTCGTCTTCGATAAAAGGTTGTGATGATATCTGAGATTGTAGTCAGAAATGTCATGACTACTGTCCCACTACAATGAACAGTGTAACTGACACTAACAACCAATAGAAATGCAGCGTAATGCAGGTGGAAAAATGCTAGACCATGACCACATTCACAGTTTATGTAGATCAGGATCTAATACAGTAGAAATCCACATTACAGTCCAGCTTACTGCCAAGTTCACAAAGTAATTTTTCACACAGTTAATAAACGTATAACACTCCTACATTCTGTGGGAGCCATTAGCTATAAGAAGACCCTGATTCAAGGGTACAGCACTTCTTTAAATCACTAAAAATGGGTGACAAACAAAAAGTTCAATATCCTACAAGTGTTGCAACTATTAACTAATAATCCAAAATAGATTCATAAAATATTTTTTTCAGCCCAACAGGCATGAACCGTTTTTGACCTTCTTTTCAATAAATATTCAATTTGATCCATATTCAAAACCTCACCATGCCTGTTCATGTAAAGCTTAAGAATCAGCACAACCTTCCCAACAGTTTCTATTCAGATTCAAGCTTTCAAGGTCATTATCTAACTCTAACCCTAACTCTAAACTAAATTAAACTAAACCAAACTAAACAAAAGTTAAACTTGCATACATGAAGGATTGTGTTTGTAGATGTGCACATTGTATTGCTTTTCTCACAAGGGAATTCAAACTGAAACTACAGTGTATTCAATTTATAACACCAACAGTGAAATATTACCAAGGTTTTTTGTTTCATTCTTTAAAACGTAAGCCGAGACGTCGGCAAAATGCAATGTTTAAAAATCTTTCATAAGATCATGTGTTTTTAGGCATAATGATCACTATGAAAAATGTATTAAAACTCATAGTACATAAGCATATATGTTAAAAGATATAGCAAAAAGTAACAAGACCATTTACTTTTTAATAGTATTCCCTTTGTTTTAATGCACCTCTTTTTGCTGCAAGCCTACAATAAGTTTCTATTTTGAGTGATGGTGCTCAGCTTTAGGTTTCATCTATAGAGGACTGAAGGGAATATCCACACACATATATCATCTGTGTCACTCACCGTGATCAATTAAATAAATAATACGAACTGAATTCCAGTTGTGTGAGCTGAATATTGAAGTATATACCGAGAGTCGAACTCTTCTGGGATTAAATACAATTTCACACTGAATGGAAATCAGTTTTGAAACTGCAGTGTATTAACTCTAAAGTGTGCTGTTCAGATCCGTTTATCAGTGCAAATATTAAAGTTTAACAACTGAAATTTGAATAATGTGATTCAGAAATTAAAATCATGTGATTCATTAATGGTCCGATCATCTTGAGCAACTAAATTCAAACACGAACGATTACAATTAACAATTTTAAAAAGGCAGAAAAACAATTCAGCGTCAACCTTTCTGACTATTTCTGAATTTCATATCGTGAATGCAAACATGGTTCATATGGGAAGGGGGAACAAATATGCCGACCTCAGTCCTGAATAAGACGAGCAGTCAGACTGGGGTTCAGCGGAGTTCGGGTGGAAGACGACCCTGACGTTGCAATTTAATGTTCAAGAACAATGGCGCTATTTGTCAAACTAGAAAATGTGTGTGTATGATGGGTACTTCTTCCCTGTCACTGCACATATGACCTCTGGTCAACACGGCATGCTCAGGTGCTCCAATATAATCAACTGGAAAAGAAGAGATGAGGAAAAAAGAAAAGAAAATCCATATAGTTAGTCAAATAGATTTTTCTCTTACGATGTGATGCATTGCCTGAATTCAATAAATATCAGAAAAGTTGAAATCTATTCCACCAGGCAATTTTAAATTTACACCAAAAACTTTCAACGTGAGGTTTTACCTCTGATTTATTTCAATTATTTGCAATAGTGCTTTGACAAGACAACTTTACAGATGAGCCCAAACGGGTTATGTCATGTAAGACGTTTAACTTCTTGAGCAAATAAAGGATTTAATGGCTGGCCAGTTGGAAGGTGACACAAGCCTAATGTATTTCACGCTCCATTTCACCGTTACGAGTACGTCCATTGACGACAGCAGACCATTTTTTATCAATATGATATTTTGCAGGGCGCGTGACATTTGATCTCGGACAAAGCCACACACACACACACACACACACACACACACACACACACACACACACACACACACACACACACACACACACACACACACACACACACACACACACACACACACACACACACACACACACACACACACACACACACACACACACACACACTCCCAAAATAATTTCTTTCCATTACGCTAAATAAGAGTAATCACAACAGCAAACACTTGACAGAGCACTTAGGTGCAATCTTTACGCACTATCTGACAAAAGTCCACCTCTTCTCCTCATTCAGCACCCCCCCACCCCCCCACCCCCCCACCCCCCCACCCTCACCCACCCCCCACCCCCCTTTGCAGGCCATACTTCAAGCTCTTCTCCAGGTGATAGATACTATTTACATGGCAGAGGAAGTGCTGTGAATGCTATGAGTAAGGCACCTGGGCGCTGGCAGGCAAAGACAAACTGCCGTGAGAAAGAAATGTAACAGCACTATCTATCTGGGTTATTAGAGTCCCCCCTCAGGATCCTTTTCAACAGAACACTGGCCATTATGTAGGCCACAGAGAAACAATGCGAGAGAAAAAAAAAAAGTCTGGCTGCGGTAACAGCAGAGGAATTAACTCTGGAGCCCCCCCGAACCTGCTGCACCCCTCCTTAAACCCCCGGCCTCACTAGATAGGATAATGAGAAAATGTGCAAAGAGCTTGAGTTTGTTAGAGAACAGAGCACAAAGTGACGAATCAATATATCAGCACTTTTTCTTTTTTATACCTGCACACCATTATGACGAATGCATTGCAAGTCATTATCACTGTCTTTTGCAGGTGAGATAAAAGAATTTAAAACGACTGAGCTCAGTTTTCTGAAGACCAGGGAGAACTTTGAATCGGCGGAGTTATTATTTTCTGAGAAACACCACAATTTATTCCACTGGCAAGTAAAACTTTTCCCACACAGGAGCAAATTGAGAAGCGCAGAATTATAACGTGCTGCCGATGCAAGAGGGGAAAAAAAAAAAAAAAAAAGGCTGGCATGAATCGTAAAACAGACAGCAGGAAAAATGGGAAATGCAGCATGAACAAAATGAATGTGTGTTTGTACCGATGTCGGTACGATGTCGTAGACTGAGACAGCAGATGAAAGTCTGTAATTGATCATGTTGCAACCTTCCTGGCTCTTGCTTTGAATGTTCAAACGGATTAGTCTTTAGGTTGATGGATTAAAGCGAGGTGGGAGGGAGAGGCAGGGCCTGGGAGGAAAGGGAAGGAATGAAACATGCGCATGCTAATCCTCAGTTGGTTTGGTGGCAGCACAATAATGGCACTTCCCTAATGTAAGAGTGATTGTGTGCATGTTCCCATGCCAGCCAGCTACGCCCCCAGTGTTCCTCTCTCCCTCCAAAGCTCCTTACTGTTTACTTTTGACTATTGAATTAAGAGGGCTAAAAATCTCATTAAGTACCCTGCACTCCCACATTTGCACACCCCCTTTTAATCAGATGGTTTTGGTAGTTCATAGAAAAAGCCTTAACTCCTTGGCAATGCAATTAAAGGCATGCAGGTTAATGAAATAACGGCGTAAAACAAGCAAGTATGCGGGTTGTTTTTAAAAACATGCACGCACACACACAGAGCCACATTGCTTTGACTTTTGAAGGACATCACATTGACTGACCTCACCTGCTACGACATCTGGTTATTACCATATAGCATTATCCTTACCATCCTTAAAACATATCTTTGCCTTCAAATGTAAGAATGCAAAAGGATTTGGATTTGGATGAAAAGACGGTCACATGATGTGACTAAGAATTCTTAGGCTGTGTATATATTAGTGATATCTGGACCACACAGCTATCCTTGCTATGTGCGGCTGTCTTTGTTAAAGCAGTTCTTTGACTTCCAGTCATTCCAGATAGTCTGACATAAAGCCTACCCCTAACCTTCATCAGAAATGACATTTTGCCTAATTAGGAGCAGGCATTGGTCCTCATGAGGACTGCTGATCCTGACAAGGTCTCTGTTTGTGCAGGAAAGGCTCCCAAAGTAATACAGAATGGTCCACATACACGTGCACGCTCGCTTTTCAGGCTTTTTGCTGAAATTGTAGTGACTTACATTCGATTCCTGATTTACTTTCTTGCCACTCCTCATTAACTGCTATTTTTCTAACCCGAAACACAACACTAGCTTTTACCTGAAACTAAACATAGTTAACAACCTTAGGACTGGCATTCCCCTGAAAAATTTGATAAAAGCAGGTCAGGGCTTGCTGTTTGTCCAAACAGAGACGATAAGTTCCCATAATCAGGATGGGAACTCGCTCTCTCTCTCTCTCTCTCTCGTTCTCTCTCTCCGTCACACACACTAAGTCTGCCCCCGCCGATATGGTGTGCACAACTTCCACACCTCAAGAAATCTGGCGTGGGGGCAAACCTGCACCATGGAGTCAGCAAAGCTATGCTTGGAGTGTGAAGTCATTAAGGGAGTATTTAATTAAGGCCGGGAATAAGGTCAGTGTTGGAAGGACAAACATATTCTAATAAAGTGTGGGTGTGGGTTGCGCGACGATCCCACAGCACTCTCATACATCAGTCCTGGCCACCAAGACCACAGCTCAATTTCGTAACCCCGCTATTTCTATGCAGATTAAAAGCTCATTCATCAATTCCACTGCACTCTCCTTTTGATTACATGTGGCTTCTCCTCTCTTTCCCTCTCTTCTCCTCTCCCTTTGGTGGTCGCTTTGGCCTATTTAATATCACAAGAACAAATGTGCACCCATATCCTTAATTAAATCAATCAGCACGGGCCAGCAGGTGCATCCACTCACCTTTGCTGCAGCTCACTCAGATCAATGCTCTCAGACTGACCTTGACCATGCTAATCTGTCGCACCTGTACCTGCTGGACCAACGCAGAGACATGGAGCAAGTGGAGTCAGGCGTCGGATGATGAAAAAGGGAGTCACAGAGTGGAGCTCTGCAGTGGCTCTGAGTAGGAACAGCTGACCATACACACACACACACTCTCCTCCACCCCCGGGGTCAAGAGTACACATTTCTCTAATGTGTCAAAGACAACTTATATCCTTCACAATCAAGGACTCAAACTTTGCAGGTGTACATGTTGATTATCTAGGTAGCAGGTTAAAAAGCACCAAGCGCAAACTGTATAGATAGGCCCGAAATGTTACCTTCCTACCTCATACGAAGGCTAAAGAGCAATCACAATACAAGAGCCATCCCGGCTCAGACAGCTGTGAATTAACTAGGTGCATGTCAGGTATTTAGAATAAGGAGCTAATGAGATGCTTCCACACAAATAACCCCACTGATAATGCGAGACCTACAACTAGGCTTACCACAAAAGCAGTGAGCAGTTCCATGTCCCCACACCTGTACACAGCAGCTGCAATCATAAGCTTAGACTGAAGGGACACAATACAAATACTGCAGCAAGTGTGATCAATGGGACAAGTTCAGCTCAACTGCGCCCCACAATTCACTTACATGCTTGTTAGGCTTGTTAGGTTAATTGGTGACTCTGAATTGCCTGTAGGTGTAATCGTGTTTGTGTGTGTGTGTGTGTGTGTGTGTGTGTGTGTGTGTGTGTGTGTGTGTGTGTGTGTGTGTGTGTGTGTGTGTGTAAGATGGTCTGTCTCTCTGAGTTAGTCCAGTGATGGACTGCTGACCTGTCCAGGGTTTATTCTGCCTTTCACCTTGTGTTAGCTGAGATAGGATGGAATAGGCTTTAGTGAAAGACTCCACAGAGAACAGAGCAGGTGTGGAAGCTGGATGGATTAATTGGATAATTGAAATATAAAGATGCAGTGTATAATATTTATTTTCAAAGAAGTGAAAAATAGCCATTGTCGGGAAATCTCACAACGCTGACAAGATAACAAGCCAGACACAAGGCGGTGAAGTGTGTCACACAACCATCATTCTCACATTTAAACAGTCGGAAAGAACAAGAAAAGTGCTTAATTTTTGAGGAACAACGAGGAAAATTGACCCACTACTGCCACCTATTGCACAGAAAGTGGCATCACTTAAATCTTATATCTTGTAACCTTTTATATTTAAGTCAAGATAAAGAGAAGACGCACAACCAAAGTTGTTAGAAATCGGCCTACATTGTTACTGCTCCCTAAGTGAGGTTGCTGTTCATGACATTGCCATTGCCCTGGATAAAGAAGCTCATTCTTCCTCTTAAAGAAAAGCCTAACAGATTGAAACAGTCGTCCCAGTGAAATTTCAGCTTTGTGTGAAGTGTTCCTCTGAGATCTTTTTCTATCTTTGTTTCTAATTAAGCTTGTGATCACAATGGAACCAGGGCTAAATTAAATGTCACCGTCCTTTTTTTTAAGTTTTATTTCCTCATTTGCTCACTTTAGTTTGCCTCCGTTCCTCACACGTGTCTTTAGGAGATGGACAAATGCATATGTTTGTGGGGGTCGTATGGATAAACACAGAGAGAAAGAGAGACCACGCTTGAAACAAACACATACGCATTGTTGTGCAACACCTGGAAACAAAGTGAATAATGCAATGTGCTACCATATTACTGTGAGATGAGTAAATGTCATGGCAGATCTCCTGCCATGAAATTAACAATTAAAGAAATGTTTTATACAGCAGCTCTGTGGCTCTCCTCTGTGTACCAATACCATAAATGTAAGAGAATAAACATCTTCGTAGACCAACAGTCCCACGTAGAGTCCAGCTTAGAAACTCTTAGTAATTAATTGATGTGATTTTTGTGTGCTGTCTTATGGCACTGCTCTCAAGAAAGATCCATTGCCAGGTCAACTCCTTGAACACTCACTATAAATAAAAAAAAATATCTCTCAAGGCACATACAGCTACTGTAAGAGGGCGTTATGAAACAGGCATTATAAAACACCTTTTCTTTTTTTTTTTCTTTTAAAGCTTTTTCAGTTTCACGCACGTCTTAGACATTGCCACTGTTACAACTGACTCTGAAGGACACTAGCACTGCACGTCTATGTGTCTTTTAATTCATTGATTTAGACTTTGCTCTATAGATTCAAACTACTTCAGCTCTCAGCAGCACACTCAAGAAGAAACTCAACTGCGGTTCGGACAAGTCAGCTGTCAGAGAGCCAAAATCAATAAGTGGGACAAGTGGATGTGTGATTGGATAGGACACCTGTCGATCATGCAATACCCCTCGAATGCACTTCTCTCCTTCCGAAGCTGGAATGTTGCAGTAATAGAGTGAAGACTGTCAAAAAACTGGCTGTGAAAAACACAAGAGAAAACAACAAAATAACTTAGTGAAGAATGTAGTGACTTTAAATGTCAAAAAAACGTTCACCTCAATGTGAAAGGCTGATGCTTGTTTTTTTTTTCGCTTAAAATGTTGCTTAAAACTCAACTCGGGCGATAACAAGCCTCTGGTGCTATGTTCGTGGTTTTTAGCTGTCGTTTTGCCATAGAAACGTGAAATTATGACCTGGAAGAGATGTTTCTGGAAATGGAAAAGTTCCAGTTGCTGCACCGGGATACAAATTAGAGATACATCACATGGGTATCCATCCAAAAATGGTGCTGGTATATTCTTCAGTTGGGCAAAGTGCTACTGTCAGCTGATAACTAGACAATTGGGAGGAAAACTAAATATAAACCCCAAGTAATTGTTAATGTGGGAATAATAAAAAATAGCTTAAAAAAAATGTAACAAAATATATCTATACTTTTTTTTTACCTTTTGCTCCAACTCCTGCAATGTTGGCCAAGCAATAAACAACCTGCCGAGCAAAGCAACGGTCATGATATAGAATTAGAGCCAGTCCGGAGAGAAAGTAGGGATTGGTTTGAGGGATTTCAATCACTTCTAAGTGCTCTTCACATACAAAGACAGGCTATGTGTTGGGGCCTCACATGGTGATTGGAATTCACTTATAGCATTTTTACACTGATGACCAGCCCTAAAGTGCTTTACAGTGTTTGTCACTTTCACCCATTCGCACACCAATGGAGGCGTGCGAGGCACTCACTCACTCCATCGGGAGCAGTTTGAGGTTCAATCCAGACACGAGCCACAATACCAACTCAGCCAAAGCCACTGTGGAACTCACTCTACGAACAAACGCAAAAAGATAACACACGCGCCACAGAGCGTGGAGCATGTCGTGCAGCCCCCAGTGGTTGTTCACAAAGCGTGCACACAGGCGCTATTTTCCACAGACCCTGTTACTGTAATGACTGACGGTCAACGTCTGACCAATCAGAACCAACACCAATGCGGGTGAGCAGGGGAGAAAAAAAGATAATAGGATTTCAACAAATACGACCTCAGAATTTTCTTCCAGGGTCGATTGAGCGAGACTTTATGTCTACGCAAAGACAATAACGCAGGTTTCTAGCAGCATAGTAACACAGTGGTTCTTCCTGTGCCTGTGTGTTATTTTCTGACTCCCTACCACAGTCTAAGGATACGTTTGTTCAACGGTGACTCTGAATTGTCTGTAAGTGTGACTGTCTCCGTCTTGCCTCTGTGTTTGGATGGATTTAGTTTGTGTACAATACAGACGGATGAAAGTAAATTTCCAGTTTCAATCTGATTGTGACAAATTGCCCATGTAATCTGACTTCACCAGTCCCACAAAGGAAACAAACACATTCACACAGAAATCAACTGAAAACACTTTGACAATTAGTTTACCGGTATTCTCTTCCAACGCTGCAATATTGTCTAAGAGAGGCTGTGCTCTGCCCTCCAGACACATTCTACAGATACGCAATTTTCTTTTCATAATTCAATTGCCATTTATATTTGAAATTATATTTAATATCTTAAAGTAGCTTCTCCTTTGTGGATAATTGGAAGCAGCTGCTGCCCCACTGTGTGACATTACCCAGCCAGCACTAGTTACAAGTACAGCTTGTTATATCACTAAAGGTTATGGACCATTTATCTTATATAACCAAATATGACATCAGGAAGGTTTGAGAGAATAGCTGGCAGGAGGGGCACTGCATGCACACACTCCGACAAGGATCCTGACAGTGTCTCAGCCTACCGTGATGTGAGATGTTTCCAACTATTAAAAAGTAAAAATACACTATCCTTCGACGAGTTTGGTTCCATCTTGGAAATGACAAAATAAGTCGTTCTTTTCTTTATCTTGTATACTGACTGCAAAATTTGAGTTAAAGTTAGAAAGTTCAGCATTTTAATGAAGTGTCTGAATGCCATACCCTTTTCATTAGAGAAACTATACACCCTATCAGCAGGGAGAGTTTTAACACTCCACAATTCAAGCTTTATTTGGCTTCTGTGAGTTGAAGTACTCTCGTGCTTTCAAACTTCAGAGGACACAACTCTTCTACCTTGAACAAACTAGCAGAAGTTTTCTTGAAGAGACCATTGAACGCATGACACTGAACTTCGATGCATTGTACCAGACCTTCTATGTACTTTACAGATTATAACAATCCATCATCCGTCTTCTGTACTAGTTTTATAGAACTTGGGGTCATGGAAATCTGGAGGTGATCCCAGGTAACACTGGGCAAAGGGTAACACACATTTGGAGAGATAATCACACACAGATACGTTCACTTTAGTGAACTAACCTGCATGGATTGCGATCCACAGAGAACATGCAAACTCCACCTATAAAGGCTTTGAACACAGGTACTGAACTGGTCTTCTCGCTATGATGTAGTGGTTACTAGTCTCTGGGATACGTTCCAGCCCACAACACCATAACTTGGAGAAATTTAGTATACAAGCTGGACGGACAGATGATTTACACAATAGGAGGAATTGGTTTAGTTACCCTGTAATTTCCACTGTAGGGCCAAGAGTGCCACCAGAACAATAAAACAATTGCATAAAAGAATAAAGAAAATCAAAAAAACTGGCGTCCTCTGCATGTGTGATATGTGCTGTTTGATTTGGATCCTGCGTCCCTTGTGACGTCTCTCCAATCAAGGCATTTCCCAGAGTGAGATGAGTTACGTTCTCGTCTTACTCACCGGGCTCGTCACATAATCTCATGACTCGACACTAAAGTTCACTTGCACATCCCCCGAGCCCATGAGTCAAGCTGCCTGGCAACCACACCAAAGATTCCAGCAGATATCTTATGGAGGGATTTCATTAAAATTTCACCAGGGTTTGTGGCTCTGCTTACTTATCAGATGCCGGGTTTTATGTGGCTCACGTTTCTACAGTACTGCATCCACAGATTGAGCTCTCGCTGAGGTGGATTTCAAGGTTATCATTGCACAACGGCTTTTCACACGCGATACTTGATGTCAGCTAAGGACGGCTACATCCGGACAGTTTGTCCAACCAAAGCGTTTGCACTTACTGGTATCATGCGTGTCACGGGCACCGCAGACCTGCGACTCCTTTCTTTAATAAATGAGTAACTTGAACTCCGCATGAAGAATTCAGCAGCCACGCTTTCTCTCTCTGCTTTTATTTGCCAGTCTTTGCACTTCTTGTTTCGGAAATCATGGCGAAATTTCCCAAAGCACCCTGGAAAGGCAAGAAAAGAAAAAAAAAAAAAAAAAAAAGTTTGACTGTAAAACAAGAAGACAAGTATTTGTAGTGCTGGTGAGACTTCGGGGCTTGGTTTGGGTGTGTGGCGCCGTTGTGGAGTTTGCCTACAGTGACTGTGTGAGCTGTGAGTGGCCTCGCTGGATTTTGGACGAAGAGACACCATTACAGTTAATATGCACCCTCTGCTGCTGCTTCAAGAGAGACATTTGGAAAACTCCCGACTGCAGTGATAAGGGTAGATATGACAGTTCTTCCTCTCTCGCCATCCTTTCCTCCTTTACTTCAAACCCTCCAGCTCACTCATTGTCGGTTAGTTCCCTCTCCGCGTCTCTTTCAACACACTCTCCGCTCTCTCTTTTTTTTTTTTTTTGTCGCTCCTATATCTTTTCCTCTGTCCCTCTACCCGCTTCCTCTCCTCTCCTGGTGACGGCTGTTCCCGACACCTCTGTTCAGTCAGCCAAATGTCACATAACAGAAACTGAAATATCAACTTGGCAGTCGATACGGCAGAGAAATGATCGGAAGGGGGGAAGGTGCATCTGTCTTGTTTTTCCAAAAGGTGCAGTGGGCATTTCTGAATTGGACTGTCTGGCACCGAGAGTCTGGCAAGTGAGTTAGGGTAAAGGTAATAAAAAGGTTTTTTTTTGTTTTTTTTAATATTATTATTAATTATCGCTTCAGATTCATTATTCAGATATTTCAACTATGGGAGGATGAACACATTTTTCATCCTTCCAAGTTATAACGTTTTGTTGGATGCCGAAACTACTATTTCTTATCTATTTTTTTCATGACATGAATTATCATTCCTGTTTGGATTCATGGGCCGGCCTGAAGCGTAGTGGTTAGCACTTTTGGCCTTTCTGTATGGAGGTTACCTGTTGTCTCCGTGTGTGCTCGGCTTTTCTGACACAGTTCCAAAAACTCTGCATTTAATGGTTAATTTGTGAGTCAAAATTGCCTTTTGGCATAAATGTGTGTGTGTGTGTGTGTGTGTGTGTGTGTGTGTGTGTGTGTGTGTGTGTGTGTGTGTGTGTGTGTGTGTGTGTGTGTGTGTGTGTGTGTGTGTCACCGTATGATGTATGATGAACTGGTGATCTGTTCAGAGTGTACTCTGCCTTCACCCACTGTCAGCTCATTGGTACTCAATCACCCTGAATTGGAAATATTCCAGAAGACAGATGGACGTATCCATAGAATATAAAAAGCACAAGACGCTTGAAATAAAGTCAGTTCAAAAAATGTGTTTGATAAAGAATAATAGTTCAATAGAGTCATATTTTGAACACCCAGTCTTCAGCATGATCTCTTTAAAATAAAAAAAAAACAAAATAAATAAATAAAATAAATAAATAAAATAAATAAAATAAATAAATAAATAAATAAATAAATAAATAAATAAATAAATAAATAAATAAATAAATAAATAAATAAAAAAAATAAAAAAATAAAATAAAATAAAATAAAATAAAATAAAATACAGTATATATATAATGTTGGTAAAATATTTTAAATCTGGGAGGAAAAAAGACAGTGTTTTAGGTTTAATTTCCCTCATCCCTGGTCATTGGACAGCAGGAGTAGTATGTCCATGATAAGGATGAGATCTCTGCATCATTACAGAAAATTAGCATCATATGTAACAACTACAGCTGGAAATACCTCAAGGTCCTTAATCAGCCTCACACGTCTCTATTTTCTTGACGCCGAAGAATAAGTACATTCATACTTCATGCCATTGATATTAACCTACATGTGGAAGGGAACATATCTTCCCAGTGTGTGCATGTGGTTAATATTAACAAGGAGAAAATGAAGTATTTACCATCCGTCAGGAAGTGAGGAACATTCAGATGCTATTCAAAGTGAGAGCACAATCATTTCCTTGTATTCTGCTGTATGTTTCTTTTTCTTTTTTATTCCCCCTATATACATATGTACTCATGTGAAATATGTATATCAATCACCTTAGTCCTACACTTGCCCAGAAAATGAATTCTCATGAGTGCAACATGCAGTGCTGGCACAGACCCATAAAAAACAAGATCAAATAAATTAATAAGAAGTGAAATACTGCAGTGACTATTTTGCATTTATAGTTTAACTGTGGGAGCTCACCCAAGACCTTGACAACAAGACAGGGCCAAATCAATAGAGAGAAAAATCATTAATAATAATCAGAACATTTATTGGCATCCTTATGCCAGCTATTAAGAAGTCCTGTTTTTTTTCTGCACTGTCTTCATTTGAGGATCCAATTTGTTCTGACCTTTAATGACACAGCATGTAACTGCTGGCTCTGGAGAGACACATTAATAGACATGAAAAAACTATTACCAGCCTGCTCTACCTAGCTGTTAATGGCAGGGAACAGAAAAACTCCCAGGCTGCATGTCAGACTGCAGCAGCTCAACTCCTTTTTGTTACATGCTATCTCCGGCATTTATTATGTGCACATTCCAGTTTTTCTTGATCTGAAATGCTTTTACTGTCATTTTATCCAGCTTTATTAAGACACTGTAGACATCTAAAATCTGCCCATGCAGGAAATTGGAAACAGTCACTGTATGGGAATAATTTAGATTGGGTAGTGTTACAAGATGAGTTATTGCAAGTACATATAGTCCATTATAAGATTTTATTAATATCTTTGTAAATATCAAATTTGCAACAAAAAAAAAAGAAAAGAAAAAAACCCTGTCCATGGTTGAAACATTCATCAAGCTGTGGATTCAGAGCCGGTGTAATCTGATGAGAAGAGCTGCGATTATAAGCATTACACACAGTGCTTTTACTACACGCTGCACTGAAGGTTTATTTGTCCTGACCTCTATCAGAGCTTTCGTCCACCGCGAGAGATCCTCCACATGCTAATTATGGCCAAGTTGTTTGTCGTGGAGCTACACTTTCTCTTGTTTACTAATGAATACCATGTGTGTTGCCGCTGGAGCCTTGATTAGAATGGATTAGGTGACCTCTCTTGTCCTCTGCTTCCATCCATGAGTCGAAGCCCAAATGCTCATTCATTCCAGCTTTCAGGCGGCCGCACCTTCAAAGTGCATCTCCGCCACATCCAATAGGGTCTGCTCCCTTCATCTGGTACCCACGGCGACTCATTTTACCCACTGAGATACGTCTGTGATCACTACTGCACCACCTGCCTGATCAGGGAGGTGACGAGTGGCCAAAGAGGATCGGGGCTCTTTAAAGCGCGCCTCGGTGGGATACCTGAAGGGGAGGGTGCGACCTCCAGGGTCCTCCAATCCATGCACTATTGTTTTGTTCTGCTAATTAAGAAGCAGTGTTCGGGCTGATTGCTTTCCAGTGTGTAATTACTAAACCGTCTGCTGAGAGTGCTTTCCATCTGAGTGCCAGCCTCTCCCTTTCGACCATGAGGAAACTGTGCGAGAGCTTGGCGATGCAGAAAGCCAGGGTCATAACCCTCATTTACCCAAAACAGACCCAAGGATTCTAAACAGAGATGAAGGACAAGCAGAGGCAATATAGGAAGGGTGAGTCAGAACACCAGACAGGTGCCAGTGCCCTTATAGCTCGCGCTCGCTCGCTTTTGTTTTTAACACCGGGCATTTTTATAAAGGAGAAGCATGACAGCCACAGCGCTCCATCTGAAGGAGGATTTAACTGCTCTATCCAGCTTCCAGTCTGTAGGAAAAAAAAAAAAAATGAAATAAAGTTTCATCTGCTGCTATCTGGAAGTTTTTCAAAACTCAGAAGAAACTAAGACAGAGTGAGTCAGGAGCTGGGCCCAGAATACCATTTTAAAGGATGCCAAAAAGAAAAAAAAAGAAAATATCCCACAAGCAGCAGTCGGCCAGACTCCTTCAATAGCAGCACATTCACTGTGATGACGGATTAAACTAAGTGGTTTGCGTGCACATCAAACTCTAAACGTGAACATAAGTGTTAGAAAACGTCAAACTACAGCAAATGGCCTGTGGTACACTTTCATTTCAATAAACATTCACCCCGACTAAAAAACGCACTGCAATAATGACACAATTGCAGGTGTCAGTGTGTCAACCATGTTCCTCTCCACCATGCAATGTGGGAACACCATATTTGCTCCGTTTGATCTTTACAATGCCGTTCAGTATTCATGAACCTGCTAAGCGGAGCAGAATATCTTTTTCCGAGGACGCTTGCCATGAGCTGCTTCCACAATATCGCTGCTCAGAGGGACAAGCCAGCAAAGTCTGCTTTCCAAATGAACAGTGAACAAAGGACTACTTGATTTCCTGCTGGGATTTAAGAATCCACAGATGAGATTGAAATGGGAAAAAGGGAGAAATAGCCCATATCAGGTCCTTAGGAATAATGAACGTAATTAATGATAAAGAGCTACCTATAAGAATAGCCATTACATGACGAGGCGAACGAACAACTTGCAGCAGAAGAATTGGTGTTTAGTCTTCAAAGGCCATATGCTCTCATTTACAGTTACAAAATCAGAGAATAGCAGCGTCTCAACAACTCTTACATCATGAAGAAAAAGAGAAAAAAAGAAAAGAAAGGAAAACAGTGTTTGCTATTCTAAACTAATTAATTTTTCCCCCTGAATTTTTAAAGCAGTTGTTGCAGGGAAACACCCGTTTTTAAAAGAGAGCAAGTCCTTGGAGGCAACTTTGCAATCATAAGAAATATAACTAATTTCTAATGTATTGTTGTAGCGTACAAATCATTGCTTTGAGGACATGTTTTTGGGAGTGAAGTTGACAATGGATTCCCAACGGATAAAAGCCTATTGATGTATATATAGTGACCTCAATTTGGTTTTCAAATATGAACATTTCTGTGGCTGAAAAAAAACAAAAACTAAACACCATGTGCAGGTAAAGATATAAAATGACACAGCTGGGTATAGTGTTTGTATTTCAGTGGTGTTATGTTATTACCCCTCAAGGAAAAAAAAACTCCACAGGTCTGACCACAAGAAAAGCTTAGAAAGCGAGAAAACAATATCTGCCGAATGACCTCGGAATTGTTGTCCATTAAGGTTTCGGAGTCGTGGCCGGGCGCCCTCCCGATGTTTCCCTTCCCTCGCACGCTTGAATGATGATGTCATCACCAGCCATCAGCTGCCATGGTGCGAGAGAGCTCGAGAACGAGGTGAGAATATACAACTTGCAGCACCGGCTATACGTGGCGGGATGCATGGAGAGCCCTGCGACAGGCTGTGCCAGATGCTAAATGAGTCAACATGAGGCTGTTAGAGATATCGTTCACACAGCAGCACGGCACACAGGAGTGTGTTTGTGTGCACGCACACGTTGTGTGTGTGTGTTAAGAGAGGGAGGGCGAAAGGACGGCCACGAGTTAAATTTTTCATAGACGTCTCGGTGACAGCCTGTGCTAAATGATATTCAAAGAGTCCCAGATGCAGTGGCTCATTTCCTATTTTCCAGCTGGAAACTTATGACCAAGTCAACTTTTCAGTTTTTCCTGTACTTCACTGGAAGATAGCGTCCATTTGCTTGACCCACAACTTCAGCTACACTGTGGCAGATGGCCACTCACCCTATATTGTCTCATGCTGGTAATGGATGGTGGTGATAATTGACCAAGGCAAGGCCTATATGACAGGTTCATCTCATGATGAATGCGCGAGGAGACAGCAGGTGGACAGAGGAGTGTGATATCTCGTTTCTCTCCTTTTATCACAGCATGAGTCCCCAGAACAACATCCTTGCGGTGCTCAGGGGAATGAAAAACACAAATCTTGCACCACAATCACTCTCTCCTTTGTGTGTGCACGTACACTCAACACAACTGTTCCATTTCATCAGGTTTTAGTCTCGGCAGCCCATTAAACCACCCCATCCCCCTTTTACCCCCCCCCCCCCCACCCTCGAAAACAAGATTTCGACTACCATTGTCCACACGCACACTGTTTTGACAGTCGACATTTTCCCATGCAAGCCGCTCAAAAGCCTGAGACGCAATCTACAGGGCGACAGGAGAAGAGCAGACAAATCATTTCGTGAGGAAAACAACAGGAGTAAGAGCATTTAGAAATGAAAAAGTAAGCAGTTCAATTTCAGGATATGTTGCAGCACTAATGCGCGCAGTATTGTGTGTCATCTACATTTTGCCAATTACTCTCACTTCAGTCATGGCACAATGCTCCAACAGCCATCTGTAATTCAAATGAAACATTTTCAGCACTATAACCCCAAACATGAAAATCTCACCATTTACTCGGCAGTATATCGCACCTAATTCAGAGCAAACATGTCAACAGAGATAATACAGACCGCAATGCTTGGGAAAATCCCCCCTGGCATATTCTTGAAATGTGGAAGAAGCAGTATAATGGAAATATGAAGGATTGTTATTGTACTTTGCTGGGAGAAATTAATGTATCTAATAGTCTGTAATTGCCATTCATTGCATAAAAGTACGTGTGGGATGCAAATTACGGCGGACTAAATCCCAGAGTCCCCGAGCTGAGATCTATTGAACGGGATCCATATTGGTGTGCATCAACACAAGTAACAGTGACAGCAAAGCGGCGTAGCTGGGACTGCTGAGGGAGCAGGCAGAGAACAGATTTTAATTTGATTTGGATTGAAAGCAAAGAGAGCGAGAGTAAAATGTCTTCCCACCCAGCTTCTCTCAATATCTGAGTCTTGATTCCAGTAATGACCAAAAGAGTTTAGGAGAATGCTCTGAAGTCATGTAAAACTTGTTTTGGAATTACTTTATTTAAATTCCGGAAAAATTTTTTTCTTTCAGACTGAAACCATCAATTTGCGGGTAATAATATCTCTCCAATATTTGCATTTGTTCTGCTTTGAGCACACAATCTGCTATTTTTCTGTTGAGTTGAATACATCCATTTGTTTCCAGGTGTTACCACGGTAACGTAACAGGTGGTTACCACCTTGGGCAACTGTAACACAATGAAATTAGAACATTTTTTTGCCAGTTGTGAAAAATGCCATTTTGTCCAGTCAACACATGATGAGCAACACAGAGGAGTGACATTGTGTGACATTTTGACAGCTTGCAAGAACAATTATTATTTTTTTGAAGTTATGACAATGACAATAACAGCAATCTAAATTGTGCAATTACGGAATTTCTATACGATCTGTAGTTCAATCAATGCCGTCGTAGCTTGTAAGTTGCTTCTGTTTCTCATAGACTTTAATAGGTTCAGCACAGGTCTTTTATTCAAACCTCACAAAGATCTAAAATAAAACACACATGGACTGAAACAACTGTTGTCAACCAATTTGGATAAAATCGACATGGACACACTGGTGCTTTCCTAAACTTTTCTCTGCCTGATCCTCCCATATCGCATCTTCCTCTCTCTCCAACCCATAAACTTTAAGACGAAGCATTTTGAAGCTTTTCGGCAGCATGTAAACAACAAACTCCAGCAGCTTTGGCTGCCCCCAGCTCAGGCAGGTGTTGGCTGAGCACATACAGCTTTTTTATCCCATAAAGAGATTTCTAACAAACGTACACTGCAAACTGTTTTTCTTAATTTTGTAAACAAACAGACAAACAAAACAAGCATGTAAAAATAAGAGAAAATAAATAGAACACACACACATACACACACACACACACCAGATAAAGAAATTAAAAATCCAAACAACACAAAACAAATTAAAAAACAACGGTGTGGCAGAGAACCAAGGGTATCATGGTACAGCTTATGTTCCATCACCTACAATCTGATCTACATGGGATGATAATCTCAGTCCAACAATTATCAAATATCTGTTTTGAGTCTCTGAGCAGAGAATTCTAGACAGGTATGTCTTCGGGTAAACAATAAGTCGTGGTGGCGTCTTACCGAGGTACAAGACCTGAAAAGAAAAACCAATCTTGATTCCTGAAACCGATTGTGTTTATAAAGAATCTCATCATGTCTTTCCAGTTACACTCTCTCCAAGACAGAGAACTGGTTGTTTTCCAATGCTTCTCTTTAAGATCTTCTCATTCCTCTCGTTTCCCTCTCTTTCCCATGTTTCTTTAATGTGGGAGGTATTCACCCCATTTCAAGTTTAGAAATCGTCCTGAAGCCTTTGTCCGCTCTATCAGCTGAGATTAAAAACTCCTAACATACCAAATTCAGATCTTGAGTTTTCCCGGGTCCGTTTAATTTAGTATTTTGTCAAAAATGGTATCTCAAATGTAGGAACCTGAAGAAATCCTGCCTGTCCAAGCTGAGCTGCTCCCACTATTCTTTTAAATGAGTGTGACCCAAAGAAATCCTGATGTAAACTTAGACCAAGCTCCTTCCATGATTCGACAGTTGCATCGAGCCTATTCGGAATAAAACTTGGGTCATAAGCCACCCAACTGATCGGAGGATATGGCTCCCTTGGCCCCAAGGATTTAGCTACTTTGAACCAGGTTTTAAGTGAGACATATAGCAGCGGGTTGGGGTTTTCTCCCTTGTGGTGTTTTAGCTCACTATATCCAATAATAGTCTGTAGCGGGACCTTCTTATGTTTCTGAGGCCCTTGTACTGCTGTCATGCAGAACCATGCATGAGATCAGGAGAGGAATATCAGAAACTGATCTCACTTTTTCAGATCTATTTAAAGTGAAGAAAAGGCTCGTCCAATTGTTTGGACTAACACCTTCATTCGAAAGCTGCAAAGATCTCCACACCTTTCCTCTTTTTGGACAACCCTGAAACATTATGGAGGGTAAAAACAAAATGAAAAATTGAATGAGGTATGATACCACCAAAACACCCCTGTCGCGATGACTTTTCAATAGATAAAAAAGTTCAGAATATCCCGAGTGCAGTAATTACCGACAAGTCCTGTGCTGCAAAATAAACTTTAAAATTGCTCAGAGTATTATCCACGGGCCTCATTTTAAGGCGCACACTCATACTGCTTGTTTTTGCGTACAAATTAAATAAATTAAAAGTTTGCGGTTAATCACTATGATATTGTACTAATGTTGAAGTAATTTGTCTAACAGAGGATAAGTAGTAACACTTTTTTCGTGACGCGCACTGCTCTGGTTATTGAAGACTGTGGCATGGTACTAGATCAACTTTCAATTTCAGCCTTCAGCTTTTATTCTTTTTTTTTTTCTGCCCCCAAGGTGGCGCGGGGCGTGTAATTTACACAGCCATATATGCTGACAAGCATCCTTCAACGAAAACCCAAACCCATTGATTTTCGTTGGGTTTTCAGCTGAATAAATAGAAAAAGTGCCTAATGTACACAGGGTGACAGATAGAGAGAGAGCGAAGGAGAAAACGGAGAACGAGAGGAGAAGGACAGAGGAGCCAACTGGTTGCTCTCTGACTTCCTCCGATGTTGTAGCTGCAGTAGCTGTCATTTTTCCTGTCAGGAGGGAACAAAGTCACCTTGGCCTGCGTGGGGACAGGTGACAGGAGGAGTGGGAGGCTGCGGCGCTGGCGCCGGCCCCTGCTGACGAGGGCCGGCGTTAGTAGAGGTGACAGGAGCGGGGAGCTGCTCACCGGGGGCCCCCTGACACCACACAGCACCTGCCCCGGGAGGCGCAGCATCAGCACTTTTTTCCACAGGAAGTAGGAATAGGAAAGCAGGGAGGGTAAGAAGTTATGCGCTTTCTATCGTTCACTTTTTCTGTTCCTTTTATTTTGTTCTGCTCCCAACCCCCATGTGAGATACAGACAGGGGCATAAAACATCGATACAGCCTGGTGTGGCTTCTATTGTATTTTGCTGTGAGGTTGAAAGCACCGTGGAACATTAATTGATCGCCGTCAGACATACAAAATACTAAATTCTGGATTTGGGATTTTAATCTCTTGGAGCAAACCAAGCTCCTCCTGTCAAACTCCCCATTCTCTTCATATCGCGTGCTTAATTTCTTTTTCTGTGATCATATGTATATTTCTGACTGTTGCTACTCACCCCTCCTTTTCCCTCTCTTCATCTTTCTTTTTTCTTCCTCCCAGGTCAGCATCCATCACTATGCAGGAGGCCACCTCTCCTCTGACAGCTTTGTCAATGTAAATTACTGCAGTCTGTCTGGAGTGGTCTTAGCCCAGGGAGAGCAGTACCTGCAGGGCTGAACATCTCCTGCTCAAAAGAACCCAGAATAACCAACCTGCAGGTCCACTCCATTTGGACTCACCTCTCTCTCTCTCTCTCTCTCTCTCTCTCTTTTTTTTCTTTTTGACCCCCTTGTACAGTGGAACAAATTGTCTCTGTATTGATCTTAATCGGTCCTTTTAACATTTCAAGCAGGGAAGACGACATGTATTTTGAAGAATTGTGGAAGGGAAGCTGCCTGGCTATCTGAGAAGTAAACAAGGCTGTGTGGTGCTTTGATTTCCTCCATTACGTCACTGATATGGATGCTTGTTTCCCCTATGGAACTTTGTTCACATGGTGGTTCCTCCACTTAGAAATATGGCCTATTTCCTGCTTCAAATGAGCTCCCTTGGGATTTATTTACTAAATTGCAGAGGACGGAAGATAATTCATATCTCAGTAATTAGGCATGCAAGAAATACATCACAGAACCCAATACGCCTTGTTATTAAAAAGAAAAAGCTACAGTTTGATATTATGTAGATTTAAAAGCTCTCCCTGAGGGTTTTTTATTCATTAATTATTACAATTTTTTATTATTTTTTTTTATTTTGTCTGTGAATAAAACACCACTGCGAGCTGGTTTACACCCACAATATGAAGCAAATTAGGAACAAAGATGACAGAGGAAAAGAGGTGAATCCATTGTTCCTCTCATCCTTGCTCCTTTGAAGAAACACCATGCTCAAGGACTCATTTGTACAATATTAGCACACAACAGCAGAAGGATGGTTATATGCACGCTACCAGCCTCAGATGACCCGGGTAGGAAGGATGGTAGCGATGAAACAATTTGCGCGCAGCGTGTTATGTTCCTAGGTGGCTCGATCTCCACAAACACGGCGAAGCGCCGAGGCAACATAGATGCAAAATCAAATTCCCGCCTCGTCTGGCTGGCTGGGGAAATAAATAAATGAACAGAATGAGAGGCTTTCTTGAAGCCTTGTGCATGCTTATGTTTGTGTGTGGCAGTAGGTGTGCGGCTGTGTGTTTACCTTCACGCAGCCTCCCGTGTGCATGGATTCACAAGTGCGTCTCTGATGTTTCAGAGATGTGCGGCTCTGCGGAGATGAATTCCAAATGATGGAAAAAACACGTCTGCAGCACATTTTGAGAATTATTTTCCAGGGACTGGGAAACAATTTATGCTTTGAAAGTTAGCAGCACTATCAATTTAAAACGCGCTTGGATGTGAAACTTCAGGCAAACATTGTAAGAGTACACAAAGTCAGTCTTCCATTCATGGTCAGTGAAGCCGCTCCAAGCCGTATATCAGCATGTCATCACAGATTAGAGTCTCACTTCTTCGGTTTACCAGCGTTGGAGGAGAATTGCTCATGGCTACGCTGTGGTAAACTTTTCCATTTATAACCTGTTTGTTTTAAACTAATCACATTTTATTCTTAAGAGGCATGACATAGCATGTAATTACCTCAAAACAAACAAACACATAAATAAACATGATGCCCAGAGGTGCAGCATCAGCATCACTGATTGTATACGTGAATGAAGAAGTATCTACAATGATAAATATGATGGTATCTTTATTAATTTTTTATTTTTTTTACCTAATCAGCATTGCAAACTAGAAAACTCCAATGCATATATTAAAAGATCTCAAATGTCCGGTCAGATTGAAATACAGCTCCTGATATCTTGGCTATAAATAAGTGATGACGTTGTAAGATGTTTCCTGATCAGAGCAGAGGAAGAGGGCACGCGAGTGGATATAAGAAGTCAGGCACTGGATCTAGTAGACCGGCTCTCCTTCAGGCTTGGGAGCACAGCCACCTGTCACTCCTCCTCAGCCCCTGCAAGAAATCATCCAATTTCATCCGCGTGCAAGCAGAAGGTCACCGGGATGGTGGTCCATGCTTTGAGCGAGCATTGAGAATTGCTCTTACTTAGAGCCCCGTCTCCTGGGACCCTTGTTCCTCTCAATCACCTCGCAGACTCTGGAAATGCTGAGCTGCATGGCTTAGACTGTGACCGCCACATGTTATGTCCTGCATCAGTAGATGGGATAAGACAGAACCCTGATCTGGATTTCACCCTCAACCCTAAATGTAGGATTGAAATCAGCAGAAAGTTAAACTCTTAGTAGAAACTCTAACAGCAGTAGACAATAATAGAAAATTATTAAAGCGTTTGATTAACACACATTTTCATTTTGAGAAGGACAAAGATTCACTTCGCAAAACATGTGCAACATTTACCTGTCTAAGATTTATTTCATATATTCTGCAAAACAAGAACTCTATAGTTCCGTTTTTGTGTTTAGCTCAACCCATATCACTATTATCAAGCACATAATTGTACATATGCTGCACTATTTACTGCAAATCTATGTGCGATCATATCAAAAAGTAACACACGTGTAGTTTCTCTACTTTGGCTTTGAGTTGTGGACAAAAATGTAGATGTACTTAAAGACATATTTTCTTTGTAAAAACCCACTAACTGCATTGCATGAACTAATTAATGAAGAACTTAGACCCTACTGGAGGAATTCGGGACATAGTATATGTGAAATCCCGGCTCACGTTGGGTGCAACAGTTAAATGTGATCACAGCACTGCACCTCCAGCTTTGACTTTATCTCTACTGCAAACATCAATAACTCTATTTTTATGAGTGTGAAACATACATTTTTAGAACACAAAGCCTTTTAGTGTCATGTCAGCGTTACAGAAAACTGTCTAAAACCTTTCTGAAAGTCTTTTCTCCTCCACATCAAATCGGGGAGCTATTTAATGTTCAAAGAGTTATTTTTGCAGTGCGGGTGTCATTTAAATCCTCCTGTCTGACGCTCACTCCGACAAAGCAGCTCTGGAAGAACAGCCTGCCTCACTATGCACAGCTTAATTTGCCTGTTTGGAATCCCTTGTCCCTGTTTGCCCATCGACAAGAGTCACAAATCTGAGCTGGAGTCCCGGTGTGAACACGAGCAGCACCGGCACCAGCGGCTCCTCATTCGGAGTGATACGCGGCACGACACAGTCTAATAAAATGTATTAATAATGAGGTCCAGTGCAGCTCCCCTGAATTTAAAGGGGTCATCGTTGTTGCAGATGAGGAGAACGAGGAGAATCTGAGTTCTGGGGGAAATTCCGGCTTGAAACACATGTTGCCGCGCGCTTTGATGTGGACTGACCAGGGAGGAGAGCTGCAGCAGACAGGCAAGGCCGACATCGATCAAAGTCAACACCAACATACCTTCACTTTCAATGTTTCATTGAGGCACTGTATTACTAAAACATGTCATTGTGAAACATGACTTTTTTTTTTTTCCCACTTCTTGAGATTTGTTTAACAGGCATTGTTCAAGACTCTCACGCTGACACCGACTCACTTACATGCTTTTGAAATTCTGGAACCACGTCTACACAAAAGTGGATATTTTTCTTGCAGTCATCGCCCTAAAAAAAACAAAAAAAAACTATTCGGGATGAACAGCTGAATAGAGAGGACTGAGAAATCATGTTCCCTCTCACTCCAAAGTGATGCAATGAACTCTGATCAGTACTTCACAGCGGGGGCCAAACACTCCACCTCGGTGTTTTATTTAGCGCTGCTGGTTCACCTGCGAGACAAAGCAACAGCGACAGATGCACAGAGGAAAATGCTGAACGCCTGAATCGGAGAAAATCTGACACGATGACACGAGGGCAGAAAGACAAAGGCGGCTCTTCCCTCCGCGGCACATTTGGATGCAGCGCTTCACTCAAATTCAGCCGCTGCGATACCGTGACCGTGATATACCAGAGAAGTCTAATTATACGAAGCTTCTGACAATAGTAAAAACAACACAACTATACAACGTGGACCAACCGTCCTTTCTTTTATCTAAAATCTGCTGTTGCAATTGCAATTTATGTTGTGATTTTGAGACAGGGTTAAAAGGATTAATGCTTTGAGAGTTGCTTTAAAATCTAATAAAGAAAAAGAAAAGTGACACAAGGTAGCCTGTGGTCCCGGTTAAGGAATTCACTCAGTCTTCTATCGTCCACCTTCTCCTGTGTTGTCCAACAACTATTGAGTGATTGGTCAGAAATTTTGGAAGCAATTTGATTAATGCAGAAATCAGACATGTCACCTGCATTCCGTGTTTTACCCTCCTGCCCCGGGGGATTGTTTTTCTTCTTCTTTTAAATAAGAGCTGCTAATTTATCATAAAGCTCACTCGGAGTGGATGTTAATTTGAGTGCATTTTATTATTTTGACCTGAAAATACATTTATTTTTACAACATGTGTGGAATATCTGCAATTGATACTGGGTTCAAATGTAACTTATTAACCTTGTAACACCATTTTTTAAATTTCTTTATTAATTGTTATGTCAGCTGTACACCATCCAGGAAATTAAACTTTAAATCCAGCTTGGAAATATCCTGGAGTTTGTTCACTGATTCATAAATCTACAGTCCGGGTTGTTGCTGATTCCTTGAACATATATGGCAGTCGTTTTCTGAGTTTGACAATGAGTGTCCTCGATGGCTCTTCAGTCAGTTACATGGCAGCTGCAGGAGACAGGTGGAGGTGTGACAGAAGACCTGCTGGATGCAATACTTAATTTATAACACAAAATGTTGTGACAACCCAAGTAAGAAATGATATACTATAATATTATAGTTAGTGCTGAGCTATATGTAAGTATAATCGAAGGCTTTGATTTGTTTGTGAATCCAGTGAGAGTATCTTGTGACTGTTTATTACAGAAGCGTTGTCTTAAGGACATTTCAAGCATCCAAGAAAGATTTTTCTTTTTGATCCGTTCTGATTTACTTCCAAAAGACAGAAGGAATGATATCGTTTGTATCCAGCGGAGGAATCCATGGCGCCTGTTAATATGGATTGTGTTATGGATCATCATATTTCTAAAATGAAATTTGTTTTGTTTCTATGCAAATTTTCGACTATCAACTGAGCATTAAAATGGATTTTTAGTTATTTTCTCTGGATACAGATACAAATGAAATTGGATTAATTCTTGTGGGCCCCGCTCAACCAGATTTGTTAAAGATCTGCTTTGTACTATCTTTTTTCTTTTTTTTTCCCACACTCACGAGCGCACACGCACACACCCACACACACACCTCAAAACACAGCTCACTCGGAGGAGGATATCACAAAACAGATTGCCATGAATTCTGGTCCAGTTTGGTGATGATGAATCAATATCATGCTTCATGTAGTTCAGCCATCAGGTGAACATTGTAATTTATCCAGCGCGCCATCTTGAAACTAAATACTGCAAAGTAACATTTCCATTAGCCTCATCTGTTCCTGGAAATGAAATGTTTAAACAGTTTCACTCTCTGTCTGCCGTGACCTCCGTGGAAAACATTGCACGTGCCTTCTTGTTGTGTTCAGTTACATATTAAACGTAATGAAGCCAATGATGTCATAAAATAACAAATGTTTCATACATAATTAAAAGGCAGAATGTTTTTCCTCGGTGAATGAGTGTGATGACTGTACTATTCACTATACTTAATTTTTGATAAGCATTCTGCTCAAAACCTGCAAAAAAAAAAAAGTTTTTATTTTGGAGAAAAGCAGCAGTAAAATGTTATTACAATAATGGCTCAAATATATTATTACACTACTGGCAAATTATCACACTATGGCCTTTATTACGTTGAAAAATCCCAAATTCTTATTATTATTATTGGTCATTATTACATTATTGATTTTTACAGTTCCTATTATGTTTTGCTGAAAGTCTGCCTCCACCACATTTGAATGGACAGCACAGCAATTACATTGCGAAGACGAGTATTACAACTCTGAAATGATTTCATGGGAGGTTGAACTTTTGAAAATAGTAAATGAAAACAGAAAACACTGCCAAGTCATTTCCTTCCCCTTTGTCTATCTCTTCATCTGTTCTCATAAGAGCTGGCCCTGTGGACTTAAAGTTGAATTAGTTCCTTCACTTTTAAATGGATTCGGTTGGTTTTACACTAATATTTCTTATTAGATCTGTACAAACCTAAGCCGAGAGGAAAATGATATATCAGTCTGAATGTCTCTTTCAATGCCATTTATTGTGATTCATGCCAAATGCAGTGTTGTACATTTGACCTCTGAGGTTGTTAATAAGACTGTAAACACTGCAATGTCTAATTAATTTGGATCTCTCCAAGCGTGAATATCACTTCTCCAAACACCTTGTTTCATGGCAGTTCAATGCACTTTGTTGAACTTCAAAAGTTCTGCACAACAACAAGGCCTATCAGATTTATTTATTCCCCCCCCCACCCCTTTTTTTATTGTGTGCAGGAACGGGTGCATAATGAGGCACCACCAAATTAGATGATGAGCAAAAAACAGCAAGTAAAACATTTCTGCAGTCTATGCAATACCATCGGGCATTAGTTGTCAAATGTTTCTCTAATTAACACCAAAACAAAGGTCATACTTCTCTCTCCGAAGTACCAAGTGCCAAGTGCTCATTTACTAGAGGCTGATTTAAATGCAAATCACAGTTTTCCTAAATTAACGCGCGCCTCTTGAACCGTTTGAGATTTAACTTTGCTACTGTAAAAACAATCAGCCAGGCAGTGAAATGTAATTTTACAGCCGCCGCAACCCATAATAAATTTAAACATAATACACTTTTTGAATGTTTTAGAGGGGAAGCTAAGCATTTTTATGGTTTGAGGACTGCGATCTAACACTTGATTCACAGCGTCGTTTATTAAACAGAAATAGTACAACATTTTAAAGGGATACCGGCATCTTCTATCCTCCTTCACATATTTGAATCATGGAAATGAGCCACGAACCCCAGGAAAACACGATAATACGGACTGAATGTGCCCATGCAGACATTTTACAGTATACTCATTTTTTTACCTTTCTCTCTGATTTACAGAGTCACAATATTGCTCACCAAAGGTCAGCTGAGGAACACGGCGAAGCCCACGTCAGCACTTTGTGACATGTAACCGCTATAATCTGCCCATTGTCTTAATGACACTGTCACCGGCCCCTAATGACCCGGCTCAGACGTCGCCTGCTGCACTGTATTAATTTGAACGGGCCTCACAGAGGGAAGGTTATTTTTTATTGTGTCTGTCCGCGTCTGATAAACCCCTGCACATCATCCATCCTTCTGAGGGAAAGCGAGGGGGAGGATGGAGAGACAGCGGCATCTTACAATTCTCCTCATCCCACTGTTTTCTTCCTTTCTGTCTCAGTGCCTCGTACTCAGCCTCTTTGTCTTTATCCCTTATTTCTCTCCCTGTCTGCCACCAGCTTACCTCCCTTCTCACCCACCCATTGCATTTTCTTTCCTTTTTTTTTTTTTTCCTACTCCACATGGAGGCCCTAATATTTTCCCGTGGGGCGCCTCCTTCTCTCAAACGGTGATGAATGGCTCTGGCTTCCATATTGATTTCCAAACTGAAACAATTTAGGGACAAAACAAGTAGCAGTTTATCATATCGATTTTCCTCTGAATTCAGTTTCTCCCTTTAAGGTGACACCGTGCATCTGAATGAATACATGAGCGAAAACGTAGATGAATGCTTAACGCTTCCTCATTGAGCAGTGACTGAGATTTAAGGCCAGTTTCACCTCTGCCTGCATGACTGAGACGTCTCAAAGTGCTTTTTAAGTGAGAAGTCGATGCGACGACAGCGGGACTATGTGTGAAAACAAGCCGCCAAATCAGAGGCGAAGTCTCCCTCAAAGATTTATAATGTTGATGGAAACACGCGTTGTATTTTAGTCATGTCCGGCAAACAGTGGAAATCGCACATAAACCATTCACGCAGAGCGGCTCACGGCACCGTGGTGAAGATCAAGGGATTGTTATTGACTCCCTTCAAAATTGTTGCATGTGGCATGCAATCCATTTTTGCTTTCATAAGGTGACCAGAGGCTGGAAGATCATCGAGGAGCTGTCCACAATCACATTATACCGACTAACTTTGCCTGTTTTCTCTTGATGGAGTCAAGTGTCAAGATCGTCTTTTAATACCAGATTGGATTTGATTACAATCTGCTGACGCTGCAGCCCCGCGACACACCTGAAAAAATGTGTAGCGCTGCCCTGAATGCATTAGTGCTGACAGTGGAGTCACAGGCGAGTGGATGTGCCCTTGGCCACGGTGTTCTTTGCCTCACCCCGAGCAGTGTCCGGCAACCCACAGCGTGGCTGAGCGTGGTAATGATCCGGTGGGTGGAACGGCCCGTTTAAAGAAATTCAAAACAAACACAAGAACAACAGTGGAGATGCAAGGAATGACAGCTCGGCATTGCGAGCACATTATCTGCTTAACCTTATGTCCCCCTCCTCACACTGGCTTTTTCTCTCCAGCTGGCTGAATTAGCCCGACTCCCATGATGTCTGAAATAGAAATTGCTTTTACAAGAACTGTCTGCAGGATGGCGGCCACTGCAGGGAGCGTAGGCAATCAGATGGACACGTAGCTGAGGAAAATCTATTTTCTTAAAAAAAAAAATAATGTTAATGGGCAAAACACATTACCTGGTTTATGATAGAAATCACTGAAATCAATATTGAGGAAAATTGGGAAAAATGGTTTGGCTAAAAGGGGACCTCTGACTGCAGCTCGTCGTTTTTGTATTCAAACACTCTGTTCGGCCACAAGAATAGAACCAGTGACAGATGGAGTGAATAAAATTAATTATCTTGTTACAGTGGCACCTGTCCACGGGTGGGACACATTATGCGGCAAGTGAACAGCTCGCTGTTGAAGTTGAGGTGCAGGAAACAAGGGCAGGCATAAGGGTGCGAGCAACTTTGACAAGGACAAAATTACAATGGCTAGACGACTCGGTCAGGGCGTCTCCAAAGTAGAGGGTTTTATGTTCCTGCTCTGCAGCAAAGAGTCAAGCTGCGACAACCTGTGAATGACTGACAGCGTCATAGACGCCATGTTTGTACGGTCTCGTCCTGCGAAAAAAGAGACAGGAAAAGGTCATCATGACAACCTGAAAAGAGGGGCGATGTTTTCTTTTCCATCCTGCAAACATGTTGGTGCACGTTAACAGGGCGGCGTCTTTTCGAGGCGCGCGATCCAGCTGAGTCAGGGTGATGAGCAGGATAATGTTCAATTGAACCTTGGATTCTGACATTCATGCGTTACTTTGACACATCGAAACAGAGTTGCTGACCAAGCACACCTCCTCACTGCAGCAGTTTTCTCTAATGACAGACCTCTTGCGGCAGGATAATGTGCCCTGTGACACCGCAAAAAAAAAAATGGCGTTCAGGAATGATTTGGGGAATATGAAGAAAAAGCTCAAGGTTTCTGTCTTGGACCGCAGTTTGTTTAGATCACGATCTATTCAAACATTTGTGGGGTGTGCTGGACTAACAAGTCCGATCAACTGAAGTTCCAGCTTTATAATTAAAAAAAAAAAAACGTGGAAGTTCAGCTGCTCTGGTCTCGGTTCCAGATAATTATGCTATCTGGAGGAATCACAGCCATTTCGCTGCCCTAACGGGACCGACACAAGAGGCAATCAGCGTTTAATCCAAGATTACTTATTTACAGACTAATGAAATATTGCACCCAGTGCTAAATTACTGGACAGTCTCGTATACACATGGACCAAATGCCCATTATACCCAGAATATTTAGACAGTGGAGTTTAATTTGATAAATGTTTTGTGTGTGCGTGCGTTGGAATTCCTCTCTTTGTTTTACCGTATAAAAGCATAAGGCTTATTAACATGAACACTCACAAAGTAACATATAAAAATAAACAAGATATTTTGAGACATTTTTCATCATGTGAAACAAAAATTGAGGCAAACTGACCTTGTGACCATGGGAATGTTCAGTCAGTTTAAAGGCACAGCGCACATATTACAGGGCAAAGAAATCAGATTACAGTGATGAGGAACATTAAGCACACTAAATTATCAGATAAACGCCTCCAAATTAAGAAAAGACGAAAGCATTTTTGATAAAAAATCGTATTCTTTTTGTTAAATGCTATAAATGTCACTTTGAATGATACATTTTCAATGGATCATTGCACTTTTTCTTTTTTTTTAATCCCATATTGACTCAGTGGAACTTAAATGTCTGTACAAATCTGATTTGAGCAGGCAAAGCTTCGGCCGCCTTGTGACCCCCGGTGTCTCTCCAAAGGCCTGCTGGACATGTTGTTGGGGAACCGTAGTTAAACCAGGACGTGGAAGTGAAACTAGTCTGATCCACTGTCGTCCCGGTGTGAAACCATTGCGATTTAGAAGACATGCTTGATACAATCGAAGATTTCTAGTTTACAGAGAGATAAAATATTGCTTTCAATACAACATTATATATATATATATATATTATGTTTTTCTCTATTATAGTTGAATGTGATAGTTTTTAGGCATAAAATGTCATTTTCTGTGTGTGAGACCTTTGGAAATCCAATGAATCTCAAGCAGGTGTAATAACAGCAATAACACTTGCATGAAGGCAGCTTTCTTAGTGATTAAAAATAATACATCCACTGCAAACGTCAATAGGAGCAGCATTCTCTCTAAGTAGCAAAAGTTCAGCAGCGAGTGTTAAAGCAATAATGAAACCACTGCATCTAATTTTAGTTTGAAGCCAACAGACTATCCCGTTGTACTAAGACGCTCTCTGCCCTGAACTAAATATGTTCTTAGAGGTACAAGATACTAATTGCTCACTTCTGGTCGTTTGCTAAATATTTGAGTCCTGAGTTAATAACTGTACCTACACAGGATATTTCTCCAAAAATGCAGAGTCCATCGCTTTATCACATTATCAGTTTGTTCTTTGAGCATTTACTTTAAATCACATTTATATGTGTATCTTATAGGCTGTGCTTTTCATTTTACCATTCACTTTAACTTTACTTTGTCACTTACGGACAACCCAAAGTCTCATTCAGATCAATTCAATTCAATTCAACTTTATTTATACAGCACCAAATACAACCCAGTCATTTCGAGGTGCTTTTAACAGAGAGAAACCCAACAAATCCAGATGAATAAGTGACAGTGGAAAAGAAAAACTCCCTCGAGCAGGAATGAACCTTTGCAGAACCAGGCTGAGAGGGGATTGTCTTTTTCACTGGAGGTCTGACCAGGCGAGGTAGCAGCAAAAAATACAATTATTATAAAAGTGACTAACAAATAAACAGAAAGGAAACTAAAACTTTTAAAACCTGAACATAGAAATCACCCACGCACGCACGCACACACACAACCGGGATTGCACAAGTATACAAGCCATAAAAATTTGAAAGCTATAATATTTGCTGGATGTATTTGTGCCCTGCAGGGGATGAACATTTTACCACCTTGAACTCTTTGGGATTGTAAACTATGAATGAGTTATACAAGCCGAGAGTCTCCTCATGGAAAATCCACTCTCCTGTGACCTGTTGCATTAAAAGGCCAATCACTACATTTTTGCAATCATATATTTTCGGATAAAATTTACCTTCACAATACTATTTATGTTTACGGAGCAGCGTTCGTTTTAAATCAGCCAAATAAACACAAAGTGAGGAAAGCATCCTCTGCTCTGGTCCATTAGGAATGTCGTGCAGGTCTAACTCCACAGTGTGTCACCGCGCTGTGCCCTGTAGGTGTTTAGTTAATCTGTGGAGGACCCTCTGCTCCCTCTAAGTGATGGAAGTTATTAATCTGCAAAGCCTCCTGCATGCCCTCTAACTTTGTAATTTACGCTTCTATTGAACTTTTTTTTTTTCCCACAGTGAGCCTTCAGCATCGTCCACAGGTAGCTCAGTATATTTCTCAAAGAGCAACTTTTGACAACCCTTTAGCGGAGAAAGGCTTCGCTGTATACTGTATGTGCAGCTGAGTACATAATTTAGCTTTAACGCATAACACTTTTTTTGTCCACTCAAGAAAAAATGTCAAGGAAGAAGAAAGCAATAAGGCAATAATGCTATGCCCCGTTGTGCAAAGAGCTGAAAAAGAAAAGGGAGAAAAAAGGTCAGGTAGCCACTATGTATTCTGACCCATGTGGCTACTGATGGGGATAAAATTGCCGTCGCCTAATCTTCCATTATAGCTCTCTCCCTGGAGAGACTGTTGAAAGAACTGCGAAAGTGATGCGAGAGAAAAAGCTTCGCTCCAGAGAGAGAGTGATGTCGCAACAAGAAACTTGGAGAGTTCAGAAATATAAAATAAAAAAATTAGAACTACCCATGTCAAATTAAAACATTTTTGAAAATTGGAAGTCAGTCTGTAGCACTTTGAGATTTTTCAAGAAAAATGTGAAAAACATAACAAATATTTTGTATTATTATTATTACTATTAATGAGTTCTACAGTATTAAATAAAAAGATCCAGATTTGACTTCCTAAACACATAAAAGGTGAAACTATCTGATAACGCACATTGCTGTGATTGCATATTTTGTGACAAGATTTTATATTTCAATATATGTCGCAGCGAAAGAGAAATTCAACCTTAATTTAATCACACGAGAAATGAGATGCTGCTATGAGTAGTGCAGTTTTAATTCTTAGTAAGCAGCAATGTATTTGTTATTAAAACACCTAATTCCCGGTGGGAAAATTGCTTCAGAACTTGGAGCTTACACCAACTCACTTATCACTGCAGAGGTTTTAGTTCAAATTTAGAAATGTCGTCATTCCACATCCATTTTTTTCATCGTTTGTTGTGCTTTTACTTGCGCTCAGACATAAACCCTCTTCAATGAAATGGAGTTTGTGACTATGAAGCTTTGTATCTGCAGTTATCATTATTGTAAACAGCAGAAAATACAGTGAACCCTGTACAGCAAATGTGCAATAATGGTGTTTATAGTGAAATGTATTGTCGCTGCTGAGCTTACCTCTATGCCTCTCATTGATGTATGTGATTAGGAACATGTTTGATGTCTCTATTCGAGCATTAGAAAAGCACTGCTGGAAGCAGCCGTGTTGCCCCTTTGTTATTTTCATGTGAACAACCGTGTTAATTGGAAATTTCCCAGCTCACTTGAATGCAACATTGGTTCCAAACAAATCTTAGGGAGTAACCAAATAAATCAAGACGCAAGGGCAATGAGGTGGGTCAGGAATCAAGCTGTTTGCAACATTTGCCATTGAAGACCTTTAATGTGTATGAAAACTGAAAAGGTTGCTTTAAAGCAGAAAGAGACCCGATTCAAATATCATTTAATGGCCATAGTGTTCATGGCTGTAGTGAGATGGGGTGCTCGATCAGGTCAGAGTGACCTTTAGAGGAGAGCCTACAGCTGTGCCCACAGGCTGCTGTCAGGCCACTGTTGGCCCAGAATGACCTCTGACAGCTCGGCCGCGCCTCCCCACACCAATATCTGCAGGCCATCCCACCTCTGCAAGTCAAAAACCCAACCAGATCTTACTGTCCAGTGAGATCGAACCTTCAAGTACACGGGGTTTGTTACAAAAGGCCAAACGGTGAAGCTGATGCTGATGTCATAGAGGGGATCAGCACTAATTCAGCAGGGCAGCTCAAACCTCACAGGATCCCTCCCTAAAGCACAGCAGATGTTCCACTTGCTTCCCTCAGGCAGGAGGTTCAGGTCCTTGAGATGTAAGACCAAAAGACTAAGGGACAGTATTTATCAGTCAGACCTCTAAACTCCTGCACAGCAACTGAGGTGCAATACTACCTGTGCCTGTTGTAGCATATTAGATTTCATATCCGTGTGTGTACGTACGTCTGATTCACTGTGTATTTGGTATTTTATATTTGACACTTGATCTGCACGCTATTGCACATATATTTCATTTCTTCGCCACTGTTTAGAATGGATTTTATGTTGCTCACATGCACCTTGTATGATGACAATATACCATTCATTCCTTCATTTCAAATACTCACAATAGTTTAAGCTTAAGTATTTTTTGTTACTTTTTTTTTTTTTTTTTTAAATGTGTACTTTTAAACAAAGTGGGTTTTGTTTGGAGTGTGGTGAGAGTGCGAGTACAAGCTACACTTAGAGTTACTGTACTAGTAGCAGTGACGTGCAGTCAGGGTAGGCAGTGCCTACCCAAGGCTGAATTGAAATGAATGAAATATTAATTTTGATCATTTGTTTTAATTATAATTTATTTACAGTACCTATTGGTTTGAAAGTGTCAGCATTTTGTGTTTTTCAAAGCCCAAATGACTCAACACTGCTATTTCCCAGTGTGGCAGAGAGGGTGCACAAGTCACTCACTACTGCACTGTCTTACTGAGAAGGCCACACCGCCTCCTGAAGCCTACACCCTCTCCTGAAGGCCACACTGCTGCTCTGCCTTTGCCGGTCATTTCCAGTGTATGGATGTATTTGCACATGCGTGATCGCTACACTGCTTTTGGACGTAACCGTGCTATGCTAAATGCTATATCTACATTCACAGTGCATTAGTGAATTGATACAGCGCTGCTCCGCTCTCTAGCTAGTTGGCGTGTTAACAGGCAGGGTGGCAGCGCTGGAGACGATAAAGACATTTTCACAACTTTCTTTGAAGGAAAAACAGCACCTTTAAAAAGATGGAAGACCAACACCTGAACTACCAGACATTCAGCAAAGGAAAGGTCAGAAAATTGTTCGTACTTTCATGTCAATTTGGGGTGGGGACGCAACACAATAGCGGTTTCAGCACCGCGGACAGCTCCGCCGTCAGAGTTGTTTCATTTTCACCATGTTTCTGTGTTTCTAACATAAACAACAGATGCGCTGCCATGTCATGAGATGTATCTTGTTATCCTGCTTGGTGTGTCAAAATAAAAGCCTCTGCAGTTGATATATAGGGAAATTGACATTTTAATTTGGATATCTTGTATGGCATTGATGGCTTCTTTAATCAATGCGCTACCTACCCAACCTAGGTGCTCACGGCACATCACTGACTAGTAGTAGTAATGAGAAATCTTGATTTACATCTCCAAGGACATTTTCTACATTGTTTGTCTTTGCTCTGAAAGATGAATGGATTGCAATAAAAATGCATTTAATCAAATTCAAAGAAACAAATATTTGAGTAGTTTTTGAGATGAAAACTTTGCACTTTTACTTGAGATACATTTTACATCAGAATTTCAGCAAAGGGAAGTATTTTAGCAGAAAGTCTTCACTTTGAATAATGAGTGGTGTCTTTTGAACAAGGGCTCAATTAATTGATTGTATCCTTGGAAAAAGATTATTTCCTTTCTTGTGCTGCCGAGTGTCATTTAGGTGCTTCCTCATCTGTGTCACTGGCTCTGCCTCAGTATTAATAACCTGAGGAGGAATGAATGGATGAACAGGTTGATGAGAGGACTTTCGCTATTTCAGCTGCAGTTATGAGAAGTTGGAAAAAATTTAAAAGTACCACAAATTATTTCTATTTGAAAAGGACAAATCTCCCACCTAAAATGAAATTACAACTTCACTGATTGATTGGTGAGAAACTGTTGCTGTGGTCTAATTTGGCAAACAGATGAAGAACCAGCATGCAAATCAGGCCGGGGAGGCTCCCAACTGCTTCCAGAGCCATTTTGCTTTGGAGCGAGATTTGATGTCGCCTCCATACCTGCCTGAAAACACAGCGAGCCACACGTCTGCTCCTCCTCTGCCAGGCTTGTTTTTGATCAACCTTGTTGCTTGAAGTGGTTTTTAAATCGATGAATTGCCGACCCATTTTCTGTCTTTAGTGCAGGTTCAGTGATAGCTGGGTAGCAAAGCAATTCCAGGAGGTAACACACAAGGGAAGAACGATTCTGGGTGCCAATAGAATTGTGTATTACATTCACCTCCAATACACCTCTTAACCCTATTTATCATAAAGCTCTATTTCACTATTTGGGAAATATAAAGGTGAAGAAATCTACATAGATTATACATATACCAAACAGACACGGGTGGATCCGCAATCTTATCAATGAAAATGTTTCAAGAGCCTTTCTGGGTGGAGTTTGCATGTTCTTCCCATGTGACCTTGAGTTAGATGGAGCCGTATGAAAGGCTGGTGGATAGAATGGATAGCCGAAAATGCTTTTATTGCTTATGTGTAGTATGTGTTCTCACAATGTTTAATTGTCTCCCAAATGATTTACCCATTCCAGATGTCGTGATTATATCTATCTAGTTTTTTTTTCTTCTTGTGGTGCACTTTGTGGCATTGTTGAGAGAAAACTGTCATATAGTTTGAATAAAAAGAATATAAATAAGAAAGCTTAAAAGCCGACTGAGTTTGTCATACGGAGAAAAACCCCACAAGCACCATCAATACACTTTTTTTTTTTTTGCACAGGATTGTTTAAATGTTACACTTACAGTTTAACATTATAGTCTGTTTTATAGCTTCTCATTACATGAAATATACTGGAAATCCTCAGTTCTGAAAAAGCACGGTTTATTATTAATGAAATAGTTAAATTATCATTATATTTATAGCTTAACGTTCCTCGATTCAGAATGCACGACTCTATGCTGACAAACAATTGTTAAATGTGCCATGGATACAGTCATATAGACTACCAGTACCCACAGCCATCATTACCGTATAATCTCCTTTTTAAACATCCCCTTTAATAAGATAAAATTAAAATTTTATACATATTAAATCTTGAATTTCAATGAGTTATTGTCAATTTAATATTTCTGTACAAGCATTATTGAGTGTAACAAGTGCTGCCCAGTTCATTCAGTCTTTTTATAGAGTACAAAGCTCGTTCCTGTCAACACTTTCAGTGCCGAGGTCACGAGTTATATTTTGAACCTCCCTTCCATATAGCAGACAGTTACAGGATGTTGCTGAAGCAGCCAGCTAGTTATATAATGATCTCAGGCTCAGCTCTAGTGTCTTACCAGCTGCTTCACTGGTCTATTTAATGTCAGTCCGCTGACCAGAAGCAATCGATCTGCAGTCTGAGTGGAACCCAGCTCAACTCAATTCTGCTTGAAAAAAAAAAAAAAGACTTTTGCTTTTCTTTTCTTGGTTTTTTTTTATCCACATTCACCTCTTTAGTTACAGTTTTAGGACAGTAACTCCCCAACGGACACACACACACACACACACACACTGTATCTGTAATATAAATTTTGCCTTTACTAAGATAGTGTTCAGTTTATCTTGAGATCCACAAACATTTCATTTTATTTTTTTAACTGAACTATACATTCGCCACTTATCGCTTGTGGCGATAAGTGCAAAAATTCAACCTCAAAAACTAAGTGTATTATCTTTATTGATAATGGGGGAAAAAAAGATGCCATGAATAACATTTTTGTTAAAGACAGAATTTAAGGAGCAAATATTGTACTAAATCACATGAAGTGAAGCTTCAGGTTTGAAAATGATGTTTGATCTTTATTGCCAGTCACGCATTAACATTTGATTAAGCAAATAGCGGAAAAGGAATTACGAGTTGCAGTGTTGTAGCAGTCAGCACCTTCGTCTTCCAGGAAAATACTCCTCGTCTGGTCTGGTGCCTGTCTGTGAGGAGTTTGCATGTTTTCCATGTCCGTGTTTCTCTGTGTACTCTTGTTTTCCTCCCACAGAGTTTGAAGATTGAATGCAGTGCCCTATGGCTTATAAATGAATGATTATAAACTAATCAGATATCGAAGGAAAACAAAAACTGCTGCAGAGAGAAATGGTGCATTTAATGTTGCTGTTGAACTATTTTCAATTTCAATCTATACTGAGAGTGAGAATCCCTTTTCGCTCAATGCTCACCTCTATAGATTTGTGGAAGGATTTATTGACTCTATATGTTCATTAACTTAATAAAACTGAAAGCGTTTCAGGTTGTAAGTAGTTCAGTGGTGAGTTGAAAGTTTCTGGTACACTGCGCAGCCCTCACATAGACAAAGATGGATTCCCTGTGTTGTGGAGTTCGACCCTTATGTGTCAGCCACTGTTCAGTAAGCCCACATCCTGACTCTCGCCCCCCACCCCCACCCCCCAGTCCCCACCACCTCCCCACAGGCAGCACATACATCCTGATGCCCTCAGTGGCCATGGGTCTGAGGTGCAGCGCTGAGCTTTAAACTGAAACAATAGATTATTGTCACCTCGGCCATGTTGGAGCCAACACTGAAGAGGGCCTTCTGAAGAGGACAATAGGGTATGAATTGATTTATGAGGGTTCAGGAGGCTATAATGTGCAGTAGTAACAAGGAATCAATGGGCTAGAAAAATGCTAACAGCAGCCCTTTATGTCCTAAGCCTTTGTTTCATCTAGAATTTAATTAATTTCACTCCTTTTTTGGAGAGCGTGGAGTGGTGATTGAGAGGCACATCAGTCTCCTTTTGCAGTTCATAAACCACCTTCAAGAGGCATTTATCAAACATGAATAGAAAACATTTGAGGATCTTCTTTTAAAAAAGGAAAACAGGTGAGGATTTTACATTGCATTCATTTACATACAAGACGATGTATTAATTTGTTTGTTTATTTCACATTTGGAAAGAAAAGGGTGAAAAGTCTTGCAGACAGCCAATTTGCAGACTGTTTGTCTCTAACGGTGTCTCCCATTACCTGACTCCTTTTATTTTTAATGTAGGTCACCAATCAATGTGTCAATATGATGAGCCTCATTTAATTTTTAGGAGATAATGGCGGGGGGACGGCACTTCAACCGAAACGGGATCCGCCACGGTTTGTCTCTGACAAAGTACAATTATCTCTTGACAGGTCATATTGAGAATTAATAATGCATATGTTATATTTCTAAGACACTTTAGAATACATTTAAAATAATTATCTCAACTGGATGAGACAGAAATGAATGAAGTCCACACAAAAGCCTTCTGGCCGTATTGCATTCAGCCGCAATTGATAATTTCTTTTTGTACGCCGTAAACTTTGGCAGCAGATCGTATTTTCACGTAAAACGGAGATATCGCTGAATTAAATACATGCATCAATTTCATCATCTCTGCACTATACTGACACTGCTTTGAAATAACAGCATTTGCGGTGGCACATGATAATAGGAATGCAATAACTGGGCTAAGTTAAATCTGAGTGGTGGTGCAGATTGTCAGTATGAAACATAAATCTCGTGAGGGAATAAACTCCAAACATGAGATCGTCATATGAAACCACAAAATCCATAACACGTATTTAATTAATTGCATAATCTTTTTTCTTTTTTTTTTGCAGCCGTGTTCTTAATTGGCATGAGTGTTATGCGAGAATCTCTTACATTTCACAAAATAAACTCCATCCTCAGGCATCACACACACAAACTGCCACTGGTTATTGGCTTTCCGTCTGTAAGCGTTAGAGGGAATATGCCCCGCTACACTTTACATTAGATGATGTCCCACATATCAAATTAGTTGCTGAACTGTCTGTGAATATTACAATCAAACAGAGGGATAGTTTTATCCTCAGACGGCAAAGTGATGACTGTTCGTCTCTGTTAATGACTTTGCAGAGCGCGCCGTCTCGAGGATGTTGTGACACAGGAAGACAGATAAAGTATGATTATTGGAACAAACAGGAAGTATTTAATTGCCACAAGTATTAAATCATGTGAAGTGCAATTGGCAGCGGCATTACAGAGCTGCTGCTCAGCTGTCCTAATGGATAGATTCTAATTCCATACAACAATATATTTGTACTTCTGAAGGTTTTCAAAAATTACTGAGTTAGTCGGGTCAAACAATATCATTGTATATTTCACCATAAACATATGATTTTACTTTTTTTTTTGTTAACCGGTGGTAGAAAAACTCAAAATGTGACCGTGTCTCCGTCCAGTCAATGAAAGTGACACATATCAAGTGTTATGTCAACAGAAGTTTCTCTCACTGCTGCTATCAGCATATTGTGTATAACCTCATACAGAAGTAATGGAAAGAAAGGGGTAATTTAAGTACACATTCTTTTCAAAGAGTTGACATTTTTTTCAGTTTTCACATAAAAACTAACAAAGCAAAGAAGTAGAAGAAAAAAGCTCTGGGTCAATTATATAAGTAAATAAAAGAATAAATAAAAGGTTACATCTCAACATGGCCTGGAAAATGTACAACTGAGAAGCACAAAGTGTTTCACTACTTGAGTGAGAGTGTCATTTAAGAGGAACTTCTCTCTGGGATTTATACTTTCATATCTCCAGTACCACTTTGAGGAACCGAGGAATCTTTTTTCGACCACAACTTATCCTTCGACTCTCACATTAAACGTGTCTGCAGGACTTGCAATGTCTCTAAAAAATCAGTGACATGACAATTTGTTGCTTTTTACTCTTATCTTGTTCTCTTAACAGCAGAACGTCTCAACCGGCTGAGCCTGGTTCTGCAGGTCTCTTCCAGTTTAAAGGGGCTTTTTCCTTTCCACTGTCACCTCAGTTCACGCAAGTGGAATTGTTCGGTTTTTCTAAGTGAAAGTGCCTCGAGATGACAGTGTCGTTTTTAGCGCTGTATAACTAAAATTGATTTGAATACTTAGGATCGTGTTTTGTACTGTACTATCTATATCTGTCTTAGTTTGCTGTGGTAATCTGTGATGTCCATTTTGGGGCGACGTCTCAAGTACCAGGATAAAAAGAGAAGCTTGTTGAATTTTCTTCTTAGAATCTTTTCAGAAGTTCATTGGGAGTTCAAGTCTCTTTGGAGTGTTATGGTTTATTGGAAATGCAAATGCATCGCAAAACAGCGACCCTACCCTCCTACAGTGTGGAGTTGGTGCCCAGGTGCTGACACATCAAGTTACAAAACACTTCCATTCCTGAAGAGAAAAAGAGTAGTTGGGAAAAAGAAATAAATATCCTGAACACTTTGGCAGAAGTATCCGGAATCAGACGCCCTCTAGTATTCTGGAACATTACCAGTAGGCTGCACGTGTGTGCCATGACACAGAGCTGCAAATAGGGCACTTTGGGATGATCACATCACAGACCCGTGAGCACAAAGGCTAAAGACAACTGAATGTGTAGAAAATACCCAGAGAATCCACGGAGACTGATGTCCCTGCTTCAAATTAACCAAGCCGAGTTCCCTCCTTCACACCTGCATGTTTACTCAACAGAAAACCACTGATGCTTTGGTTGCTTCCCTCTGAGGATGAATTATCAGTTGCTATGAGAATTCCAAGTGGAAGATTATCACACATACTTATTAAGGTCATTAAACACATAACTCCCATCAAAAAAAAAAAAAAAAATGTGTGACAGTGCGAGTATATTTGGAATTGAAAATACATATGTATCTTTGGAGGTTAACTCAGCATATTTGCACTGGAATTACTGATTCTAAAAAAGGTAATTTTGTGCAGAATGCACTTTAAACCCTTGCTGCTTTGATTTCATGGCCGGGGATTTCTTACGTATATATACACATATGTCATATAGATTTACTCAGTGGATATTTAGTTTATCATCAAACATGAAATCCCACCAAAGGCTCTCGTTGACAACTGCGCTGTGTAAATGTTACAGAAAGATACTAATGCTATAGATGTGGAATATTTGGAGACATACATGTGAGGCCTTTCCTTTTTTTTACTTCCTTTTTTAAATTTTTTCTAATGATCAACCAAGCAAGTGATGCATGCAAGGTGGAGAATAATCAAAAATCCAACATAAAACCAAAAGTGTGATAGTAACAGACTATATATAAAATCCTACCAGATATTCACTATCAAAAGCATGTATTTATATATATATATATATATTGTGCCTGTGGATTTGAACAGCTGTGAATTATATCTTTTAAGTTGAAAGCCTGAAAGCCTTGTGGGGTGGGGGGGTGGGGGTATAATATGATGTGTGTGTGTGAGAGTGTCTGGAGATGGGGGCCCTCCTATACCTCAAACCTCTTGGTGTAAACAATAACAAGACAACATGCTTTTTTTTAAAGAAGCCGACCTGTGAGCGATTCCCTCGAGAGAGCAATAAATCACGATGAAATGCAGGGATATCATGAAATATTTGACACTTAACTGAGCGATCTGAATTGAAAGTACATTGACTGCTCGCCATCTGAAAGCCGGTGTGTTGGTATGTGGATCAAGACGCTTATATGAACATTGATTGGATGGTTGTTTGTGGGCACTGATGCGCACCACCTGGCCTCAGTGCCGCCTGGAGCATTAGCCCCCCAACAGTTTCAGATATTTTTTGAAGGACTGTCTGCGGTGCTATGAAAACCGGGTGAAACTACTGTATTGAGAAACCATTATTGAGCCTGCCAGTATAATGATAGCTGTGCTGTAATGAGCCAAATAACTGGAAGGGACCCCTGACACCCTTAAAATTACTAATTCAATTAGTTTACTGATTTCAATAAATCTGGCTTTCAGATTGAGATATTTTCCAATTCAGATGTGAGAAAGAATAGTTTAGGAAAGAAATAACAATAAGCACACTGAATAGCAAAGCAACCTCAACAGCGCAAACCAAACCATCGACCCGGTGATAACTGATGAATAATTACAAAATCATCGGGAGAAAAGACATGCCGGTTCAACTTCTAAACCTGTACGAATTTTATGTATAACTTGTAAGTAGATTCACATAAATATATTCAACAATGTACAATTTAATTTTGGTATATATATATATATATGCTTTTATATCTGAACATAAAAAGTTAAACCAATTCTCTGTTTTGCAATCACTCTTCCTATAAATAAAAACGTATCCTTAACATATCAAATTCTTCTCTTGCCTGTGATTTTCTGAGCAAAGACCTGTGATTGCCTTGTTTTATACGACACACAACACATCTTTCATCTAATCAAAGTGTTGCTTTTAAAGAATGGTAAAGTACAATGTAGGCCTAAAAAGTAACTTGTAAAGATGAACACATAATATACTGGATGCCATCTAACTCACCTCATGACAAATGCACAGCCAGGATTTGTTCTGAGGGGGAGTTAGAGATGTAAACAGTGTGTGCCCTGTCTCCCCTCCAGCTCCCCGGAGGTCATCCTGGGATATCGCAGTAGGCGGCCTCAAATGAAAACATATGGAGGTAAACGTATGGAGGTAAACAAGGCTCTGAAGCTTTGTTTTACATTCTCTCTCTCTCACACACACTCACACACACACACACACACACACTCGAGGTACCAGGTAAGCTTGTGCCAGTCGGCCGCCTGAATCAGCCAGGCATGTGGAGAGGGAAGTGGTGCAGTGAGACAAGATATTTCTCCTCTATTTTAAGCGGCATCCTAACAAGCGTCCACAGACAGGGCTGTAGGGGAGCAGGGTAACTGCTGAGCCTGGCATCACACAAAGCCCCAAACAGAGCAGCCAACGGGGCTAACAACCATCAGCAGCCCAACCAGCTGCCGCCCAGTGCCCCGGTCCAGGCACCAACACCCCAGGGAGGACAGCGATCAATAAAACCCACAGCCCTGGAAGATATGCGGGAAGAAATGTGTTGAGGCAAAACAAGCTCATTTAAAGCTAAACTGTCCTATCAGTGGGGTTAGAGGAGCATGCTGAATATCCCTCCAGAGAGCCAGAAAGGAGGGGATGTTACATTCACTGTAAGAGGCTTTTGGATGGTCTGCAATTTGGAAGGTCAGAGTAATTGGCCTAATGAGGGTTCTTTCTAAAACCTGCAGTGTGTGTGTGTGTGTGTGTGTGTGTGTGTGTGTGTGTGTGTGTGTGTGTGTGTGTGTGTGTGTGTGTGTGTGTGTATCCTGAAGCAGAAGAGCAAGACAGAGAGGGAAAAGTGTTAAAAAAGAAGAAGAATTGACGGATGTGAAAACATCTGTTCAGTCACATGGGCAATTTGACAGTGAGAAGGATGAGTCTCACTCCCTGATGCCGAAAACATGTTGAAGTTTTTTTTTTTTTTTTTTTTAATGTTTCAACATGAATTGGCCTTTTAATGAGCAGAACTTTAATGTTTCAGAGAATTCCTTTCTTTATTCAAGTGTGTTTGGGGCGCTGAAAACTCACTCCTGTGTGCAATACTCCAGCCTGTCTCCTCTCGTTACTGTGTGTGTGTCTTCTCTAACCGAAAGAGTGCAATTACCAGACTTATAAAAGATATTTTCGCAAAGATTAAAATTGTGAATCATCTATGCGCATAATCTGTATGAACTCCTAATATCACTCCAGAATTCATCAGACAAATTCCTACTCCTTTCCACTGGCTGGCTGATTTCACGACTTTGTGACCTTTTTTAAAATTGTAATAGTGATCAAGAAATATTCAAGGACGAACTAATGTATTTCTTTCATTTCTTTTAAAGCCTCAATTTATTTCATTCATTAATTTCTTTGTGAAGCTTTTCTGTATTTCTTTAGTTTCTTTGTAAAGCACTGTGAATTGCCCTGTGTTTGAATGGTGCTCTATAAATACATTTGCCGTGCCTTGCCTTGCCTTACTGTTTCTATACCTGAACAAAAATATCATTTTCACCTTTCACTCCATTGAATTAATATCAATACATCAGTTATTGTTGTAGTTCTTAAGTCAGACTGCAAAACTGCATATAAGCTATAAAAAATAGTATCAGTAATTGTTTTTACTTATGTTGCTAATCAACATGGCACAGTCATCTTAACTAGTGCATTCATCAATATTTTGTCAATATATGCATTTTGTTGATAGTACAAATGTTTGGTTACACATAATATCAGGCATAAGCGTCTTTGAAGCGAGCTGTCAGCAATAGCGGCGACAGAATTATTTCGTTTTTCCTCTCCATAATTTTGTGATCATCACTGGGGTCCAACCATCTGACTGCAGAATCGTGCTACAAGAATGGGGGTGCATGGCGGTCCGCTGGTCTGAATACACTGAAGAACGAACTCAACATCCACAAAAATGTCTCTCCCTCCAAAACACAACAAAGTACCAGTGGAGCAGATGGAGCTGTGTCGCTCCTTCCATTGCTGCAGTTTGGCCAGTTTTGGGTTTTTCTGAGCTCAACCACTCAATATGGGTCAGGCAGCCCTCACCATAGTGCACGGAAGCTTTTTACACAATCACTCCACACAGGACATTTGTCTGTCTTATCCAATTCACTGGGATTTGGTTAGACAACTTTCTTTGGCTACGTCTTCTCTTCTTGCTGTATGTCTGTCATTACAGGGGTCGCGTTCATTTTAGTTTATAGAAATATGGTGATGATGACGGAGTCAAAAAAAAATCAATGTTCCATGATCCATTCGTGAAACTTGACATGTCAAGAAGAAATAATAATATTGTGAGTTGGACAATCCTCTATGACAACAATATTGACAATATTATTATTTTTTTTTTTAGAATTGGAGCAAACACACACACATATTACACAATCATCCCAAGAGACAGGTCTACTCGAGAGACGGGAGCACTTACTGCTGCAAACAAAGTGTTTTCCAAAATGTTTTCACGATTATTGAGACTCGCTCTCGCTCTATGTCAGATTTGGAAAAGATTTGTGACTAAAAATGAATGGCGCCGGCTGTTCTCGCACATGTCCTCGGCACATGATAAGAAAATCCAATTCAAACTTGTAAAACACGATCAATCTGCAACACACACACAAGGATCTGCTTTGAAAGTTGCCTGCCCCTACTGGGTGAATCCGTTTGTAGGAAACGCCACGATTGAGTGTTGGATAATTACTCTCAGGTGAAGATGACTGAATGTGACGCGTAAGAGTTTTGTTTCAGTTGACTGAGAAATTAACCACAAGCGGCGTCTCCATCAACCGTCTGTGACGTTCGCTGATGAGAACTGCATGGTGCGTTTCATGTCATTTTATTGCAAATCAGGAAGTTGCAGGCAGTCATTTGCTCGCTCAAACACATGGTGAATGACAGTGATTTCTGGGTAGTTACCCGTAACGGCTTCTTTGTGTGTTCACTTGAGGTCAGACTGTGAGACAAATGTTTGAGACGTTTCATGGATAAATCATGTTAAATTGGACAGATTGCAAGTGGGTTATACGGCTTCCCCCCCCAATATACATCTGAGTCCTCATTTCCATCAGCACCCAGCAAGCGCGACGTTACCAAAACCATTACACCCGCAGTGGCCACGTCTTTAAGAGCGAGTTGCTCCTCGAGGGTAAAACAAGCAATGAGCGAAAAGGATGTATAAACGAACAATCACATACATTTGTGTTCGCACAATGGGAGTAAAAGTAAAACGTTATCAGAAAAAGATTTGCCAGTAAAGCACATATATACCTGAAGAATTTATTGAAATAAAGTCACAAAGTGGAAATACTTTACTTGCTCGGGCTTGGTAAATAATGACTACACGAAGTGCAGACAGTGCGTTTGTTGCGTCATCTAATTTAGAGCCTTCCGGTTGCTGTTGTTCTTTAATGTCATTTTTAGAGTGTATTGACAGACGAGAACATCAACGCCAATGTGGTTGTTTTATCACTTGTGACAACTTTCAGAAAGTTTACTTCGTTTACCAAGAATAGCACGGTCTTATACAGAAAAACAGAATAGCACGGTAAAGAGTGAAGGGAAGATTAAAAAAAACAAAAAAAAAAAAGATTATCATTGTGCCTTTGCTTGTTCTTTGTCTACGACTCACTATATTTCTCTTCACTGTGCGGGAAAACTAATAATTGGAGTGAAGAATCCTATATTTAATACAATTCCGTGTGATTTCCACATTGCATTTCCAGCATGGAAGACAAATTCACAGGTAAATGTGTACATGTCAACAGTATGAAGTAAAAAGAAACAGAATATTGTGTTATTTTCTAAGTTGGGTGAACCAAGTCTTATTTCCTCCCTCCGATTCTTTTCAGGGACTTGTGGAGAAAAAGTCAAGCAGCTGCTATAACTCAGCCGAATAAGTTGAGTCCTCCGTGTGTTGTGAGTATAATAAGAGGACACATATGGTTCGGCTTGAGTAAAGTCATTTTATTCACGGGCGCGTGCAGAGGCCGCGAGTGTTTCTGCGTGTGAGGAGCCATGCAAGATGCAACACTCGTGGCACGTCTGGCAGACCGCAGACCTTGTGCTGTCATCCTCTGTCGAGAAGGCGCGACTGAGGTGACATTCATGTCCTCGGTAATTATCAGGACTATGATGTGGGAACATTAATGATGTATGAGGGCCCAGCGAGGGGCGAGAGCCGTCTCTTCATCGGGCCTCATTACTAAGAGATACCACCAGTGAGAGGGAGCGTGCAACCGCCACACCCAGCCCGGACTCAACCCGACACTCCGCAACTCTTCACTCTCACGTCTGCTTCTTTCAGCCCCGTCGTTTTGCTGTTACACAACATATTAATTTAAAGCCATTGACACCAGTAGGATTCTGTGTACAAACACTGTTTCTTCCTTTCAAATGGGCTAATCATGTTTAGCCTGTCGGCTCTGACTTATCTGCTCCGTTCAAGGGGGAAAATCTGGAATTAACAGAGTTGTCACATTCGAGAAATTGGAGTCAGGGTGTCAAATCGAGAACGCTGATCCTTGTAGACCTTCATTTTGGCCTCTTGTAACTAGAATGGACAAGATGTCTGATTATCTCTAATTAAAAATGATTAAGCACCTACTTGCAGCAGTCAATGACCATTGACTTGGGGGAATGCTGATGTGGTGAGTGTGGTCCTTTTTGGGTTAATTCCAGCAAGCCTTCAGATTTTTCATTTCAAACTAGGGACAGTGCTCATTGACCAGATTTAAATCATTAAAGCCATCCACTTCTCTCCTGCAGGGGGATTATGGATCTCTGGGCTGCCTGTGCTGTCCACTTCATGCATGCTGAGCAGCGGGGAATAGGCGATGGAGCAAGTGAACATGGAGCGCAATAAAGGGTTCAAAAATAAAATGAAGACAGAGGGAATAAAGTCGATTACATCTCCAGATTGTCAAACATTTGATTGTGAACCAAAGTCGGAAGATCAACAGGAAAGGAGGAAAAGTCAACATCTCTGCAGATCGCTCGGGGACTGACAGAATTACGCTCGATGAAAGTTATGACATATTCGCACGCCAACGAGCGCTCCCATTGTGTTGGTTTTTTTCTTTTTCTTGTTTCATGAGTGGTACAGCTCTGAGAGATGTCACCTGGCTCGTCTTGCTGTCATAATCCAGAGGGCACGTGCATGACTTCCTGTCTAATCAGGTGTGGTATCCATGGAAACTGGGGTAGCGGGATGTCATGTACGGCATCTCGTTTCACAACACTCCTGGCAAACAGCGGGGCTGCGGGACTCGCGGCCCACATAGAGCATGTTCTCCACGTTCAGAACAACACGCCTCATCACAGACACGCCGCCAAACCCAGTTTCCCATAATATCCTCGCGGCTTCAAGGCACAAATTCGGATGTTTGACAGCATTTCATTAGGATCCCCCGTGCTATTCATCCTGAGATGCAATTACAGATAACATTGTTTTAAATTGATTTTGATTAGCAAAGGAACACAAATATCAAGAAAAGAAAAGAAAGAAAAAAAAAACTTGAGGAAGTGAAAACAGAAACTAAACAACAGCAACATGTTCATAATCCTGTCGAGGGCTCGAGCGACTTAAAAATGGAAGACCCAAATAATCATAAGACATTTAGACTCCGGTGAGATATGAAACACGTATGACTTCATTGTACATAAGACGGAGTGTGGTGTGCTGATCTGTTCCACCTCCCGTATGATTGGACAGTGTTTCTTCCTCCTGATCAGATTGTGTTGAATTTGGAGTGTGAAAACATTTAGATTTTATAATTTCATTCGTCCACCTTCTCTACTGCTTTATCTGACTTTGGATCACGGCTCACTTGAGCCAATCTCTGCTCACTATGAGTGAATGCAGAATACACCAGGAAACAGGTCGCCAGCTTATCAAAGGACAAACAGGCATATTCACACTAACACTAATATCTAAAGATATTTTTTGCAGCGCCTCGTCAACCTCAAATGCAAATTTGTTTGGGATCTTGCATGGAGACCTCGGGATCGGGAGAACACATGCACAGGGAGAACATGCAGACAGAACAAGCCACAAGGAAACGCCTGCGAGCCTGGAATCAAACGGGGAATTTGCTCACTCACTGTGAGGCCCTGTGAGTACACCACTGTTCCGTATTTAATCAAATTACACATAATATGAAACCTTTCTGAAAATATTATAGTAAATCTAAATCAATGACACAAGTTGCCTCTAATGCAAGATTCTTGTCTTTTATCCGTTTATACAAAATTTACCAAAATTTTACCATGAATCTAAATATCAAATTGCACCTGTATAAATGGCAAACGATAAAAGCAGCTCCAACAATAAAACTCCTCATCGGTGAGTCGTTGCTAAGTAATTCATATGCCAGTGAATGTCATCTATAAATAAACCCAACATAGCAGCATAACATTTATTACAGCAGCTCCACACAGAAGTGCAATTAAGGTTGTAATGTGTGATGCCATGTTTACCTCGTTTACCGCCGAGGTTCAACTTGTTAGCGTCCTCGTACTGATGATCTGTTGCAAAGCAGAAACCAAGTGCAGCCAAACACTAATGGGAATACCACTAATCTGGCAAGCATTTGGTTAAAAACTAATTAGCTGGTAACGTTATAGATCTTTATCACTAGCCGTACATGACTTCCTGAGCTGTGGCTTCAAACATGTCGGACCTTTGAACGTCCACCACCTGGAGCACATTTTATAAACATTACCACAAAAACAGTGAAAAATTTGAAGATTTTCTATCTCCACGTAACGTAGCTGTACTGCTCCACTGGACTTATAAACAAACGCTCTCGGTTTGTTTTATTGAACAAGAAAATGAACTTAAAGTCCTTATGTGTAGACTCACCGATATGACTCCTGTTAACCAATAGCTGATATTAGAGTTGAAATGATCCACCTTGCAGGCCATGGCTGAAGATGGCTGCTTGTTGGCATGTGGCCAACTATTAACCATGGTTTTCTAAGCTTTAAGTGAAGTCCATTTCACCTCATTTTATCCACAGGAAGTGTGGACTCCACAAGAGATGGCAAATATAGCTGTGCTTCCCTCGTAGCCAGAGGTGCAATCGGCCTTTGTCTGGTCACCCAGTCTGCTTTCCTCTGTCTGGTAGAGTCACCTGCACATTGAAGCATTCTCTCTGTAGATTAGCACTGCGGCTAATTGAGCCAAATAATTCCAATAGTTCAAACATGCAGCTTACCTGATAGCAAAACAACAAAACTTTAGAAGCTAGAACACGGCATATAACATACATTACTATCGACTGCACTCACTTCAAAGCCTATAGAAGTAATTTCACAGTGTCTACATAAGTGAAAAGCTATTTTCTTTACCCGAAGCGCTTCAGCTGAACTCACTTGTACAAGACGACATCGTGCAGCACGAGGAAGAAAGCAAAAGATGCTTTCTTCCCATATAGGCGGTATGCTGGTACGCCTGCGTTTCAAAAACCAGCAATGTGTACTATCAGTTAGGTCACTGGAGCGCATTTGTGTACTGGGGCATTGGCGCTGACTTATTAAGCAGCGAGTGTGAAGTTTAGCCACGTACAGAGAAACAGCAGACTGAGCCAAGCAGAAGAAAGTGGGGGTTTTTTTTTTCTTCTTTTTTTCTGGAAAGTGGCTCCAAGATGTGCCATGGCTTGAAATAAGTGAGGAGTGCTTTATGGCATTGTGCCACAACTACAGCAATTGGTTGCACAGCGCACACACTGTAAAACCGGGCTGGTCACAACGTTTATCACAGTGAGACCTTCAATTGCTCTGTGGTCAAGCTGCTGCAAAAAAGGCTGCTGTGCTGAAGAAAACTGAATGCAGAGAATGGGATTTCTAATGGGAAACTGGGTTTTATGTCATCAGACAGGCTGCATGGAGGTTCCATGGCTTTTTGCATGTCATCAAACCACATTATTCTCTTCTGCACTGTCTGCACTGCACCTTCATCCAGTTAAAGAGCTGTGATGCGTTGGAACCGATCAAAACAGAGTCAATAACCTTGAATCCGTGTTATTAGGCTGAATGGGGAAAACCAAGGACCCCCAAAAAAATGCATGCAAGCACAGGGAGAACATGCAAACCACACAGAAAGGCAATGACTTGCTCATACAGCGACACACCACACAGCAGGCTCTTATCATGTCATTCAATCTATCCTATACTCTTGTGTTGTATATTCTTCATTCTGCATCGGAACATTAAAGTACAATCTATTCTGACTTGCATGTGCTGTGCACCCTGAGCATTGTTAATGTTTTACTTGCCTCAGGCTGAGTTCCTTACTGATGGACAGGCCGCTTAGGTATCACAAGGTCCAAATATTGACTCCTTACACACATTTGGAAACTTAAAATGTGCATTTCTAGATGCAGCTAACGATTAGAGATCAAAAATCTTATTGTATGTGACCTCTAGTTTGTGAAAAATGCCTTCCCGGAGACACCGTTTTTATCATGAAGGCTTCGCAAACAACTTGTATTCAACTCGGGCCCATTCTTTTAAATGCTTAAAGTGGTTTCAGTTGTTAAAAGTGCTTAACGCAAACATGCATACATCCTCAGTCTTGGTTTGACTCTTGTGCTTCCACAAGTTTGTGTTTTTTTTTTGATAGTTGTATGTGATGTCGCAATTGGTGCAATTGTTTCCAAACAACAATCACAGAAAAGAAAGTAAATCAAAACATCTCTGAGGTAGCATGAGAGTTATAATGAGATAAGCCTAACCTGTTGGGGTTCGGGCTGGATTTGAGGTTAAAACAGATCATTTATTCATGAAAAGACCTGACTTGTAGGAAAAAATTGTGGCCGTCTACAGTTCATCAGTATATATCCTGTTGAACGTTTCTCTGCTTTTATCATTAAAAAAAGTCCTTAATGTAATTGCATTTGGAAAACTTCAAATAGGATATGATCATTTTCTTAAAAAAAAAAAAAAAAAACACTGCATCACTACTTGTGTGAAAGAGTTTAAATCTAAATGTGAACAACGGCCACAACAAATTTACTCCCAGCAAGGTCCAATTGTTCCGCTCCGCAACTACGTACAATTGCTCTCTGATTGTCTTCATGTGCTCAAATGAGCCGAGCTCAGGTGGAAACCACTGCAGGGTTCTTATCCGTAAACAAAGTAATTCACTTTAAGCACAAAGACGTCTCCACAGTTCCTCTGAGAGCGGATAACACAGTGACATTTAACAGGACAAAGACTCCGTGGATCCAAACAATGACAACGACCACAACTAACTTTGTATACAAGGTTGTAATCAGTTTTACATCAGCGGACACATACAACTGAACATTAAACGCTAGTAATAATCTGATATGGTGGAGTTTAGATGTCTATAACTGGGTATGGACTGCCTGCTGTACGAACTTTCATCATACTTGGCCACTATCAGAAAATTTATAGATTTAATCAGACCTGATTAAAGATTTACAAAGCAAACGTGAAGCCCACGTCTCCATCTACTAACTTTTCCCAAATGATAAGAAGGAATAGATTCTCTAAAGTCAATTGAAATGCACTGCATGCTGGGAAGTGCGCCAGGGAGCATAATTAAGATGTTCTTTCAACTTACAAGTTAAACTCACAGGAGTTCTGAAGCTGATAACCAGCAAGGTGAAACTGACAAAAGTATGAATGAGAAGTGAGCCACTGAGGAGGGAATGAATAAAGGATTAAAGAGTAATTTCCATTTTATTGTTTTTCAGCGCCCAACAGTGACGCTTTGATACCTTGATTAGTTTTTCAACACGCACGTAAGCAATAACGCATCAAATTTCACCAGTTTGCAGAGATATGTTGTCGTTTTACCAGGAAAAACAAGCAAAAGTTTAGCAACCACTGCGTTACTGTAAAAAAAGATAAGCTACTTAGTTGAACATTAACTAAGGTCAGAAGGACAAATCTCAAGATTCTTTCAAGAAACGACGTCAACAAATCAAATTTTTTCCATCAATATTTATCATTTCCATGCAGAAAACTGTGTAACGCCTGTTTTTTAAAAAAGGGAACATATCAACTATTGTGGGATGACCAAAGATGTCCACTTGTTGATGCCTTCGAGAAAATGTCCACTTCCACATTTTCTCAAGGGACTATCTGGCATTTATTTGACTTGACTGCTGCATCGAACAGAATGCTCCGGGACCTTGCAGCATGTGAGGGGATCCCCCCCGAGAGGATGGCTGGTGGGCGGCTGCATTGCACTCACAAACAGAGAGCAGAGGTCGGAGCCACAGAGCAACAATGCTTCAAATCTGCCCAGAAGATTCAGTTATTCTCAGCTGTTCATTGTATCATTACACATTCTTTGTTGGTGTGTTCATACAGTCGGAGCGCTAAATATGGGAACAACACTTCCTAAACTGTTTCCCCGCACTATGCTCATTGACACTTCAGTAATTAAAGCTCTGTTATCCATTTCGTAATTCCATATAGTTACTTCATAACATACATCCTGTGTGTGTCGTTGAGTTGAGGCATGAATGGCACTGCTGCGAGCTGCAGAAGATATTAAACCCACAGCTTCAGTGTGGGAACCAGACCTGCTGCTACTCTACTGTGTGCAGTCAGGTAATTGCTAATGGTGGGTGTCATATCTTAAAACCTAATGTTCGCTATTTGTCAGCTGCGATGTCTCCTTTTACTACCACTTTATTTTTTTCTAGTTAAGATTCTCTACCGAGATTAAAAATCTCTTTTTCACAAGTGTGTAATAGTCAAACTGGTGGCAATTATGTGCAATCTACGAGACACAACCACATAAACACACAGTGTCTAATTGAATTTTAAGAAAAGCAGTACCGGGGTGAACACATTGTTTTATAACAAGTAACACTGACATTCGAGTGAGGGTTCATTTAACTCTTTTAGCAAAGCTGTAAATCTACCCTCTGTGTGGGTATTATGGACTGTGTTTTTCACAGAGCCTCTCAGATGGTTCACTTTGTTGTCATTAAAAGCTTCTGGTGTAAAACTGATAAAACATTCGCTGAAATCAACAAATATACAACTGCATTCCTGCAATCCACAGTTTGTGAGTAAAGCAATACTAACTAAACTGATCTTGCTGGAACTGAAACCAATCAACAACGTCTTAATATAACTGTCTTCTGGAAGATAGTTCACGGTAGTAATGATTTTTAGAATTTTAGAATTTTGAAATATATATAAAACAAGCATATCTTTGTTGAATGAAATTATTATTGATGCACAAACCAACACTACAGCAATTATCTGATAACTTGTAGGATAGGGAGAGTACGTGAAGAAATACTAAAGTAAAAGTAGAGAGTATGCATAGAAAAAGAGCTAATATATGAAAATATATGTTGAAGAGCCTTGCCTCTAATTTATCTATAGAATGCAGAAGTGCCGCATTTCAGAGGAGAGATATTTCGTTTAAACATTGTCAGGAACAAAATAATTATTCAAAACTGTTATTCTGTTGAACATTTTTTAAATAATTTTAAACAGAAGTAGCATCATTTTTTATCATTATTTCATTCCAGAGATTTTATAAGTTGTATTTATGACATTGATTGTGGAAGAGATTTTATTTGAGTCACATGAAAACATGCTGAGGAACCGCTGTGAAACCTCTCTATATTTCTGTATGGTTATAGAGACAATTATATTCCCATAATTTCCTCTAATTTCAACTCAATTTTCCATCCATACGGAGGAGGCATACTTTGAACAAATCACAATTATCTTTCAGTCAGCTTCATCATTTAGGCATCTTGAGGCCAGGCTGAGTGCGCTTGGATTCGAGAATCAAAATATAGTTACCCTAAAGCGTACTTGTATCAGTGAACAACATTATAAACTGAATGCGAGGGGCTGGAGTTGAAATTTGAACCTACTCAGTCCCAAAAAAAAGGATCCCTCAGTAGTTGTTGATGTTGGGGAGATTTTGTGTAGCTTGATGCCGCCCTGTACTGGTGATGTGTCCACTAACACAGCCACCCTGCACGGGTACCAACTACTCTCTGGATGCAGTTTCTTTCCTACAACCTGAAGTTTTATGCGTGTATTATTAGGTGACCAAAGCAATGTTTAGTCAATTCTGCTTCACAATGATAGGAAGAGACGACGCTGAAGGATCGAAGCGTAATGATGCCGGTTCGTATGGTCAAGAGCACGCTGAATAAATCCTACTGGTCATTCCGCAGTGTTTTTAACTACCACACACATTGAAACAATAATATTTCTTCGAAGAAATCCAGTCGTTTCCCCAACGCTAAAATGAATGCAAACAAATTCTAAAAGTATCAAGTTTCAACAATTTAGCAAATACTTCCCATCTCCTCTCCTGCATTTCGTAATTTTTACTTCCCTCCATGACATACCGTATCTTTCATACAGAGAGTGCGTTTGCATAAAACTGTCACATTCTATGCGTGCAGTGAGCCAGGCACAACAAAACCAAAAAGTGGAAAAAAGAACTGTTTGCACCATCAGAGCTGTTGGCTTGGTGGAGAATGATGTCTCGCACGTATTTGTCTTCATCAAACAGAAAAGTGTGCCACAGCTGCAGGAAGACTTCAACACAACTCCCGGTAATGTGAATTGCCCAATAAATGTATAAATAATACATACAGTATTCAATGGAATAATATATCAATATGAAAAAAAATACAAAGAAAATAAAATCAAGCAGCATTTTATATCATGAATAAGTATATTCAGTAACAGTAAATTTGTACTGTCCAATTTGGCGTCTCTGCTTAGTTAACTTAATACGCTTACACATTCAGGCATTTTACTGTTTGTTGATGGCGAATACGTTCTTACCTGATTGTAGGTCATCATCAGCACTTGATGATCTTTGGGAGTGAAGCATGCCACACTGAGCTCAACCAGTAAATCTGTCATCGACGTGGCTGTTTAGAAAAAAAAAAGAAGAGTAAATGAGCAGGTGTCGATCAGACCAAGTCACTCCTTTTCAACCTGTCTTGGCCTTGGGCGAAATCAAGCAGGTTTTGTTGCTTCTCCCAGATGTTTTGATATCACTTTTGTGAAATATTCCCTCAAGTCTTCACAGTATTTGCAATATGAAGTACTGTAGTCACTTACAAGAAAAAAGGTTGGTCAGGATAGTTTACCGCTGATTGAAGTAACAAAGCAAAAACTGTTCATTCAGAGTGGTACAGGTTAACACAATGCACGGCCACAAAATGTATGCAAATGAAACTACAGGCAGCCAAATACCAGGTGAGAGTTAAACATTGAGTAAAAGGTTCTATGCCAGTTTGAACTTTGTTGTGATTTTACAACCAATCTATCATCTACCAAAAGTTTTACAATGCTATAACACAGGTTTAGTTGTTTTAGACAAAGATATGGGATTCACTATTAGAATCGACACATAAATATTTTACCAGTTTTTTGTACTCAGCTGTAACATAAAGATCTTTTTTGCTGTTGGCTTGGATATTAAAACAGTGTGATTCGTTTTTCTTCTTCACGTTTCAGTCGCTGACTTTCTGTGCGTTTTGGTCTGTAATGTTCCATCAAAACATGTCCATCACCTCACTTTTTGTGGATAAACGTCCTGCCCCAGAGATTCACAATAATAAATGTAAATGGCCACGACATAACTGTGAAAAGGAGGGAAGATTGAAGTAAATGAGTTTCAGCCTGCTGCTTCTCTTAATTATATGCGTGTGGATAGTATGTGTGTGACGATGGTATGTCAAGCCTAAGGTTGGTGGAGTGGCCGGGGCTAATATCAATTAGCATGCAATATCAATTAGCGACCAATCTCACAGCACATTAGTGGCGATAATGGGTTGACCCCTAATACGACCTGTCCACTTCATTTCACCGGATCCTTCTGGAATAGTCTCTAAACACTACATGCTTGAGGAGCTGGGACTGTTTGCACAAACAATGTGGTAAAATACTTTAATAATTGAAATCACCCTTTCCTGAGGTGAGCTTTTTAAAATTCAGGTATCAAGGACCGGCACCAATGAGAAATATCACGAGACTTTCAACCCCTGCTCACCGCTGAAGCGGACCTCAGCCTGGATAGTGTCTGAAGGGTCTATAAATGTTCTATGCTCTGTGTCCCGTGAGTTACAATGCTCAGGGCAGGCAATAACTCACACCATTAAACATAACGAGGGCTTAGATAGAGCTTAGGCATCGGCAACACCGAAAAATAATGTCTAATCCTGCCATGATGTGGTGTAATATTCCTTTCCTTAGTTTTGACAACTAGCGACAAATCCCGACAAGCCCAGAGGAGTTTTTGTCATGTAATGACTCACGGCAAGGAAGAGGCCCTCTTATGAGTTCAATGATCTGATTGTTTTGAAAGCAAAGACTGCTAGATTTAATGATTTGCATTATCCTTTCAACAAGCATGTCTGTTTTGTCAATAAGAAGAAAAAGAAGAAAACCCAAATGAAACGCTAAAGAAGCTTAAGGACATTTGTTTGTGCTTTTATTGGATATGGTAGTTTGTGCAACCCTAGAAAACCTTGAACAACAAAAGAAATGAGGGCTCGATTTAGAGATAGCAGGACTTAGGGTCCAAGCTTTTTCTGGGATTAACTGGAGTTAGTACCTTGCTGTTGGATTCTCCTACCAACCAGCAAAGCTCCGGATGACATTATCATCCGTCTCGGCTCGTTTTTGATGTCTGGTGAATACAGACAAATCTGTTTTTGTGAAAAAAAAAGAAGAAAAAAATAGTCCATCTTGAAAAACCCTTCTACACATTCCGTCAGAGCTTGGACAGAGGACCTGAACACACGACTCAGGGACAGACTTTGCTCTTGCAGTCTATTCTTCGACTTTGTGTTCACATGGAGGTAGTGCATAAGAGCAGGAGAACAGAAGAGAACAAAGCACCACCTCGGTGTGACAAAAGACGCAAGGGTTGACAAAGTAATGGCTGGAACGAACACTCGAGCAGACACAGACATGAGAGACGCACTGGCAACTGACGAGACTGACTACATAAGACACGTTGGGAATGGAGAGTAAAGGAGGCAAAGCTGACAACACTCAAGGATTAGTCATGGTGAGGGAGTGCAGAGGAGGACACGGAGGTGGAGTCAGACATTAGAGATGAGAAGAGAGAAGGTGAACATTAACGCAAATATCAAATCGAACAACAACCAGCACAGAGACACTGGCTGCATGGAGGAAGACAGGACTATTGGACGATTATGGATTAAGAACAGACGTACAGGGGAAATCTAACTCCACAGCATGATGTGAAATGAGGGAACCACCGGTCCAGACAGACCCTGACCCTGAAGCAAAACCCTTGTCTTCTTTATTCTCACTGCAACACTGTGCTGTCCTCAAAATGTGCTTTGTTTTCTTTTTCTTCTTCTTCGGCAGCAGATGCTCCAGTGACTTTGAACAATCTGATCTCCGGGTCATCGACCTGTAAAATCTGGGAGCTCATTCAAGGGTACTTAGTGATACAAAGGGCTACTTGTTACATACGCCCTGAATAATAAAAGCTGTTTCATTAATGACATGAGACTCCGACTGCCACATTTCTGTACACTTTTGGTTACACGCTTTTCACCAAATTATTTTGTTGATTTTGTTTGTACTGACTTCTATCTTTAGAACATGTCCGCTGGTACTGGCTCCCGCTGATCTAATCAGTTTATCCTTGAGTGAGAGTCAACATGTGGACCAAATGTATATCTTTAAGGCATTCCAGAGATTCTGTGATCTTAACCTGTGACCTGGAATTTGTGAAATCTGACCACAGTAACCTTAAATCAGCATTAGTCAAAATATGAAAACATTCTCAAGAGGCTTCCTGAAACTATTGTAATCATAAAAAAAATGGTAAAAATATGAATACCAACAATGTGTAAATCATAAACCCATGGGTAGAAGTAAAAGTTAAGTTAACTATCATTGGCGAGGCGAATAAAAAAATACATCTTAGCAGCAAATATGATCCAAATTAGTTTGTTGATCCTTTAAAGTTGTAGTTGCTGTAGATTTCTTGATGTATAGTCGTACTGTTTGCTAACCTCGGTAATATATATTCCATGAGGCACTTCAATCCCATTCCCTGTGGAACGTGAAAAGAGGTTTAAATTTGATCACGAGATGAGAACGATGCCGCTCATTCACATTTACAGTACACGCAGAGTATTTGTTCAGCTGGAAGAGGTTCATCTATTATTTTTACTCATCCATAATGCCCGGATTTATGTCATTACATACCTCTGTGATTAAAATTTCTTCACTCCACCACCGTTATGCCGCACCCGACTGCTGTGAGCATGAGATCGCAATCTGTTATCTGTGTGTTCGCGCCGTAGTTTCTCTGCCACGTTCATCTGTCACGGCGTGACAATCAACATTCTGCAATTAACCTGTTCTGTCACCCCGCGCTGAAAAGGACTGCTGGACTGGAGTTGAACTTCAGAGGTGGCAGCACGCCTTTATGAAGGGGGCGAGGGGGAGGCAGCAGGCTTGAAAATCAGAGCTGACGTGCTGCGTTCAGCAGAGACGATGCATATTTTATCACCGCGTAAAAAGGTATTTTCAAAGAGTCGGTGGGATAGCAAAACAACACTCTTGTTTCGCTTGCGCACTCTGCACGTGTCAGGAGTAAAATCTGCAATTATTATTGGCAACTTGCCAACTATTCGAATTCGATTGCGTTTTTCCATATATATTAAATATGGGGCAAGAAACAAGAAACGACATTTGCACCAGTCTGGCAACACGCGATGTGCCCTGTTCGTTTGCGACTCTCACCTTGTAAATGAGCATTCACGCCGAGGCCATTTCCATCCTCGCCATGTTATTAATGACGGCGTTCGGAGCCATTTTCTTTGTACAAATACAGCAGATTAACCTTGATCTTCATCGATCACTCTGATCTCCTCTGAGCGTTACGAGCAGCAAAGCTGGTGGCACACAGCTGTGGAGTGGAGGCAGCGTCTGTCTCTGCCACAGCGGGGTTTTTGTTGTGGCCTCTTCATAACCCTGCCGAGTGGAGGCAAGTCAAGGAGGAACCTGAGACTCCGGCTTGTTCTCCAAGCGGCGATTGAATTACATAATGTGGGTGAAATCCAATTGTCTCCAATCATCTCGGACTCCCGTGTTATCCATCATTTTTATTAGTGCGGCAGTGAGATAAGACTTTGTTATGTTTCTCCTCAAATCCATTTTCACATGACAAAGAATACCGATTAAATGTGTTTTAACTGTGGGGTTACTGGAATCACACCCGGACCGCTGTCCAGGTCGGTGCGTTGAAAACCGGACAAATGAATCAAACGGAGAAGTAGATGCTGGTGATTTCACAAAAGTTTTTGCGTTTTCAAGTGTCAAATCTTCCTGCGAAAAGGAGTACTGCGATGCCATAAAGTGTAGAGGAGCGCTGGCATGGAGACTGTTACACAGCACAGGGATTTATGAAATGAATTTCAATGGCACATTGAGCAGTTCATTGAGAGCGTGCCAAAAGTGAGAATCCTATGACGGATTGAGACAAATCACTGCCCAAATGAGCTGACAACAAGATGCCTGAGGCATTGCATTACTATTCAATTAGCATTTAAGAGGGCTTTGGGGAGAATTGCTTTGTTCTGTTTTGCAGATAAAATATGAGCATCTCCCACAGATTTCTCATTAGGGCCACTTTGAGGGTAACTTGCACCCCATTCATCTTCTCCAATGTGGACCCCCAGTGAATTGCAAGCTTCAGATCCAGAACAGAGAAGAAATACTATTGAGTTATGCTCATTGAAGCGCAACATGATGAGTACTTACGACATTCCTTCCTGTTCCTATCTGGATTTGCTGAAGTTGAGCAGTGATGACAAAATCCTTCCATTTGTGCTATTTTACAATTTTGATGAGTCTGTCTATTCTCTTTGACATCCTTGACACCACTATACCATCATTTTGGATTTGACTTTTGTTTGCTATCAGTTTCCTCACAGCACTACACGGCAAAAGAAACAACCCCCCCGTCTACAAAAAAAAAAAAGAAAAGAAGCGCTTTTACTGTCATAAATGTCTTATCACAGCCATCAGCTCATGCCATTTTCATTTTGTTTTAATAGATCCATTATGAAGAGTAATTTTCAAGAAAAACCTCCTTCCTGTCATGGTACATTAATCATTGCACTATAATGCTTTTTTCTTTCAGATTATGACAGGAGCTTGGCTCAGGGCTGATAAACACCTCGGAGATCTTGTTAGTGTTCTCCGGAGCTTCTGTGTGACCACAAAGCCAAACAACAAAAGAAAATCAACCGAGAAAAGGCTTGTTACGGTCTACTATAGAAACAAGGCTCCAAAGAGCGCCGCTCCATTCAATCTCCACCTGCATGCACCTTTTTCCTACAATCAATTTGATTTTCTCTTTTTAATTATGGCGGGATGATGATGTATGCTCCACTAATAAGACATGAATGGGAAATGAAAGGTCGCTGAGACCTAGATAAATGACTCCCATTATTTCACCAATCGGATAGAAGCCCCCTCTATATGTTCTAATTTGAATGATAATAAAATTCTGAATTGCTTTGTCCTAGCAGGCCTCTTTCTCCATGATAAGCAAGCTGGCAAGGTAACCTTGTCCTGTAACCTGGACTCTCATTGCCTTCGCAGAACATTGATTGCACCAGATTAAGAAACAGAAAACAGACACTGTTTGAGTATTAAACTCTGTTTCTGGTTCAAATTAGATGCATCTGAAATCTTTTTTTTGCCAAATTTTGGTTTTTATTATAACCTAAATTTGTTTTTCACGTAATTAAAATAAAAGTCTGAGAATTAATTGACCAACGGCTCCCAATCGATCTTAACGTAGCATATTGAACTGCAAATCAAAGGACGTTATATCGAAATGAAAGCGTTAACAAAGCACTGAGCGTCCATTATCTATTTTTTTGAATTCCTAAATGAGCTGCTTATTTTTAGTTTTCCCCATTGGCAGAGAAGGATAAGGTGGCTTTGGAAGTATAAATAATAAATCACATTGCCCTTGTCTTGGAATGCGTTTGAAAAGCAATGAAATATGATAAAGTGTCTCATCCGGGTTGTCTGATATTTGTGGCAGTCACTTGTGAGTTGACATGCAGCGCTGTATAGGTTACTGATGGCACAGCACAGCAAGTCTCAGTGGGTCTATAGAACAGGAAAGGTGGAGGCAAAACAAGTCGATCTCAGTCTGTAAATGTGGAAGAAGAGCTGCAGCTGTCTGGATTGAACACACGAGACACCACACAGGGTACTTCACGAGACGGGAACAATAAGAATATGTTAAAATGGTATTGTGTCTCATCATTTGGGGAAAAAAAGAAGTGTTGCATTTCATTTCAAGAATTTATTTGTCACTGCTTTCCTTTTCTCTTTTTTTAAAGAATTTAAAATCTTTCTGCTGGTCTACAAATCAGCAAATGGTCTCGGACCAAAAGAGATGCTGGATTTATTAGTTCCCGAAGAAGCATCCAGACTCCTCAAGTCGTCTGGTACAGGTCTACTTTGGTTTCCCAGAACCAGAGCCAAAGAAAGTGAAGCAGCATTTAGTTTATATGCTCGTTACTTTGGAACAAAATTGTGAACACATGAGATCAGCTCAAACTGTTGTCTTATTTAAATCAGGACTAAAAACACTGTTGCTCACTGCAGCATTCACGTGATTTTAATACATTACTCCTTCTAATCGTTCTAATTTTTCACTTTTTTTTTTTTAACTGGCATCATTTTAAATTCTTAACTATTTATTCTCCTTTTATAATTGCCTTTTGTCTTTCGAATCATCTTTTGTTTTCTTAATATCTTGTTTTATTTGTATGAGCTTAATGTTTAATTCTTAAAATTCTGTATGAAATGCAGGAATAAGTAACCATAAAGTAAGTCTTTTACTGCATTTATAGTCATACTGGGCATTTCAGCATATTCATAATAGCTGTACAAAACTGTTTAACAAAACACAATAGACATATCGCAGTATATTCATGCAGATAGAGACTTCTGGGGTTCTGTGACAAATCCTTCTCCATCTGGAACCCTTTGCCTGATGTTTCATTAAGAGAACCAGTTATGTCTCTTTATTTTAATTTGATTTTCTTATTTTTATAATCTTTTGTAGTTTCTTTTCCATTACCTTATTTACAACATCTTCCTCTACAACAAGGCTCAACCTGAAAAGATTTTTGGTCTGTATATCTTTGCTTTATACTTAATTGTGATAAAAGTTCCTGGGGAATAATTGTTGTGTATAGCATAGTGTGGCTGGACAATAGTGAATAAGTATGAACACGGAAGCAGTGTGCAGCACTAAAGTGGCCTTTTGCTTGTGGTCTTTATGTGTATGTACTTTGTGGTGCATGTACTGTATTTATGCGCTTGCTTGTATACAGTGCGCGCGCAGTGTGTGTGTCGTTTTTTTTTTTTAAAGCCTTTCAGATTAGTGCTCTTAAGAGTCACATGGGTGGATTGGGTTGTTTTTTTTGGAGATGGGAGAAAAAGAGAAATGGCAATGTTATATTAAGTTTATCCTTGTTGTATCTTGTACTTGTTTGCAATACAGTTAAAAAAATATTTTTTACACATTACTTGTTGTCTGTTCGGTTTTGTGAATCTTTGTGGTAAATCAGTCCTCTTAACATTTCATTTCACCTTTTTTTTCTTTTCTATTTATGTGTCTTTTTAACATTTTATTTAAAATCAGATTAATCAGATTAAGACCAACAGATGCAATTAAATATAATTCTGGCAGCACGACTTTTCCCTGGAAGCCACAGCATGTACAAGCTATTTAACGTGCGATAGCAGCCGAGGGCCACGTTGCAAATGGAAGTAACAGGTCAGCCCATGGATATTGGAACGCATCACACCAAATTGGATAAATGTGTTATTGTAATAAATAGCAATGATATGCTTTTATGGATCCATTTATTTTGATTAGGCATTGTATTGTTCCACTTTACAGAATTAATTGAATTTCTCATACGTTTGCTCAAATGGACAAACGAATTAATCAAGAATTGGCAAATGGTTCTCTGTTTAGCTGTGTGATGGGGGTGGGGGGTGGGGGGGGGGGGGGGGGGGGGGGCAGAGTGCTATGTATGGCTTTCTACTGATGTGTTGGGGTGCACGGCCCCGTGTGAACACTTGAGGAGCCGATTTGAGTCCACCGACAGGAAGAAGACGGCCACACAGGAAGACATCAGTGTTTGTTTCATATATATATGTGATCCTGCAGAAGCTTTCACGTACTCACCTCCAACCTCTGTCCACAAGCAGGAAATCTGATGCAATCTGTCATCTCGGCACTTTTCACTGCAGTCATTATCCTTGGACTACTTTTTGCCAGCTTGTTCGCAGCTACAAATGAATCACACTAATCATGTTAAACGTTTGTAGTTTGAGGCTGGGATGCAGACTAGAATGGAGCTGAACTATAAAAAAGAAAACCTGCAGGAAACAAGTAAGGAAAGAAAGACGCTCACACATTTTCTTTAAAGGAAAATAGAAAATACACTAAAATAGGTCTGTAATGACACAAAAAGCTAATGAATAAGACGTGAACTATATTTGTGCCTCGTGGAACAGTAGATTGTTTATTAAATTATGCATGCAACGATATCTAATGATATATATTCAGTTAGTTCAACAATATATTAAATTTGATATGCATGTATAATGTTGCTAAACAGGTCAGTGTGTTTTAAACCAAAACTAAGAAATTGTTGTGTAAAAAGAAACGTGGTTTCATTTAATGTAAAGGCAAATCTGGCAGATTAAAAACATAAATTATGTTATAGGTCCCATAGACCCATTTCTAGACCCATTTTAATTGTCAGTAAATCCTCCTAATGGTCACATATCTTCTACTGTATATCTTGAATGCCTCATTTTAATTGGTTAATTTTAGAATGGGAAATACAATCAGAAAGACAAGCCCTGCATTCAAAGCATTATTATGTGTGAGACGTGTGTGGAATAAACCTTTAACTTTAATGATACAGCGGACACATTGGCTTCCTTTTCTGGATGTACCGTGACCTCAGTATCTTCACTGATGGCGAGTAAAATAATCAGCCACTTGTTCATTCATATTTAATGCTTCTCACTCTAATGTGTGGTATCGCCACAGTTGCCAATCACTGGTGTCCAAGAGAATACGAAAGAAAGGCTCAGCAAGGAAGCTGAGCTAAGTTAGGGCGACTTCAAGATCAACGCTGACCCCCGAATTCAGAGATGGAAGGTCGAGGATCTCTAAAAACTAATTTCACAGTGACGATTCACTAAAATCAGAGGGTATTGGGATGGCAAGCTTTTGATCTCCGTTCCTATGTCTTTTCAATTCAGTTCTCTTAGTTGCAGAAATTATTTAAAATGCGACAATTGATTTGTTGATCCTCATTTCTTAGTTCTTCTTGCTGATGAACGAGTTGGAACATGAACCTTGAGATATTAATGAAGTTCGCTGATGCTGAACCAGACCAGGCCGGCGTTAAGATTCACACGGCGTGCCGCTAATACCAGATGAAGAAAAAGGGGAAAGTGCTGTCAGAGACATCAATAGATTTTTTTTTTTTTTTTAAAGAACATATCAAAGCGTGGTTGGTCTGAGGACATGATTGGGTGGTATACCTGTTTTTATCTCCAAATGCCGCCCTGATGTTTTCTGAAGCCTGCCTGCCACTGACACAGCCTTCAAACTACTGTATTATCTCCCCGCCGCCTTCCCCCTCCGCCTTTTGCCCTCCCCCCCCCCTCCTCTAGGAACATAAAAACACGCTGCAAGTCCCTGTCTCAGCAGAAAATATTGTGAGGTATGACGATGATGCGAGACTGGGTGCAGAAAGTTGCTTTGAAAATGTTGTACTTTACCACGTGCGGTCCAAAGCAAAGCAGATTTTTCGTAGGAGAAAAAAACAAAACTGTGCTAAAAATGCAGACACGTATATGATATGCGGCAACATTATCCCAGCTGAAGCGATGGGAGAAGAGTGGTACGTTTTAATGGACGTAAATTTAATCTGAGCAAAGTAGCGATTATGTAAATTCCTCCACACAACAATGGGATCATCAATAAGAGCGGGATGTTCATTAGGCTCAGCGAGCTTTAATATATGGATGTTTTGGCAAATACACAGAGCAGATTGGTAAGCAAGCGCACTCGTGCGTGATTTCTCTGTTAATCGCTTGACTCTGTTTTCAAATGTGTCAGCTGCAATGGGATGTTACTTCTTTTGCTCTCCTTACAAATCATATTAGCAGACACAGCTTATAGAGCCGGCAGATGCAGCCGCCGGAAAATGGGACTTTTCGTTTTTGCCCTCATCGCCCAATATTCCAAACAAGTGTGATTTTTATAGATTAATCGAAGGACGCCCGCACCTGTAGAGGAGACAAAACACCTCTCGAGCAGAGCGCCACTCCAAAAGTAATTGAACTAAGAGTCTCAATCTCGGATAAACGTGCGCTGAAATTAAACTTATGAAGAGATGAATGAACGGAGGAGGGAGAAACTTTTACTGAACATTTCTGGAGGAAAAGTTTCCATCTTCCCCTTGTATGAGTTTTCACCCAGTACTGGTACAAAAACCAGAGTGCGAGTGTGACGTGAACTCGGCTGTTGGTGGTATTGTGTGTCTGTTGATGGACTGATGATCTGTCAAGGTCCTCGGACTTTTCCCACAGTCAGCTGGGATCCAGCCATCAATCCTCCAGACTGTTGGAGCACTACACTGTTTGCTTATTTCTCCATTTGAAAATGTCCCATCACTGCAAATCAATAGTAAATCCAACTTCAAGGTACAGGAACTTCTCTTCCAGCGAAAGACACTCCCCTGCACGGTCTCAGATAACGGTCCACATCTAAACAAGGGACCAATTAACTCAACTCATAAATCAAAATATTCGACTTACACATGAACACACAAATGAAATGACATACATCTTATTACAAAAGCCATTAACTGAATGATGCTGTGAAAATGTCATTACTTAAATATGGACGTATGCACTGCACTGCTTATAAAACACAAAATGACACAATAACTTGAGAAATCTTTTCAAAAGTGTATGCAGTAATTACACTTACGGTTTCTAGTTGAATGAAGTGTTATTGAATATGGATCTATACCTTTTGTATGCATTTCTGTGTGTACTAAATCAGTTTAGCAAATATATAATTTTTCTATAATCACTAAATTATTGCAAAGGTGTGTGCTCTGAACTCTTTAACAATAATTGAAGAACTTATTCAAAATACGGACGGCATAACTGAAAATGAACAGAAATAAAGCACTCAAGCAGAGGCCAGTTGAAGGCCGGGATTGTTGGCATGAAAGATTAAACTTCACCTCGAAACTGTACGTATTTAGGTATTTGTGGTCTTGATTTCAGTGTTTCTAATTGATAGACTTTCCTGAATAAACAACATGGAACTATATAGGGAAGTAATGAAAAGTTAAAGCAACAGCACTCCGGCTGACAAACTCTGTGAGGGCATGTGTCTCTTAGAAACACAACGGTCCTGCAGTTATTTTCCTCACCCCGCCAGTTTGCTGAAGTTTATGAAAAGTACAGCAGCGTGTGATGGTCAGCAGGTCTCAGCTGTGAGTGCTGCAGTTCAGCGCTCGTTCAACATTAGTCTGCGGGGCATAAATATTAACAATGTACCTTCCTCCATCATTTAGTCCTCAATGCAACCAAAGAGGCCTGCCATTTTTTTTTTTTTTTTTTTGGGTGAACTCCAAGTTACTCTTAGTTTTGACTATGCTGTGCACCTTTTGGGTCAAGTGAGACGTTATGTTGGAGTTTTTCTTTCAGACAATATATTGTTATTTACCACGAAAATTGACTTGAGGCGTTGGTCCAATGGGGTGCGGCGGTTAAATGTTGGGATCGGAGTGCCTATCTGAATAAATCTGTCTTCACATCTAAACTTTACACAAATAGAAACATGCAGGTCTGCATGCACCCTCTCTGGTTCGCCTGCGTTTCCAGCTGCATTTTGCATGGCGAGGCTGTTTTGCTGCATCAAACTTCTGCTTTTCTCCTCAGTTTACTTTTTGCCTCATTCATTTATTTGGAGACAAAACTCGGTTCATTCTAAGGAGATTAAGCAGACAAACGTTTATTGACTTTTCTTCGTCACATTTAAAGATAATAAAATATGCCGATCAATGACGATTAATACAGATTCAGATTCAGTTGTGAATCCTCCCCTGACAAAAACCAACAATTGATAAAGATTTATTTTCATTTTTATATACACTATACAAACAAATCGAGGGAGATACACTATTTGTGTGTCAAATCTCAGTAACTATATGTCCAAGACTGCCGTGCGTCTTCTCAGGTACAAACTATCAAAGAGAGTCCCGAACCGTCAGTGATCGCAGCCGGGAGAGTCCCTCGATGGGCAATGATTGTTGCAACCCCCAGTACTCCGTCTCATAAAATATGATAATGTATTCATTTTCATCCCACCCTGTTTCCAAGTGCTCTGCGGGGGCACCAGGTGTGAATCGCCACAAAATGTTCTCGGTGCACTCCCTGGACATGCTGAGCAGGGTGCATCAGACTGATTTGGCCCAGAAAGAAAACATGGGGGCTGCTGCCATCATCACTATGGGTCATAAAGATGTTTTAAAACATAAACCCATAAGACAGGGGCATTTTCTTACAAAGGTAATCTCGGCACCTTCACATCTAAAAACTTGTGTTTGTAGTTGTCATTAATATTAATGGTAGAGGTTCAGAACTGACAGTTATTTGTCACATGTCCAAAGTCATTTGAAAAATGTGATGATGTACAGCTACAGAGGGGTTTTTGGAAAATATTAAATTTGAAGCATAAAGATTTCAAAAGATTGGAACTTGAGAGGGGATTGAGATAATTGAGAAAAATATTCAGTATGACCTAAAGGTGGTGAAGGAAGGAAATTGACTCATCTAATTTGCATACAGTGATGTCCAGGACGGTGGTCTTATTTGATCACTTTTTTTTTTTTTTTTTTTAAATAAAGTTGAACTTTAATATATTGGGCATTAAATTTATTTCTATTTTTAGTGCATCTTTTAAAAAAAAAAAAAAAAAAAAAGGAAAATGTGTTTTCAGAATTTGTTAAATGTAAATTGTTCCAGAAATAATCATCGTGAGATCTTTTTCTCTAATGTACCCAAAAAAGACCCATCAACAAGACATCTGGAGCTTGTTGCATTATCATTGCAACTTGGGTGCTCAGAGGGTTAAGTAAAAAGAAATAAAGAAAAGCATCAACTGGGTCAGAAGTCCCTGCAGAGGCTGAAGTAATTGAGGAGGGCCGAAGGGAAATGGGGTCACCATAAGTGAGTATCTGGTGTGGATGAGCTTTACTTGTCAAGTCCTCAGTGAGGTGAAGTGGGTGCATTTCAGCAGTGTTTTAGCACCGCATAAACTCCACGCTGATGTGGCTCTGTTTCGGAGAGGAAGTTAAGACATTTAATTACGGCTCGCTGGATCCGTGAACATCGCTGTACGACACCGAGAGCTTGTACATTCACCGAAATAAGCCTTAAACCTGAAGGCTCAGCAGTAAACTCTGAATGATCATGTCAACAGAAACTTACAAGAGGTCACCCATACTGTTCCCATCTTTACACCACAGCGCGGTTCCTCTAACTACCGTCTAATGAGACAGCTGACCCTGCTGGCTTGCTGCAGCCCACTCATCACCCAACAGACACTAATTCACAGCTGAGACAGTAATCGGTTAATGGGAAAAAAAATTGATATTGACAACCTAGAAGGCTTTAAGAAACAGGCTTATGAAAACGAAAAAATAAAATAAAATAAACATTTCTCCTCAGTTCCTCTAAGTTTGAACGCAGTTTGCTGTGGGGGCTGCTTTCTTTTGGTTGCTTTCTCTTGTAAAATCATCAACAGCAACTTTGCAAAATTACTCCTCTGTGTTGTCTTACATCCTGAAGCGTCTGACCTCTCTTTCTATTCTCGATGCTGGCTGGTAAGGGCAGTGCGGACTCTATGTATTGTCACAGCCGGCGAAAGATCCCACTCCAGCAGCAGTTTAGATGCATCTCTTAAGGAAAGGGGATAAAAGAGACAAGTGAGTCCAACCAAAGGCCTGCAGCACCAGTCAGCCTTTCCGCTGCCGTCTCACTTCTGACCGGCGCCTGACGGCCGCGTGTGCAAATAAGCAGCAGAGAAAAGAGGAGTACAGCGAAGGGTTGTGAACTTTTCCCTTTCTGTTTTTGAGTGGCAGGATTTTCCCCCTCCCATGAATACCAAGGGCAACCTGCTTCCATTATTCATAACCCAGCTGTTCTAAGGTGCCCATATTTACACTTATATTGCAGAACCAGCAAGTGGCTTTCCCTTTTTAATATTGGGGCTGCCAGCCCTCTACGACTTCTGCAGCTGAAGGACCAGGCAGCATTGCTCTGGGGCAAAAAGTGTGCACTGATGGGTGGCAGGCGAGTGGATTTATAAACAAGACCTGGTAATATCATATTTGCGATGTGAATTATTGAACAGAGTTTTATGATTCTTTGCAAACTCCATGAGAATTTGATTATAATTTGATTATAAGCCAGCTATAGTTCCTGAGGATGTCGACCTGATTAGGTTATTCATACGGTTTAAACCGCAGGTCTGTGCTTCGCTCGGGGATGTGCGAGGAATAATGAACAGCAGAATTTACCAGGGCAAAAATCTCAATCCAGTATACAACTTCAGTGATCAACAGTCATTACATGGCCATCGGCCAGCAGCCCCGGCAAATGAATAACACATGAATCCCTGTTGATGAAACATTGGAGAGTAGTTACCAGTACCCAGCTGTCTCATTGAAAGAGTATTCATCGCCAAGTGGAGCAGATCTGGTGAAAATACAAGCCGAGCAGGTGGTATGTAGGCCTCATGACACCACCGGGGCGACTGCTAACAGGTTTGAAAATGACCTGGTTCAGCAACCACAGGCAGATTGTTTCAGTGCCGATATTTCCTGAATTATCCTTCACAAGGACGGCAGCAGTTTTCTGGTGTCTCTTACACAGACCGAGCCGGCCGATCATGACTCTGATATGTTCTCACTAGACAACTTGAGTAGATAGTGTTGCAGAGCTGTCCCTGATGGCTAAAAAAATCTATGGCCAGGGACTGTACTTTGAGAGAGTTTATCCTCTGTACCAGTCAGCCCGATGGTGACACGGGTTGTACACCCACCCCCCCCAATCCTGTCCGACTCCCATGGGACTCAGGATGAGAACACCATGAAGGGTGGAGGCAGGATGAAGTTACGGAACAAGACACATATCTCATTTATTGTATGTGGTTGGACGGAGGTTTGGGCTTTGCTGAAAATAGCCATTTGTTGCCATTGCTTTTCATCAGTTTCTAACCGAGGCGCCTATAGAGCTGAAACCATCTGAGACCATGTAAACACATTTTGAAGAGAATTCTCCACCTATAGCACACGGACAAGTGTCTGAACATGCTGTGCTCCTTGTTAGAAAGGCTGTGTTGCATCAATGAAACACTTTCGTAACCTTCAACATAGATTGGAATTTGTCTTTGCAGGTAACACCTTCTGCAAAGCTATTCCTCAGAGGCTTCGAAGACTGTATGAATGGATGATATAAAAAAAGATGTGTATGATGTGTGGGTTTTTTTTGTAGTTTTTTTTTACTCTTTAATCCTGATTTAATCTCAACCGGGCCATCCCAGTACAATGCCAAGAAAATAACCTGGAAATACTGACAACCCCCAAAGGTATCCCATAAACAATGCAAGCGCATCCCGAAAAAGTGCAATCTTAATCTGGCCTGTCACAACGTTCCTAATAAGAAAAAAAAAAAAAACAACATCAATTCCCAGGCTGCATAATTTCCACGACCTTAAGCATGTTTTGAAGATTTCGCCCTCATTATCTGGCTTTGATGCTCATGCTATTTCACTCTCAGCAGCCTCGGATCTTTCCGCCACAATCATTTTTGCTATATGCTGGTGACTTCTGGGTCTTCGTCATGTGTTATGACCTCTTACAAATGACAGGCAGTTTATGAAAAAAAAAAAAAAAAAAAAAAAAAAAAGTAAGTTAATGACCTTTTTCTTGTTTTTACACTTGGCAAAGTCCATTTCAGGGGCCGACAGTGGTTGAACATTCTTGCGAACCAGCTATGTTTACCCCTTGGATGACAGACCTGCAAGGTCAATGAGTAGTTATGAATCAAAAGGAAATTGGAGTACATGATGCATGCAATGCATTTTGGTTTTCTTTTGTTTAAAGTGGCTGTTTTATTTTTCCAATGTTTGCATCATGCTCGGATGCATATTACCCTTCTTTGCTGTTTTGAAAGATTACTATTTGAGTCAGTGCTGGAACGGTAGCCTATCAAACCCATGTAATATACTGCTTTCCAATAAGAGATATATTCATATTCAGCAGAATTGAACAGGGTCTGGCCTTCGCAGCAGGCCTCGTTTGTCATGTGGCCCCTTCAGGGAAATAAATCGCCAGCTCAGATCTAGGACATAAATGTATTTTGGCGTGTACAAGTCCACTTTTACTGTTCTCACAGCAAATAGGTGTTCACATTGTTTATACATGGTTTAAGAATTTTTCTTTGCTTCCTAATCATTAATTCATGCATTATTGGCTTAAAATCAAATAAAAACAAATCAGTTTGTCATCCACTGTACATTTTGAAATGTGCAGTCTCCTCACTTCAGCGGATGTGACAATTATTATCAACAATTTGACATAATGGCAAGTGGGACATGGATTTCACTTATATACTGATTTTCTACTAATTTAACAGAACATAAAGTGCGTTACATGGTTAGTCTCATTCACCCATTCATATACGCTCAAATAGACAAACCTGCAACTTTCTGATTGAGAGACCCGCTCCACCAACTGAACAGTGGATATGCTTATACATTTTTTTTTTAACAATATGATTTTTTTTTTTTTCAATATTCCAATGCAGTGATGAGGGCAATTTTTCAAGCAGTACTGAAACTGACAGCTGTAGCGGTGTCATATGTTTTCCAGTCCTCCTGTCTATGATAACAACACTTCCACGGTTTTGGAAAGCTCAGAGATATTGCATTATTAACAACATCTGAGGAAATATTGTTCATAAACATTGGGGAACTACTTCTACAAAAGTATAAAAGAGACTCACTGATAATGTTTCGGCAAAATCCAAAGGTGTAAGATTATAAGCAAGTATACTTGTTTATGTGTACAAGCTACAATGCAGCCAGGTACAGTTTGTCAGCAATCATTTTTGTTTAATTTTGAGCAAGCAATGTGCCACTAATGTACATGGCTATGCCTCCATTTATGCATGTGTGCAGAAAAGAGTGCAAGTCCATTTGCTGTTCAAGCAGGCCAGCTGGGTAAAGTCTGGAATAAAACGTATGCCAAGCGTAAGGTGAGACCCAATGAGTCAATGGCATTCTTTAAAGAACAGACAAACTTTTATTTAATGATTCTTTGTATCTGGATAATTACACCCAAGCCGAGTTTTAAAGTACCAGCTTTGACACTTTTCATGTTAGAGAGTTTGAATTCTTGCAAAACGACACTGTGCTGCAGCCCACACTGTGTGCGAATCCGAATAACAGGAGTGTTTTTGTTTGAAACTAATCACAATATTATTAAATCAACAACTCATCATCAGGATGGTAAAATAAACATACCCAAGCTCAACTTTCATTTCCTTCACAATATACAATCTGCTTGGTCAATTTATTGTTACTTCAGAGGATTTCATATCAGAACCAAATCAACTGAATCACTACGCTTACATATAGTGGTACAGTCATGTATTTCTTCCCTCCTATCCTTCACAGAAAGTTCTGCAGTGCTAATGGAGCTCCCATGTGGGGCTCAGAGGAGCAGACGGCTGTGCATCATCGTTCCTGCACAGGTAAAAGCGAGACGTTGGTACATCAGAGGTAAATGGGTCACGACTTTTCATAGGGAGGCAGAAAAGCAGAGGAAAACGCAGAGGAAGAAGAACAATGGGGGTAAAGTGTTGGAAAGGTGTTGTGCATCATTTGCATGGCTGTGCCTTAAGTTTTGTTGTTGTGGCGGCTGCTGTCTGTATTGTGAGTCACAGGGGAGCGGCGGAGGTGATGATGTCACAGAGACTGTCTGGCATGTAGGGCAGCAGCTGCCTCATTTCGGAGCCGTTCCACATTTTTGCGCATCGTTGTGAAGGAGATGTCATCTGAGCAGAAACCTATCTGACAGCTGAGAGTGAAATGAGGTGAGAAATCAAAGTCACATTCTATTTGGGAACGTCTCCGTGGTGCCTATCTGCAGGCTGAGATCACCAACAGTCTCCCTGTCTCCCCTCGTCTGCCCCCACCCCTCTCTTTCCTCCCGCCCCTCCATCTACCTCTCTCCTTGTGGTTTAGCACAGCATCGGCCATTCTTCCTACCCTCTCAAGTAAGAAGTTATTCTTGACAACTAACGAGGGCATGGAAATATTTACATATGTGTCGGTGGTTATCCATAAATAGTTACAGAAAAACACTTTTAATTGACATCGTTTAATAGGCATGAAAAACAAAGATGTCTGTATTGAAACAGGTTGCGGTACACTGTAAGTGTCTATCTCCAGGCTCTCGCTACATTAATAAATAGTAAATTCAGCATTCAACATAGGCTGTGTGATCCATACCTATATTTAGGTTGCATCAATAGTTAAACATGTCATGTACCTCAACCTTGTTTACTTTTACCATGGCTTTCCCCTGGAGAAACCTGCATGTAAACACTTTATACCTTAACCGCACCACCAACAGGATAGTGCCACGTTACTGGGCGGAGAAAACTAGGACAATGGATAGCTCCTTTCACAGTCTGTCTATTAGTTTTCATTAGGCGACCCAGGGAAACCTGGAGATTTATAGGGCACATTTGCTTTAAATTCAGCCCTGCAGGGTTTCACCTGATTGCTGCACGGGACAGACAATGATCGGCTACCATCCGTCTCAACACTCGGCTTCCATTTTCATAAATTCTCCCTGTCTGTGCGAGAACAGGAGCCTGTCATAGTCGACAATGTCACAGCGAAGACATCCACCCCAGCTGGACTTCTAGTTGCTCCAATCCCCAGCTTATTCTATCGGGGCTTAGTGTGGATCATGGCTGACAGATCCACACCTCGAGCTGTTCATGACTGAAGACATGTCAATCACCACTGTTCAGGGACACTTCCTTATGAAACAAAAGTGAGTCTTTTTTCCCCCCCTCCTTCTTCTCTTTCTGGTGACAATATTCTGCACATTTTCTAGCATCGATGCTGCAATTTTATTCATTTGCAAGATGACACAGCAAAGCTGGCAGGTCAATGAAAGATGTATGATGCAAGGAGAAAGAGTGATTTCTCAGAATGACAATAATCAAATAACTCGATGCATTCACTGGAAAATATCACACATTATTCCAGCTGGCTTTGGCAGGGAATGTCCATTATTCACTCTTCGAATAGTGACATGAAAAAGAAGCAAGAAACTTTTGAAATGATTTCCACTCTTTCAAGTGACCATTTAACTCTTTTTCATTAAAATCTGTTTCAGTTGTTGTCTGGACTTTGAGTAATCATTCACCGATTGTTATTCCAGACTCCTCTTGCAGAGGGTGTGATCGTTGCTGTTATGCAAAGCAAAGTCATACAGCGCGTGCAATGATTAATCTGAACTGGCACGTTAATATAGGATTTCCTCCCCACAGCAGGATCAATACCTTCTTCTTCAGCTGGGTAAAGTCTAGGATTTCATTAACCCATTTAGAAAGACTTGGCCATCCTTTTGAGAGTTATGAAAGGGTAAGAAGGCCAAACACATTCTTTAGCCCGGATGACATTCTCTCAGTTTGGTAGTTTTTCTTCTTTCTGTGAACCTCCAGAATAGAAATGATGATGATGATTTATATGCATTTCAGTCAATGACAGATAAATCCCTGTGTTTAACTAATCAATAGCGCTGTGATCCATCAATTGTATTTCACTATTCCTGTCAGAGCAGCTCTTCTCCTTTAAACAATATTTTGTATTCACTGCGCTGGTCATGAATAAATGTTTTGCTTAGAAATTCTAAACCTCCCATTTGGTTGGCAGCCATGTTGCTTCAGACCTCCCCCATGTTTTATTCATTATCCTTCCGACCAGGCAGCCAAACTTAAAAGCAGCGGACCTGATGTACTATCTGATCCCTCTGATGTTTTGATGAGATCACTCACACTCCGAAGCATGTTTTCCACCTCTTTGTCTATTGTGTCATTCAAGCCTGATGACTGAGCTCCATCTGTTTCCACAACATTAGGCTACTGCACATTAGTATTGGGTGGTGGGCTGGCGGGTGGGTGGGAGCAAAGGGGTTTTCGTGTTTGAGCCCAGCAGCCTGGTGCGGTTGTGAAAGAGACAGGTTGCAGCCATCATCGTGCATCTGAATGGCCCTGTCTGTGAGTCATTCCGCTCAGTGAGCCGCTTTCTTTCTGCCTGTTTCTCGGCGTGAGCGGCTCTCCTTCTCTGTCTGATTGTTGTTCCTGTGGAGCTGAACCGCCTGCTGTTACCAGGCCTGAGGGACAGCCTGCCTCGTTCACAAAAAAAGAAAAAGAAAAAGAGGAGGAGTGAAAATCAATTCCTCATTAAACTAATTTGTAAAGGCTGCATCAAAAGGTGTTCAACATTTGCTTTGGCACAGCTGTCAGTTTGATGCGACCTTGAGAATGCGATGCGTTGCCTGACAAATAGCGTGTGCGCCCGGTGCCGAACAAGGTGTTGCTTTTGTCTTAGTCTTGATTGATAGTTGGGTCATTGCTCCCTTCACTTTCTAACTTGGTGAAACAACAGCTCGCCGTAACACAAATCGGAAGACAAATCAATACGACGGCACATGTCCATTTGAGTGCAACCGTCTGCATGTTTGAAACCAGGTCTAGGAGTGAATGAAATACCAAAGGCCAAAGAGCAAAGTTGGGGGGAAGAAAACAGTCAGCAGAAGGGTAGAAAGTCTGAGGTCCCGTCACAGGCCAAAGGAGGGAATGTCATCTTCTCAATGTCCTCTCTTGGCAGAGGAGTAGAATTACCCATCCTCGTGTGCTCATACATCTTTTCTTTTACAGATGACCGGCTCTCCCCCTCGGAATTGACACCCACAATTTATACTCATTTCACTTCTCTCCACAGGCCACACAAGGGCTCCTTGCTGAGGTGTACCTGCCACTGCTATCAATAGAGTGAGTCGTCATGGGCTAGCTAATGCAGCCCACTCCCACTGAGGTAATCCTTTAGAGGCGTCCCGCGGCCTCAGAGAAATGTCAAAGCTCTGCGGTGAGGATCAGCCTATCCTTGCATACAGAGATGGAGATATATCTTGTTTAAGCCCGATTTAATTTGGGCTGCCTGGCACTGGTGAGGCTAGGTGTGTGCAGAACTGAGGGTGGGAACTGGGGATGCAAAAAGTCTGTCTTTATTTAGAGGAACTGGCGTTGGTACAACAGCGGCCAGATGCACCGCAAACTGAACTGACAGATGTAGTGGTCACAGATATTCCCCTGCTCGGATTACCGCCGGTACGACCATATGAATATTTAGTGGATGCTGAAGTGTCTACTTCCACGTCTACATTGCGCCATGTGTGTCTATAGGAAGGCGGGCTGCATTTGAAGGTGCAACATTGATAATTCATTACATTCTGCAGGGAAGGCGATCAAGACTTATGAATAAACCTTTGCAAAATAAATATGTAGTTTCTCCAGACTTTCACCAAGATTTTTCAGTTTCCTGCAGTGTAGAGATTTTACTCTAATTTAAAGCAGGTTCACTCAATTGTTGTCTCCTGTTTTACCAATGTTTTTACCTGATCAGCTATAAAAGAAAAACAGTATTGATGCAAGGTTGGTTTCGGTTTCCATTTATCTTTGCTTACTTTGGAAATTAACCCGCAGAGCGCTGAAACCCGCATCCGTTTTCTTCGAGCGTTGCTGCAGTTGGGAGCTGGCACCGCCATTGAATGCTTTCATTGGTGAGGCGTTGCAGGCGCCAGAACAAATCAATGATCACCTGCCAAAAACTACAGAGCTGACAAGCTACTGTATATTTTCCGTAAATCAAATCCATACAACATTGGACATTGTAAATAGGAACCCGGCTAAGAGGCCGCAGCTCAGCCGACGGTTCACTAATGTAGTGCTACACTGTGAAACAAGTGAAGGCTCTGATCACGATCATATAACACTGAGCTAAAGACAAGTTAAAGCAGAGAGAACACAAACGTTCTGAAGTTCACAGCCACATTACTAAATGCTTTAAGTGCAAATAAGTTGCTTGTTGTTTTGGTTTTACCATTTAATTCACATTTTACTGCTCTTATTGGCTTATAGTTGTATTCTGCATGTTCTGTGTGACCCACATGATTATCGAGCAGGGTTACTAAATCTGCCAGATTGAGTTGCAGTCTCACGCCGGAACAGAGGGTGGCGTACCTGCCCTGGTTCTTAGTGTTAGAGTGCATGGCATGAGACATGATCCTGGAAGTTAACTCCGAACAAGCGGAAGACTCCCTCGAATTGATCTTTACCCCTGAAAGTGAGCACGGAGCCAAATCTGTCTTCCTGGCCTCTCGTGATTGGTTTTATGTTTTTCTTCGGATTGGATTGGAATCTGAATCCTACTGGGTTCAGTGGCGAGCCAAAACCACAGACGATGGACTGTGGACGGACCAGAACCCCGGTGTGGCCAGCTGTGGGTCCACCCTCAGAAGACATCAGGATCATCAACTCATTCACTCATTCAAAGACCAGATAAGACACACAAAATTACCCAGGTAGTTAGAAACATTCCATAATCCACAAATTCAAAAAGGACGTTTTATCTCCTTTTCCTTAAAGGAGAAGCACACCAAAAGGAATCAAACCTGATCCTTTGTGTATTAGAGGATTGTGCAAACAAAAGACACTTTTATTTGAACTTTGTTTTATTATTTTAAATTCCTTGGAAGCTTGAAAAAGTTTTATTTTGCATTTTCAAATTCCATATTTTGTTCTGTTATTTGTTTGCATTGCCACACATTTGTTCCTGAAGCAATAAAGGTTGTCAATGGTCATCTTCACGTCTACTCTCTCCTCGTGAGTGAATCGAAAAGTTCAAGGTAACCATAACCGAACCTAGGTAAATGTCAGCCTTCTAGTTCTAGTTGCTATCTGATGGTAAGGCTAGGGGGCGCTACATAAGCATTGTGAATTAGATTAAATTTTTTGCTGAAATGTGCTGTGAAATAAAACCATTCTGTACTTTCAGTTGAAACTAAGGTGCAACAATGTTCAGCTTGTCGACGAACACACAAGCTGTGAACAAACAACTGCTAACACACTCACACCTACAGCGAGATGAAGTCAACAATAACAATAACAAACAAAGATTGTAATGATCATCATAATCATCAGTTTCCTTCACACACGTTATCAAGGCCTCTAAACAATGTCCCAAAAAATAAGTGTCTTTTATATCACAAACAGGGTCGTGTCTTGATATTGATGTCCTTGTTTTGATTTTGTCTGTACTAGTGATCCTCTGCCTTCAACCATAATTAGCCGATATGAGCTCCAGTCCAGCACCACATGATTTGGGATGGATGAAGCCGTGTGGAAGACGGATAGATGGTATGTGTTTACCGTCTTCTTTCTTGCAAAGGCCAAGACAGATTACCCACCAGGACCACTGTCTCTATGTACCCAACAACAATCTGAAATCTTAGATTTTCCCCCTAAATAACCCAACACAGAGTATTTCAGTACATCATTGCACTCAGTTTTAGTTTAATGGAGACCCTTGAGCACCATGTGCATCTGAATTCACATATCAATGCACACCTTGGCCGGCATTAAATATGTATAACTAATATCGAAAATAACCCTCTATGTGTTGTGCGCGAGGCTGCAGAGTTTGGGGCAGCATTGGGAGGTGTTGTTCTGTTTCTGAAGTTTTCCAGCTCACTACTCTAATCCATACTGACAGAGGAGGCTCTACAGGAAGCCAGAACAACCGGGGCTCAGCTTCCACTCGCCGGTACTCTGCTGGGAAAGCAAGGTTTTCCCTTCATACGTGGGATGTGTTTTAGTATGTTTAAATGAAGTGAAGTTATTTCTTTGTGAATGAATAAATCAATGAAATTAGCTCTGCTGGTGATGGAAACCCTTCCCTCTGTGATGAAGGTCTTCCCAATCTGGTTTAACTCATCTCATTCATTTTTTGTTTTTTTGGTTGCGTTTTTCTTTTTCAAATTGTAGGAAATTGAGCTTTGATGCTCAGAGGACACAGAGCGCTTGAATCATATATATCCCCTGTCCTCTCAATAAAAGTGTAAAGGAACTCTGTAACTTTATCGATGCTCCTATTCTGCCAGATGGCTTGATAGTCTCACACACAACTCTGCTAAGAGGCAAGACGATGCCTCGATGCAAACAATGCTCACAATCCTCCCTCCATTGGCTTTTTTTTTCTTCCTGTCGAGTAAGAAATCATAAGAATCCTTTGTAAACACGACTGATACAGCAGAATAGGCAGAAGGAGACAAAGGATATTTCTCTCCAGCAGAGTGACCCTGTCGGCTGTTGCAGTCATCAACGGGAATAAGGATGGGTCAATAACAGATGGAAGGATGCATTGTTGGATCTGTGATGAGGATGAACATATTCCAGTGCATATCTAGCAAAAATACAATTTGTTTCACACGGAGAGTATTGTTTTGGCAATGAAAGGGATCCAGCTGGCATCTTCTACCATGTTTCCCATTCCTGGAAAGGATCGCAGTTAACAGTTTAAGAGTGAGCACAGCCTTGACTAAACAGACAATCCTGTCATTCCATTTCTGCAAACTGTGAGCACGTGTAAAATATGTCACGAGTAGATCAATCTATTATTACATGCAGTGGTCATGCAAAAGTATGCCGGGAAAGGAAACAAAAAACAAAAAACAAGACATACACAGTACAATCCCTGCATGTTTTTCTCCCACCTCGCCGCTCACACTCACACATGCAGTGAGATATTTGCAGTACTTTTCAGACCTGTTGTCTGGGAGACCATTCCTTGTTTAGATGTGTTGTCAAGGAAACAAAGATGGGAAAAAAATCTGTTCAGGGAAATTTTTAGAAAGTCCATCTGCTCGGTTGGAACCAGGAAAAAGTAAAGCAGAGCCCAGTTGGATGAGTGGTTCCAATGAAATATATGTTCCAGGCTGAAAAGGGGGTTTCTATTGATTTTTTCTGCTGCGTTATTAATACAAAAATGGAGCTCGGTTGTTGTAAATAATCCCGGTGATTTCCTTTTATTGCAGTCCAGCTGCACCTTTTACTGGCTGTGCTTGAAATTGTGTGGGACAAAAACCTACTATATAAGTCAGGTAACCCTCTGCAGTATAATTAAAGCCTCGCTGGCCACCTATCGCTAGGACTCTGAAAAAAAGGATGTCCAAATGCTTATAATCACCTAGAATTACTGGCGAAAGGCTAAGCTGATTCAATCCCTCATCCCAATTCACCACAAAATCCAGGAGAATACTACAAAGACCTTGGGATTTGTAAACGAGCTGGTGAGAGGATGCTGAATGATCAGATTGTTGTTGTTTTGGGGAAATAATACCATGTTTTGCATTAGGAGACGCAGCATAATTCCCCTCCAGTTGTGTCAACCCAAAACAACAGCAACAGCTGGACATTTGTGGTAACAGACACAATGCATATTGTGCCAAGCAACCAATTAAAAAGAAAAAAAAGAAAGTCTCCAAACAACGCGGTTATGTGACTTTTCATACAGCTCCTAATTCTGTCACTTCTTCACCGTTCTCCTCCACTGCTCCATATCTCCCCTTTTCACATTGTATGTTCCGAAATGTATGATGCAGTCATTCAATAATCATATCCCCTGTTACCCACGTGCTGATAGAACCACACAAACACTTCTTTTTTTTCCTTTTCTTTTTTTTTTTAACTCCTCTGCTGACAATTGCTGGTTTCCAGAGAATGAATCATTTATATTTATTCTACATGAGAATAGCTGTTGAGCTACCCTGGCTGCGGGGTTCAGGCAGTCACATGTTTTGGGATTCAGGCTGTGTCATGTCCCCTGATGTCACCTGGAGCTGATCAGCGGCAATCGAGACTGACAACAGCAATCACAAATAGGACGGCCTACACACCGGGGACCTCGGGACTTAACCCCAGCGCTGTGGCACAAACACATCACAACTCATCAACGCTGCAACAATGCACTGCTGTGGAGGACTTTGAGGACCTTCTTTGCTTTTCTTAATTTTCGTTCCACTTCGAGCACTCTGGTGATTTCCGCTAAAAGCAGAGGCTGAGGCGCCATCACATGCCGTGATGCCTCGGCGCAACCTGGGACACATCGTCCTCCCTACGGTTGCATCAGAGTGAAAAAGCCCTGTCAACACGCCCCGCTCGGGGGACTCGTCTTAAAGAGAGGAGAGAGACAGAGGAGCGAGGAGGAGGATGACAGAGGCAGGGAGGCGGGTGAGGAGAGGGGAGGCAGGAAGCGGGAGAAGCCCAGGTCATTGTGGGATCTGACAGCGGAGGGCAATGCCAGGCTTCATTTAGAATTCACTCCCTGAGAAGCAGCTGTTGCATCTTTTATTGGAGGAACAAAAGAATGGCGTGCTATTTTCATATGAGAGCAATTTTCTTAAGAGTAGCATCGAAAGAGACAAGAGGGAAGCAGGAGTGTCTGAGTGTATATCCGATAAAAAATAAATAAATAAAAAATAAAACTAAACTCTTCTTTCAGGAACAAAAGACAGCCGACATGCAGCTCATTACTTGCTGCTCAGAGCTTGTTGTCGGCAGCGTGGGTTCACACCCTGTCATTGCTCGGGTCAAGAGTCACCTTAGATGGATAGCCAGGTGGAGCTCCAACACGCCCAGACAGATCAATAACCCGGATCCTATTTTATTCCTGCGTTAGCCCCCTTCCCTTGGAAATAGGCTTTTGGCACATCGGTTTAGTTTGAGTTTCATTTAATTAAAACAGAGAATCGCTCAAGCGTAAAGTCTAATTACTGTAAAACAATATCTTAGATGCACACACACACACACACACACACACACACACACACACACACACACACACACACACACACACACACACACACACACACACACACACACAATACATTAGTGTATAGCACTCTGAGTCTCTGGAAATGAAAATGGAAATTGCAGTTGCAGCCTCCCACTTTTGGTCAGTTAGTGTGATTCAAAAACTCATTATGATATCCTTGCTTGGCATTTTAATACACTGTGGGGGTAAATAACAAGATGGTCCACAACCGTTTGGGAGGCTTGTGGGCAAATTCATGTTGTTAAAAGTTGGACAGACGTACAGAGGAGGAAGTTTTCAAAGGAGACGCGAGGAAAAGCAAATGAAAGGACTGGCTGTTTCCCCGTCGAGCAACAAGCTGTAACAAAATACTGTGTGGATATCTGTAATAATGCTACCTCTTTTTAAAAAATTTTTTTTTAAGTCCCTACATTTGGTTAAATCAGTCAAAAGTAGCCAGATTTTGTGACCTAGTTCTTCTGCTGGATGAAGCCAACGGCTCAAACATGCCGGATGGACGTTGTGTGAATGAGCCATTTAATGGAAGCTTTTTTTTAATCTTGTTGCCGTGTATTGGCAAAATAACTGTTCTTGGCTCATTTTTCCTGGTTAATGGTGAATGTTTCATCCCTTCAACAAAGAGCACTTGTATGATTAGACACTGCAGTGCTGGCCACATATGCTTTTATCATACAAAAAACCTGAACTCCACACCTGTCTCCATTATGTCTATAGCATTAGATTTGGAAAAAGAAAATACACATGAGATTTTTTTTTTGGGGGGGGGTAAAGAAATGTTTTTATTCCATGTATTTTTCCACCTTGTCAAAACTGTAATCATCCTCAATGCAAGTCGATGACAGCTTATTCAGACAGATGAAGTATGCGCTATATTTATTCCCATGTGCTGCAGCCAACTAGCAACTTTCATGTGTAAAATGTCTTGAAGTCCCTTCGAAGGTGAAGTTATTCCTGCATAGATGAAAATAGGCTCTATTTTTATTATTTGGTGGGAAAAGTATAAATAAAAAGTGTGGGGTGTTTTGTTTGGGGGAGGGGGGTTCATATAATTTTAACTCACAGGGACAGGGACAGGCTAACTGTGCTTGACAAGTTTGTTATTCTCATGATTGGTTTTAGTGTTCATTAGTCCCATAGATATCACAGAGAGCTCACAGAGTGCATGATTTATGGCGACATCTAGTGGCTGTTTGGGTTTTGGCACGAGCAATGAAACCAAAAGCAAAAGACAATGAAGAGGAGCTGAACAATCAGACAGAGATGAAAGCTGGTGATTCGGCTTGGCAAGTAGATCGCTTACACAGGATAACATAAGAAATTAATGTCATTGTAGAAATGTTTTTGGAGTTACTGTAAATACAAACATTATTTGGGAAAAATACTCCATTGAACACTTGGAAAGTCACGAATGACTTCAGAGGTACAGAATGTAAAATTCAAGTAACGCCACCCTTGTGCACAGAAGCAGCCTCTCATTGTATTCAGTTCAGTCTGTCCAGTCTTGATGAAATCCTCTCAGAATCTTGGCAGTTGTTTTTAGTTTTTAGCAAGAGCCCCAGCATTGGACTGAGATACACTAAATACTGAACACAAAACACTGGCCAGGTTTGGCTGAGCTGGTTAGAGTGCTGTCACACTACAGACAGTATGCAGTATGAGTGGAGAAGGGTGAAATCACCAAATCCTGGATTCGGACATCTTTATTTTGCTCAACAGAAGCACTAATGTTACATATCGACAACTGGCATCTTCTCGCAGCCTCTACAAAGACAGAAGGAGATCTTCCCAAACAGTTTGTCATTTTTATTTTATCCCCCGGTGCTCCTGATTGTCCGGCCAACCAGTCAGGGCTCTACGATCCGCTCACAGGTGTTTCTCAATCTCTCTTCCAAAAATAAACCTGATTGCATTTTATCTACATGGAAAAGAAAAAAAAAGAAATAATATATATATATATATATATATATATATATATATATATATAAGTATACAATGCGACTTGCAAACCCCTCTATAAATACATTTTAATATATCAACACTGATGTGATTGTGAGAGAAATATGCTCGATCCTGTCACTTAAACATCAACACTGATCCAAAGTAAAACTATCATGTGCCAATCTTTCCTTTAATAAGCCTGTAAAATACTGAAAATTCAAGTTCAGCAAATATACAGCAAAGGTCTGATAAAGGTCTACTGAGGGATATGTATGTGTTTAGATTGGAAATAGACGACTTTGTAACTTTTAGTGTATTAAGAATGAAGCATAAGGAAATAAAAATAATTACCCCGAGGGATTCATTTGCACAGCTCTACTGTGGTTGCATCAGAAAACGGACAAATCACAGGGAGATAGATTTTCATGAGATTTAATTAGAAGCGGGTGTTGCTGGACCACATACATGCATCCCTGCGAATCCCATAAGAGAAAGTCGATATTTAGAATCCCTCCTGGGATGGACAGTCACGCCATAAGATATGATGGAGACTATAAAGCGATGATTACAGAATGGAAACACATTAAAAGGTTATGTTAAGTCAGGATTTCGTTGGCTTTCGCTGCGCCGACACTCCCCCAAGTTCCCCGGTTTTATTGTAGTGCAATATTAAATCACTGGAGAGCCGCTGCATTGCCAGTTTTGTGAGGGGAGAAAAATACTGCACTCTGGGGAGCAATAGATTAAATCAAAACAACCATTAAATATTTCTTATTTGTTTGTTTGCTTTATGACAGTAACAAGCCTAACAGTACCTAAGCTTGGCATGCTATCCAGAAAAACCCACACGTCTAATGAGATGTTTTGTTGTCGTCCCTGAATGGCAAAGGCCTGTGGTCCGCAGGTTCAAAGTCAAAGCTAGTTAGCCTTTCTCATCCGCCGCTCTCAGTAGGATGAGCAAGATCAATCTGAAGTAATTTGAGAAATGTCAACCTTTCATTTTGCTTTACCCCAACAAAGGCCAAGCGGAGGAGAGAGGAATCATCGCTGTTAATTATGAAGCCCATTAAGTTTTGATCTGTGTGAAAGCCCCGTCAATAGGAAGGTGCCGTTATCACCCACCCATAGCCTGTTTCCTGGAATTAATTTCGTGGAATCTGTTGTCAAATATCAGAATACACTGTGAATAACAACGAAGATGATTTTCACATCACATGGCTGTCACCGTGCATATGGCAGAGAAATAAATATTAAATTACATCCAGCAGACACTTTGGACTGATAATAGTTTAGAAATAGCTGCTTGTCACACTGCGAGATTACAGTGGACTGTTGTTAAGAACATTTTCCAGAGGGCACATTTCAATCATGTTTCTCTCAGTGAATCATCATTTTACAGGTAAACGGCATCGCTGGTAATATACAGTTTTCTCCACTGTAGCTGAAAGATGAAATGTGATCCCAAAAAATGGAACAGAAAAGGAATTATTCATGAAAAAATGAAAATCAAGTGTTAATGCGATAACATTTCTCCACCTATCAAAACTAAAAGACACGGCGATGCATCATTCTCATCTGCACGGCACTTTGAATCTTCTGCTGGGTCGGGGAAAAATAAAATAAAGACCACAGTGATGTTTTTCTTTGTTTGTGAGGCACATTAGGAGGATTTACATTTGTCATCCACGAGGATAATGAGATTATGTTTTATGATTAGATTTTTCTCAAGCGGTGTCAACTGCCTCAGCAAGCGTGATGAGAAATAAATGGATTAGTGTGTGTGGACTCAGGAGAGGTGGCGAGTTGGCCGAGAGGTAAAAAGGCCACCCAATTACCAGTGTTGTCACTTTGATCCTCGCCACTTGCAGCTGGGTGAGCTCAAGCTGTCTGCTAGTCACTGGAGGTTAGCCGCAGTCACAGATGCCACAGTCGGCTCAGCCGGTCATGATGGCCGGAAGGTCTTTGAGCAAGGCACCTTGACCAAAGAGCCTATAGTCAGTGCCCTTTGAAGCAGCTTAAATATTGCCTGATAACCCCAAAAAATAAATGTCTTTGTGAGGAAAAAAAAAGGACCACTGCAACTGAAAAAACTTCTGGAAAACTATGCCAAAGGCCATATATCTGAGTTGTAACTTGGTTACCAAGATAAGTACGGCGACATTGGGCCTGATAAACTAAGATCATATATAAAAGCAGGCTGGATTGCAAAGCTCGCCCGAAAAACATTGCGCTTTCGGTTTGCACGGATTTTTCTTCCCCCACCGACCGTTCAAACTGCACTGAATCACATTTCGTTTTGTGCTTGTGGGGTTTGGCGGCCTGCACGGCGAACTTAAGCAAATGAACAGAAACAATACTGTCTTCGGCAGATAGCTCTCGTGTAAACAGCCCCGGATGCACGTAAACCCCCGTTTAAATACTCCCGTCGGCGTGTGATGTCACTCATAGCGATCACCTGCAAAACGTACGCAAACAAAGTGCAACCAGTATCGTGATACACAAGATTTTTAAATGGGTTAAAAACAGACACAAACGACACAAAATGTTTACAGCCGTTGTAAATCACATTGTACGTTGCACATGAATCTTATAGACTATACAGTCCTCCTGCAATCTGGTGCCTGCACACGGTCTTCCATATTCATGAAGGCAAACACATTAAATGGATAATGTGTGATATTTAGCATGACTGTCAGACGCAATACTCAATGTGTGCTCTTTTTTTTTATACATGCTGCACCTTAGTGGATACAATAATTTGTGTGACTGATATGTTTTCTTTCATAACACTTGAAAAAGCTAATACAATGATCCCTACGCTTAAGATTTAAAAGGTATGCATGACTGCATGTTGTTTAATCCAAATGAGTCTTGCTTCATCTATCAATGTATGGTGTATTTTCAGCATAGCGTCATGTCAACACAGACTATCACCTCTCTTTACCTTCAACCATTACGTATATGTGCACATTGCTATTGTGAGCGTGAATGGCCCTAAAGCAGGAAAAAAGAAAAAGGCCCTTTCACAGAATAAGCTGACTGACTTGTGTGAAAATAAAACTACATGTATGGAACAAAAGCTACATCTTTGAAAGGGTTCATTTGTTATGGCTGCCTTGTAAAAAAAAATAAAAAAAATAAACAGTGACCAGGTGTGGGTGCAAATTGGAATTAAATTAATGTTAACTTTAGTCACAAGAAATTATTAATACATTATTTTTATTTATTTTTGGGGGGGATTGTGTTTTTTTGGTTTCTCCCATACCTTCCTTTTTGTTAAAGAAAATTTGAATTGTTGTGACCTTGCAAAAAAACAAGAAGCCCATCTGTAAATGTTGAACACATTCCCACAATAGTCTTACATTATGTTGATTTTGAACTTCATCACTGTTTTCACATTTTAAGAAATGTGTGCGAGGATGAGCATGTTTTAGTTATAAATATATGGAAATATCAGGCAGGTTTCCATTGATGTATTCAAATTGACTAGCATGTTACACAGAATATACAGTATTTCTATATTTATATTATACTGTATATATTGTCACTTCATTTTGCTGGATTCACAGTTTCTATTCAAGAGAGACATAAATTCCATCGTTATATTCCAGTGATTTACAAATCAATTAGATAACATTGTTTATGTAAGAAATATTAATTTATGCATATAAAATCATGTTGAGTTCTTTTAATTTAGAGATAAACTGGATATTCCATCCCTAAAACGAGGCCTACTTTGAATCAATAACAATGATGTGGCATCTTTGAGTGTCTCTGATTGGGATTTGCTTTATATAGCACTTTTCTACTACTTTTTAATCTCCCAAAAGCACTTTTACACTGTTAATCCCATTCTCACGTTCATACCCACCGTCACTCAATTTTGGTGACAACCACCGTGTAAAAACATCTAATTCTAACAGAGATAAAGTTGTGTTTTGTTTTTTCAGAATAGTACCATTATATTGAAACTACTCTTGCAAGTTTACTTTATCAAACAAGTTACACAATATAACGGAGTGAATATAACTCATTACCACACTATCCTGCCTACTGACCACTGTTCTGATGGACAAAAAGTACACAACCTCACCAGTTGGGATCATTTATAAATGAATACACTGCTGCTATTTTAACAAGTACACGAAGAGGCTTACTGAGTTGAACTTTGGAAACACACAACCTGCTGCTGTCTGATTCTGAGCTGATGTTTACCAACTGGTGGTGGAGAGAGAGGTTGTCACTGTAGTGATGGCATCTGATATAAAACTGCAAAATATCTGTGGTAAATGTTCAACATTCTCTTTTTTTTCCCCTTTTCGAACTTTTTGTCCAATGCATGTTTTTTCTTGTGTCTTCTGGTAACGTGCATTGACTGCAAACAGAAAGAAAGCTGCAAAAGGAGCAGTTAATTGAATGTACAACTTTGAAGCCACAACTTTACTGGAAAGTGTTGTTTTATCCTTTAAATAGCTGTGAACACCTGAGCCTCCTGCAACACAAAACGCCGCTGTTGAGGATCTGGTTCACACCCGACTGATTTGTCTCGTCCCAGATGAGCAAACGACAACATCTGGAATCTCTTGGAAAGGAAAAGCGCTGAAGGAAGGTGAGGAAAGGTAGAAACACATACACATAGCTGCGTTTAGCCCTAAAAAAAACAAACCTATTCAAGCCTCAAAAATATCCAAAAGGGTTTGGTGTTGAGGTTTGTTCCCCACAGTTGTGACGTTAACAACAAGGTTTAGACCCCACACAGTTTGCAAAACCAGAACTCGCACACACACATACCACAGTGGAATTTCCCAAGATGTGATTTTTAACATCACTTACGTTTAATAAATCACATCCTACAACTTTCTAGAGTTCTTCTTTTCTTCCACAACAAATATTTTGTTTGTCATCAAGTATCTGGTTGAAGGAATATTTCAAAAGGGGGGGTACGTTAGTCAAAGAAGCTGGCAGATTAATTTATTAGGACTCTAAAAGGGCACATCACTGTCTACTTACTTTGAAAATTAACTGATCATACTGAATTGCAATTGTCACTTGAATTAAAGCGTTCAGCGGTGAAGCGCCCCACTGATGAATGAGCTCACTGCTGCAAGCTTAGCTGTGATTCACAGCATGGGAAAAGAGCAGAAAAGTCAACGGAACAATCGCGTCCCGTTAATAGTGTCCCGAATAACAGGCTGTGTGCTATTAACGTGACGTGTATCAGTTCTTTAGGTTTTCCTTCAGCACTGAGGCGAGGGGACTGATCCGAGTCAGCATCGCTTCTGTATGCGGCGCGGTGTGAAAGGTGAGGCGTTCACTGACTGATGTAGTGGAGTGAATTTAAATGGCGCACAAATGACATCAGGAAAGTGATTTATGGTTTTCCACCAGTCCAGACAGATAACATATTCTGCACTGTGTCTTCGCGTACAGCACAATGAACAGCTAACATTTTAAAGACCCTTTCATTTGGACAGTTCTGAATCCCATTTGTAGTGCACTTAAAAGACAAAGCGCTCTGCCACTCTATTTGCCTGTGCTTTGAACCATAAACAACATTTGTGTTTCTCAACAGTTTGCTCAGAATGAAAGGAGTGTCAACCCGACCCTCTGCCGCCTTTGCATAATGTTGTCTGAGTAGTCATGCAGTATAATATCTTGTCTGTCAGAAAGTGACTCCTTTTTAAAAGGAATTCACTTTTGTTCTGAGCGCCGATCATCTTAGTTTAATAAGAGAGGATCACACAGTCTTTCCCACTGAACAGTCACAATGATGTGTAGTGATGTGTGCATAACTACACAAGGAGGGCTTTACCTTTTAATGACCTCAGGCGTGCGTCTGTGTGTGTGTCTCTCTGCGTAATGATTTATTTTTTTATTTGGTTATATGAGCTAAAAAAATGACACTTTAACCATAGAGAGTATTTATTTCAAACATTCCAAGTGGAAACAAGTGATTTTATTTATAATCAACATTGAATCACTGATCTATAGGACTTAACAATGAGCGAGCTGTTGCCAGCTGAGCAGATCCCCACTCATTCATACTTATTGCTTACATCCACTGTGTGGATGGAAGTATTCCTAGGACATTTCTGGACTATTGCCCCATTCAGAAATAACACAGTGGCAGCAGGATCTCTCGTATTTAAGTGAAACACAAAACAGGTGACAAATAATTGATGAATGAAATGCAGCCTTTGAATTCTTCTTTTCCTGCCATTTAGTTTCATTCTCAATATTCAATTACCTACTTCATATCCCAATGTCTTGCAGAAAAGCCACAGAATGGCGCAGAGGTCAGTCTGAGTGTGCGCCTGTCTGTCTATGTTTGTTCTGTGATGGACGAGTTACCAGCACTGCTTGTCTTCCATAGCCAGTCTTCCATAGTCAGATGTGTTTCTTTGAGTCCAGCAACTTGCAACGTTAAAGAGGGAGAGATCGGTGGACAGATGTCTACGATAACGCTTCCACTGGGAAAAGTGATTAAATGTTATCAATGTGTGTTATTCATCTTTAATTAGTAGTTGTGAAACACTATTACTTTTTTAGTTAATGTTATAGCATAAGTCATTTTTAAATGCTCCCCTGGCTAAGCACTTAATTGGCCGGGAAAGCTATTTAAGCTGATAAATACCAATCAATATACTAAATTAATGGAAGAAATATGTTAAATACATGACATTTTCATCACCATCGGTGATTGATTTGTTATTGCTGTAAATCAATGTCGATATATAGGTGTGCCCAGGCAATCTTGTTCTAAATAACAGTACAAGTAGGTGCTGAAAGGACAATTATCTTGAATTATTGAGAATCTTTAAGTCATGACGAAAGAGGATCGTTACTTATACAAGATGGTTTTGAAAACTTGACCTGCCCATTTCAATAAATGTACCATCGTGGATGTTTTTGGAAGTTCCCATCATAGGGTGTTCTAATACATTTTAAAAGATCGCAGGCAAATGGCGATGCATTTAAATCAAATCCAGTGCTGACACTGATACAAAAAGGTAACATACTCACTGCGTTCGATTAAGCTCCTGACAGATCAATGCCAAAATACAAGTAATGGTGCAACTACTCACAGAATAATGCAACAATAGCTTTAAATACAGTCTCTGTCGGGTGGTCGAAAACCTGCATATCTACAACTAAATAAACATAGTAAGATCTATCTGCATCACTGCAAATCCCCCCAAAAAACACTAAAATTTCTTCTTTTTTTTAAACATGAAATATGATCAAAAAACACTAATTTGACACTTTCAATCAGAAATTAAGAAAATAAATACATAAAACATCGAATGTGAGCTACAAAGACCGAAGAACAAGAGAAAGAAGTTGTATGTGATGACACCAACTGCCACTTACGCGTTTGTGTTTTTGTACGAATGAAACAAACAAAACAAAAGTGCTAATTGGCAACTGTTGGTAGCTGTGATTTTGAACTTTGGAGACAGCCATGATAATTGTTTCCTCCTGCTTCCGTACTTCATGCTAAGCTAGGCTAATCACCTCCCATCTCCGGCTCATTACTTCACGCGCAGACACGAGAGTCGTTCTGATTTCCTCATCAAACTCTCGGAGAGTGAAGTCTCCGGAATACTCTGAAATTGGCAAATACTCGCTTTTAGCTCCTGCCTGGCGTTGGTGTGTTTGCTCATGCAAAAAGGTCTGTATTTTAGTTTGGAGCCCCAAAGTAAGGGCCTGTCACTAAATGTTGCACAAAGTGTTTATGGTTTCCTGTCACTTAAATGTCATGTTGACACCGTTTATTTATATCTTGATCATTTCCATGCATGAGTGTGTGTGTGTGTGTGTGTGTGTGTGAGAGAACGAGCGAGAGAGAGAGGAGAGGGTGAACGCTATCATGATGACAGCCAATTAATTCAGCTCTTGGGGACTCGGTGAGAAGAAACAGTGACTCGCGGGCTGCATTAGTCATGCAGTATGGCAGCACTGGCACCAGGGAGCTCTCATACTCTTTAAAGGTGACTCCGTAGATATGTGTGAGTGGGTGTGTGGGTGTGTGTGTGTGTGTGTGTGTGTGTGTGTGTACCCACATTTGTTGTTTGCCTCTTCTGCTATCCTGTCATCCCTCCCTCACCCATGGGGGCCCAGCATGAAACAGCCTCATGACTTAAGGATACCGTCGGCAGCATTGAGTGCAAGCGTGAGAAGCTGAGTGTCAAACTTCCAACAAAGCATTTAACAAGCACAACAGTGCGCAGTGCTAACAGCTCGTTCAAAGACTGCGGCGGAGTTTACCCCCTACAAGCACACAAACAAACATCTTTATTATCGTTGGTGTAACGCTGAGTCCAAAGGGATACGAGGGGAAGTTTGTTGAAACGAGATGATCTGCAGAAAGCAGCCGTGCCGTGATGTCATGATCAACGGGAAGTGGGTCACAGCTGCACGAGTAATTAAGGACTCAACTGTGCAAACGCCTTTATTTACACAGTTGGACTTCAACGAACAGTAAGGACGATCGTGTAGAAATTAAGACGAGGACAACAAACTCATTGGTGTGTGTGAATGTGAGGGACACACACGCACACACACACGAGCACACGCGCGAACACATACAATTGATATGCTTTCTGAATACATTTTGTACTCATGATCTATCAGCGATGACCATGAACAGCCTGTGGAGCAGCTTGAAATGTGCTATTTTCATAACACAACAGGTTATATATTAGCCATTCAGCGCATTCTGCGGGCCACGGTGTGAACTCGTCGCCAAACTGGGCCGTGTCAGAGCGCCTGCTTTGTTCTTGATAAAGTTAAAGAGGGCAGGGATGTATTTCATCTTACTCTATGAGGCTTCCCTTTTTTATAGTTGGACGACCTTTGTTGCCCCGTAATGACATAACATAATGGTTTGTGGGTCCGACCCAGGCTGCAGTCGTCAGTGTCAGAATTAAAGTTGTCTGAGGAGGGAACATGACAAGTGACAAGGTTGTAGGTGGCCAAGGCTCACTGCTGCATGTAGGGAGAAGGGTCTGTGTGGCCCGGTCTAACAGATGACTTTCTGTAGCTTGAACTGCTGCAGAAGTTAAAGCTCTAATAGAAACGAGGCAGAGTTCACACACAGAGAAAAAGGGAACAAAACCAGTTAGTTGGTGATAATGTAATGGTCGATCAGACAAAAAATAAAAGGTTCGAAGAAAAGAGACCTTCTGTGAAATTCCAGGAATTAAAACGATGTACTCCATTACGAGACGCTGTTGAAAAGTCTTGTGGAGTCCAGACTGTTTAGTCTGACACTTCATGGTCATAATGTTATGGCTCACTAGTTTCAGTGTTGACTTTTGTGTGAACCATCGTCACCTTCAATTCAAACGGTGTCCTTTTCTTCTTCTTGCTATGATGAAGTAACAAGGGCATCCAACTTGCACATTTTACTCCAAGCCCATGCACTCATGACATTTTTTCATGTAAATAGTTTATACGTAGTTCAATGTTTAACTTCCTGTGTTTCACATTATTGTTTTGTTTTTTTCCTATCCTGATGATTTAATTGACAACGACGCTGTACTAATGGATCACTTTTACTGTTAATGCAGGTCACTTGATATTTCCTGTCTACAGCTATATTACCCAAGACAGCCGTGGCTTTACAGTACAGTCACTTCAACAGCTCTTCATTTTAAATTCAATTACACGTGTCAAAAAACTGCTAAAGAAATAGTTCTATCACAATACCATCTCCAAGAAGGACTCTTGTGAAATACCATCTTCTTTCTTAATAACCTCTCTTCCTGTGGAGATTCATACACACATCTTAAACTAATGTTTCGTCATCAAGTATTTCTCCTAAATGATTAAAAAAAAAAAAAAAACTATTCTTCACCCACTTGATTCGAATCTCAATGGAACAAAATATATAACGGGCCGGTGCGCGGGTGGGTGTGTGTTAATATACATGAACGAGACGTGCAGAATTTATAAGCAGAAGACTGTTTTCATGTTCTTCTGCTATCAGCTGCGGTGGTGTGTGTGTGTGTGTGTGTGTGTGTGTGTGTGTGTGTGTGTGTGTGTGTGTGTGTGTCTGTGTGTGTGTGTGTGTGTGTGAGATCAGGGATATTAGCACACTCAGGATTGACTTCACAGTCATAGGACAGTTCATGTCCGGCAGTAAGGCTTTAGAGATAAACTGTATATGAAAACTGCATAACTATTGATTGAGGAATATGTCATTAGCGAGAGGTAGTAAATGTCATTTGGAGGATTCTTGTCCGAACCATTGATTTATAAAAGTGCACTTATATTCACAAGGTTGACTAAAGAACACTGCTCATCAAGTATTCAGCATTACATAATTAAGGTCACTTCATTAATGGTTTATAAGTTGTCACTAATGACTTTATCAATGTTTCATATGTGCAATAAGACCTGTATATAGGAACAAAGTTTATTTTGTAGGATACATTAAAAAAACAAACACACACATATTGGCGCCTCCTGCTTTGCCGTTGTTGTTTCATTAAGTAGCCCAGTAATTCATCAGGAGGAAGCCCAGATTAGTTTAAGCTATCTTTATTACCGACCCTCTCAAACTGCAGCTGTAATCAGTTTGTTAACAACTTTTACAATATTTACAACAGCAGAGTTGATGGCATATTACTGCACAAGACTCACAAATCCTATTCACCGGTTAAATCACTGACACGCATATGTTATTCTTAATCAGGCGGCGAGCCAATAATAGCCACAACTATCCCTGACATTGAAAACATCAGATCTGCCTTGAAGTGTGTGGGTTTTATTTTCTTTTTTCTAGCCATCAGGTTTGAAGTCTTATTCTAACAAACTATTAAATATGGCTTTCTGCCTTTGCCTAACTGTGAGTGGTAATGTGGTCCATTTTTAAGAATGACAGTCAGTAATAGAGGTGTGGGTCAAGGTAAGTTATACAATCATGGCATTACACAACCTAGTAACACAAAGGCTGTCCTTAGCAGTGTCTTATTATAGAGCTAACTTATATACTATTACATAAGATGTAACTTGTTGTGAAGGCAACATTCACTTTTTTATTTTTCTCACTAGTAAATGGCGGGGTAGCATGTGAGTGGGTGTGAAGTGAAGAAGTTGGCCTGGAGGACGGAGATTTAGTTGGTTTTAAAGCTGTGCTCCTCATGCCTGGCCCTCCAAACTGCCGATAGGAAACTTGATGTTTCATTGAAAAACAAATGGTGAGGAGAGCCAGTGTGTGGCTGGTGTGCTGCATCAGCCAGCGCTCCCGCTTACAAAGGGCCATTAGCCAAGGTCTGCAGCTGACAGATGATTGCACCCCCCCCCACACCTTCACTCGACGGTCTATGATCATGCTGTGATTTACAATCTTTATATTTAACCAGAGAGAGATTAATTATCGCCGGCAAATTGACAAGTCCAGGGAGGTAAGGGAGGTCTCTGACTGACATTGCCATTCCTCACAGCTCTTCGTGCCAGAGGGCATTGCTTCCTGACCTTGAGATGCCAGACATGTTGGGCACCCCGCCTCTCTTCGGCAACACCCCCCTGAACTTTACTCTTTGATAACCATCCTTTATTCCTGGCAGGGATGCCGTTCACCCGGATGAGCTTATGGCCTCGCCACGGTTGCCATAGTAAAATCAAAAATATACGGTAGAGCAGAGCGCTCCTATTTTTGATCCTGTGCGCTGGCGAACTTGTGTCCAACGCGTTAGACAAAGACTGAGTGAGCGAGTGTACCGGGGAAAACGGGCCTTGCCCAAAGCGAGAAAACAAAAGAGCCGTGGCTCCATTCAGCCTTTTCACTCTCCAGGTTTACTGATGCCCTGCAGATGTCTGTGGCAACTTTTTATATTGTGCTGTAGCTTTCTGTGAGGTATTCTGTTATATGGCCGTGTTGCTATCTCATATGCAATCCTTCATGTGAGTGACAGGCTTGACCCTGCCCTCTCTGGGTTGTGCATACGCAACAATAGGATGCTAAATCAATTTCACTCTCCCGGGACAATAAAAAGCCATAAAACGTTGTATTGGGGCTGTTAGCGTTTGAGCTCAGGCTGAAAATTGAGACTGTAGAAGCCTTTCGTTTTGTTTCACTTGTCTTAGTTAATCTTTTCCTTCCCTATTTTATTCAATGGCGGACAGATACATAATCTGCAAAAACTAAATAAAATAAAAATAAATCATATACTGTACATAAAAATAAATAAAACGATGAAAACGCCTACAGGCCAAGAGTTACGGAATATTTCTAACTCTGTCTTCAGTGTCGAAAAAACCTCCGAATGAGGCAAAGGTGCATCGACATGAAGCGTTGAGCGAATCGCTATAGCGACTGTTTATGTTTAAGCGCCATGTCCATCAACAGTGTTGACTTTACAATCACAATTTCATCCATGTGTCGGCTTAATTAGGTGATAAAAAAACACAGCTCCCCGTTTATCTCCTGATTTTCACGGCGCTGCCTAGATAGCCGTCTGTTTTTGTCCCTTGAACCCTCCCAGCTGGTAAACGGGGACTTTCCCCAACTGCTAACCTTTTTTGAGATTCCCAGATCCATCAACATGAGCTCCGACTCTGTGCTGAAGTCTGCTTCGTCTCGCACTGCGAGAGGGGAGACACAGTAAGTCTGTCTCTGTCCAAAGTAACAAACCCCACTGAAACCTTTAAGGCTTCTTAATTAACTATATCGAATAGGTTCTCGAAAATGTCAAACCGTGGCTTTAGAATGCAAAGCTAAGGGGGGGGAAAAAAAAAGAAAGTTAACTGGAGACAATGTTATGCTATTCTTCTAAAGTGTTTTAAAGGAAGAGAATTGAGAGAGAAAAAGAAAGAGAAAACTACAAAGTGTATTTCCACTGGTGCTGCTTTATTTATTTTTTTCTTCATTTCTTTTTGTGACGTCTGATTTGTTTTCAGCCACAGTGGAAGAGAGAAAATCTCATCAAATCAGGTTTTATTCCTGTGTTTCTGTTGGTAAGTTCAACCCACACAGAGGGACTTCGTCAGCACCGAACACCTCAACTGTCAGCTTACCTTCCGTCTGCAGCTCAGCACGTCACACAAATAAAATATGACTTGTGATCGGTGTGAACATGAATAATAAGTAAACAAAATTAAAACAAACTTCGCATTATCGCTGACAAAATGAACAGAGTATCACACGAGAAAATGGTCAAATTCACAGCTGATATGCGGCGGCGATCATAACTGTGGGGGTTGTTCATGCTTAGAAATGAGAGCACGATCGCGGTAATAACACGTCCATTACACCTTACATCCTAAGCCACAGCTCTCACCACCCCATCAGCCTCGCACTCCTACAAGTCTCCCCCTATATCTCCGCCCCCCCCCCCCCATACGAAGCCATTCCCGTCTGTCTCTGTTCACTGCATCCCATAGCCAGGCCACTCACCCCTGGCACGTTCCCCCGGTGCCGTCCCTCGCACTTTGCAGACCGATGCCCACAATGAAGGACAAGGTGCTAATGATTTCCATTCAGTTTTGCCTCTGGGGCTTGGGAATATATGTCCTGGATAAACCCAAAGATTTATGGCATCAACATTTTATCTCCTTTTAGGAGCGGCGCGGGTGAAACGAGGGCAGCGTGGACGGACAGCGCAGTGCCATGCCGGAGCCGTAACCACCTTCGCTAATCCTTTGGCACCCCCACCAGCTCGCATTACAGATGGAAATCACTGAAGGATTATACCACCAAATCAGCTCGGCCCGGTTTAAAGATGCCTTTCAACATCAGCAGTCTCACCCCGGCTCTGCCTCCCTCCGCCACCTTTATATCACACCCTCCCTATCGGAAGGTAGTACTCTAAAAGGAGAGATCACACCAATCCAGGCTGTCAGCATGGGAACAATTAGTAGGCAGGTGCAGAAATTTGCTCTTTTCAGAATGAAATTTATTTATACGTTCTCTCACAAAGAGGTGGCCATGCTGCCTTATTGTTACCTAAAGGCGCCTTTCTTTTCCCTCTTTCCCCTCAGTTTTACCTGCACATGAACGCGTGGAAAAACTGCTGAAGAAAAACAAAAAAAATAAAACTGATCATTCAGAGTCACTATTGCAATCATAAAGGCTGCTGCTGCTGCTGCTGAATCTGACATCTCTGAGACGTCAGCTCAGACTGAGACATCAGTGATTCTCAATCCAATTACATTAATCGACCATAGAAAATCCATACTGAAGCTTGATGAACAATCTTTACTGCTAAATTATAGGGATGCCATGATTATAATTGAAGATGGTCGTGGCTGTCACCATCCGTTTAATGAAATAATCTGGTTTGAACTAACCCTCTGACCGTGATCAGGAAAGACGTCATTATCGTCCCCCCCCACGCCCCTAGATATTACGGCCTCACCTTGTCCCAGTCTCTTGACAGCGTGGAGTTTGTTAGGCAAACACCCAGACTGACTCTCTAAACACCGCTGCCTCTGATAGACAGGGAGGGAGGGGGTCGGGGGGTTAGAGATGATGACAAGGAGGACGCCAGCGGTCCACCGTGATTTCCAAGGCACAGCACCGGAGACACTGAAGGTCACGCACTTTTTAAAAGAATCGCTTATTGAAACCAGTCTGGCAGGATCCAGTGATGTCCAGATGACTCCATAACGGCTCTCACTTTGTGCAGCAACTTTAATTCAGTCCATCAAGGTCAAAGAGGTCAGTGGACAAAGTGCTGCTCGTCTTAGCAGCCGCATGCTGCTGGGCTCAGAATGCAGAGCGCTACTGCTCTCTACTGACAACTGCACGTCACTGACCAGCTGAAGCGGTGCCTCTTATCAACATTTGGCTTCTCCCCTGATAATTCTAATGACATAAAAAAAAAAACACGACGACACCGTGACTCCTGTTTTCACGCTGGAGAAAGTTTTGGAGGAGAGATTTTTCTTTTTTCTTCTTTCCAGGGAAGGTTCAGAGCAGCATCTGGTTTGCTGAGGATATGATCTTGTCGGAGGCCTTTATCGTGAGCAATGTAATCCCAGGTGAACAGAGCGTGGCCTTATTATTATACGATACACATCTTTATCCTCACAGTAAATAGCTTTTTGATTGCTGACCATCGCTGAGGCCCTCCGGAGATATCCCCTTCTCAGACAAGCGTCTATCTCCTGCAGGGGCTGTGTCTGGCAGGCAGTTGGCAAATAAGCCTATCAGACCTCAGAGCATCATTTAGCTCCTGGAGAGTTTTTGTGTTTTTTATATAATCCTTGTGTTTGTTTCTCTAATTGGAGGATCAACAAACCAATATTTGGATAGTCTTAAAGTATTTGCGTGCTTGTATAATGTATATTGTGCCGTCGCCATCTGGTGGCCACTTGTGATAATACATAACTTTATATCAAATCAGGCAGGTCAAGCTGACATGATTACCGCTGAATTATTCACAGATAGATTATATCTTTTAAAAAAACACAAAGCCTTTGTGTTTGCAAACAGAAATTGGTGAAATATATATGGGGAGACAAAAAGCTCTAAAACCCCATAAAATAAACAAGACGAGCAGGGGAGACATCTGCAAGCACAACTGTGACTCTGAACAGCACCATTAAATTACACATAATTCAAATGCTCTACGAACCCTGTGATGAAACTTTTAATTTTCTGTGAGCCCATAAAAATAGAAATATGTGAGTGATGTAATGTCAGGCAATGCAAGACTAAGGTTCCTCAGTAAATAAACTAAAATCTGTACTTTCTAAAGGAGGGAGCGGGGACATAAAATGTTCCTGGCCACCATCAGTCAGCCAAATTATGAGAAAACCAAAGTTTGATGCATCACTAGAATATATGAATGTCATAGCTACTACAGCTGATTAAAAAGACAAAAGAAGTATGTTTATGTGTAAATTTTAGATGCATTCAATCAACATGTGGACATTTGATTTTGTCAAGTTAAATGTAACTATGATTATCTATACATTTATTGACGCTGTACATTCTCTCCTGGTCATGGAACATGTTTTTAATGTATTGTGAATGCATTGTTCATATTCAAAGAGGAAAAATATTACAAACACCTTCCAGCGTCATCTATTCCAATACAGAATCACCACAAACAGCTTCAGAATTACCAGATGGCATCATCACCTCTCTGGAAGGGTGTGAGTAAAAATGAGAAATGAGACTGACAAAAGTAAAAAAAATAAAAAAATAAATAAAAAAGCATTTCTATTTTCAGTCACAGTGCATATGATTTCATCATAAATATGCTTTTCAATAGCATGAAACAAAATGAACACCTGACAATGACCTATCGAGCCTGCAGTCTCTCCTCCGTGTGTGTTTGCTCACGCATTAAAAGATCCTGTAATGGTCTTATTACAAGCACAACAGCATGAGCATCCGATACACAATGTGAGTATCTATCTGCTGCTGACAGCTCTCAAGAGTCCCTGATGCTCAAGTGTCTGGAAGCCTTTTCTTCTTCCTTTGATGGACTGGTTCTTTACTGCCTACTCCACGTTTGCCTATTTGCCATATGGTGTGCTGGTGCATGAATGGATCGCCACTCAAAATAGCATTTCAGCGTGTCACGCACAAAGCAAAACCTGTGCATGGCTCATTAAAGCAAGCTACTGCTCTCTCATTATGTTTAATACTGATTAAGCACTCCGAAGGTTTAACAGCCAGCTACATTAGTGATGAAGTGGTGAGCTCTGTTTGTCGTAAAGTGTCAAAAATATACATTATTTTTCTTCTCATACCAGCAGCTGGAAGAATTTTCAGGTGTCAACATTAGGCTGCAAGTATACCCACACAAGGTATGCTTTTCATAATACAATCTAGCATATCACTGTGTTATCAGATTTCTGCTACAGATACATTTCATAAGCCGTTATATTTTGCAGAGCATGGGCGGCAAAAAGCTACATTTGGAAATGCACTCATTGGTTTTTTATGAAAATATAGTGCAGTAAAAAGTCTAATATTGGTTAACACGTTTTATGTAGGTTGTGACCATGCACTCACTCCTCTGGGTCTTATTCATGTGCATCTTTTTCTTCTTGGTTCATGTACTTCCCAGGAACAGAGCTTCCATGGTGACACAGGGAGAGCCCCCGCCTCCTCTATTATTTGATTGCCGACCCCATTGGCCCCTCACTTGTCATTGGTTTCAAGTGATGCCAGTAATTCTGAACATTTGACATCCATCATTGTATTATAAGAGGGAACATGAATTCACACCCCACATTGAAAGGCCACTCTAAAATGTGCCGTCTCACTGTATGGGGGTGTGTTGGGGGGGTGTGTTGGGGGGGGGGGGGGGGGGGGGGGGGGTTTACATGTGCCTGTGGTTATGAGGCCAGTTGTATGAACATGCCAAATTATCTGAAACGCCTTTGGAGACGGCTTCTGGTCGAGAAATTAACATTCAATTCATGGACAACAGCTCTGGTGGACATTCCTGCAGTCACCATGACTATTGCAGGCACCTTCAAAACTTCCGACATCTGTGAAACCGCACATTTTCCAGTGTCTTTCATTTGATTGTGTCCAGCCTATAAGACAAACCTGTGCAATAAACCTGCTGTCTAATGAGCATCTTGATATGCCACCCCTGTGAGGCGGATGGAGTAACTCCACAAAGCAGAAGTGCTCACTAACACAAATTTAGACATATTTTTCAACAATATTTGAGAGTTCAACTCATGAAAAATAAGAGCATTGAGTTTATATTATTTGTTTTATTATTTATTGTTCAGTGTGTGTGTATATACCAAAACTGTACAATGACTAATTTATTTATCTTATTAAGTGATTGTGACGGTTTCAGGCAAGCAAAATAAGCACTAATATTATGGCAATAACGTCCAATAAAATCAGTCTAAGCTTTAAAAAATAACAAAGTTATATATTTTTTGACAGTGTTGCAGCTGTTTGTACAGATTCTACAAAGAGATTCAGTGAAAGTCTGCATAAGTTTAACTCTTGGTAACCCTCACACACACACATACACACACAATAATAATGGTGTGGGTCTTTCTCTGGATCCACCCCAGTGGACTGAGACTTATGTGGTAGATCGTGAATGAATGAATGAATCAGCATTGTCCTCGTGCTTAACATGGCCTGGCGAGACACGTGTCGTACAAAAGGCAGGCTGTGTGGTGCCACCTGTGATCACTGGTGCAGGTCTCACCTTGCTTTGTTGGCCCCTTCACGGTCGCTGCTCCTGCGGGGTCCGTCTGTTTCCCCCCTCCCTCACATTGAGCTGCACCCTGTGGAGACTCCCGGCAGCATGCATGCATGCAATGTTTCCCTCCTCTTCTCGTGCAAGACCGCAGAAGCTCCTCTCGCGATACATGGACTGAACCCATTTCCAAGTGCGCGCGCGCGCGCGCACCATCTTCTTCCTATTATTGTCCTTCTCGGAGTTCATCAATTAGCCTTTTGCCAGAGATAACACTGACTTAATGAAGCGTTGCATTAACTGGAATATTACTTCCCTTTGCCCAAATTAATGAGGCCGCTAATTGTCCTAATTTGCGTGTGAAACCCGGCATTCAGATTTCTCCCTTTGCGCACCAGAACCACCTCCGTAGCTCCGGGTGTGAGGGGATAATTACAGACCAGCTCCTCTCGACATCAAGAGGTGCACTGTTCCCGGTGCGTGATAGTGTAAAAAAAATAATGGAAGCCCTCCATTGTGAGGAAATTAAGGAGTCTTTAATTAAAACACGGCTCCTGTGGGGCGCCGAGGAGGGAAACGGGTAGAGTTTATTCCTGTACCTGTTCGTGTGCACCTATTCATATGCTTCATGAAAGCAGACAGAAGTCTTTTCATGGTGGGATGAATGGGATTATAGTGGCTGAGCATGTACAGACCTTTTGAGGGCCATATCTAGTCTTATATAGTCTTGCATTAGTTTATTGAGACGTAAAGCAGTTCAGAGAGAGGTGTTATTTTCAAACGACATGAAGGATGTTTTGCTGTGCATATCTGGGAGCTTATTGTACGTATATAGATCATACAGGTATATCTGATTATGTTATACAGTATATGTTGTGTTTGGATGAATAGTAGTGAAAATATAGTGTTGCTTAAAAAAACAACTGTATATCTACTTTTTCCATCGCTTGAATGCCATCTTCATGTAAGAATATAAGCTATCTAATCATATCATACTTTGTAATCACAATTAAATGTAATTAATTTAGCTCTTTTATGCTGATTTAGCGATGTGATTGATAGTTTGGCACTGAAGCTAAATTATTATTAATTAAAGGTTGAGGTTTAACAGGTTTCCACATCATGTTTATTCCTCCATCCATTCCTGCCTCTTCTGTACTGCTTTATCTAACTTAAGGTCTGTGGCTGACTCCAACCGACCTTGGAACTCTGGGTGCAAGTGTGGTACAACCTGGGGTGGTTAAAAGACAGAATCACACACTCTCTGTCACATGTTACAGCCTTTAAAAGCCGCACAGTGGTTAGTGGTCAACACTCTTGCTCCATAATGAGAATATCTTGGGTTTGAATCCAGCTTGGGCCTTTCTGTGTGAAGTTACATGTTCTCATGCATGACTTTTCTCCAGATACGCTGGTTTCCTCTAAAACGGTTGGTCTCTGTGTCTTTCTGTTTGCCCTGAATGGCTTCATACCTGTCCAGGGTGTACGAAGGGAATAAATAAACTGGATTGATTTGAGAAAAACTGCAGTGTACCCAAATGAAATGAGAACATGCAAACGCCACACAGAAAAAGTTGCAAGTCTCTACAGTTCAAACTGGGAACTTTTTAACTACATGGTAAAAGTAGTAACTATTAATTCAGTGTGGTGCTCACGAAAACAAATCAGATTAGCTTATGATTTGTTTTAGTATTTTCATTTTTAAGCTAGACTTAATTCATGTACTAACTAACTAAATCTTAATCAACAGAAGAAAGTGGGATATATAAAGAGGTTAAAGTGATATTCCTTTCCCGTTGTTACTCACTCCCACTGTGCTGAGTTGTGTTGACACAAGTGGGCACTGTTGTGGTTGCCTGATGTGGGGAAGTGCTTTCCCCTGCATGATTGGGTCATGAAAAACAACATTAACTTTAAAACTAGTAATCATTTGAATTTCAAGCACAAATTTTAGAATCGCATTTAATGAAAGTTCAATTTACACATATTTAAGACCTCTGATCAAAGTGTTCTCTCTTTCAGTGAGGGTCAGTGGATGTTGACCTGAGAAATGTTCCTCACGCCTCCTCCTCCTCTCCCTCTTCTTCTCGTTCCTCCTCTTCCTCACTCCGCACCAGATGGGAAGTGGAGCCGCATTTTTTTAAAGCCAGCTCTCAGGGTTACAGGCTGTTGCGCTGGCAGTGAGGCTGAAGGAATGAAATATTCATGCAAACCCCCCCTTAAAAAAAAAAAAAGAAAAAAGAATGGACACCCCGGGACAAGGAACGTGCCGATTTATTCAACTCAGAAGGGCTCATTACACTGCTGGCGGCGAGGCAGGTCACGGTAATTTTCTTTACCAGTGCTCGACCCCGACTGTCACACTCTTACTGAGGGGGGGAGCTCTGAATGCAAAATTTGTCCAAGTCACCCCCGACACCTCCCAGCGGACAGGTCCCGGTGCTGGAGCTGCTCCTCTGCGGTAATAGACGCTCTAATGAGTGATTAGCGGCTGCGTCACCGTGAACGCGCAGTTGTAGCCGCGCGCGGCATATGGGAGACGTGGGTCGTTGACTCGGAGGTGCGTAAAGCTCGTGCAAGGTGCCAGGGGACACCAGCTGATAGGCACAGGGACGCAGCCCGCAACAGACATTTGCAGCCTAATTAATCTCCCTTCACTTGGCCTCACTGACAAAACTTCATCCTTGCAACAACAGTTTAAAAGTAAGAGCAGGCACTGGCCTCCGCACGATTTGGTCCTTCTGTGTGACTAAAGGATTCATAAATCCTACACTTATCAGTTATCGGGACTCTGTAATAGCCAGGTGTGTCTGCAGCCTTGTCTCCCACCTGTTCCTTTTATTATTCTTCTGCAAATAATCCGCAAGAAAAAAAAAGAAGAAAGAAAAGATCAGCAGCTTTTTATTGTTTGTTTGAGAACAAACTTGTGTGCATTTCGCTGCCAGGTTCAAGACCAATTAAGGAGTCGGTTAGTTGCTCATGAGAAAGATATCCTAATTCACTTTCCATGAGATGAAGAAGATGATAATGCTGATGAAGACTTAACGGTTTGTCCTTATCCACAGCAAACCATCTAATTCAGCTGCTTTCAAAGCTTAGGGGGGATGTCTTTTCCTTGTAAAATGTCTTTCTTTTTAGTTTCTGGGAAAGAATATGATTAGATGTTATAACCAGAGCAGCTACTTATTTTTGGGACTGATTTCAGTCTTCAAGACAAATTCATTGTATATATAAAAAAAAAACTTTAGCAATTTTGAATGTAACAGACTTTGCAGTTGGAGACGAGGCATCAGGACTTACTTCATAGTAACATTAAAAATGTGATGCTTTCTATTGCCTATGAATTCAAATAATAATAAATTCAAGTGGAAAAACCCATTAGGAAGTTTTGTTAATTTTTGGGGGGAGGAGGACAATGTTGTTCATCCTCCCACACTTTGAAAGCTCCTGGTCTGCTTAATTGAGATTTTGAAATATATCATAATAGACATATTGTTTCACATATTGTGAAACCTCTGATGGAATTGCCTCAGGCAAGTTGCAAAAGATTGGTGTTTGATTTAATTGTGGTGAAAATGAACCAACTTAAGCGGGAAAGAGCCGACATTTGTTGTTTATTCAGCTCACAAGATGCTATAAAGTTAAAGTAAATGGACTGTTTAGAAATTAGAACTTGTTACTTAATGGGAAACAATGCAGCCCAGACTGGGGGAAAAAAAAGGTCATTAGATCATTTACGCCTTCTTTCTACTCACCACTAAAGCTTCTCAAATCTACACTAGTATACAGCATCACGCTCCTAAATGATTAATGCTCCCGGTTCCCCTCTGTGGGGATGACAACAAGGTCGTGATTGAGTTACAATACACAATAGGAGGAAAAAAAGTGGAGCTTTGTCTAATTGTTCCTTGACAGGGTCAGAGGGGATTGTGCGATTGGCTGCTGCCTCCTGAGGCTGCGGGGCTGTCAGAGCTGTCAGAGTTCTGGGAGTGACAACAAGGTGACTTGGCGACGCTGTATAAATTGTCAGCGCAGTGCAAACATCTCCAGAGAAGAGAGCGCATCAGCCAAAGTCTTTGGCGCGACCTTTCCCTCGGAGCGCATCACCCCGGGCCTCTTGCTTACAGTGATGGCCGCAAAAGCAGAGCTCTCAGACTGGCCAGAGTACCCGGAGGATTTCACTTTGCTCCAGCAGCGCAGCTTGTCTCACATCAACTCCAAAACCTGGATTTCTCCAAACGCGATCCGAGCGCTGACGCGCAGGGATGCGCACGGACCAGCAGACGCGTGCGTCCCACTGGACAAACTTGTGCCAATGAGCAAACTCCCTGACTGCGTGTCTGCGACCAACCTGACGGAGGCAGAGCCCGGGAGGGCGGCAGACGGGGGCAAGACGGGTCACCCCGGCCCTCAGAGACACCGGCGCGTCGCGGCCAACGCCAGGGAGAGGAGGAGGATGCACGGCCTCAACAAGGCCTTCGACGAGCTGAGGAGCGTCATCCCCTCTCTGGAAAACGAGAAAAAGTTATCTAAATACGACACGCTGCAAATGGCGCAGATTTACATCACGGAGCTGTCCGAGCTGCTGACCGGCGTGGTTCACCCGGAGAGCAGGAGTCCTGCGGCGGACAAGAGCTCCGGCAGGATGAGTCTGATTCACTCGCTGCTACCTGCGTCCGGAGCGCAGCCCCAGAAGATGCTGCCCGGGGAGCAGCGGGACCCTTCCGCCTCCATCGGCCATCTCATTATACTCGGACCTTCATCTGATCTGGAGTCTTCCTCCAACAGCAGTGATGGCGAGTCCTCTCACCTCAGTGACATGGAGGAGAGTCACAGTCACAGAGAGCACAGCCACAGACTTTAATCACTTTCCAACCAACAGCAGGTCTGTTCATTATGTGAGATAGTCATCCTGCATATACTCCTCTCATCAATAATAGATCAGTGGCTGCGCTGCAAATGAAAAAAATGTACAGGTATCTCAAAACGCATAGAGATCTAGAATTGGTTTCTTCCTGAGGCCAGTGTAATCTCCATTTGGCCTTTTTATGCACTTTATACATCCAGGGGCGGACCTACAAAGAGTTAATCGTGGCGCTGGGGCACCTAAATGGGATATAAATGAGTTATTTGGCTGATAATATTCAGCCTCGAAACAGTTTCAATTAATGTATTTATTTTCTTAATGTTGCTTTGTTGGCAAAAGCAATTCTTTGTCTTTGGAAAGAGGGGGATATTGTTTCACACTGCCAATATTAATACAAGCTTGGACACTTGTACTTGGTTACACCCTTCTGTTAAACAGGTCAGTGGAGTTATAAAGTCAGTGCAATTTGCACTGCAGAGTTTTTGCCATGCCAAAGTGAAACATGTCTCTCTCTTTCATTCTTTATCCTTTTTTTTTTTGCACTGTGAAAAAACACAGAAATATGATCAAATTGAAATCAATAAAACAATAATTATAGTCTTACTCTTCAAATTGTTTCCAGTTTTATTACATTTTCTTATACAATGTAACTCTACACAATAACTGACATCGCTTGAAGGGGTTAGGGGTCATCACCCACCCCCCCCCCCCCCCACCCCGCCCACCCTCCGCCGCCCCCCATGGGAGCTCCGCCCCTGTGTACATCCTAAACCATTACTAGTGGCATTTCATGTGTGATTAGAGTTGATGTTGGATTGAACAATTATTTTTCTATTTATGTATAGCTCAGGGGTATTTTTATTCGGATTGTTTTACTACAATAAAGATATACTTTAAATACCAGTGTGCGTTTTAAATGGGTTTTGTATTGGCGACACCGTCATGACAATCCATGCAGTATTCACAGCACAGTTTGGCTTCTGGGTCGTTTCAGCTGTTCATTTATAAGCGACAAAGAAGACAAACCCACATCATGCTGTGCAACCCTTTGAATTAATACATGAATCAAACATATCGTGTCTTGTTTAACAACACAGCAGTGAGAAGAGTCCACAGAAAACGTAACCAGATGCACTTTTCATACAATGAGCCACAATATAACATCCAAACATCTGCATTGCCAAAAGGCCTCACCACATGTTCCCAGCGGGGATTTCACAGAAGCAAAGAGACTAATTACACTTTATGACATTTCATCATGGTTAAGATCGCCCCTTCTAGTCTGTCTGTTCACTAATAGCCTACGGAGAAAATGTGGAGCTGCCCGCTCTGTAGGGAAGCGGTGGCTGGAACTTTGCCAGGTCCTTAGAAATCATTTCTGCCAGCCTGTGTTTAAAACTGCCGGGGGCCTCCGAGGGGGTGACACTGGCAGCCGAGCTGGTGGCCTCCTCTGTCTCCGTCATGTCATCTTCTGCCAGTGCCTGTGTGCCGTAGACTGTCTGGACACTGTTATCCACGAGAGGCGGTTGGGAAGTTTGGAGTTTGGGTAGAAGATGGGGGGCAGCTCTATGTGCGGGTGGAGTGAGGGGAGGAGGGAGAGGCTGAAGCTGTTGAATCGAGGGAGAATTGCCTCTTTTCACATCTGCATAGATGTAATCTGAGAAGTCTGCCTCGGCTCGGGGCGAATCCCTTCCCATCAAAGTGGGCGTGGCTCTCCTTAAGTTATAATAAATGCTGTCCTCCATGTTATCCTGGTTTAGAGACTCAAGGGAATAACACAGTTCTTCCTCATCCTCATCCTCAACCTCCGCTCTCGCTGCCTCGTTGCTGCTTGAGAGACGCCGATTGACAAGCGACGGCTGCTTTACATTTTCTGAAGGGACGTCATTAATAGTGGAGTAGTGGCAGTCAGGATCAGCGTCTGTGTCAGCGGAAACGTCTGGGAGGTCAAGGGGAGACACGGTAGACGATGATCCTCTGTGGAGGCTCACCGGCTTCTCCTCCCCTGTACAATGCTTGGATATAGCCTGGAAGATCTCTACGCCATGCTGGGTGTGGAAGGTGAAGACTCCCTCTCCAGACTCACACCGACGGCCTGCTTCGATGCAGAACCCCCCCTGCAAAAGACAGAGGGCAGATTTACAAGGAGTTACTTGTTGTTTGCATGTTCTCCCTGTGCTCGAGGGTTTTCCTCGAGCTCCAGCCATTGTGCACCATTTGTACTGTGTTGATTAAACAGATTTGAAGGCACTGGTGAGCGTCTTTAAGCAGCTGCTGGCCGTCGCTTCACATTCAGTACCCAAACATAGTAGTATAACTTCCTTTTGAGCTTGGACTTGAACCGTTTTCCAACCTGTTAAATAATTTCCTTTCAGCATTTGTGAATAAATGTGACCTTTGTGTCCGGGTAATCAAGAGCTCATTCGGTAATTTACCTCGACTTGTCCAAATTTGCGCAGGAGCCTGTAGGGCCAGCGGTAGACGACGTCACTGGTGGCGATGGCGAGCAGCATCATCGCCTCCCTTTTCGGGGAGACCAGATAATCCCCGGACAATTTGCACCTCTTGGATGCCTCGGTGCTCAGAACGGTCACCTGGTAGTGGTTTGGAGGAAGAGTCGAATCTAAACATGAAACAAACATCACACCACTCTTGAGGTCAGCGCAGCATTAACGAAGCAGATTTTCCACAGTAGGCCCGAGGAGTAGTGAGTTAGGAGAGGACATAAATATACACAAATACATTTTCAGGCTAGAAAAAACCCCCGAAAAGGCTGATTTAAGGCTCGCCTTCTCCTAATCTCTCCCTGTGACTGGGCTGCCCGAATTGTTCAGAAGTGTAATCCATTAGGAAATAGAAAGAAATGCATTTGTATAAGCCGGCGCTTGCTGACGCTAATACATTCTGGCTTTCATGTGAGAATAAATTAGTGGCTGTAGCTTCCGCTCACATTTAGTGAAAGTTTCTGCAGGAATCCTGAATACATGATGCCACAACATCTTTTCCTTTGACATAATCCGTTCACCCGCCGAGGTCGTTCACAAGCAGGCCTGAGAGCAATACTGACTCTAATTAACGGCTATTATTTCCTTGTATATAAGTCGTGCTCTCAAAGTTTACTGCTGATATCTCTGAGCTCAGGGACGTTGTTACAATGTAGTTTGACAGAGCGTATAATGTTATTGATCTGACAATAACACAAATCGTGAGAAAGCCATCTGAACCGTGGACGCCTATTTAAACCCTAATATCTTATCTAAAACTCTCATATTGACACGTTTTAAAAGCTTGAACAGGCAAAGGAGTACTTTATGGGCACAGACATGTCTTATTAATTATTGATTATGTAACAATACAAAGACCTTTATTGCAACGCAGCAGATTATTTCAAGGCCCTTCAGCATCTCTCTGTTCCCCTGCAGCTTCAACTAAATTACATGTACTTAAACACATTTGTTTATAATTTTGTACCACAGTTCTTATCTTGTGCCTAAAGGTCACACAGGTGACAAATATGGGAGTATTTCAACAACTGAAACGCGCTCCACATCCTGCCATGCCCTCGCGTCTTTCCCCACGGGAGATTAACGTTGAGATTGTTTTTTATCGGCAACACTGCCGGGTCATTCGTCTGTTTAATATGCGAGAAATCAGCAAAAACAAACCCATTATCAAAATGTCATTACCTCTTAATTGCAGCTATTCAAATCATAGACCATACATTTGGAATAAAGAGCATAACAATAAACAGGTTTATAATATTTAATCTCTTTTTTAGAAGGTTACAAATTGTTCAAATTTGATTTGGTGTGATGAGCTACAAATCCAAATTGTTATGGTAAAGGTTGCAGACCTGATGGACCATTAGGAATGGCTCCATGTGCTACTCCTAATGCTGCCTTTGCAGCGATAGTAGCTGTATGCACATGACCGACAAAAGTCTTTAAATAACAGACATACTGTCTTCTTTTGATTTGAGTGCATTCCCACCTTTCCACGATGAGTAAAGGTCATTGTCCTCCATGATCAAGCTGGTTCCTTCCTCAAAATTCCCTTTGTCTGATTCTCCAGGATCCTTCTGTAAACACAGTGGCAGAACAAACATTACATGGAGTCTACACCTCGCCCTTATCACTACTTTATGGCTTCAAAATGCTCAGACGGAAAGAAAGAACATATCTTGTGCAAGCACAAGGTTTGGAGAAGTGAAGTGAGAGAAGTTACAGATACCTTGTTCACTTCCTCATTATGCTATCGGCTACAAGTCAGGTTTAGTCTCACCATTCCATAGGTTGAAAAACCACTGTGGATATATATATATATATATGTAGGGGAAGTTGCAAGACAAGGAGAGATAATACCTGGAAAGCTAGAATGCAGAGGGCGTTCAGCCAGTCCTGGCTGGTGGAAGAGGCTAAAGTGTAGGTGCACTGTGTGGTGATCAGGTAGAAGGCCATACAGCCGGCGGGGCAAGACGCCTTGGGAGCAAAGGTGACACTCAGGCAGTCACTGAGACGCACGACTTTTCTCTCGGACGACTTCTGCCGGCTGGCTTTCTTCGATTCAGGACTGCGGTCAGCTGCAGAGCAGAACTCCAGCCGGCCGACTCCAGTGGGGCTGGCTTTAAAAAGAACCATCCAGACTTTTCTCCATGTTCTCTGTCCGGGGGGGGGGGGGAGAGGGACTGTTAGAGGTTGCAGTAGGACCTATAATTGTAAATTAAAAGCACCTTTTGACAGTGTGAACTTTATTTAAATTGCACAAACTCAGTCAATTCGCAAGCTGAGTTTGGCTAATTCGGACTAAAGTCTAAAAGAGAAAATTTTGGCTCATGACATTTTTGGACTACTATATATTTTCTTCCCAGATGACAACAATTGAATGCAGCCTGCACAAACACACATACACACAGCTGGGGGAGGTGCACAGAAAGTCCAAGAAGATTCTCCTTATGAGGCATGAACAACAAACCACAAAGCCACGGTGCAGCACACACCTACACGTCTGGGGCTAAATGTTATTTTGACAGTACATCTAAACCCCTGACGTTTTAACAACAGATGTGGTCTAAATATTGTTTTATTAAGACAAGCAAAAACCATTTAAACTTTAGATTTTAAATCTCTGAAAGTCCCACATCGTTGTTTTCTTTTGGTAAACAATTCATTTCTACCTACCATAAACATTCTTTGGTATATGAGACTCTTAATCATATAATTCCAATATTTATTGCTTAACAGTTGCCCGGATGTCTAACGACAAATATTAGACAAACTTATGTTCAGTTTTGGTGCTCCAATAAATCTTCCTTTAAAGGGCCAGATGCTGCTTGCAAACATTGTCCTACATTAAATTAAACTGAGAGGATTTTAAATATCAAAAAACAATCACTAAAAAGCCCATATTAGTGGCACCAGAATATAGTAAATCTATTCTGATTCCATCTACTGAGCCATCACTACTTTGAACAAACTCTTAATATAGAAGGTCCATCACAAGGTGACACCATATTAAGCATAATAAACACATCTACACATTTGTGCTCTTGTGACTTAAACTGCTAAAAAAAAAAAAATATCTGTATTGATATTGTTGAAAACATTCCTGCATGTTTAAGTACGAGAGTTAAACTGAAGCACAAAGAGATAACCAGCAAAAAAAAAAAGTAGTTTTTTTTAATCATGTCATTAAAGTCTCTTAGGTTTTATTTATTACACGCTTGTATTTGTTAAACATTGAGAATGCTGGACCTTTCAAAATGTTGTTGGAGAAAGAAAGGAAATATTGTTCATTATGAATTACACTGTATTTGTAACAATCAATAACATCTAATGACATAAACCTGAAAAGTACAATATTTTTATTTTTCCACTGTGAATTAACTCCACGTGTATATTTTACACTTGGTACACAAATGTTAGTACTTCACACATTTTTGGGTTTATATATAATTTTAGCCTATCCCATGAAAACAACTATATCTCCAAATATTTATTTAAAAAAAAACAAAATGTTGCATATGTTTTAACTGAAGGTCATACTTATTCAGTCAAGATTTTAATTTGCATTTATTCTAACTTTGTGTTAAAACAATCAACTCTTCAAAATGCATACTAAGTCGAGAGTAAGTCACCAATAATATAATACAAAAGGAGAATTATGAAGCAAGCCTCCCTCTCTATAACATGAAATGTCGACATAAAGAAGCATCACAAGGAAATTGTGTAGATTACATAACAGCAGTCAGAACAAAAACCAAACAGAGAAAAAGCCTAAATTACAAGAATGTGCTCTCAGTGTCCACTTAAAAACTTACTTTTCCAAACTTGGCCCCTTGAAGATACAACATTCCCTCTTTGTAGACGACGTCCATAGTTACAAACTTGGATTGCAGGGACGCTGCTTCAAACACCCAGTGTGTGTGTTACACCTCTGAGCACAAAGGGCAGTAAAATGAGGTTTCCTGTGAGGTTAAAATAGTAATTTCCTTTACATCACCAGCAGCTTTCATTTTGTTTAACAGTGGTAGATCTAACTGGGGTAACGGTGGAGATCCGTCTCCGATCTGAAACTCAAGAGTTGCAGAAATGAGAGGATGCACAAGTTCCCTTTGCATTATTCTGCTCGTTTCAGCAACTTCCTCACTAAACTGAAGCCACACCTTTTTAAACCAGAAAACGACGCAAAAGCTCAGTAACAAATATAATGGTTTTATTTACAATTACAGCTTCAGAAACGTCCTGTACAAACACATCATCTGTTAGGTGTGAGAATAGTGGAGGGGGAAGGACAAGGTAACAACTAATTTCACCTGCCAGCAAGTTTAGGTGATTCTATGAAAAAAAAACAAAAAACAATAAACAAACAAACAAACAAAAACAGACTTCCGTTGTTCAGTGACATGAAAAGCAGTCGTACAGTTTCATCATTACTGCTTCTCTGTTCCTCTTTAAAAGTCCATGGAGCTATGAGCCAGGTAGTCTTTCCGTCCGATGTTGGTGACTTGCTTGGTCTGCATGGCCTCCAGCTTGGGGCAGTCGGTGATACGATGTCCCAGACCGCCGCAGAATGTGCAGCCCCTCTCTCCTGTGAACACGCAAAGGTAAAGACAGGTCAGGAAAGGTTTTTACGAAACACTGCTCCGTGAGGGAGATGATCTGATCAGATTAACGCGGGCGGGGGAGCGATCAATGAGAGACGAGCAGGTGAGGTCGCGGTTATAATGACTCACCGCCGATATCCAGCATGGTCTCGTCTCCGTTCTGGAGCACCTGGAGGACGGGGGGAACCTTCTGCTTCGCTTCAACGAGCAGAGCTTTCAGATCCATCAATACGGACTCGTCTATTAGAGGGGAGGCGGGGAAATAAAAGAAAGAAAAAAAGAAGAAGCTTAGTCTTTAACTCGTTATCATTCAACACAGGAGTATCTTCTCTTCCAGAGCCGAACGACTGTCTTTGTTGTTGTTTGCTTCTGGTGCAGACAATCGGACATGGTCAGCTGGTCACGTCGGACTGAATATATGCCTCGTGTGATGTGGGGACGTCAAGCTGGTGTTCCACAAAACCAAGAAGTAGTTGGAGTGAGCCTAATCTCTGAAGTCCGAAGGCCAAGTTACATGACGGGAATGTCAGAAATTGGCTTCAGGAGACTGTTGCGGATTCTTGGCGACTGTCCTCATCTAAGATAGTTTCCTGTCCTGCACTGCTCTACAAGCACTGCTCTACAAGCACTGCTCTACAAGCACTGCTCCAAAAAACAAAAGGAACACTAAGTTAACCTAACCTAATAAACCTAAGCAACTTGTGTTGGTTGTAGACACGCCTCATGCTCCCTCTGAGACTTGAGAACACTAACAAAATGCAAAAGTGACCAAAACATCAGCCAGAAGCGACGAGAACAGCGCCATGGTTTGTGGTCACCGCTTGCAGAACCAGTCCTTTATAGGAGTCGTCTTGCTGATTGCCTCTCACTTCCACATGTAGTCCGTTTCATTTTCACAACAGGTGAAACTGATTCACAGTTGGTGTTGCTTCCTGACTGGACAGGTTGATTCCACACGAGTGTGACATACTTGGGCGTTACACTGTGTTGTTTAGTTGTTCCCTTTATTTTTTGGAGCGGTGTATTTCTGTCACTTTCGAATTAAAAATAAAGCCAGGAGTGACGACTGGTCTGAGATCTACTTTCGAAAGGATGTGAAACGGAATTTACATAAAAAAAGAGAAGTTTTGGTACCAGTTCAACAGAAAATATTTTCCAATGAAGATTATTATTATAACAGAGAATTGAACTACCTCACACTTTGTGTGTACTTTATACATCACATCTGTGCAAATAACTAAATAACTGTGATCTTTGTAGTGGTTGTAAGACATCCTTCACAGTTGTGTTGTTTCTTGTTTTGGACCAAAGCTGAAAAACACGTTTGTTTCCATCTTGTATTCTGACGTTAAAAATGCCAGTATGTGCACATACTGTCGGCCTGATGCATTACAGAGAATACGGGGATATTGCAATGTATTTATAAAAGCTAAAACTTACCAAGACCTGAGTTTTCTCTTTAGCGCATGAAGCGTTAAGTTTTTAAAGATGCAGAGTGACACGCTTTTTAAAATCAGACTGGATCCTTTTGTGTGGCACGACAAGTGATAGTACTTCTACAAATTGGCCATACTAATGTAACCACTGCACCAGTATCCACTTTTAAGCAGACTGAAGGAAACATTACTGAACACTTAAAACACATTCAAGGAAGCTCAACTGAAACCTCTACAGAATGGATTTCATACTGGCATTACAATACAACTCTTATTGTTTCATCTTAGTTTACTTCTGTCACATATATTTCGAATCTACACTACATTCAGTGCAAAAGTAGATCTGTGGCTCACACGCCAACAGTATTACAACTCCTACATATTCTCAAACGATTGAATCATTTCCCACTATTTATGGTTTCCTTACCACAGCCTTTGTTGATGAACGTTGTGGCGATACCGGTCTTCCCCGATCTTCCAGTTCTTCCAATTCGATGGACTGAAACACACAACCAAGTGATGAGTTCATTGTCTCAATAGTTTCAAACTATATGCACACGCAGGACGTACAGTTACATGACAGAATCTCTTACCATAGTTTTCAATCTCTTCGGGCATGTCGTAGTTCACGACATGCTGAATCGCAGGGAAATCCAACCCCTTGGAGGCCACATCCGTGGCCACCAACACGTCTTTCTTCCCTTCTTTAAATGCTTCGATGGCTTTAGTTCGCTCCTCCTGATCTGAAAACAAACCAACAAACATCCCTCAAACAAAACTGGACTGTCTATGCCTTTCACAATCTATGAAAATTTAAAAGCAGGGTGACATCTAGTGGTGATAACGAGGAACTACAAGACCACAGAAGAGAAATGAACAGAGGATGAAAGTTTGTGTGAACACGTGAATCCTCTGCATGCACTGTGACGTTGCTTTGGATTTGAACCATCCTGGTCGTGCATACCTTTCCCTCCATGTATGGCCACTGCCTCCACACCTTTGAGCAGGAGATACTCATGGATGGCGTCTACGTCCGCTTTTTTCTCAGCGAAGATCAGCACCTGTCAGGATGAGGAGGGACTTGACACACGTTCGATAACATGTACCGCAGTAATTTCAGTGTCATAACGTGTGGAGACACTGACCGGAGGCGGAGTTTTCTGAAGACACTCGAGCAGGTACACCATCTTTGCCTCCTCTTTGACGTACTCCACTTCCTGCACACAAACATAATTGGCTTAAGAGTTTAAGATACAAGCACGTCTGTAAATTTCTCAAAATCTATATTACTGAAAACAAAGGTCAACTCCAGGAAATGATAAACATACCTGGATGACATCCAAGCTGGCAGCTCCTGCCCTGCCCACGTTAATAGTGATGGGTTTGACCAGTGCACTCTTGGCAAAATTTTGAATCTTCTTGGGCATAGTGGCACTGAAGAGCAGCGTTTGTCTTTGACCCTGAACGGGAAAAAAAAAAATGAAGACATGAGGATTCCTTTTATTTTTGAAGCAAAATGAAGATCTGACAACCAAATCCAATGTTTTCTGACTGCGTGTCGCGCGTTCCTTTTACAGCGGGGATTAGAAAACCAAACACTGAACTACCTCTGAAAGCATTATGATTCCTCCTCAAACAGATTTCATGGACACACTCAGGAGAACATTTCCAGAAGTAATGTAAGTAGTAATGACTACCCGATGAAGTGTGAATTAGTTAAACGAGATGGATACAGGAGAATGAGGTTCTTATTGGGAGTGAGCAGGGTGGACCGAACTGAGAATGAACCGAGAGACAGCAAAGATGGAGCTGCTAAGAGACCCGAGATGCTTTTGGAAGTCTGCTGATGAGATATGGTGGATATATTGGACAGCGGGGAGAGGAGATAGATCAGCAAGGCAGGGAGGCAGATGGAGGAGAATTGATGTCGGGGGCAGACACAGACAAAGCAGAGCAAGAGTAAGTACTGTAAGGTGCAGACTGAATGAATCAAGTCTTGACTAGAGCGCCAATATCTTGACTTGGCCTTGATGGAGTCACTATGTGAAACCAAACCATCGCACAACTGATGGGGACGAATAATTGCAAAGCATGTCGCTTTTGCACGATAAAAAGTTCATTTTCTTCTTTGAACCCACACATTTTAATAACTATTTTCTAAATGAAAGCAGGATTGTGGCACCATGAAGCCATGAAGAATGAATTCCAGGAGAATCCTCTTCTATCCAAGGAGCACATCGCACTGCTTCATCTGATCGTAGAGAAATACTGCAAATATCGAGGCAATCTGAGTTGGATTTCTGTCTAAACGATCGATAAGTCCTGTAGTGCAAAGAGGCCTAAACCATTTCCCAGTGTTCCTTCCCAGTTAAAAAAAACAAAACAAAAAAAAACCCCACAGAAAAGTTTTCTACTGTGTATGAACGCAGGATTCTCTCATGAACCTGCAGCTCACCTTGAAATAAGAAAATATGGTCCTGATGTCTTCTTCGAAACCCATGTCAATCATCCTGTCAGCTTCGTCCAGAGTCAGGTAGCGGCATATGTCGAGGCTGACCATCTTCTTCTGCAGCAGGTCCATCAGTCTTCCTGGTGTGGCAACCATCATGTGGACGCCACTAGAAGCGCGAGCAGTCGGAGAGAAAACCAAGCCAAAACAGGAAATTACACCCATCCTATTTCTAAAGATTTAAAAATACATAAATAAAAGATCTTCTCCATGCTGTCCAAACGAAATACACTTCCACCTTTTGTTCCACTTTACATGATTTGATATAGCTGTTGAAACTGAAGTTCTGGATGAGAGCCAAATGGTCCCCCCCCCCCCCCCCCCGACTATCCACACTGACTGTTAATCTTACTTACTGTTTTATTGCCTCCATCTGCTCCTTGACAGACATCCCTCCGATGCAGAGGGCGGAGCGCAGCTGAGGAGCTCCTTCCTCCTCCAGCAGCTTGCAGTAATACTCTATGATGCCGTGCGTCTGCCTCGCCAACTCTCGCTGGAAAACAAAAGAGGAGGTAATAAAACCACACCGGCTTACAGGAGCATTAGGAAGAAAGAAAGTTTCTCACGGCTAATGTCATCATAACTGAAGGGCAAAATGCAAGAAGCTGAACTTTATGTCTCTAATGATCCTCCCTCAGCTTTAGGACTGATTGGCTCAATTCAGCGGGGACTTCCATTAAATCAAACCCCAGAAGGTCAATTTTTCTTTCTTTTCAGAAGATTTAGGTTAGAAATCACACACTTGGAAACTAATAAATTGCACTGTGTGATGATTTCCACCATGTATCATTACGTGACCGCTCTTTCTATCTTGTGCGACATACTGAAGGACAGATGATGAGTCCATACGGTCCCTCTCTCTTGAAGAAAGGCAGCCGTTTCTCCTGCTCCAAGGAGAACATGATGATGGGCAGGGTGAAGACCAAGGTCTTTCCGGATCCAGTGAAGGCGATGCCAATCATGTCTCGACCCGAGAGACTGCAGGAAGACAGTGTCAGCTCACCGAGTGTTTGTGCTTCACAGTATTTAACAGTGTTTGGATTCTGCATACTTTACTCACACTGTAGGGATTCCTTGAATCTGAATTGGTGTCGGGTGGACGATGCCCTTCTTCTTCAAACCTTTCAGAATCGCTGCAGACAAAATAATTATTCATTGTTGGTTGTTACTCATGTGGGATGATGACCAAAGGAAGATAAAATGTGTTTATTATGTGGATCACCTGGAGGAAGCTTCATCTCTCTGAAGCTTTTGATTGGAGGAGGAGTGCCGTCTCCATCAACCAGGATGTGATATTTCTTCCTGACGCGCTCGTTCCTGGTGTCCGGCATATTCAGGATGTAACGCGGTGCCTTCCAGCTGAGAGAAAATAGCCAGGTTGAAATCTCCAAAATCTACTTGAAAATGACATTTTACACCTCACTGAGGGGAAGGCTCACCTTGTTTTGATGGGATCATCGTATATGATACCTTTGGCCATTTCCTTCACAGACATTAAAGCTGACAGAGCAGAGTAAAAACAGACAATTGTTTATCTTTTTGTTTTTCCCACAAAAGTGAAATCAAATTTCCATTGAGCTTAGAAATCTCATATTTCAAGTTGTCCCTACAAGTGTTTACCTCTGCCCTCGGCCACGCTCTCGAGAATCTTCTCTTCCTCTTTCAGCTGCTTCTCTTTGGCCGACTCCTTACGGGCTGCACACACAAACACAAAACATTGGTTAGAACAGAGTAGAACATGGGGGCGGGGGCGGGGGGACTCATGTAACAGAGAGCAGGACGGCATACCTTCTGCCTTCTCCTTGAGGTGCTGATGCTGATCAAGGAGACTGACGTTGGAACGTGGACCCAGACCCTCATCCTCCTCTCTCTGCTCCTCCCCGCTGTCTTTCTGATCCTCATCCACGGCCTTCCCTCGGAGACGCAGCATCTTCTGGAGCTGTGAGGAACAGTTGTTACAAAGACGCATCTGGCGCTGTACAGTGGCGTAGTGGTTCGTGCTCTAGCATGAAGTGAGAATGTCCCCGGATTGAGACAAGATTTGACTGAGGGGATTCTTTACGAGGAGACTGCATGTTCTCCCTGTGTCTGTGTTTGAGTTCCACTGAGTAAAGCTCTTAATGCTCAGCTGCACTGTACAGTAGTGGCCCACCGCTCTTGAGAGAGCGGTTAAATGCAGAAAACAAACTTCTTGTACATTTGTTGTATGTGTGACAAATAATGCCTTCGATATTTCTTAGATGCTTCTAAGTGTTTTAGTATTGTTTTTGATTCTGTAGGCTTTCTAACAGTCGGCTAAGACTTCAGATGAAGGTTTAAAAGAAACAATATTTAAAGGGATCTGGTTCACAAGTGAGTATCAACACACATCGGCAATAACCAGCTGGTAAAGTAACACTGACTGTCCTTTTAACATGGCACCTAGTAGGTGGGATATATTATGTCCTCAAAGTTGGCAGTAGAATTAGGAAAAATGGTAAGTGTAAAAATTTGGGGAAGTTTCACAAGAACCAAATTACCATTAATCATTCCAAAACTGCAGTCGTGTGTGGGATTCCTGGTAAGATGCAAAGTGCTCAAAAGAAGGGAAAGCAGTGAACCGGTGCTAGGGGTCATGACAGGAGGGCTCATTGCTGAATGCGGGGAGTGAAGGCCCGTTAGTGTGGTCTGATACAGAGAAGTTAAAGTTAAAGATGGCTCTGGTCAATGGCCAGCGGATTCCATGCCTCAACATGTCAGCGCCATTTTGGCAGACCAATATCAGGCCATAATACTATGGCTGTCCAGTGTACATTAACATACCATGTCTGAATCAATTAGTGATAGTGTATTTAAAAACAACTAAATGGATTTTTACTCCCAGGGTTGTTGGTCAGATATGCTAATACTTTAAGTATGACTTCATGAGCTTAGATTACAGCCATACAAGCTGCTAATAAGGGAGGAATTTTCTTCACATCGCATAAATTGTACTGTGGGATGTCATGAACAGGTCAATTTCATTGTTATAACACGACCATCATACTTTACGAGTTTCGTAAAAGAACAATTTGGACATTGCATTAAACATTGAATTTTATGCTGATAAATCTTAATCCAGAACACTGATCTGTGTTTACCCAAAGAAAACCTGTCAATGACACCCTGCATAACCACTTTGGGATTTATTTCAATACTGAAACCATAAAGAGGGCAGAAGTCAATTCAAATTAAAGCTGCAAGCAGCCTTGAACGGGTCCTTGATACTTGCAGGACTCCAACCGAGACCGTCAGTCGGCGTATGTATGCCATTCAACGAAGCATGTGAAATTTAGGGTCAGTTGGAACATGGGCAGATTCTGTAGACCAGGGGTCCTCAATTAGTTTAATAATTATTAATAATATTTTAAGCTTGGGATTTTAAAAACTTGTGTTGAGGGTCACACAAAAAACATTTTAGTGCTTCTTGACGCATGCCGCACATCACAAAAATGTTGTGTTGCAAAATGGCCACATGTGACTGACCCTTTTGCCAGTCAGATGTCTGATTCTTCCAAATTATCAAATTTCTCGGCCGGGCTTGATGAGTGTGCAAAGTGTCGCAAAAAGTTAGGTATGTTTAGACCCTGAAAAACACGAATTATTCTGGCGAATAATAATAAGAAGAAGAATCTGAGCAGTTTCAATAGGGCCATAGGGCACATTCAGTGCTCAGACCCTCATAAATAAACTTACCATTTGTTGCTTTCTGATTTTAACTGGAACATATGGGACATAGTCGTCAGCCTCCGATCCTTCCGAGCCAGACCTTCCATCCTCCCCTAGGAATCGCTGTAAAAACACATTACCAGCCATCTTAATGTATTAAACGCTCCATAGAGAAGTCAACATAAAGTCAGAATAGTCTGCAGATATCAGCACACTTCTGAAGGACACTGGACTTTACTAGACATGCAGCAAAAAAGGCGGATTGAGAGCCGTAAACGTGTGTAGTAATATTGGAATACTGTAAAAACACTTTTGGTGGGAGAACACTTTTCCCTCAAATGTTAGATTTGTGTATGAACACTCTTCTACCAGAGGCTGCTACAATGCAGTTTTCAGTGAAGTTAATGGATTGCTTCATATTTTGTGAGACTTCTTCAAAAGAAATCACTGGACAAAGCCTCAATATATCTCTTTACTTATACACTGATTAGGTAATAGAGAAACACAATTTAATAAAAAAGAATGGAGCTGGAAGTTACACATCTGAAGATCTAAATAGTCCCGCAATAGACTCTAGATAAAATAAAATAAAAAAATTTTAAGTGATCTTAATCGTTTCTCTGAGTTTAATCATTTCTCTTTTACAAACGTCACTATTGCGCACTGGCTACGGATGCGGCTTTACAATTAATATGGCTTTACTTTAAACTAATCATTGTTATACATTAACCACACGCACACTTAAATACAGATCTGTCATTTGATGTTTTGTAGTTGGTGATTGTTAATGACAAAACGGCGTATTTAAAGTTTATACGGCATGCTAGTTTGCTAACTTTAGCTATCACAAGCTAGCTTAGCATCGCGAGAGATAGCAACGACAATAAGCTGTAAACTTACCTTTTTAGGCCGATTTTCGGTCTCCATGTTAATATTCGAGTGGTAGCCTTTTTAGATTGTTAAGTACCAGTGAAGTTCACGAGTTGCTAATGGCGACACGGTTCAAAGACAAGAGTTTAATGCACATGTTTACAAAGCAGACGAAACGCTGCTGAGCTACGGAACGCGGGAAGGGCCAAACTTCATCGTCCACGAATACGTCCTGCAGAGTGCCGGACCAAAAAAAAAAAAATGAACACCACACTTGAATTTTGTCCAAACTGTATTGTTTTTAATCTTTCTGAACGAAAGATTTTTCACAGTATCAAAAGTGAATTAAAAAAAAAAAAAGAAACAAGCCAAACATACACTTGGCCAATATTGGTATAGTATAAATCTACATTCGAAACATTAAGATAACCTTCTCTAACTGAAAGATAACCTGGAAAACATCAGAGATGTTATATAAAAAAAAAAAGTCATCACAGATTCAGGAAAAAAAACAAAATCCATCTCATTGAAAGCCAGCTAAAACATTGAAAGTCGTGTAAAAAACCCACAGCCTCTGTATGTTATGAAAAGATATGCAGGAGTCAGGAGTCAGACGGGTTAACAGGTGGAGGGGTCACCTGGTCACTGTACAGGAGAGGGGTGGGGGGGGGGGGGGGGGGGGGGGGGGGACGACAGTATGGTTGGAGAAAGCATCTCTCTCTCTCTCTCTCTCTCTCACACACGCGCGCACACTTCAGAAAAGCATGACAACACACTCAAAAGCGTATTCACTTGGTATGTACAAGCATCTAAATTAACTGTCAAGGTGTTTGCATTAAAACCTTAAGGTGAACACTAGTGGAGCTGTCACAGCAGGGATGTAGGCCTGAAAAAGGTGAGAAAATTGCAATAAAGGACATTCATTGGAGCGTATACTGTGTATTTCTAGAAGACACAATAGTCCAAGACTAACACCACAAGAGGACTGACACAGAAACAGCAGACATGTCTGTTTTTCCACTAAAGGACGTCGAGAGTGAGTTTTCTGTCCTACATCATGCAGGAGGGAATATTTGAAGGATTTCAGTGCAGTTGTATATAGATATATCATCAATATGCATCCTGTGGGCCCAATAAAAACAACGAGTTGATTTAATAATAATCATGATGGCCCTGCTGCTGTTTTTGTCAATAGTGAAGGAATTCATTTCATTTCACTGTCAGTCTTCACTCAAACTCCATCCCAACTTGCAGTTTTTGTCAGCATTGCTCCCTGCATGAGACAAATGTGTTTCTCCTTCAAATTAGGTCCAAATGTAGTATTGTGCTCCTGCTTTCGAGTGTATCTGCAGCCTCCACTGAGACCGCCGTAGTGGGGTTGAAAACTAGCGATGCAGAATGCAAACGTTAAAATGTCTCAGATTTGTGATAAAAACATTTATTTTATTCAAGGTAATTGTTTACATACTACATACGTAAGCACATGGATGCAGTTGATTCAAGAGACTTTTCCCATTTTTTTTTTTCTCCTTTCTTTTTTGCATCTCTCATTCAGTGAACATTTGCGATAAGAGCAGAGTTTCGAGTTGGCCTTCACAATGATCCCTGGCTAGTTCGCCACAAGTTGTGTTTCAGTCGTCTGAATGGAGAGGATGAATTAGAACCGGGGTCCCTTGGCTTCAGGAGGAAGAAAATAAAAACGGGGAATGAGAGAGGCCGCGGTGCCAAACTGGGCTCTACTGAAAGAGTTTGTGGTGTGGAGTTAGATTTTCTCCGGCACCCATCCAAGTTATTGAGCTACATTGGAAGGAACCTTTTTGAGGCTGAAGTTGGACCAATTCACTGCTACCTTCTGGCGGGTTTGCTTTGCAGAATCCAGGCAAAACCTACAGATGGCAAAGCCAAACAAAGAAGAGACGGGTTTTAATAAAACTTTAGAGTATTTCAAATCATGCGTGACGGTGAGCTTACCTTTTGAAGTATTCTACTTCACGGTCAATCTCATCCATTTCTGTTGGGTCCACGTCTTTAGGGAGGAATACGTCATCTATGGGGTGGAAATACAGATTAAATATTTGAGGGAAATAGATAATGCAGCGGCATGTTGCAGTTTTGTTCAGAGTGAAGTGAAATATGAATACACACTCATACCAATCGCAGTACTGGATTTTTCACCCTTGTTCTTGTTCTTCTTGTTCTTCCCCTTGGATTGCTGCTGCTGTTGCTGCTGCTGTCCATTTGCTGGAACAGCAGCATGCACTTTGCACTCAGAATCCTGCTCCGTTCGCCCTCCTCGTGTCTCCGAATCACCTTTCAGCCTTTGTGCGCTCAGAGGGCCGCTGCTGGCTCCATTCATAGAGTGTTTGCATGATTTAGCCTCCTCCACCTTCTTGGGCCCGTTTTTCTGGTTGTCTGCAGACTGCTGAAACGCTTTGCTCCCAGACTTGGAGCCGTTCGATGCCACTTCTTTAGGCTCATTGTTTTTATGTGCTTCATTCCCCAAGGCAGCTTTGGTTGGTTTGTTGGTAGTTTGCTCCAACGCAGACGGCTCCTGCCTTTGCTGCTGCTGCTGCTTTTTATTCTTCTTGGACTTTGCACCGCCGTTTCCAGCTGCCGTGTTTTTGGGATCAGGCAGGTCCTCCTTTGATTTAGCCGTGGCTTGGGCTGGTACCTGAGGCAAAGTGTCAGGTCCAGCAGAAGTGCATTTTTCAGGGGAGCGAACTCGTATGAGCTTTGAGAGACTGGGCGTGGTGTGCAACCGCTGGATGTCCTTCGAAGCAGCACTGACCCCGGATGCAGCGGTGGCAGCATTCGTGGATGAGGCCACAGACGTGTCCTCCCACCCGTTTACCAGGTCCAGGTGGCTCTTAAAGGTTCCCAGTGAAAGAGGGGAGAGGTCCAAATCTATCTGCTGCAAGTCAGAAGAACCGTTGAGATGGGAAAGTAAATGGTTTCCCTCTAACGTGGCCGCCTTCTTTGGGAAGTCATTGACATCCAGATTGAGGTCGTACATGCTAAATGAGGCCCGGATAGAGTCTTTGATGGTGTTCTTAATCTCTTCCAGTCGACTCGTGAGGAAACTGTTAACGCGTTCGAGTTCCAGCTGAGGCCAGTCCAGCAACCGACTGGCTTCTGAACCGTCGGCGAGGGGCTCGTCCACCGGCTCAGACGGGTTGCAGTGGGGGTCACTGCCGGCAGCACCCATGTTGCCCTGCTGAGCTTTTTCCTTCAAAGGATGGGCATGAAAGTGAAGAAAGGTACAAGCAGAATAAATTAATCAAGCCTTTTCAAAGACAAACAGCCGTCAGTATCAATGCCTATCAGCCAAGTTATTTTCTGTTGGCTAATTATTTCATCAGTGATGAGAAAAACAAACACACACACACACACAAAAAAACCCTATTTGTATTTTTTTAAAACACTGAATGAATTTACATGTTTTAGGTTCCACTTTACTGGATAGTGCAGTTTTTATTCGGGGCAGAGTCCATGATGCCTCCCACACAGAATTTAAAATGCCTCACTGCCCACGAGGGATTCACAGGAATCAATACATGCATCTAAGTTAGTGCTACTCTGCAATTTCCTCCAGCTGCCAACACTGAAATCGCATATTAATTTTACTCGTTATCGTTTCTTTTATTTCATGATCTCTGGCCGAGCCGCTTGTTTTTACGTAATTGCTGCAATCCAAAAAGATTTTTTTTCACATTGCATAATAAATGTTAACACAAAAATCCTTATTAATACATCGAATAAAGTCCAACGATTCACAGTTGTGCTGAGACGTAAAAAGACACAGAAACACATTCAATCACAGTTTCCAATGATACCACACCTTCTTCTTCTGTTTGTGCCGGGCCCTTTTGGCTGCCTTGGCACTGTTGACGGGTTTGGGCTCGGAACTGTTGATGAAGTCGAGCAGCTCGTCCACATCCCGGTTGTCGATAGCACCCGCCACGGTCAGTTCTGAATCTTGTCGCTGAGGAAGCTCCTCTTTACGCCGCGTGAGACGCGAGCGAAGCTTCTCCCGGATCTCAGCGTAGTTTCGGCTCGTCGGTGCAGCTGGAGGCTGCGAACCCCCCCAAATTTTAAAAAAAAAAAAAGATCTTAAATTTGACTGTCAGAAGTAATAAATGTTTAAAAACTACATTATAACAAAGGGATTTTTAACTAAGAGGTGGCAAAAAGTTTTGAAGTACCGCATTGTGTCCGAAGAACTCGCAGTAGCAGCAATCGCAGTACTTCCCGTCTTTCTGGTTGGTGGACGAGGAGGCGCAGGAGCTCCTTTCAGAACTGCTGTCTTCGTCCTCCCCCTCCTCCAGCTCAGATGAAGGGTGGCACAGCGTCCCGTTTGTCACTTTGTGGCCCTTACACGCTTGATCTCTGTGAAACAGAAAAGAGTGGTGCGACCATAAACCTCATTACACCTACAATCTGCAGTAGTTTTACATTTGTTGCTAAGCTGCTGCTCCGTACCACTCTCCTTACTCGCTTTTATATTGTATTTACACTACGGCCATGTTTGCACACCAGTCGATTTGAGCAGAATTTGGGATTTTATCTCATTTCTATATTCACTTCGGTAAAAGATGACTGAAATGGCATTTAAATGTTCTTTTTTTTTTTTTAAACCTTGTAGAATCTGTTATACATGAATGAACAGAAAGATTTCAGTTTCAGACGTGTGTGTGTGCAAAGCCATGTTGAGACCGTGACACTAACCTGCAGGCCCCAGCTGTTAGATGGCCTACATTAGAGGTGGCCACTGTTCCCGGATTGTGTCCATTACAGGCGTGGTTACAGCCGATGACAGATGTGCCTAGTTTGCTGTGTTGCGTGTTCACGGCAGGAATGTGGGAGTTTTTGCACGGGCTGGGCTTGTGGACCGACGTCGGGCTGTCCGGACTCGGAGAGTTGAGTTTGGTTGTGGGACCGTGGAGGCTCGGTACCAAAGGGGAGAAAGGAGCGTGGGCTGCCACGCCGCTGCCACAAGACGAGGTTACGTGGCCGTGTTGCCCAGAGTTCGGCTTAGAGGGAAGGAGGGAGGAATGCTGGGAGGACAGGCCAGTGGGACTGTTGGGGGGTACCGACAAGTCTGTTTGAGGATGGTGGTCGGTCGGGTGGAAGGCTTCACCTGCACAAAGGAAAACACAGTCAGCTTTTCAGAGCAGGTTCAGCACTCTATAGTTTATTCCATTGTAAAAAGTAAAAAGAGAAAATAAAATTATAAGAATCCGTCACAAAGATGAGAATTTTTCAAAAACGTTCAATTGTACAGACGCATCATTCATTGACTTTAATAAATATACCTGGTGGCGTTGGTCGGCGGCACATGGTCTTGAAGTGCTTGGGAGTGGTCTTACAAAGGTCTGCTGAGGTAGACAGGGGGCTCCCAGCAGAAGATCCACTGGAATTCTGGGTAGACGGGTGGCTGTAGGGACACACTTTGGTCCCCGACGTTTTCACGGATTTCCCCGGTGTTTCATGAAGACCTCTTTTCTCATGACAGGTTGACCCTGCTGTTAGACCTGCACATGGTGACAAGAAGAATGTTTGAACTGCCGCCTCATCGGTGGATCAACCGCTAATGTTTGGATGCATTTAGTACAATTTCCACAATAATTTATGATACAATAACAAAAACCTCTTCACGATCCACCTAACAAAATTGACACTACGACAAAGCCAGTCTGTGAGCTCTAATCATTGGACTTCAGTTCAACGTGTTGTGACTTCAACGCTCACTTTTTGGACGCTCAATAGTCTGTAAAGTACTTCACTTCCCGTTGCAGTCATGCAACGTTGTCATTTTTCACTGCTATGAGAAGGAAAACCAGCTTTGAAAGGTTTTTTCTGCCCTGAAACTTAAAAGGCCTTTGAGCTAAAAATGACTACCATAAGTTGTAGTACAATATTTTCACAATTTAACAAATTCATTTATTTTGCCCTGAAGAGAACTTCTTATACTGCTGCCAATGTTGGATACAACTCACTGAAATCTAATCACGACTTAAAACAGTGTAATAAAACGTCTTGGTAAAATTCAAAACTAAACATGCTTTTATTTTTGGGTTCTTTTTAATACATATCTACGTTAACATAACACAGCTGTCTATAACCACCTCACTCACGTCCAACACACCTCTGATGAGCGATCTTTTCACAGTTATGTCAATAAGGTTGTGCAGGAATGGATTTTTAATGTGCTATTATTTGATCACAAACCAAGTCTCAACACTTCTATAGTGCTTTGTCCCACTCGGGTTTTGTGACATGCAGTTTAAGAAACTTGTTCTCTTTCTCTTTACCACTGTTTTTACTCTTTTGCACTAAAACGGTCAGCATATACTTTATTATAACTGCTTTATAATGTAATTTCCAAAGGTTTTTACACCAATGAAAGGCAGTACAAGATAACACTGAATCATACCTATAATGGTCTAAAAGACACGAGGACGTGCAGGTTTGACTTCACTTCATTCAACTTGAAAAGTTCAAGGTAGTCCATCAAGGCTTTGCTCGGCTGTGTTTCAGAAAGATGAACTGAGCCACTTGATGGATGTCCTAACAGTCAATTTCACTTCAGGTAGACAATTGCTTCTCCTGATATGCCGCCTCTGGTGACATTGACGTATAGAAATTTATAAAGGAACTGCAGCAAAACGAAAGCACAATAGTACGGGTGCATCTGATCCAAGGAGCAGCTTTCTTGTTTGATTTTAGTCACGGCAAGCATTTACTGTCCTACAATTTCTTCTCACATTACGCCTCTACTCTTCCACCAACACAGGACGACAGAAAGTTATCTCAAAGAAACATTTTTATTTTGTTTTGATTGCTGTATTCTGGATTCACTGAGTATTTTTTGATATATCACTCTATAAATATTATATTTTAAAGTGTACATTTCAAAATACTACTAATGTTTTATCAGTTATTTTTTAGGTAAAATGTTATATTTTTAATGTGATAATCATAGCCTCTAGTTTAAATAAAATGGGGGTGTAATATCTGATCTCAGGAAATATTCTGAGACTATTTTAGTATCCTGGTGGATCGAGTTAAGTCTTGACCCGAGTGTGGAGAACCAAGTTGGAATCCGGTATTAAAACTAATGTGCGGTACAATTACGTGCTGTGAGGACCTTTGTGAAGATGGAGCGGCCAAAAAGAAATGTTCTACGACTGTACTAAGCCAAAATAATGAATGGAAAAAAAATTTAATAAAGGCTAAAAATACTTAATTTTAAGTTTAATACATTCTAACATAAATATATATTTTTAGAGGTTTTTCTGTTTAAATGAAACGATGGGAAAAGGGAACCTTTGACATTGTTCATGTTCATTGCAATCCACATTGGGAATGTGTCCTGGAAGGACTTCAAGCAAGAAATAAAACTAGAAGCTTTAATATGACGCTCCTTTCTTCTTTTGATATGCAGCTGACCAAAGGTTGCAAAAAAAAAAAAAAAGAAGACCTAAAATGTATATCTTATCAGATACTGGATGAGTAAGTCAGCTAAAATGTAAGTTAACTGATTCAAACTAAATCCAGACCTCCTGGAGTTTGGTTCTATGACGTTTAAAAACAGAGTACTGTCACTGTTAATGTGCTTTTTTTCTTTTGCCCTGTGATGACAGACCTTGTTGTGAGTGTGAAGAAGTGTTGTGGTTGCAGTGCTCCCCTCCGTTAGTGTGGGCAGAATTCCAGAGACCTGACAGTTTGTGGGCTGACAGGAAGGAACTCGGGTCCCAATCGACAGTACTTTGCTCGGGGTAACCATTCCCACAGCTTTGGGACTTACAAGAGGAAGAGTGTGACAATGGTACCTGAATAAAGAAAAACAAAAAAAACAAAACACTAATTAGTTACTTCATTAAGTGGGTATCAGCAGAGCACAGTCAAAACATCCCAGAAAATCTTGAATCTAATTTTCAAAGGGTGTCGAAATAAGTGAAGGACAGTGTGTTGACCTCTGTTTTGTTTTTGTAACACAATCTCATCACCTTGTTCACCTCCAGTTCAGGTCATGTACAATAAATGCAAAATGTTTGCTTTTATGTAAAGTATTTGGATAAAAACTGAGAAAGGCACGAATTTAACTGCTTCTGTGGTACATGTGCAGCACAGACAGATACTCCAAATAGGATCATTTAGAGGAGATGTGGGTGTCTCATCTAAACTATACACATAACCAAAGTGACAGATTTATTCACAAGGTAAGTACATGCAAATGAAAGGCTCAGTCTGGCTGATGACTGAAGATGGGAGAACTCTGAGCAGCAGGGGCGAACACATTTAAACTAAAAAGCAGCAAACACAAGTTGTGAAAAGACGGCAGACATCTGACCCAAATCAGTCCCTTTTTATTTACCGGCGTCGGCTGCTCCTGTGTGCTCCGCCTCTCCTCCTCTTCCACACTCTTGCAGCAGCTCTGACAGATCCACAGCGGCACCTCTCCTAGCAGGGACTGGGACAGCGACGGCACCGCATCAGCAAGCTTGCGGCCCGGCGCCTCCCGCAATAAGGCCTGGGAGAGCGCGGGCACTGCATCGGCCAGCTTCGTTCCATGACCCCCAGGAAGTCCGTTCACAGAGCCTGCCCCCCAGTCCTTGAACTCACGGTGGCACAAGAGGCAGCAAGTGTGCATCGGCTGGGTAGATGGGACAGACGGCATCAAGAGCTTCAGTATCAAAAGTTTGTTTATCAATATATGAGGAAATATGTATTTATCAAATTGGTTCATCATTCGTTACATTTTGTTCATAAAACAGTTAATCTAATTTAACCTGTTAATATGCTTTTGGACATTTTTTTTTAAATTTAGAAACAGCAAAGTAAAAAAAATTAAAAATAAATAAAAGCTTCTGCATGTCCCCTTCTCAGGACTGACTGTAATGCACGTGTTATAATGTGTCTGGAGACAAGAAAAAGGTCACAACGGAAAGACTCGAGATGACAATAACATAAAAACATAATCATTTATGCTGAATGACCTCACATTCATCAAATGCATCACTAATAAACTTATTTTTTATTTCGTCAACTGTATTAATTCTTTTGGGGCAATTTTTTGACTAAAAGAACCCATCAGTAGCACCCACACAGAGCAGAGCTCAGGGGATGAGCTAGTGGGGGCCGAGGGTCTTGCTCAGGGACCCCCAGTATATGTTTTTGGGACTGTGGGAGGAAATGGGAGCACCCAGGGAAAATTCACACACACATGGGGAGAACATGCAAACCCCACACAGAAAAGACCCAGCTGGATTTGAACCAGGGCCTTCTTGCTGCGAGGCGAGCAGGAACCACTGCTTCACCAAAATGTACCACTAAAAGTGGATGAGGCTCCATAACCAATGCAATCTGATACAAAAACATCAGACAATGGCTTCAAAACTGACGTAAAAAAATAATAACCTTCCAGTGAAAGCTTTGAACGAAACTCAGAGAAGGATTACATAAAGATGCACTTTTATAAGCCCACGAATATAAAAGGTAATGCATGGCTAATAAAGTAGATATAGAAAGATGGAGCTATGTGCGGCATGAAAAGGCTAACACCAGTAATCCAGGCTGCACGTTGAAACGATTGCTCAGTAAAACATTTTGGCCAGACCGTGCAGAGTCGTCTCTAAAATCGTGAAAAACTTCGTGGACACCCTGAACTTAAAAGGCTTTTTCTGGGCTCGCGTTCACCCAGACACCATGAGCTGACATACAAACCAATGGCACTCAAACTTTTTGACACTCGCTCGTGGAGCGGACGTGCAAGCGTGGGAGATTAACAAAACGACCCAGGCGGGTCGCACAGAGAATGCTAAATTGCGCGTATTATTCCATTTTGCCAAGCGATTAGCTGCGAGCCGCGGTTCGTCGCTGCAGGCTGAGCGGAGAGGCTCAAGTGGAGGCAGCAAGCACGTTTGCAGCACGCTAGCCGAGGATGGTAGCCCGGCTAGCCTCCTGGCTAATGCTACTAGCTGGGCGGATGAAGAGTTGTGAGCGCTGGAAACAGGACGACCTGTCCGGGGCACAATGTCACCTGTCCCGGTACGAGAGATGGGCTGCACGGCGAGCCACGGCGCCCCAAAGCCGCCCGATGGGCACCAGTCTGCTCGCCAAGTTGAGCCTATTAATTATTTAATTTCACACCAAACGACGTAAAGCTCCACATCTACGACTGATACGTTAAGACTAAAAATAGGTCCCCACCAGCCAGCGGATGCATATAACTTCACAGCTTCAGGATGAAGACACATAGAAACGGAAACACAATGGAGGATGCTTGGATTAGCAGAGCGGCGCTAGCGCGGAGGCTAGCCCGTCTAGTTGGAAGGCAGCGATCGGCTCGGTGTTAGCTACCTGGTTTGCCCTGGTAGTAGCCAGCCTATCCAGCCCAGCATCCCCGCCGCCACCGCCAGCTGCATCGCCGGGAGAGACAGGGCTCTTCGGTACGGTCTGCTGTCCAGGCACAATCTCCTTCTGGGCGACCCCCTGCTGCTTGCTTTTCTTCCTTGCCATTGCAGTGGTGTTTATAAAACGCTTTGGCCAAGTTTGCACCAGTTTCGAGGATTTTAAGAGCACACTTTCGTTTCTTCTCAGACCTCAAAATGTTCTCTACCTCCTCCAGTCAAGACAACAGTCAATATGGCGGAGGACTGGCACACTCGGGAGTTCAAAGGTTAAAGATACTGCTGGCAAAGAGGCTTCACGCGAGGCGCGGAATATGGCTCCAGTTGTATTCAAAGCGGTGAAGCCATGCGACGCCATCATTAGTGAGGGCAGCCGTCCCCTCCCACCTCCCCAGTTTACGAAACATACAGTAGTTTGTTAAATTCTGTACAAGTCAAACTGGTTCTTATGTTTAGAAAAATGACATGACAATCTGCTGCACTGTATACATACGCATATCAGCAACATAATTGTATTTTCTGATAATTTTGTTACGATTAAACCGAGTTGTTTATACACGCAATAATTTATACACTTTCTAAGTATTAAATGCACTACTAATATAGTGGCTTAATGCGATATGAAGACGTGTGTCTTTTAAACCTCTAAAAATGTTGATTATAAACTATAATTAGGTTACAACATCATTTTGCAAAGAAAAAAACTAAACTAAAAAATATAATTACCTCCTTGACAACTACACACAGACGGTTTATGTAAACGTCTAATGTAATGATCTTACAAATCTGACGGTAAATATCAGCTGTATGTATAAAAGGGTAAATAATGGTTGTTATCGAGTGAGAGTGACGTTTACGTTTTTCCTGTGACGCCTTCATGACACCTTTACGCGATCGTAAATTTGGATTTTTATCATAAGGTAGTAATTATACAAATTGGCAAAGCAAAATGCAGTTTTCCAAGAAAATTGCCTCTATTTTGTACTAATTATGTGTATTATATTATGCTTAGGTTCTTGATGTATTATTGAGATTAACACATCTTTTTCAACAGAAGTACAGCAGATAGCGTACCACGAAGATGAAATGTCCGAGTGTACGTGTGGCTCCTGAAGGCAGCGCCAGTGTTGGGGTGCTGTGGACTGAGCACGTAGCACACACACACACATACACACACTCAGCTTCTTCCACTCCAGGCTTGTGTTACCTGCTGTCGGGTCATTTTCTCCAAACAACAAAAAACAACAATGGAGGGACATATTTGCAACATCCAGGTGCTTCTCCGGGCCGCGGAGTTCCTGGAGAGGAGAGAGCGAGGTGAGTGTTTGATGATAAGTGTCAGCTCAGGGGGGAGTTGGCTGCTTTATTGTTGGATCAACAATAATGCACAATAAAGCGGTAATAACTGTGCACGGAGGGCGTCTTGCACAGACGCAATAGCATGCGATTACTCGAGATTTACTCGGTGTTTTTCAGCGGGGGTTTATGTTTTGGGCGATCATCGCCGTTTGACTCAGTGACCTACATATCCGTCTCATCATTGTACTCGAAGGCGCCAATCTGCGCTGGTTTGAAAATGAATCCGGGCGCCGCTGATCGCTCGTTACTGTGAATGAAAGTGATGCTGGACACAAGATCAACTTGTGAGTTTCTCACTTTGCCTGCACATTGTGGTTTTTTTTTTTTAGTTTTTCTTTTTTTAGGTTATTGCGACTAGTGTGGAGTCGCTTGTATAATAACGGATGTCGAGTGGGTGATGGCGCCAAAACCCCAAACAAAACGTCCAGCTGATGACAGCAGGGTGTTTTTATTCCCCCGATTTCTCCTCAGCGCCGGGGTCCTCTTACAGCTCGTAGCTGTTTATTTGGAGCACACTTGTTATAAATAGAAAACATTTATCTCCAGCCTGTTATCTAACGCAGATGTAATGTGTTTTTCTTCCTGCCCAGAGGCTGAACATGGCTACGCTTCAGTTCTGCCCCTCAGTCCAGGGCAGTCTGACAAGAGGAGCAAACTGAAAAACAAGAAGATATCTGCCGGTGGCAACAGGTGAGCTCCTTACGTAACAGACAACTGACAGGAGGGTGTGGTCCTCTGGGGCTTTTCACCAATGATAGAGCAAACTTTGAAAGTTTTCGGCACTGATTAGATTTTTGTCTTGATCGAACCGCAGGTCCGTCCACAACGAGCTGGAGAAGAACAGGTGAGGAATGCTCTCCCAAGACCCCATTCCATTCGTCAGTAATTCCTTGGTGTCTGTGTGGCTTTGACGGCGTCAGGGGTTGTTTGTTGTTGCAGGCGAGCTCAGCTGAGACACTGCCTGGAGCAGCTCAAGAAGCAAGTTCCTCTGTCGTCGGACTCGATGAGGAACACCACCCTCAACCTGCTACGGCGAGCCCAGCTGCACATAAAGGCACGGCCATCTCGCACGAATCATAGAAGTCCTGACCTTTGTCCAGTCGTAATCACACGTTGTTGTTGTGTATTTAGTAGATCGATCACTCCTCATGAGCGCTATTAACCATTCAGCATAATTTATTTTTATTAATCTCAATTTATTTAAACTTTTAAGTCAGTTAACACATATCTGATTCATTTATTAATATCTTTCCAGAGAGTTTTAAATGGATGGGCTTGGTTCTCAATTTGCACTTTTTTGTTTTTAATACAAATTCTAACTTCCATCCATCTTCCATGGTGCTTTGTCCAGTTAGAGTGCTGAAGACTCAGGCAACCAAACAAACTCAATTTCACACCTACATTCAATTGTAGTGACCACTCAGCCTCAGTAAGAGTGCTCACCGCGGACCGGCATAGCCCGAATTCCAACTTCTGTTATTTTATCATTACAAACAGTTTGTAGGATGTCAGCAACTCATTCTCAAGTCACGTTGTTTGCACCGAGCCTTTATTTTTAGAACATAACCTGCAGGCCACCCATGCTCACTGTGTTGACTATCCAAGTGGTATAGGGTTTTTTTTTTTGGTCTCACTTGTTTCTTTGTCTGCCCATTTCAGAAGCTGCAGGAGCAGGACGAGCGTGCGGAGCAGCTGAAGGGCCGCCTACGCTGGGAGCAGAACGAGCTGCGCGTGCGGCTGGAGCAGCTGCAGAGGGGCACAGAGAGGATGAGGAACAACAGCCAGGGGTCAACCATGTCGTCTGAGAGGTCAGACTCGGACAGAGGTAGGTCGTAGGTCAATCTTCGGGGTTTTTTTTTTTTTTTTTTTTTTGCCACATTGATTTTTATTATATATGACTAAAACTTATTGAACACATTCAATTCACTGAGGATGAATTTGATTTTACTGCTCATTATAAGAAGCCCGATCAGTTGATATCGGCCACTAGGAAATGTGTCTGGGCTGGCTGTGGCTCGATTCCCCCATCTCCCCCTCTCCTCCTCTCCACAAGTGTTCTAGAGCAAGTCACTGAACCCCAAACTGCTTCCAGTGGATGGATAGAGCGCCTTGCATGGCAGCCATCGCTGATGGTGTATGAATGGGGGGGATGTGACTGACATCGTAGAGCATTTTTGGGACTTGAATGAGTGAAATCAAGGCTTTGTGATAACCCTGTTAGAATAACGGAGACGTTATTATCCATCATAACATAGCTTTCCCATTTAAAAATAACTGCTGTTCCTAAATTGTCCACTGGATGATGCCCTGTTACATAATATTAGAGGTCACAAAGCAGCACTAAGACCTGAAACTGAAACAGGAGTTAATGCTGCAGTTAAACAAAGTGGCAATAGAGCCAAATCTACATTGTGAGGGTGAGGTGACACGGTTTTTTTTTTTTATCAATATTAGTTTGAAAATCACGATAGCAGGCGGGATTACAAGGCTTAACGCAGTTTTCTTCCTTTGCAGAGGACGTGGAGGTTGACGTGGAAAGCATCGTGTTTGACTGCGTGGACACTGACGGGCTGAGCATGGCGCATGCCGGCGCAGACCACTGTTACTCCAGCATTGACCGGGCCTGGCTATGACAGCAGTGAAACCAGCGGCAACCGGTGCGGCGTCAACGCGCGTACAGGAGACGAAAACATTCCAAAAAACCCAAGAAAAAAACGGAGGAACATGTTACTGTACAAAACTGAACACATTTTCCACGCAAAGGACTACCTTTTTGGCATTATCCTTCCGATACACGTCGGACCAAAAGCTAAACATTTGGTCACGAGCGAGACGCGTCTATTTGCACTGAATAGCAGTAAAAATCACTGGGCTGGGAGGAACGCTTCTGGCGTCAGTTCTAGACGCTCCCTACAGTCAAGGGGTGTCCAACTTCTAATCATTCAAGCAGCTCTTTACACTTTCCCTCATGGCCTTTTGCAAAATCATAAAAACAAGGGCTTTTTATTCTCAACATTTAAGTTATTCTTCACCACAGCATGTCTGTACTCAATTCTGCCTTAAATCAGATTTGGTTTAGTCTTTTAAACAGCTTTTTTATTCAGCACTAAGTTTTTCTTTTTTTTTTTTTTTCCCTCATAATGTCATGTTTAGCATGCACTTCGATATGAAATCTGTGCTATCTTTTGTGTTTTTATTTTTTGTTTTTATTGTCCTATTACAGTATGTAATTTCAGCCATGTATTTTGCTGTTTTTCTTCTGTTGCACATTATGTCCACACGTTGCACTTGTTTTGCATATAACAGAAACATTGAACAATAACTCTATGCCGGTGTGTTTGCACATGGATGTTTGGCGAGTGCCAAATATTAATATGGCGTATTGGCACGCAGTCCACTCGGTAATCCCACGCAGGAGTTTTGATGCCTACGTTAAACTGAGCATTAAGCGGCTCCTTAACGGGCCCGACCACAGCCACAGTTTCATTCACCGCTGAACAGATATGGGCTGGTTGTCAAGACCGTGCGCTTTACAGCGTGTGTGTTTATTGATTATGTTACTTATGCATTAGAGCAAATCCTCCAGTCAGCCAGGCCATGTCTACTTGTAATGATAATGCGACTTCTGCTGCGTTACAAGTCCATATCCTCCTCACCTCTTAATATTTAATAACTGAAGGAGCTCCTTTCCTTCACTTTCATATATGCAAGATGCCTTATTACAATATTGTCTCTCTCTGCCCAGTAATATTATGTAGCATTTTTGTACTGGTGTAAGCTTTTTTAATGAATAAATATTTTCTATATTTACATGGTGTGCTTGGTTACTTTAAGGGGTCTGTTCGTCACATTATATGCGTTCCCTTTCTCAAATTTATATTTGGGGACACTTGAATGTTGTGCATCTAATACGAGCCAGTTGAATAACCTTTGATTTTTAAAAAATATATTTTCTCTGTGAATTAATGTTATGTCCGATTAAAAAAGAAATCCACAGCATTATGATTAGAAGGAAAAAGCCAATTTATTGACAAGCTGATATTCCACTGAGTGACTACATTGTGTGGGCAAAATCAATTAACCTGCACGTACTCTACTCCACAGCAGTGGCCATCAAGCTATAAATGTCAATAATAAGACTCTTTTTCAGTCGAAGCGCTTCAACTCAGAACAACGAGACGATGCTGGTAGGACAATCAAATTGATGTTTAGTTCACTTGATCCGTGACCATGCGATTGATTGTATGTGAGATCAGGATGGCGAGTCAGAAATGTCGCTGAAGCTTTAATTAAGTTACAAAAAAAGACAGACTGATTTAAAATGAACAGTGGTACGAAGCAAACGTTGCTGATGGGCACAGAGGTTGAGCGTCGGTGTTTTATGGCAGCCAGAGTCTTGTTCAGCCGTTCCCCTCTCCGATCTCTTATCTGTGGTGAACAGTGACACCGTGTGCCGCCAGAGGAGGAATATACCCGCCGCAGCACGAAGAGGGGAGGCTGGAGCAGGCTGGTGAACCCAGCTCAGGCCTTTTATGGTCCACCCACCAGTTCAGCTGGATGCATCCTCACAGAGGTGTCCAACTATAACTGGGATCAGCTTGTCTCACCCCCCCCCCCCCCCCCCCCCCCCCCAGCCCCGCCCCACCCCACCCACACTCTTGCTTCGGTAGACAATGAAAGGAGGTAAATATAAATCTGTCCCATTATCAGTTGGCCGCTCTTCAGACGTATTGTTTCTTCTGGGCGTGCGAAGCGAGATCTTTGGCTTTTTCTTTAGCTGCCAGCGCCGTCTCTCGTGCCCGATCTGTGGCCGTCTCCGCCAAGGTTCTGGACCGTGTTTCACCTGGGAAGGGAAACGCAGAACTTACATCATCTCACATCTCGGGAAAACCAGCGAGGATTCACCTCAAATATGAAATGACAAAAGTTCTCTTGCATCAAATATACAAAGCCGAGGCTTTTAGCATATCTGAGTGCCAGCATGATTTTGGCATAAGTTCGCTGAACAAGTACAACTGGGAAAACACGAGTGAAGACTAACAACATTTGAGATTGAGCAAAGCAGAAAGACGCTGATATAATGTTCTTAGAAATCATTTCAGTCAAGCCACATTTTTCGGATTTCTTCTAGATAAAGTCAATAAGTTCCCTTCTGGTTGGATTAATGAAAAACAAAACTTTTTAACCTCCAGCGAATGACAACACCTTGTAAACTAACCCTCCCACTGGACGATCTAACGTTTAGCTCAAACTGGAGACATTCAAGTGACCCTCTAAGAAACCTTTCTTCTGCATTACTTTTACTTTTTAATTGAGGAGAAAATCCCGCAAAACTAATAATTTGAAGGAAAAAAAACCTTTGAAAACACATTTGTCAAGTCTAACTTTATTTAAAACGTTATGGACACCAAAATAAATTTTTTAAATAATTTTTTTTTGGACTTGTAGGACCAGGACGGGCTATTTTATGACTAATTGGATCTTTTATTTAGTGATTAATGCAGAGTAACCCACATCAATCCATTTGGAAACGGCTCGAGGAAACGTTAGACGCGGCTCCTTCCTACAATCCAACAGTTTGATTACTTTACCTTGCATTTTCGCGAGGACATACTCGAAGCCTTTCATGGTCTTTGTGACACTCGTCTTGAACCTCGCGAGACCAAATTCCTGAAAAGCAGACGAGAGAACACGGGTCAGTAAAAAGGGAGAAGTGTGAAAACACCACCACGCGCTGTTTTCTGTTAGTGGAGAACGAAAAGTTGGTGGCACGTCTCCCCTTTTTTGGACTTTACCTTCACTGTGCCGCTCCGCTCACACTACTGACCTGAATAGCTCTGGAGAGTCCGTAAACATTGGAAGAGATCCAAGCTTCTCTTTTTATCTCGGTCCAGCTGCCATTCTCTGGGTTGATTTGGTACTCGCATCGCTCCTCCACAGACTAGGCAAACAAACACCAAAAGTTACACAAGAGTCTTTTCGCTTCGTGCGACTTCGCGTCAACGGTGCCATGAATGTCAGCGCACCATGAGGCGAGCGTGGCTGATGTTCCAAGATAGCGTGGTCATGGTCCTTTTCTGAGGGTCCACGATGGAGTCCTCGATGATGTACGCCGAGCTGGCCATGTGCTTCGGGAGGTAGCGCTCCATCCAGCGAGGCGCTCGGCTGGTTTTGGTCAACAGACGTCTGGAAATGAGGCAGTTTGCCGGGGTGACCTCTCGGAAGATTATGTCCTCCGTCAAGACATGATTACTGTGAAAGAGGGTGGAGGGACGGATTCAAACGGGTTATTACAAACTTTTCACAGTGTGCAGATCGCAGAGATCTTCAGGTCTCGTGCGCCACCACCTCACCGAGGCGACATGCTCACTGCAAACCGGCGTCCACACTTTATATTGTCATACAGTTTAACTTATTTCAGTTGTGCCTTTCTCCCACATGACCACTAGAGGGAGCTTACAAACACAACCACAGTTTGAGAATAAGACCTTTAACAGTGTGCAGCACCGGAGGAAATATACAACTTTCATGTACGTCAGAAAAAATAAGCATACTTAAATATACAGGCTTGAACATCATAACTTATTGGTAAAATAATTTGAAAATGTAAGTAGACTGAGCAGTGAAAACAACACAGAAATACTCAGTTTCTTTGGGAAAAAAAAAGAAAAAAAAAGAAGAAAGCATTTGTGCATTATATATTTTTAAGTGTTGGACTATTTTCGGAATATCTAATACATTAAATATCACAAATATGTATGTCTATCTCACTATTACTATGGTTTGAGAACCCGAGGACATAAGAGAACAACCAATGATGATTGTAGTTGTTTTAATCACTTCATTCTGATACTGATAACATTTTAGAAGCAATTTTCATTTACGAAAGCAACCAAATCAAATCTGTGAATATTGAACTGATGTAGTGTATCCCCACGGACTGAAATTTCCTAACAAAGCAAATTGCTGATACACATGTAGACGCATATAAAAAGTTATCAGATTTTCATGAAACACTGAAATCTTTCAGTTTTTCTTATGTCATTACATCAATCCAAGGTAAAATTATTCATTGTGTCATAAGAAACATGTTTTGTGCGTGTGCGTCTGAAGCAATCCTGTTATATATATATCCTGTTGTGAAGCAATCACAACAGGATATATCACACACACCAATAAGTCACATGTCAGGTCTCTTGTCACATCTTTGTTGCGTGAAGCCGGCTGGCTGTATAAAAAGCGCACAGCGAGACGCCTTTGGTTCCATCGGAACGGATGAAGTCAGTCGAGAGAAAAACTCCTGCTGATGCTGCAGAATCTGTGGGGGAGCTGCTGCGTGACTTTGGATCAAACATATCAAAGGCGACTATTTTCTTTTTTGCGTGTGCACAAAACGAAACACAGCGGTGACGGAAATTCATGCAAAATGTTTAGGGGATATAGGTGTATGTGTCTTTGTTCGGCGTGTGGTGGATTGACTTCACCTCCTGCTGGTATCTGAACACAGCAGAATCTATTCTCTAACGTTGCTATCAATAATCACCGTGAAGAAAATGATCCATCTTTAAAAGAAAATAATCTCATTAACTGACAAAACCAGAGCATTTCTCCTCGACTTGAGTGAATGTAAATGTTTAATAAAACAATTGAGAAACCAAATAAAGCGGTAAAACAACTTTAGATTCACACACCTTAAAAAACAAATGCGAGTCACTAATGCCACCCAATGCACAAAAGTGGTCTTATTTAAATTGTACATAATGCCCCTTTATTGGTACAGCTATGTTCTTTTTTGTTGCTGAGGCAACCACACAACCACAATCCTTCGGTCTGAATAAGGTTTGACTATAATCCTCGATTGCATATTTGACCTGATTGAACATACATTCATAATCTAAATAAGAAACCTAATGATCAGTCTCGATGTCGCTCAAAACTTAAATACATCACTCAAATCCCAAAGATTACAATAGTTAAGTAGGCCACTAGTCATCACTGCCCAACACCAGTATGCAGCACAATTTCAGACCTAATCCAATCTGCTTCCATCCAATTTAATGTTGCACTTTACTTCAATAATCTGTCACAAGTTGCCTCCTGGTAAAGAAGAACGAGGCTGTCCGACGTGGATCATTTTGTTTTAACACCAAAAACTACATGTGCACGGGTCAGCAAAGCAAACTCGGGATAAGAAGGTTATTGATCCAAATCCGACAGCAGACGTCCACGACTGTGGCTCCCCGAGCATGACCTTTGACCCCAGCAGCTCCTGTAGAAACCCACTGCTCCTAACACGTGTATGGATAGGATGGGTTAAATCTAGACAAGAAAGCTCCCGAAGGGAACCCATAAAGTAGACTTCCTTCCTTTTCTTTGTGTCTAAACCAGGTCCGGGATACAGGTGGGTCCCTCCACCCTCCACACTCACCTGTAAGGGTTAGGATATCGCTGCCAGAAAGCAACACACACTTGGTCCCAGCTGCTTTTCAACAGGCCTGCACAGCAGAAATATTTCACCATTGTTCCTCTCGTTTGGTCTGGAAATTAAACCTGCAGACAAACAGAAAACATGTTCGTGTGCCAACATTGTGCAAAGGGGGACGGGGGACGGGGGGGGGGGGGGGGGGGGGCATGTTAACCTGAAAACCAATAAACTAGTGACTAAAACTTTGTGTCAACCATAAAAGAAATCGATTCAATGAAGAAAAACAAGGACGCATAACAGTATTTGTGTGTGTCAGGATAAGACGGCACCAGAATCGTTACTTTAGTCACGTTTACTTCCTGACGTTTCGAAAGCTAAAAGCTACATGACACTTCCCCTGTCACACTCTCACCAAACAGCTCATTAAACGCGACGTAAATCACCCGACAAGAGTGACAACAGAGAGCGTGGCCTTACAAACGACCACGGATTGATCCAATAACCCCACCGCGAGTTGGTAACTCCAGCCGAAGTCGCTCCCATCACTTTAGTCACGTCCGCACTCCTTTAGCTTCCTCTTTTAGCCTGCGTTAGCCTAGCATGTGGCTAACCTCATATGTATGAATGGAGGCGCCTTAGCGCCATAAATGTCACGGCAGTTTGGCTAAAGTACAGCGCACGCGTCTCTACGGCCGTCGAAGAGCTGAGAGGAGTTACCTGCAAAGCGACACCATTCAAAAGATCACGATTAACACGCCATAGTCCATTCCGCGGCGGCCAGCCACTAGTCATGTCAAAGATGAGTGCAGCTGGAGAGAAGGTCAAACCCGACGACACATCCGGGGACCGCGGCGGCAATGCTTCATGTGGACACTAGAGGGCAGCAGGCGACCGTGCAGAATGTACATACGTACTGTTATTGCGTCTCATAAAGTTCTAATATTGATGACAAAACTCATGTTGTGTTGTCAAATGTGCACGTATATAGGTCTTCTTTTGCATTTAAGTATATGAATGTCAAAGTAAATCTGACGCTCTTTTTTTTTTTTTTACCTGCAGAAAAAACATTTACTTTTGGGTCAGAGCCATGTGGATCTAAGGCAGCTGCTATGCCTCATAATCAACATTTGAAGGAATATAGGCTAAACCAAGAAATAAGCGACGTGGGTGTAAAAAAAAAAAATCCAGCAATTCAAATAAAATAGGTATTTTCTCTGGTGTAAAATGAATCACACTGCGTAGGCCACGTCATTAAATGCTTTATTGGATTAACTTGACCCAGTTATTCTCCGAAATGAAGCCCAAAGTTTATCTGTAGGACTTTGACAATCCACAGATTCAGTCCTTTGTTGATGTGTAGATGGGTTTTCCAATTGGCAAGTTCAAAAGATAAATGTTGTATATGCAGATGATTGAAGGTTAGAGATTACTCTAAGCTACCTCAATACTTCAGCGCTTTATTTGTGGTGCCAGTGTGCAACACTTTTCTATATATGTACTGTATATACTGTATGATGAAATCTTCACTGTTTCGATCCATCTTTTGGAGTCCATCGCAACTGATTGCATGCTAATCCATTTAAGGTATACTGATCCATACCAGAGTCTCTTTATTTGACAAAGAGGCACAAAATACAACTTCCTCAGATTCCTCAATCAGGTATGGGAGTGTGTGTGTTCAGCAGCGGCCCGATGAGTAAATCCAGACGCCATGTGGTCACTTCATGTTTCAGCGTTCATTAAAAACCTTCAACAAAAGACACTTTAATAGCAGTGTAACGAACGTGGTATTGGTCTCCTTGACTTTTTGTAAATGCTCTCTTTGTGGTCTTCAAAGCAGCTGCCTGCAATCTGAGATGAAAATATCAATAATCTTGGTCGACCCTTTCACAGACAACTGCTTTAATAGTTCATTCATCTGGAGTCTTGCTAGTACATTTAATCAGGAACAACTGGCTGCCAAGAAAAGACCATTTAGCTGACAGAAGTTTACCGATCGCCTCCTTTGGATTTCCTGGATTATTGACTAAATGTTACACTGGCAAGAAAGTTGATCCAGAATAAAACTTTGGGTGGCGAATAGGATCCAAATATATTTCAAACAGCTAATAAATAGAGACAACAGGTGTGGAAAAATAATGCTGTCACAGTTACAATCACCTGCTTCCCTTTGGCAATTGTTATACATTGTGCATGATCTACCCACCGGAGTCTGCATTTACAAGAGAACACATTATACATTTTACCAAGTTAAATAACACTTACGTAAACATCTTAAACACAGTTAAATAGGCTTGACAAATGTATTTCACTGTACCATTCAAAAAGGAAAGAAGAGCCTTACATAAAGCAATTTGCATGCAAAGCTTTGGATCCTCTCCAGTCACTGAGATACTCAAGATCAGACCATTCAAGTCGAAAGGCTTTGAACCACAAGCACCACAAAGCAGAGGTGCGCGCAAGGTGTTCATATTCTACAGGCATTTCGAATATGAGTAAATCTCATACGGCAGTAGGGGGGTGCCCCCCATTACGACCATTCAGAGTCAGTCCTCTTGTGGATCGGGTCCTGAATGAGCCCTCCGGGTGGAAAGAATCCGGCTTATCCTCACAACGAAACACCATGAGAAAGCCGTTCCTGTAGTTTTTATTCATCCAACCGTACAGGACGGGGTTTGTGAACGTTGAACACATGGCCACGATGTGAAACAGCGTGTAGATCAGTTTGTACTCCTTGAACCTGAGCACCAGGTCCAGGTCGCTGGCCAGCTGAAACACATGAAATGGAAGCCAACAGATAGCAAACACCACCACCACCAGCGCCAACATCTTTGTGGTCTTTTTGCGACGCGCAATGCTGTCGTTTCGGCTGGATGGACTGATGTGATTCTTCAGTTTGACCCAGATGCATATGTAAGCATAACTGATGATGGCTAAGGGAAGGATATATTGTAGGAGCAGCATGGAGAGGCTGTAGATGACTCCGTCCCTGCTGGTGCCGTGGGGCCAATTCTCGGAGCAGACGGCAATGTGCAGGTCGATGGACGGGATCTCCTCGTTGCGGTACTCCCTAAAAATGGCCAGTGGTGCCGCCAGGACAGCGGACACTGTCCAGGTGAGCGCCATGATGAGGAAGCTCGAGCGCCACGTGAGGCGGCGGCCGAGGTGAAAGACTATACAGCGGTAGCGCTCCAGAGCTATGACAGTCAGAGTCAGGATAGAAACGTGGACACTCAGGGCCTGGGCAAAGGGCACCATGTGACAGAGCACAGCGCCAAACTTCCACTCGTCCAGCAAAGTGTAAACTAAGGTGAAGGGCAAGCACAGAGTGTCTACAAGGAGGTCTGCAAGGGCCAGGTTCGCTATGAAGAAGTTGGTCACCGTTCGCATGTTTCTGTAGCGAATAATCATGTAAATGACGAGGGCATTTCCCAGCAGGCCCAGCAGGATGATGAGGGAATACGCTGTGATCAGAGTGATCTGCACACCGAGGTGCTTGGTGATGTCGGTGTGGAAACCAGGAGGGTGCAATCCCAGGCTGTCATTAAGAGGAGCAGAAGTTTCAGTTTCAGCAGCCTCCCCGTCTCCGCTGCTGTTGGATGTGTCTGGTGGGCTCATTTTGTTGAGAGGCTGTTTGATCAAACCTGTGCTGACACCTAAACAGAAGAAAAAAATATAAATACAACACATGAAAGAAAATAAATTGGACAACATCAGGCAGAATATTTCCACCGATGAAAAGAAATGAAATTGTGTGAACAATGTTTGTGCTCCAGGTGTTCATATGTTTATGCGCTACTTGTCACTGCAGGATTACTTCTGGAACAACACATCATCAGCAGGGTAAAACTAACTTGCCACACGACAATCTAATCCCAGCTCACTTCCCTATTAGTGTGTGAACAATCATCCTCTTGGTGATTTTGTTTCCTTCACCATGTTAAGAAGAACTGATAATGAAGGATCTTTGCAATGTAGTTGTTAACAGACCATTCTCTCACTAATGACCATGGTAAACAATGACATTACAAGGAAATAAAGAGGATAATTGCTGTATACTGCCACTGTGTTTGCAGGCACTCATGAGGCACCACATCTTGGGAAACTGAACCCTGATTCTATTACATGCCAGATCAGTGTTTTGACTGCCTCTCTCGTGTGTGTGATAACTTCTAGTCCATTTGCTCCCTCTCTCTTCCACTATACAATGTCTTCCATCATTTCAGGAACTGTGCACAGGGCTGCATGCATGTTTAACAACTAAAGATGCAGACAAATTGGTCGTTTCAGTATCATGCATTAAGCCATGGCATTTACTTTCAGGGCATTTTCCTTCTCACAATAATATGTAGAGAAAGATCTCTGATTAGACTTTTTGGTGTAATATGAGTGAATAGACACGACATACAACCATTTCATTATTCTTCTAATATAACCTGGAAAGGGTAGTTGGAATTGCAAATGTCACACTGATATAAATGTCATGTGCTGTAGTATTTAACTCAAGAGTAACGAAACGGAGCAATTTTGCAGATAAGATAATTCTCTATTGCATGCAGCCTAATTATTAGAACAATCATGGATGACTGCATTGAGGAGATGGATCATCTGGCAAGCTATGAAAATGAAATATGCACATGAGAAACAGATGGTAATCAATAGTAATTCTTCTTTGTTTGTAGAAGGTTAGACCAAAACTCTACCAAAATAGGCCATATACATTTGCGATGGCAATATACTTGTTCCAAAAGGGAGCCTGTTTATTTGTTTGCAGCTTTCCGTTTATCAAAGGGAAACACGCACCTGTGGTATTATAAGAAGCGGAGCAAAAAATTATGGAGGAAGCAATGTGATCAGGAGGAGTGAGGCATTTCAAAGCTACATCATTAGAGCTGCAGTCTGGTTGCTTTCTCAGACTGCATCTCATAATAGGGAATATTGTTTGGTACGTCTAATGCGAAACCACCATATTCCAATAAAACAGGTTCCTGCAAATTGTATGGCTCAAAGCCTCTGCAATGCCTCTGACTGTGCACTCTGCCCCATATATGCAGAGAATCACTACAGTTTGATTCATATGATGACTCAGTGTCTCCATTCTAATTAAGTAAATGAACTTTGCATTACATAACAGCAAGTAACTTTAAGTTCAGCGAAATGCTCTCCACAAATCCACAACACTTTAATTTCAATGATGGAGACTGAAAATCTGTGTGTGTGTGTGTGTGTGTGTGTGTGTGTGTGTGTGTGTGTGTGTGTGTGTGTGTGTGTGTGTGTGTGTGTGTGTGTGTGTGTGTGTGTGTGTGTGTGTGTGTGTGTGTGTGTGGTGCTTGTTGACTCATTCACGTCATAATTTTCTTTTATATTCATCCCATATATTAGCTTTTCCATTTAAAACAGGGGTGAGTGTCAAGTGCAGCACGAGTTCATTTTATGCTGATATGTTACATATAAAGTACTGACACTGTTTGGTTAAATGTGATGACATGACATGAGGAAAAGTGATTGTGCATTCAGGGTTCAGCGCAATTACCTCATTTAAATCTTTCCCACTTAAGAATTTAACATATTCACACATATGCAACAAGAGACACAAAGAAAACGACCAAATAGAAATCCAGTCAACGCATATGTTTTATAAAATGAATAAAAGATAACTCCAAATTCTTAGGTCATCAGAAAATGTGGCTCTAGCTGCGAAGGTGTTTGAGTCATAGTGATCAGAAAAGCATGAACAGCCTGCTCGGACCCTCTGTCACCACAGCTGCACAGCGACATTCATCCCAGGTGCTGCAGGCGACATCTGCACTTTAAAAAGCATGATTTATTTGCAAAAGCGCATTTTGTTCTCCATCAACGAAGACAAGCTGAGGTTCTGAATAATCTATCAAACACCTGCCCAAAGATCCGCTCTATTCTATTCATACAGTCGTGAAATTATCTGGCAACTCTTCGCCGAACGGCTTCACATTGATGCGTAATTTGTGGTCATTTGTTTCACTTAATTCATGGTGCGCATTCTGAAATCCCCAAACTGATTTCTCAAATCATGTTTGTGCCAATCTGTCCCGTCTTGTAACACACTTAGTCTTTCTAATGTGTAATCTTCACACTTGGTCATTTTGCAGTCAGGAGGTTTTCTCACATCCAAATTACGCGCAGGGTATCAGTTCGAGTACAGGTTACGCTGCTGCACATGAATAGAAATATCCGCATATTGCGAGCCTGGGCTCCATTGCAGTCATTAAAGATTGAAGTGCTATTTATTTAAAGTCTAAATTAACGCAATACGCATGTTAACGGACTCACCTTTTTCTCTATATCTCCTTTGGCAAACAAGTCTTCACCCGAGACTGGCATGGAACAAGTGGGAAAAATCCCGAAGCTCCTCCCAGCCTGTAGTGCCCGGTGCGCATCTTGCGCCTTGACTGTGCGTCCCTGAGCCAGGTCCACAGGATACTGTGCGAGTGTCCACATCTGTGCCAGAGGTTGTCACTGGAGATCTGCGCACGGCTAATGGGTTTGACACATCACCATTCGAAGGAAACAGCCGCGTTATTTCATTTCAACTTAATTACGCAGTGAGGAAATGCAATAAAACAAGCCGAAGTGTCCCTCAAAGTGCCCACGCAGACTCACATTACCCAGTTTATTGCGTTTTACAGTTTTGCTTCCGTGTGTACTGCATGGAGCATCCGAGCATGAATCAACCCTTTCCCCCTAGAGGCTCCCTCGTCTCCCGTTTACGCACGTGTGCAATTTTGATATAACTTTGGGATAATATATGGCTGTAAACCAAATGTCTTGCTTTAATTGATTCTCGACACCAGTGCTGCAACTGATAATTTCTTCCCATAAATGTGACACAATACTAATTTGTATAGCAGCAAAACATTATTAGTAATCCGCTTGAAACCAGTGACCGGTTTACTTGATTTCTTAGGAAGAAAAGACAAAAACATCCAACGGAATTCAATGATGGCAAATCAATTGGAAATTAGTTATTGGAGTGTAGTATGCCTGAATTGTGCTGTAGGGTGTGTGTCAGTCAGTATTTTATTCTTTTACTTGAATTAGTCCCATCATATTGAGATGTGAAAATACATTATTATTAATTTCCTGATTGATTATGGATTTACCTGGAGGTGTAGAAAAATGTCTTTGCCAGGGATACGGACTTGACATTCAACAAGGAGGAGGAGGAGGAGGAGGAGGAGGAGAGCATTGAAAGATAGTCCAGAGATACCAAGGTGAACTTATTTCAGTTCATGATCATTTTGCCTCAACAACACTCATTCTGGGGGCTTTACAGACTTGGATAAAGAGACATATACAGCTACTCACAAAGAAAGTTTGAGGAAGGTCTCATACAGTTCTTTTTTTTTTCTATGCACCCACACATAGTCTAAGAACTTTGCACTTCAAACTGAGTACAGAATAGAATAGAATAGAATAGAATAGAATAGAATAGAATAGAATAGAATAGAATAGAATAGAATAGAATAGAATAGAAATTTCAGGAGTTATCTAAGAGTCCCTGTTAAGTTCAACGAATAGTTTAGAGGACAGGTGTGAGACCAGATATGTCATGGTTTTGAGATGGTGGCACTGAAATAAGACAGGAAGCTGATCTGTCTGTCAATGGACGAGCCGGTGATGTGATGATGTTGAGGTTTTCACTGTAATTGAGCAAAACAGATAGGACTGAGATAGAGATGGTACATCTGTAGAGTCACACAGTGCAGCAGCAGGTCAGGAGGCTTGATGGCTCAACAGCAGATGAGATCGAGATGAGGAATTGCAAGCATCAGAAAATGCAAACGGGTCCCATGACAAGCAGATGGAATTGTCTCCACTCATTGCACTGCCTGCTGAAGAGTGGCACTATTTTAGACAATTTTGCATCGTGTTTGGGGAGCGGCAGCAAAACCCAGGAGGGATGAGATGCATTTGAGTTGCATTTCAATATTTTAACCAGATATTTATTTATCTATTATTTTTTTCAAGGAGACATTTTGTGCCAGGATCTTGACTCTTCTCAGTGGGATTGAACTTTAATGATGCAATAATTGATGTCCTGATTGATTCAGCAACAGAGATTACCCCTATTGATTTGGGCTGGCCTCCTCTCTGTCTCTGCCTCAATTTATTCATTCTATTATGAGAGCAATTCCACAGTCTCTACCTGCGCAGGGTCACTTGGCAGTCAAGGTGAAGAGTGCTCTCAGCTTCACTGGCTTGTGTCACTGATTATTCCTGACAAGTTCCACAAACTGGAGTAGACATTTTATTGTGTGACCATTGGGACACTATTCTACATTCACACTTAACCACTTTCACTGGTTTCTCTTTCCTGGCTTTGATTAAGATGGATACAGCCCTAAATTGATTACAGCAGAGCCAGATGGATGGATGGATGGATGGATGGATGGACGGACGGACGGACGGACGGACGGACGGACACAGTATGTATATGATTAGCATTCTCTTGAGAAATTCCGGATGATCCTATAGTTTTGACGCGATGCTCTTACTGGACCACCAAAGACTGTGGTGCCTATAATTTACGCACAAGTCTCCCTTTTGCTGAGAATGAGAAAAGGTGGGAGCAGATGATTAAAAAAAAACAAAAAAACAACAACAACCCAGAGATACCGTCCAGTCCTTCCTTCCTTTTTGCACAATGGTTACACTTGGGGGTTGGAAATTGTCTTGAAGCCTTGAAATCTTCTGTGATTAGAAATATTGATTTAAAGAGACAGACAGCTTGGGCACTTAACAAATTGGATTCACTAAGTAAACAATTGTGAAGTTGGTTTCAATTACTCCTTCTAGGAAGACCAAATGGACCCTTAATCTCAGAGTACAGTGCATATTTCCCTTTTTTTTTTCATTTTGCTTTCAATTATATACAGCCTCCACTGATTTAACAGACAAAGGCCTGTTGATTTTTCAGTGTTAGTTTTGCCCATTTGGTGAAATCAGTTATATACTTTCTCCTGCAGCCTTGGTATGCCCTCACAAAAGTCAGACAAAATGACCCTGATTGTGGCTATTTCTGCTTGAGTCTTGAAAATAAAGAAGATAAAAGCAAGTGGGAAAGTTCTGATGCGTTTCCGAGACCAAATCATGTTCTTGGCAGGAGGGCCACTTTAAAAATGCCACTGACTTCAACCATGTACAACATGTGTATTCAGAGGTTGATCTTGTCTCAAAAATCCAAAGAATTCAGCGTTTTTGCTTCAATCCATACCCAATTTGCTTTTTGTAGGGGGTGAATTACAATCAAAAAAGTGTTGAAAAGGCAATTTAAGTCAAAGTATATTGGAAAATATACTCTCACCAGTCGTAACACAAGGTAAACCCAGATAGTCAGGGATCAGAGCCCTTTTGTGCTTTAAACTGCCTTCATTATTTAAAGTCACCAAGACACATTCTTCATAAATATTCTGCCATACTGATAGCATCACACAGGTGTTGCAGATTTGTCTGCTTCACATCCATCTTGCCAATACCCTGCCGTCAGGTGCATTTAGATCTGGTTGTTTTAAGTGTTTTTTTCCCCCCTGTGTACTCAATGCCCTGTTTTAGAAACCTGACTAAGATGACTGAAGCTTTGTGATGTGGTGCAATATTTTTGCTCAAAGTCAGAAGACAAGGGCACAACAATGATGAAGGATTCAACGTGGCCAACGGCATCATTAAATGCTAATAAGACAAAAGATTGGAACTAAAATATCTCTCATATGCAGCAGCCTGAGCAGTTAATAAATGGCAGGATGGGAGCACATTTTTGTCCTATTTCTGTCAGATTCTAACCATAACATCCAAAAGATGTTTTCCAATCTTCTTGGTTCCAATTTTACTGACCCCTCAAGAAGTGTAGCCTTGGTGCCCTGTATGATGACAGGACTGGCACAGTGTTTTTTCCTCAGTATTGTGCTTTCAGAGACGGTCTTCTGCATAACTTGTGGTTATTTTACTCAGTGTTGATTTTCTGTCATCTCCCGCTATTGGGCTTATCCACTGACGTCTGGCATCAATGAGGGGTCTCTGAAGGACTGACACATATCTGACATGTTCACTTGCACAAATGATTTTCTGTAAAAACTAAAGACGACTGTGCAAAGTCCACGTTTATCAGTAGTGTCTGAAATACTCAGGCTTGTCCATCAGATACCAGCATGTTGCCACAGTCAAAATCACTGAGACCATTTTTTTTAATCACCCTTATGCTTCGTCGGGTTATCCCACACGGCAGGTGGAAAGACCACTGAAAGTCTGTACCCAAGTATAACTCCTGTCACATGGCTCAACATTTACCTAATTCTAAGTATAAAAATCATCTTTCTTTCTGTCCGACCTATAAATTACAAGGAAAGTACACAAACTGAACTGACACATGTTGTGCAGGAGAAGAAAGAAGCTCAAAGGGCCTATTCAAAGTCCTCCAGAATACATTTGGATAAAGGATAAAGCCTTAGATGTATTTTAAAAGGTGTCAAAGAAGATGATCAATTCACAACTGAATTAAAAGGACTGCAGGGCAGAGAATATCTACTTATGGTGAAAGACGTGAGACTGTCAGAAGTCGAACATTGTGTTCAATAAAAATCTTTCATTTATGTTGTTGAATATCTGATGAAGAAAAAAAATATATGTATGTAGAAATGAATGAGAAGCTGAATGAATCAGTAAATAAATAATAATATTTTTTGCAAACCTGTTGTATGTGTCTTTTTGTCAAAGTTGATATTACATCTTTGGTAACTCTTAATACCAGTGATTCTATTTAGCCTAATAAAATATATACAGACCATTCAAATTAAATTGTTGACATTGCTCAAATTAAACTACGGCACAATTTTAGTGAGCACCAGTGGATGTGGTGTCCATCCAACTCTCACCTTAACTATCACCAGATTTAATGATTCTTGTGACATTAAATATAACAACAAGCAATGAAATGCATAACTCTTCTTGTGCTACTTAAAGGCTTGTCATTTAAAATAATTGATTAGTCGTTACTTGTAGTTTGCAACTGTTGTTACATTTATGGTCTCTGAAGCATATTTTATTATCTTATTATTTAATTATTTTATTCAGCACTGTCTGCAACAGTATGTCAGGAAGTGGCGAGAAGGGGGGTGGGGGTGGGGGTGGGGGGGTCTCTCAGAACCGCTGACATTGGTCCATATAATCGATATTAATGACAAAACTTGAAAACCCCTTAGACTGCAGCGACACATTTGGATACACTTTTAACAATGAAGCACACCTCTCCACTAGAGCATGCAGAAATAAATGAGACAAGAAAGAATGGCTCCCATTAGAAGATAGCCATGTCATTTTGCTGCAGTCTATACTTTTCATGAGCGCTCCACCAGCCCACATGCCATTCTAAATTACACAGTTAAAAGCTTCTGGATCTGTGTAGTAATTTAAGCATTGAAATGTTCATTCCCTCCGTCTTTGTTGCCTCTGGTGAGAGGATGTTCGATTTCAGAAATGTTTCCAGAGAGGGTTACAAGACTACAAATTTTACAAGTGTGAGAGGAACTTAGATGTGAAAGACATAAAAATATTGGGTTTTTTTAAAGTCATGACCTTGTCAGTTATAAAAAAGAAATTGCACAGGACTGAATGCAAAATTGGGTTGGCGGAGTAGAGCAGTGGTTAGCACTCTTGCCTCACAGTAAGTGAGAAAGTGTTGGTGCAAATAGGGGCTGTGTTTGTGTTTGTGTGTGAGTGTGTGTGTGTGTGTGTGTGTGTGTGTGTTTCCTCCCACAGTTCAGAAACATCCGTGTGAGGTTAACTGCTGATCCTAATTTGCCTGTGAGTGTGTGTGTGTGTTTGTGTGGTTGTCTGTCTTTCATTGCCCTGTGATCATGGTGACCTGTTCAGGTTGTACCCTGCCTCCAGCACCCCGTGTCCCTGCACAGGATAAAGTGGGATGGATGTACCCCTTATGTTAAAATTGAGGGGGTTCTTCTCTGGGATATGAATAATCTCAAACCCCTGTTTCCTCCGCTTCATTAGGCATTATATTGCAGTCATTTGCCTGAACAGATAGCAGTTAACCATGTCTGCATGTAAAAGGTATTTCTACCCTGAAGAACTGGACATGCAGTTTTAAAGATATTAAGAAACAACAATAATGGATTGATTGTCTTACATTTATTTAAAGCGGCTTGTCTTTATATACTTATGTATGACATGTGGTGGCTTTTGTAAAATGAAACAGGAGTTTATAGTTTTACGGAACAGATGAAAAAGTTGTGACACAAAAGCACCTATCAGAGGCGGGTCTGTGGTCCGCGCATGCGCGGTACAGGTGTACGTGCTGTTCCCAGCGGCAGCAGAGGGGCGGGGAGGGTCAGAGAGCAGAGAGGCGACTTTGAAGTGTTTGTCGTGTTTTATTCCTGCGAGCATCAGACAGCGTAAGTTCATCCAAGTCTCGGCGACACGCCGACACTCGTTGCCACGTTAGAGCGCGTGTTTTCTGCCGTTGTTTTAATGAGCTGTGAACAGGCTAAAGCTGCATGCTAGCAGGATTTCAGGCAGGAGCAGAAACCAAACAAACCAGATCCCACGTGATGTGGCACCTGATCCACGGTGTGCTCGCACGTGCGCTGGCTGTCGTTTGGATTTAGCAAGTGTAGGTTGAGATCGTGGATAGATCTTGCGAAGTGACTTCAGAACAATCAGCCTCTTTCTCTCTCTCTCTCTGTGTCTCTGCTTGCAGACTTTCACTTTCACAGCTGTCCACCATGGCTGCCAAAGCTGCTCCCTCCACCAAGAGCAGCCTGAGAGAGGACCTGACATGTGCCATCTGCTGCGACCTGTTCCGGGACCCCGTCATGCTGACCTGCATGCATCATTTCTGCAAACTGTGCATCTCCAGGTACTGGCGGGGGACACAGGGGCCCGTGACCTGCCCGCAGTGCCGCAAAGAGTTCAGCTCCAAACACTTCCAAACCAACTACCTGGTGGCTGCCATGGTGGAGAAGGTCAGGGCCACAACCTCAGACAGCTACACCAAAAATCTGGAGGTAATATCATGTCTCTTATCTTCTATTACCTTGTATTAAATCGTCAACCGGCCCCATGTCTGCATCATGTGGAAAGTCTTACAGAGTTATGAACTAATCTTAGACAAATATCCTTCTGCTCTGAGTAAACTTAAGACGCTTTATTTGATCAGGTTTATTAGTCGAATGCGACTGTGCTCAACATCCTTTTTCTTTTATTAAAGTCCTGTTCCACCCTAAACACATCTGATCAAAGTTTAATCTTCCACTCCCCTTTATATTACTTTGGTCACGCCATTTGATCACAGCACTTTCCCAAGACATACTGCAAGAATACTTGAAACCACTTGTGTTAATGCAATCCAAGCCAATATATTGACTTGTTTTTGTACTGTTAGTTTACAGAGGTGTGTATTAAACTTTCTAGCTGTTTGGATACAGGTTATCATATCGAAAAATACACGTATCTCCTAGATAAGAAAACACGTCCCCATTTTGTTTTGCAGAAAAAGTCACTTAACAGTGTTTCATGATTTCAGTTCAAACTTCATTTTGTCTTCCTACTACAAAGCTTGTTTGGGTGGGCTGAGGGGAGAGGGTGTTCTAATAAGCAGTTAGTGTTTTTTGTGTGTGTGTGTGTGTGTGTGTTTATGCTTGTATGCGAAGTGCTTTATAATTGGCATACTACAATGTGACCGGACTTTGTGGGGATTGCATGTTCTTCTATAGTTGTACTAGTTTTCTCAAGGATCCTTCTACAATCCAAAAACATGTTTGTTTGTTTTTTTGTGAGTTAATTATTGACAGTAGGTTTTCTGAAGGAGTTAACGTGTGTGTCAGTCCTGTAAAGGACACTATACCCCAATGTTAGGTTCAGCCTCAATAAATAAACCGGTTTAGGAAGATAAATGAAAAGTGCCGTCTCAACATTGATTGGTTGATCATTTATTTGCCGAATACAGCAAGTAGCTGATTCGACTTAAAGCCTACAAACGGCAACAAACTTTTAAAATGTTTTGCACTTCTACAGCAGTTGTCATCACCTCATAGTTCGCTGTACAAATGTAATGAAATTCCAAAAGAAACTTAACTTGTTTCTTTTGAAGGAGGGAAATGATTTTTTTCTGATTGCTATCTTACCATGACATGCGCCTACAGTGAGAATAACAACAAAACAAGACATGTTAAAATATGTTAAACTTTTCCCTTAAGGCTTCTGTTTCAACTGTCTTCTTCCAAGTTATAATATTTTAAGTATTTATATAATAAATACAAAAAAAAAAAAAAAAAAGAACCAACCAATTGTAGAGAACTCTAATTCCACAACAATAAAGCCGAATTTCTTGAAGAAAGTAGTTTTTGGGAAGCAGCTTCTTCATGCCTATTTGTCGTTTTTTTGTTCCCTTCTTGAGTTCTTTGATTGTGGGATTTGAGTGTTTTTGTTCTGGTGTTTCTGTTTCCTCACTGATTCCATTCACGACTTTCCAGAAACAAGTGAAAGAGACTTTGGAAAACCATCGCCTGAAAAAGGAGGACTTGGTCAACAGTGTTCGGAGGGACAAAGAAAAGATGGATATCATAAAGGTAGACTCCTCTGGGGATCCGACGGGATGGCGGCACTTAGCAGATAAGAATGCACATGTCCCTCCCTAATGGCTGTTTGCAGTATGTCACTGTGCATATTTAGCGCTGTTTGCAGTTGTGGTAAGTGACAGTTTCTGCTTCGATATGTAAAACCTAATGGTCTTGCGCTTGGGTGCATAAACGCCTCTCTTAAACTCTGAATTAATTATGTGTCAACTTTAAATGTAAAACCCTGACTCGCGGAGCCCCGATTCACCTGCGTCGACTTTCACCTCGGCAAGAAATGCCGGAGACGTCAACCTGTTTCCAGACAGAGGCGACAGAAAGAAAAAAAAAGAACCACATCAGAAGTGTGAGAGCCAGATGGGAGATAAGAGCTTTGGCTGAGCCGTGCATTCTGGGCTGAGATGATTAAAAGGAAATCATTCTCTGCTTGAACACCGCGCAACAGTTACCCCTTGTTTGATCTCTAAAGACACATGTACTGCCGAGTTCTTCAGACATTTAAGGGAAGTTACTTGGCAATGTGGTTACCGCGAGAAAAACCAAAACAGCCTGCAGTATCATCTCCACTTATTGTGACACCAGTTATTGTGTCTCCAGAGAGTCGGCTCAGACCTGCAGGCTCGTGTCAAAGGCGAGTACCGAGCTCTCCATCAGATCCTGCGCGATGAGGAAACTTGTATGCTGGAGCAGCTGAGGAGGGAGCAGGAGGAGGAGCTGGAGATGGCCCGGCGCCACCTGGAGGCCGCGGAGCAGGCCTTAAAGGAGCTGGAGGACAACATTCAGGCGCTGCAGCAGTGCGACGCCGCCTCGGGAAGCGTGGTTCTGACTGAGGTGAGGGCTTCGTGGTCAAGACTCGGTCAGTTTGAGATATACAGACATGCATATATTGCAAATTGGTGTCAAACTAAACTCACACGTTTCATTAAAAAACTTTCTCTATCTGGGCTTTGATCCTCCTGAAAAATTCTATAAACAGGAACAGTTCAGATTCATCTTCTCATTCAGTAACTCATGAGTGCTGCTCCAGGTCAGTTTCATCTTAGTGTGTGATGGTTTTTCATGACTCACACTCAAAGATACTTTAAAGCTTATGGTGGGAGTGACCCGCCTGATCTAAACTGATATCTTTACTCGATTTAGCCATATTGTGTAAATTAAATTAACCGTAATGGGAAATCGACAGGAAATTCTTGATGAGTCTTGATGAGACACTCATGTAAATTGAAAACAATTTAGGCCACATCCTCATCAAGCAGAATGGAAAGAAAATTACAAAGCAATGTAAAATGTGTACCATGATTATGTGTTTGTTAATAGTTTTGATATCTTCAGTAATAATCTATTCTTCACTTTTGCATCTGTTTCAAAAAGCCATTAATGCGTTTTCTCTTTGATTTGTCTTCCTGTAGCTTCCACATCTCAGGTAAGCATGGCAACCTCTCATCAATTTCTCTGCACATTATGACACGTCTGATTTGTTTATTGCCATACAATGTGATTTCAGCAAACTTAAACGCATTAAACGTCTGGTGTTCTTCTTTTCCATTGACAGACCATGTACGCAGGTGGATGCTGCTCCTGATTTTGATATAAACGCATTCAGCAACAAATACGTAGCCCCATTAGGGTACATCACATGGCGGCGGATGCTCAAGTCTTTGAAGCCAGGTAATTTTCTCCTCCGATGTGCTTCATTAGGCTCGAACCGCTTTCAGGTGAAAACTGCTGCTGCTGCTGCTGCTCCCAACAATGAAAGTACGTACGTGACGGGAGCTCTTCATAAAGGTGTTGAAGTGGCAACAAGATGACAGTCCAAGGATTCAATTTCAAGTCGTCACTTTTCATCAAATCTGATGCCGTCGTAGTAATCGCTTTAATGAATTGTTTCAACCCCGAAGGTCCTTCGCCGTTGACGTTTGATGCTGACACAGCGCACCCGAACATCCACGTCTCCCGGGACAGAACCGTGGCGCTGGAATGTGACTCAGTGAACCATCATCAGGACCACAGCAGGCGCTTCCTCCAGTGCGTCAACGTCCTGGCCGCGCAGGGCTTCCACTCAGGCCGACACTACTGGGAGGTGGACGTGGGCTCCAGCTCTAAGTGGGACCTGGGCGTGGCCTCGGAGGCGGTCGACAGGCACGCCCGGATCAAGCTGAGCCCCGACAACGGCTACTGGACCCTGCGGCTGCGCAATGGCAACGAGTACTCGGCCGGGACTCAGCCGTGGACGAGGCTGCAGCTGGGATCTTCCCCGCAGAGGATCGGCGTCTTTTTGGATTGCGACGAACGGAAGGTGTCCTTCTACGACGCCGAGGACATGAGTCTGCTCTACGCGTTCGCAGACGGGCCGAGGGGCAAAGTGTTCCCCTTCTTCAGCCCGTGCATCAGCGACGGCAGGAACAAGCCTCATCCCATAAAACTGCTCCATGACCTTTCAATTCCCCTGTCGGGTTGATACTCCTGCACTCAGTCGCCACTTTCCAGCATGTCAGAGCTGTCGAATGGTATATTGACCAAAGACCATCATTCATTCATTCATCATTCAGTTTTTGAAAATCCGGCGTTGCCGTAGTTTGCATCATCGTACCGCGTCGTTACCCATTACGGCTTCTCGCTGTTCTTGTATTTTCCATGCACTTTTAACTTTTTAATTCACCAGATGCTGTTTTTCTATTTGGAGCTGACCTACAAAGCCCTGTAACGTATGAACACCGCCCTATTGTTGCAGTCATTCTGAAGAGACTCACTCAGTTTGCAGGACCAATCAGATTGAGCGCATTACACGACGCTGCATCTCCTACAAGAAATACCTTGATCAATTAGCACTCAATTCTATTCTAAGATTCACTTGGCAGAGACTTTTTATTATTCATGCATTATCGGCATGAAGGAATTGTGCAATTTTAAATATGATTTCATTGTTCTGTGTTTTATACATGGGTCTCAAAATGTCTCGTGTACTTTCCTTCTGGATGCATTTTGTGATTGAATGACACTAAGATGTAGATTTTTTTTTTTTCCTTATCTGAACAGTCTTTTATGTCTATATGTGCCTTATTATATATAAAATACTTTGGATCAAGGAAATACACCAAAGTCGATTTTAAAAAAATTTAATACAAATCCTATTGCTGTCATTGAAGGTTATACTCAGTTATTGTATAGAAAAAAATAATGCTGATGCAAATAAATCTTTTTTTTTTTCTTTCCAAAATAAACAATGTCGACTGCTTCTTTTCTGCGGCTGTGATGTTGCTTCCTCTCACGGCCCGTTCATCTTTAAAGCTCGACCCCACTTGATGTGATCAAGGACGTTATAAAGCATCATCAAAGCAGCGCACGCGACTTGTGCTTGGTGGTTGTCCAAAACCACTCGACTGCAGGGCTTGTTGACTCCCCTGCACCTGGACTGGAACTTTTGAATGCGTGAGCCATCTCTGACATTTAGACAGCGGGAGTAGGGGGAGGCTCTCGGTTATCTTCACAAACACACAAGCGCCCTGACGTCCTGTTTCCTTCTGCCAGGTGAAAGGTCGGGTAAACAGAGTGACAGTGGGGTAGCCTCTGGGCTTTTCTGACAGGCCTCCGGGGCATTGCCAAAGCAGGATGCCACTGACTGCTTTTCTGTCGGAAAAGTGCCCCAATAAACCCGAGCAGAGGGGGACCCGGCTCTTCCTGCTCATCAACACAGTGTGGGTGCTAACGCTGCTGTTTTGAGATTTGAAACGATAATGAGGCATATCCACACATAGAAGCGTTGCATTTTCCCCCCCCCCGCTGCTCAGCTGCTCTCTATGTGAAAACTGTTAGTGCCTTTTTTTGTGTGATATATAAATTATAGAGAATTTCTGTTTTGCAATGAAAGGGTTAAATTGTGTAATGATGTGCCTATCAAAAATGTATTTAGATTTAATGAACCAGACCCACCACACTGTTTCTTACCTTTGTTTTCCATCCACCTTTATATTTCAGTGTCTTTCATGTGATGACTTACCAGTCATCGTGTTTTTTTTTATGTTTTTTTTTTTTACTATTATATAAAAAGAGCTTCCTGTAGCGGTAAATGCAAAAACATTATCCATAACCCTATCATACGCCGTTCCTCTCATCTGTCTTCACAATCTCAGAATTTCATACAAAAAAACACGCAGATATAGAAATGAGAAGAATCTCATTCAAATATTAAACAAGCAATTGTTTGATATTTTTTTTATAAACTGTCTTGTGAAGTGAGTTGTATCCTCAGACCTATAATTAATCACGGTCCTGTATGGTTTTCACAATTATAGATTATATGGATATATGCACACACTGACATTCATCATACATCCAGAGCCTTCACATTACAGCGGAGGACTACTTGTTGGTAAGGAGGAGAGTCTGTTATTTCAACCTCTTTATAGTGACATTTATGGTTTAATATGTTCTTTGCGGTTGAAGTGTCTTGTACCTACTAAAAGCTATAGAGCTCCATACGACCTTCAGGAAAAGGTTGAAGATGTCCACGACTATGAAATAGGATCCTCAGCAAAGAATCCTAACTAAACCCCTCCAGTTTCAGTTGAATCGGAGGAATACAGTACCTTTGATTGGCAGGTCCCAGAAACAAAATCGGCTCATGATCACAGAGTTGGATCCAAAAAGCAGGAACTGGAAAACCTCCAGAGTTTCACAGCAGGTACCTCTTGAAGCTGTCCATGTCAATGTGCAAGTGCCTGCAGTCTGAAAGACATTGCACAAGTTTGATTTCTTGTACGAGGAGTTCCTGGAAATCACTCAAAACCGTGTTTTTCCAATAAACATAGGCTCAAAAACCAGATCTTCTGGGAGGATGTGCCCTGAAAAAATGAATGAAAGACATATTGGCTTGTCCATATGTTGAATTCAGGCTGCGGGTAGTTTTTACTATTTTAATTTTTTTTTCTTTAGGGGGAAGCCTCTTTCCACCTGTGAAACATGACAGAAAAACATGTTGTGGTTTGATGCTTGCATCAGTCACAGATTCAGTCCTACACTCCACATCATCTCAAAGAGATTAAGCTTTAATATATAATGTGTATTCATCTGCCCAAAAGTAGTGGGTAGTGTGATAATCCCACAGGAGCAAATCCACAAAGTAATGACCCAAAAAAAATGGATGGTATTAAAATGAAGGAAGTGAAGCCCAGATGAGAACCACATTGAAAAGTTGTGAGGGGATTTAAAACAAGCTGGAGCAGAAAACATGACAAATTCTCACTTAATGATTTTATTATTTTTTTTTTTTAAAGAAAGTGCGAATTTTCTCCTCCTTTTTGTCTGAGATTAGTAGACATTTATCAGAAAAAGGAAACTCTCCTAAAGGAGCAAGGCTAACTTGCAGAGGTACCTAATGTTCCTCTGAAAAATACAACTTTCATTATTTTTAGCTGTGGAGGCAAACCAAATCACTTTTGTAGGAGTTGCTTCAAACATAATTTAATAGTTACAAGGTCATATACTATAGTATAGTATGTATTTTCTCACACGACTGTAAATGTTTATTATTGTTTATTATGGTTTGTTGATTACTGCTCTCCTCAGCATCATTGTCTGGAGGATGAAACTATTAATGATCAAATTCAAAACACACATTTTACGGGAATAAAGTCTTAAAGTATGCATCAATTAAATGTAATTTAATTTACGATCCTTGAACATCAGGAGACTTATTGCTGATTAATCTCAACGGCCATCTGTGTCTTCGTGACGATTAGGACATCCGGCATTCAACGGGCCAACTCTCACTGGGTGTGATAGTCGGGGTGGGCTGTGATTTAAACTCTTTGAGGGTGGGTCATCCTCGCCTCCCACACGGGGAAAACTTGCAATTACTGTTATGCGGCTGACCCATAACATGCTCTGTGCAGAGTATTTCTATAGTCATGGATTTTCTTTTTGTGCAATCTGTTTCCGCGTGCTGGTTTCTTCTCCATATTCTGAACAGATTTCTTGTAAACGACGAATGCCTATTTGTTGTATTGAACAACTTTTGTTGCTGCAGTTTGTTCATTTGCATCTGCGAGAGGAGCAGCTCTCTGATTTCATTGTAACATTGTGTAACGACGGCTTTCTGATCTGAAAATTTCCCACAGCGTGTTGTGCTTCCCCACGCGGCCAAAGGTCAGGTAAAACAAGCACATTTTGATATTCAGAAAATAAGAAACTCCTGTTAAATAGTCACCCTGGTGGTGTGTTTTTCACTGAGCTGCAACAGCTCGCCCTTATCGAGGATTTCAATTTGTCCATCTGCAACCCACTCGGTGCATTAGCTTGACGACTAATCAGTTGGTAAATAATTTACATGTGGAAAGCGCTGCCCTCATAATCCGGGGTGTTGCCATCACTATTGAATGATAGCGGTGCGTGACCTAAAAACTGATGGGAAGTTTTGGCTGCTTCAATCAAAACAAAACTATCTATTGAAAACTGACAGCGACTTCAAAGTGACCGTCCGAGTGCAGAGCCGAGCGCGGCGCAGCACAGGGAGGCCCACAGGCTGGAAGTTCAGCGAGAGAGTGAGTGGGTTGCATGCATGCTCCACATCCTTCCTAAGATAGTAGCCATGGGGCAGAAATGTGTTTCCTGACCTGAGGATGGGCTTGGTGGAGCGCTGACACTTCAAGGACAGGTCCTTGAGTCCTCAGATGTCCCTAAGGGGCCACAAGTATTATAAATTTGGACCTTTTCATCTGACAGAGCAGAGGTGATCTGGCTTTCCTGCATTGGGACTATAGTTTATTATTGTTAAATGAATGACTTATGTGCGCAGTTTTTTTTTTTCCTCCAATAATTTCTCCATACAAATGCCTTTGTTTCCCTTTGCATTGATGACTTTGTTTGCTCTAAAGCGGCGATGGGATTTTGATATATCCCGAGACAAAGCTTTGTCAGACAATCCAACCCGATTTAGTGAGCTTTATTCCTTTTGAACTTGAGGGCGCTGCCAGCCTGGAACCACAGGAACATTTTAATTAGAACCATTCAATCACAACAGAGAGGTGGTCTGCCATAGAGGATCTGGAGGGGAAACACAAGCCCACAATAACACACAATGATCCTTACGGTTTTACACTTTCACATTGGTTTCTTCATAGTTCAATAAAAACATTCATATCAAGAAAAAAATTGTTTTCTCATGCATCTCATTGACAACTGCTGATTAATGATTGGTGGCGAAGTGTTGAATAGTTCAACCGGCGCAGTTAGGAAGGCTTCAGATTCAAATATAGCTGCATTTTTGTTCAGTGAACCTCCAAGTGTTGACAGAGTATGCTATTGATTTCTACAGCGTGGTCCCTGTTTTATAAAAACAAAGCTGTCTGGGATTGATTATGTTGGCTTGAATTGGTATGCTGGGTTTGGAGTCTGCGTGAGGCAACTGTAGGTTGAAGCTGCTGCGACATGCGACAGGTACAAAGAAAAACAAAGCACAGTGTGTGAGTGCGTGTGTGCGTGCGTGCGTGCGTGCGTGCGTGCGTGCGTGCGTGCGTGCGTGCGTGCGTGCGTGCGTGCGTGCGTGCGTGCACGCGCAAGCCTGACAGTGCACGTTCCTCTGGTCCTCTTTGACTTTTCATTCTGAGCGTATATGGTACACGGGTTTTCAATTTTCTGAAATCTCCCTCTGTAAAATGAAACTGGGCTGCCAGCAGCTTACAACATGGGCATGTTGTGCTCTAAGTACAGGGTTTTCATTCACACTCCGAGGACTCCCTGAGGTGGGTGGATGAGGGTGGTGGTGGGGGTGGGGGGGTGGGGGTGTGTGGTTAACAGGATTTGGACAAGCACTCTGTGCAGGTTACTTTCAATGGAGGGATCACCACAACTGACCCTCTGCATGAATAATTACTGACACTTAACAGAAAAAAAAACAAAAAAAAGAAACTCCCGAATCCCTACTGAGCTCAGTTTTTATTTGTCTAACGTGAGGAGGAATTTCCTTTCCCCAGACATTGTCTCTTCTTATTGATGGCTGACATTTGACCCCGACAGATAAAATTGCACACACCTTTTGGTATTTGCACGCAGATAGTACCTTTTATGGGTATTGTTTTACGGATTTAAAAACAGCTGAAGAGAAAAAGGCATGGTGTCAGGATAAAAAAAGCCTTTAATATTCCTGTGAAGGTTCAGGCTGTGTCTGATTTTGCAGTGCTGTTTGCTCAGCTCCTGTGGTGACACTGCAGTCTTCCCGAGGCAGCTTTGTGAGAACTGCTGATGGTTTCAGGATTACCTGCTGAGCTGTTCATGATACCTTTTAAATGCTCGGGGAAATCCATGAAATTAAAATCAATATTAAAGAGTTTCTGCACTAAGGCTGCAGATGATAACCCACAGCTCCAGCACAGCATCTGTAAATGGTGTCATTGCATTGTGTTGGGCTCCATCAGCACAACACAATGCATCGTTATTCGTCAGTCTTGTGCACGGTGAATGAAGCCAGTGGGATCTTGAAGGGAGGAAATTTGTCATGGACGTTGAGGAGACCCACACCCACCGACCCTCACTCACACTCCTCCAATTCAGCTGGTTTTATGAAGTGGTGGGTGTGCAAGCCTCCAGTCACGAGCAAAGGAAAGGGAAATCATTGTAAATCCCATCCACTGCCTCATGCATCCTTTTGACAAAAAGGAAAAGGCGTTTGTTTGTTTTGTTTTTTTCAGTTTTCAGTTTCCCCTCAGCACTCCGGGCTCTGTCCTCTCTGTGCGCACCAGAAGCATCGATTAGGAGCTTCACCTGAGTTTCCCTCAGTCACGGACTTTTTTTTTTTTTTTTTTCTTTCAAGCAGCATCCCAACATCTCCCCCATTATCCCTTCTTCTTCTTCTTTTTCCCTTTTTGTAAAAATAAGTTCGATCAAGGTTGAGCAGCTCTGGAGCGGAGACCCGGAGATGAAGACAGATCTGACGTCTTTCTGTCGGACGTGGATTGGAATAGCGTGCGCATCAGGTGAGGGTGCTCCAACAGGAGAATTAAAAAAAAAAAAAAAAAAAAAAGTTTTGAGCGCCCAACTTTTTCATTGACTGGAAAAGGTCGAGCTGACACCACTTTCTTCCCAGATTTATTGACTTAAAAGTTTTAAAGCGACGATTCTTCCACCAGCTTTCTGCGCTTTTTAAGTTGTGATTTGATTTAAACACTTTTCCGTGATTGCCAAAAGTAATCCGTCAAATTCAACGAGGTCTGTGCAGTTCTTCCATGTTTGCTCACTTCGCTTGACTTGTGCTTTTAGTGTGTTTGAGGTCGCCTTTTCTCAAAGAACAAGGATGATGACTTGTGAATGACTGCAGGTTTGAATCCTCTCCTGCGTGCAGATAGGCACTAGGGGGAGGCATGCTGTTGTTGTGTTTGATTCACATGGTAATTGATGGGGGGGTAGGTAAAGTGATGTGGAGATCCCTTCAAAACATGAGCTGGCTGTTTCTGTAATGCCAGTTTATTTATTTGATTTTTGCGAGGAGAAGGAAAGCAGTCTGATCTGCCTCCACATGCGCTTTGTTGTCACTCTGCTGGCAGAGAAAATCCAATGGAGGAGAACACTGGAGAGTAAATAATCCAACGCGCAGCGTTTTCTTTGCACTGTTTGGATCAACTGAATGTGTTTGTTTGAGTTGTTCATTAGCTATCACTGCCGAACAGCTGTTCATAAAGAACATGGGAATAGTTTTGTGATGAGCAGTGGCCATATGGCCCTCTGATTCACAACTCCGGGGTTGAGGGGCAGCATTCTCTCTTAAATTTGTGACATATGAATTCAGAGCGAGAGAGCAACCTCCTCCGGTTACGACAGTAGTTTGGAATCGGATAATAAATTCACACGTCTGCTCATCTTGTCTGTTCTTTTGATGCCTTGTATAGAATTTTTCAAGGCTCCAAAAAACAAAGCCAAACACAAAATATACCTCAAACTCATTTATCCTCATGTCACATTTTAAGACAAACTTACTTGTAATGTGCTGGCTGAATGGCACACAGCGCTTATCTTTTTTCACTCTTTGCTGAACACATACAAAAGAAACAGAGCCTTTGCTGCACCGTCCAGGAGGAAAAGCACGTTGTATAATTTCTAAAGCTCTGTCTGACCTTTCTTGCCATCACACAAATCCAATACTCCTTTTATAGTAAGTGTGGCTTCGTCTATTGATAAACTTACTCATTGGATGCATGTACAGCCATACTCAGCTTTCATTTTCCTCAATAGATGCTTAAAAAAAAAAAAAATAAATTTTGAAGAAATATCCCGGAGGCAGAGCGCTTCATATCGGAGTCTTCACATTTTTCAAGTGCAGCCTCAGAGCAGGAACCGGTTGGATCAAGTGCTACATTAAAATAGTGAGGCAGCAGAAAGTGAATATGCTCTGACCTTTTGCACATCAGGTCGAATTGAAAACACATTTTTTTACTCTACTCTAACAAGTAATATGCTTCAGTTGAAGCTTCTCTTTCCCATTCGGACTAAAAGCTTCAATATGTATTCCTAAAATCAAACCAAACAAATTGTATTTTAATACTTCTTTGAACCACAAGGTGGTGTCATGAGCCTTTAACCAAAAAGTGTATTTCATGTTTTATATTCCCTTTTTCTTTTCTTAAAGCAGCCAAAAGGACCAAAAGTTATTGACTCATGTAATTAAACAATTATATCCAGGGGACAATTAGCTGGGGATTACGTGCCCACCATAGTTTATGCATCCCCCTTAAGCTGAATTTTTTTTTTTACTGCTGCGACATGTCTGCACATTAGCTTCAATTTCTTTTTTCTTTAGTTTCAATTTCTTTTTCTATGACCATGAATGGCTCTTCTCATGCAGCCCCTCTGACCTGTGGTGCACCTCAAGAGTCAATTTTAGATCCACATCTCCTTTTGCTCCATCTGCCGCCGCTCTATTTATATTCTTTTCCTTACTTTATGTCTAAAGATTGTTTGTCAGCTATACACGTATGGCTTATTAATTTGTTTTCTAAATGAAAACAGAGGTATCACAACATTTTTTTATTTTAATACGATTGAACCTAATATTGTTAGTTTTCCTTTTTCTGTCTTACATATGTGATTTAAACCAGTTGTCAGGATTTTCAAAAAATAGTTTTAGTTAATATCTAATAACTTGAACACATTTGCGTTTTTTCAGCTTTGTGCTGCATTGCAGTGGATGAAGCTTGACCCTTGACTGGTTTGGCCATTTGTTAGGCATGACGATGACTTAAAATGGGATTGTTTACACACGGGTGCTGAGGCAAAGTCACCTTCACGTCCCCTATCTATGAGATCTGTTTGTTGCTGTGCCCCTCTTGCCACCTGCTTCAGGCAGCAGCAGCATTTATTCATTCCTTCTATAAAGAGTTGAGGTTTTTTTTTCTTCAGTTGGAGCATATAAATACTGGCCAATTTCGTAATCGCAAGTGAAAACACATTTGTTCTGGAGGTTTTCATAGATGGGGCCATTATTTTTAATCCCTACCATTACAGGATACAACTACTCCTCCATTTCTTCATTAATTGTGGATTGATAGAATAAACTACTTGTTTGTTGCTACTTTTTTTGCGACAATTATGCTACATAAGTTAACTCACCAAACTTTTTTCCTCTCTTGGATTCGGAACATGACAACCCTCCAAGGCAGAAAAGGGAAAACTTTGAAGAGACCGATTTGCCTCTTGACTCATTTGCAAAACCCCACACTGAATTAATCAGACAAAAAGTTTTGTTTAAGAAGATTAAAAAACGACCCAAAATTCGCTGATTTGTCCCTAACTTGAAGGTTTTTCTAATCCGTCTTAACCTCCTAAATTTCTCTTAGCGAAATGCCTGATGTTGAGGAGACACCTCTGAGTCTGATGCAAGCCTGATGAGAGCAGTGGCTTCCCATTATTGTGATCACAGGGGAAGATTGAGGCAGAGTGGATTGTAGAGCTGCCAACCCAGGAGTCATTGTCATTTGAGGCGGATAGAGGATATAAATGACGCTGCAGCTGCATTTATGAAGCTTTGAGATTTCACCGAGAGCCATTTTCTGTCATTTTCCTGTCACGCTCTGGTTTGAAAAACGGGTGGTTCCGAAACATTCATCACACGGCTACAGAAATTCAGCCTTATTTAAGAAAGATACCGTGGTGCAACTTTGATTTTGAAGGGCACTGTTGAAATGAATTTTGAGTCACTGATTCATCTCCTTGTAATTTCCTTATTTTTGTTGCTGCATAATTAGCTGTTGAAACCCTTCTCAATAGAAAAAAAATAGGAGGGGAAAAAAAAAAGCTTCTTATGAAAGCGACGCGTCTTTTTTTAAACATTTGCCCAAGAGCCAAATGCTCTCAAGCTTACTCTGTGTCTTCTCTGCGCATAATATTGATATTTCTTTTACCAGTGTTTTCTGTACGCATGCCTCTGCTTGATCAGATCATCCCAGAAATCTGACTGAACTTTAGGTGTTATTTTAGTTGTCCACTTGTAGAGGTTAAGTTTGTTTTAGCCAACAAAACCCGTCTATTCTCAGGGCTGATCTCAGGGATTCAAACTCAGAACCCTGAGGAGCGGACCCCCTGGCGTCTGCCCTGCAATATCTTCCTCTATCAGCTGGAGAGCAGCCCGGGTGAAGGAGGAATGCTGCCTCTGCTCCTTGTGGGAAACTTTCTTTTTGCGGTAACGTCCAAATAAACAGCCAATCTGCTGCCTCAGTCATCACTGGCATGGAGCAGCGAAGCCCCCTTGGGCTTGTGGGACGTCTGATCACTCACATTCTCATCACACCGAGGCACCAACATGTTGGGAGCTGAGAGATAAGCTCTTTAACACCAGGAATCTGCAGCAAAAGCCAAATATGTGTCCGAGTTGGTGTTAGATAGTTGATGAAAACCATCTGTGGTATTTCTCGTTTTATTCCTCTGACCTCTCTGAGTGTTTTGTGCCAGGCTATTTGAGCTATGTTAATCACATTTTTGAATGGCAACGTAAATAAGACGGTCAAACACTCTGATCCAGATAAAATAAAATTAGTAACCATTTTCCTCCTCCCTTGTTGCCACTGACACGATTTGACATGTTTACTTATTCCTTTAACTATAAGTAGTTGGCTATTCAATAAACATTAAAAAAAAAAAAAAAAAAGGATCTACATTAAAGCAGAAAAATGGAGCATGGACATTTGACTTTTATATTTAGTGAAATAACTTCATTTGATCATTTAGTATCATACTCATGGTACAGAGGTGCGAGTTCTAAGAACTCCTGTTACTCCCCAGCTTTTTATTGAACATTTGTCTGAACATGACATTTTATTTTATTAAATGAAATATGTCAGCATCGACTGGCTGGAGTTTTGTGAGGAATTTTGTGCTTTGCTCAAGAAACACTGCAATAACTTCAAAGTTCCTTTCACTGTCATTCTTATTCACAACAATAGCCACAAACTGAAGTTGATTTATGTCACAATTTTGAGTTCTTGAGTCAGACTTACCTGAGAAATACCTTTTTTTCGGAGTTGCAATTTTCCAGTAATTATTAAGAAAATATCAGACGGTACAAACATAATAATAGCAACGTTTGTTCATACTGGGATAAAGGAAAAGAAATGAAAGATTGAAAGGGTAAAAAACTTACTGCGGCAACTGAAATCAAACACTCGTATCAGCCATTTAAGCACCAAATTATGTGTTGTGTTCTGCCGCCTGCAAAGTTTGTAAAGGCTTGCTGCTGCAATCATAATCAAACCTCTGCGTTTCATCTTTCGGCTTCTTGATTCAGAGGATTTCATGCATATCATTCGCCTCCATCTTCCCCATCGTGGTGATCGGATAGTTTTTTCTATCCTTCTCTCCCCCGATGAAAATCTAGGCGTCATTATTTGTCACTTCCAGCTCAGCCTCTGGTTTTATATAATGGCACGGCCTCAAAAACATACCTAACAGCAAAACCCACTACTGTCTCTCTCTTTCGCTCTTTTCGCTATGTTCCTGTCACAGATCAGCCCTGACACTCGTTTCTACCCACTCCATCCTGACTGCACTCACTCCATCACCACTTTTGTCCCTGCTTTTCAGCTGTGGATTGTGGAACCAATATACTTCAACTCATCCACTGCCTCTTCTCCTCGTTTCATCATCTTTCCACCCGGCTGCCGTTAATTCACACACAAGTATATTGGCTTGTCTCTGCCGACCTTTCTTTAAAGCCAGTTACTTAATTTGGAGATCACAACAAGCGTTTTAAAACGAGTTCACACAGAAGCGACAGTAATGGGCGTGTCAGGTTTGAAAAATGAGTCAAGTTACTCCACCAAGCTGACCAATCACAAGGTAAAGCTGGTCTCACGCATCACTGAAATGATATGTTGCAGCCACCACCGTGTCTCAGTTTACTTAATCATCAAGAGAAGCATACTGACAGTTTTGGTCTTGTAAGGATGGATGATCCCAATAAATGAGTGTGCCGTTCATCACAGACAATTACTGCTTTCGTTGCATCATATCACCACTCCGTCCTTTTGAAATCCCACACTATTGTGTTCAACTGTAACAGTATGACTCGCCTGTTCAGCTATGAGATGCACAAAGAGAATAATTAAATATTAAGAGTCCAGAGCCATCTCTTCATAGTAATTGTTTGCATCCCGACTGTGCAAATCAAATGTCAGCCGCAGCAGGAGCCGGTTTCACGCCATTTTCTTTGCAATTTGAAAACACTCAGCAACACTTGGAGTAATTACCATGCAGATGAGATTTAACCTACTGATTCGCCTCATATGTCTCTCTCTCTCTCTCTCCCTCTCCCTCTCCCTCTCCCTCTCCCTCTCCCTCTCCCTCTCCCTCTCCCTCTCCCTCTCTCTCTCTCTCTCTCTCTCTCTCTCTCTCTCTCTCTCTCTCTCTCTCTCTCTCTCTCTCTCTCTCTCTCTCTCTCTCTCTCTCTCTCTCTCTCTCTCTCTCTCTCTCTCTCTCTCTCATGCATGCAGGCATTAGTTTTGAATGCCAGGGTACTTGAACTCTGACTCTTTTAGTGTGGCAAACCTCTCAAGAGAGAGCAAGAGGCCACACTTATACATCAACGTGCTTTTACCTATAGGAGATGAAAGGTCACTGCTGTTGTTTGCGGATTTCTATAGTGTAAAACTCCAACACATTTGTTTTTAATCTTGGAACGCTAATTCAGGATGGATCAGGATAATCACATCTTTGACATGCCAATGACATGAGATTCACAAGCCAATGAAAAGACATTAAGTGTGAGGCTCTGTGGCATCTAGTACCTGATGGCAGCGCTTGTACTCTGACAGAAACTGGATACTGGGGTGCGGTGGGTGTGACACACTTAGTACAACAGTCAAAAGTGGCCCCGTTGCTTGGAAACAAGCATCATTCAGATCATTTATCAGTTTGACTCCAGTCAACGTTGTGACTACTTTGGAATGGCTCCTCAGAGTCAGCCAGCTGTGGATTGGTGCCTTGAGATTCCCAGTAGTATTGGTCAGCCTTGCCTTTGGCTGAGGGTCACTTGAGGTTCATGGGAAAGAAGCCATTGGCAAAGCCTGAGGAAATTGCCAGCTTCCCTCCCCTTTAGGCATTCAATACGGTAATTGTTGACCCAGTACTCCCTACTTTGCCCTTGTTTTCTACAGCATTTCAAGTCGCCACTCTGATTTAGATCTCTGGGTGATCTAGCGCGGCAGCAGAAACTTGTTTATGGCCCAAATCTCCGGGAATTAGGTAACAAGTGCGATAATGGGGCTCCTCAAAGTTTAGCCTCCAAACAGTCACAGCGTGAGATGTGGGAGCGTGCGAGCCAACACGGCAGACCTGGATTGTGCAAGTCTCTCTCGCTTGGTTGTTTTTCTCCAACACAGTTGTAAAGAAGATATTTCAGACGTTTCCTAAGAGAGAAATCATTGCCTGGAGCCAGGATGGAGCATTTATGGTTCACTTCAAATGAGGGAATATCTCAGTGATAAAAACGATGACAAGCAAAAAAAAAAAAACAGTGGCCTCAGAGGAAGAGTATGAGCTGTCCGGTGTGCCTTTGTGGCAGGTACAGGAAGGTTTAGTCAGGGAAAGAGGTTTAAAACATAGGAAGCTGGCCCAGATGGCTTGTTGCCCCATCCTTAATTTCACAGCCCTCCTCGGGCAGGATGTTGCAAAGGCCTGTGTCTCCCAGTAGCGGAGAGGACAGGGACGTAGTGGATGTCATCCTCCTCCATGTTAACAATGAAATCAAAGCCAGGCTGCCAGTCAGGCCGTCGCCTGGCTTTGGCCCGACCTTGTGCACAGATGACAGAGGAAGTGGACTTTATTTCTTTCAGAGGGAGAGAGAGAGAGAGAGAGTGTTGTAGCCTGAGGCCAGCTGACTCCACATCCAAAGAGCAGGTCTGTTTCATGGCCTGTTTGGCCTCCTGTCCCTCACTAGATATATGAGGGCAATTTCATTCTGCTTCAGCTTTGGCCCTTAGCCAGATACCGTGTGACTGAGGTCGCCACGTTGCTGAAGTGTCACTTCCACTTCGACCTCAGACCTCAACCCCTCAGAAAATGCATTTTTTTGGAATTTGCAATTTCCATTATCCAGCATTTAACCTTTCATAATTTAATTTGAACCAAGTGTCAGTGCAGGTGCTTTTAAATCCAAGTGCCTCTCTAGGCAGTTTACTCATTTCTACCGCATAACCACACAGCAGCAGCACAAATACTCTGCCCTAATTACTCCATCTGCAGAAACCTGCGTCTTTATTTCTGAACAGCTCCCCAGTCGCATCCCCTTTGCCAAACTAAGACTCTGAGAAAAGCTTTATTTGTTGACACAAGGCTCCTCTTTTCCTGTTCCTGTCATGTGACTGATCAGAGACAAAACTGCCGAGGAGCTCGGGAAAACACTGGCGACAAAGTCTTCTAAGCTGTCCATGAAAAAGGGAAGTGGGAGAAGCACAAATGTGATAAAGAAAACAGGAAATTCGCTCCCAATGAAAAAGACGTGCAGGTTTTCACACGAGCTCTAATGTGACGTGCCCTGCATTGCGCCGAGCGGAGAGCGGCACTTTCGTCTTACCTTTAACGCTCGCGACTCCTGCCTGCCTTTCATCTGTCTGCTTGACGGAGAAGCTTTACATTTTTAACTGGCTTAGAAGTCCTCATAGCATAGTGGCTCCCTCCCCCCCCGTGTGTGTGTATGATTTATCTCGTCAGCAGGTGTCCTCCATAACCAAGGATGTCCCGTCGCAGTGACGAAACCACTCCTATAAGTCGCCTACCGAGCTCAGCCAAGGATAATGCAAATGTACGCGCACAATCATTTGAAGTGGTTTGAGTTCTGCTGTACAAATTACAGTAAAGTTTAGCCTGGAGTAACTCCTTACACAACAACCACATTGTACGATGCGAGTACAAACTACCGTCATCTTTATATAACTGCAGAGCTACAAAGGATTTTTCCAATTTTCCAAATCTCGGTTGCAGCTTTGCACTAACAACCCCACTGATATGTTAAACCCTCTCCGTTGATGCCTATCCATTAGTAAGGCACAAGATACACGTTCGTTTGATTTGTGGATTCCTACTGCGATTAAGAAACATTGCAGAGGATGGAGAAATGTTCTGTCTTTGTGGAATTCACATGGCGCAGCACAGAATAACATAATAAATTTGAGGTCAGGGAAAGATGGTTTAGATATGAATGGAAACACGAGAGTGAGTTTTGTTAGTTGTCGGGAATGACATAATAAATAACAAGTCACTGTAATGATACTACCTTTGGCTCACTAATAACTGTTAACATTTCAAATGAATGATATCGTTTGACTCACTGAACTTTCCCTGAGCTCTCTCTCTCTCTCTCTCTCTCTCTCTCGCTCTCACTCTCGGTATCTTTCATACCTAAAATGCAGCTCAAATTTAAAAAAGAGAGATTAAAAATACATTCAATTCAAGAGCATAATTTCAATATAAATAGAGAGTAAATTTTTAAAGAAGACTAAAACAAATGAGATTATATAACACACAAGAGTCACATGCTGAAGTCAATAGTAGCTTAGTTTATCTGAGTTGCAGTTATTGGTAAGATACTCTAGGTGGTAAATACTGCGTGCTGTGCCCGGTCCAGTACACTCATTACTGCTCCTCTGCAGATAAAAGGTCCCTCCAATGGGTCATCAAGTCTCCAGATAAAATCACCCTCCTGCCTTCCCTGGACGATCTTGCCACCTCACATTGGCTCAGCAGAGCAACCAACATCACAAGCAACTCCTCGCACCACGCTATCTTTTTGAACCACCGCTGTTGGGCAGACGGCGGCGAGCGCTAAAAACACCAGACACCAGATTCAGAGGCATTTATTTTCCCCCCGACAGCCATCGTAGTCCTGAACAGACAGGCATAAAAGACTGTTACAGTCTGATCTGCTGCACTGAGCCGACACCCAACAAAACAACACTGTTTTCCCACCGTGTCCACACGTATTTATATACGTTTGTCCATTTTCTATTTTTCTTTATTTACCTCTCTCCTCGTTCACTCATTTATGTTGTACTTACTGTGTTCTTGAATGCTTCAACTGTCCGAATATAGAATCCAGTTATGAAGCAAAATGATCTATCTATGAAATACACTTGGATAGGCTTGCCAGAAGTAACTGAGTATACTTTGTTATATCTGATGTCTTCTGTATTTTACAATCAATGCTACAAAATATCTTAGAAACTTCTGAAATTAAATAATTAACAAAATTCCTCTAATATAAAACATAAAATTTAACAAGAGGTCTCATCATCCAATTTTAATAAAATGACTTAACTGTGTTTTCAGTGTAATGAACTCGGTAGATTAACAACCACAGAAATAACTTCACTTCAGTAGTGCATGGCAATTATTTTCTCTCTCTCTATATTTCTTCCAAGCAGTACTTTATAAGTATTTATCTGTCTCAATGCATATTTGCAGATGACCTAATGTGCAATTTGACAGCAATATTTGACGTAGCTCATGTGCGTTATAGGACATGAGTGGTGCTCTCTTTTGCGCCTCTATTCATCAGGCCAAGTTACAGAAGATCTTCCTCTGGCATGCTGTTTACACTCTCTGCTTGACAAGTATCGGGCCGTACATCTTCCCTTCCTGTCAAACACGTATATGAGCCTGACACATCAAAGTGTAGACTGATGCACATGCTGAGAGAACGGGCCCAGTTGCTCCTCGAAAAACGCAGACCGTTAGCATTTGCTCGTGTGTACATCTGGTTCCTCCATTACTGCACAGACATGCGGGCTGGGCAAGGCAGAAAAACAGCTGTGGGAACTCGTGTGTCAATAATGTAACCATCTCTTTATGACCTCTTGTCATTGTTTGAGTTCACTGAATTATCCTTTCCATCTTTTGCAAATCAGTTCTTTAACCAGTCATTCAGGAGAGTCTTACATTTCATTATTAAACCTTTTAAATTTTTTCTGTAGAGCCAGATGGATCTGGTGCTGGTTACTCTCTTAACTCTATTTGTAAGCCTGCACTCTCACAGCGACAAAGAGAAATCACCTCCGCAAAGCAGCAATCAAAAACCAGCTTTTTCAGACGTCTCTGTGATAGAAAACCTCGTCAAACATGCTTTCAATGGGCACTTCCTCTTCTACTCTGCTGTAATTGTTGCGGTCCGATTTAATTATCTTTTAACCAACCCCCGGAGATCGGCGTGTCAAATACTGAGAACACCGTGAGCTGAATGACAAGATTTCGAAAGTCATTAAAGGCATTGTCATCTCAAGAACCAGAAATATGGAAAAAGTACACAAATCAACGCGCGGCGCATATCCATCTGAAGTTACACTGGTGTTTATATTCCCTGTAATCGTACGATAACACAGAGAGTGAGTCATCTTGGAATGATCCGTGTTTTATCTCTTAGGTTAAAATGTGTTGCCGCTTTTTTTTTTGTTGGTGGGGGTTAATCGTCCCAAAGCTGCAGCTTATCTTAGCACCACCAGCTGGAATGCCTGGGAAAAGAGGAGATCCGAGCTCAAATAATATTTTGGCTCTCCGCCCGTGTTCACATTTGTAAAGTGGTTGTCAACGAGCCAATCGCCGTTCATTCAAATGTTTTTAAGGTCAAAGGATTCATTCTGGGTAGATAAGTAGTCTCTGAATGATTGAGTTCGCCGCAGAGACTCACCTGCAAAACAGGGCTTTTAACACTGAATTTGCATTCTTTATCACATTTTTAAACAAACTTAATACATTGCAGTTAATTCTCATGTATACTTGCGTTTCCCACGGCACTCTACCTCCCCTGCATGTTTCAGAAGCCTCACGACTCCAACACACCAGGTTGTTGTTGGATGCCGACAGAGTTTGACTGAAACATCTTAAACATGCAGGACATCGTGGCTCTCGGACCGTGATGATTGTAAGCTACTCCTGTAAACCATGTAGCTGGATTTCACATTTTGAAATAATGAACTTCTGTTTGATCCTGTTAAGTCTGTATATTTAATCTACAAGCAACAAGTCTGGATTTATTTATTTATCGCAAAGTAACATTAACATTTAATGATGGGTGTATATTATATATTAATCAGTGTTTCATGACTGCAGTGCATTGATAGTATAACAGCATTTACTATGATAGCATGGCCGTGGTATAAAAAACACATGTAATGAACTATAGATGTTAACTGTGATGGATTTCACAACTCACCAATCAAAGAATTTAACATCTCAAAGAAATATGGTAACATCAGTGGCTCTTTGTCAAGTTGGAACAACTTGTAATATATTCAGAAACATTCAGCTTGAAAGCCATGGCAGCCTTGAAGCTCACTTTATACAATTAAAGAAAGTTCAGTAATAGTTTGAGTCTTCCCACCGAGACCAGGGGCCAGGGTTCGTGGTTTTGTCCAGTAATGGACGTAAACAATCAAGAGTAAAAGTTTGATTAAATGTCCAAGGTTGTTTTGTATGTTTTCATTTCATGTGAAGTACTACTGAGAGCTGGATCTATTATTTCTAAGAAGAGAACTGACCGAGGGAGCAGCCATTGCAATATTTACAAGACCGGAGTGAAGGCAAGCACTACAGCCTGGCTTTCACACAGAAAACAATGTTCAGGCTCAGCATGACACCAAACGTACTGTAGCTGTGAGGCTCCAGTAAACCAAACTGGGGTTTTGTTGCCTCAGTGTTTGATTCCCTCGAGGTTCTTGAGTTTCATGTTGGGTCATGTTGTTCACAGTTGTGGCTCTAGTTTCATGGTTTATGTTTCATTTTCATGTCATGCTTATATGATTTTCCTACTTGTACAAATTCCTGTTTCATGTCATCGCTCTGTACATGTTAAAGATCAAGTCTGGTTTCATGTTCCCTGTCTGCAGTCATGCGCTCATTCGAATGTGAACCATAAGTGTTTCTTGTTTATTCCCCGCTCCCTGTTTGAATGTCCTATCTCCACTCCTCGCCAGCTATAAGTAACTGTGTTGTGTGTTTGTGTGCTGGTCCCGCCTTTGCTTTTTTTTTTTTTTCTACATGTCTGCTTAGTTCTCTCTTCTGATTTTCACCCATGACTTTTCTGGACTTTGCGTTTTTGTCTGCTTGGTTTTCCTGCCCGCCTTTTTGTGACCAGAGTAAATGGCCTGCACCTCCTCCCTCGACTTTATTTGCATTCGCTGTTCATGCTCCTTGATTGATAATGTGTTTTTTAGTACCACCAACGGAGAAAAACTGTTCTCAATCAGTGCTACCACTCAACCGTTTGATGTTTTATTGCATCATAAATGACAGGCAATATTATTCCATTTACTTGTTTATAATATTCACATTCATAGCACATTTCTCAGACAAGCAATAAAGTAAATAAACATGACTCGTGGTAATTCGTTGTGTCAACGAATGTCGGCATTTAATTCATCCATCTCCTCTACTATTTTATAAAATTAGAATTTCAGCGTGTTGGAGTTGATCTTAGCTGACAATGGGTGAAGGCAGGTCAAACCCTGGACAGTCCATCGCAGGACAAAGACAATGAGACGGACAGTCACATTTTACAGGCTCTATTTAATCTCAAATGCATGCACCAAGAAAACTCTTGCTCACACTGGTAAGAACATATAAACTCCAGACAGACAGCTTGATTATAAACAATTAAAAGAATAAACTTATTGGCTTCATTTATGCATGCAGTACAGTATCCGTAATTAGTTATTTCCACTGTGACCACCACTAAGTAAAGTATATGTCACAATTCAGACTACTGGTAGTCCTTTCATAAACACAACAAAAGACTGTAATAGCTTACTGCATGGAGATAGATGTCTAATGTATTCTCCAATCGTCAATATCTCATTGATAACAGCCATCTCATACGTCTGAGACAGACGGGTTCAGATGGGCTTCTCCCATTCAAATCAGATCACTGGAGAATCACAGTCTTTTAAAACCATTGATCCAAGCTGCTGTGAAGCAAACTCACTGCTTATTTGTAGGTATTTGAACTGCCTTTCTTCCATCGAAAACTTTTGTTCAGGAACAACGCCCATACAATTTATGATCGCTGTCTTTATGTGCTTCACAGTTTAATGCACATTAAGATACATGAGCCACCTCAGTGATAACAGTCATAACAATCTGTCACGAAAAGCAGCATGGAAGGTCACGGCAGAAAAATGTGTTTATTATCATGACAAGATATGCTATCTGCCGCGAACCTCTACGGATTGATGTGTTTGGGTTTTCTTTGGCATTCACCTCATATTAACGGTACATTAAAGCAGTGTGTGCTTTTAATTGTGTGTTTGACAGAATGCAAACACTCACTAATGGGATTATATATTTGCTTAAACCAGTTGCGTGGCTGACAGGCTGACCGACAGGCTGACCGGGGTCCACATACCACGAGTCTTGACAGGGAAACTCAGTGTATACATTATGCCGTACACCCGTATGGAACATATTGACATCTGGCAGTAGACATTTCCATCAGTGTGAAACGTGGGGTGAAAGTAGCTCCAGGAGCACTATGCACGGACGCCACCTGCATTATATAAGACACAGACCATGCCCTCATCCCACCTCTTCAGTCTGAAGTGTCCAAACAGCAGAGAGGTTGATGACTGTTTTGGCCCCGCGGACACGTTAAAGCTCAAACACAATAATTTTTGGGCAGCCAAAGGATCGTTGGCTGCCCTTTCCCTTTCGCTGTAGGAAGTACACAGTTGCCGCTGCCTCAAAAAGGCATACAACATCAATAAGAACAATTCACACCCTGGACACGCTCTGTTTGAACTGAACTGCCGTCAGAGCTTTAAATTCAAGGACAAGCAGATTAAAGTACAGTTTCTACCTAACAACAATCCCCACACTCAATACAGAAAAACACATTTGATGAGCAACATGTTGTATAAGACACAATGACAGGATGCATGCTTGTCTGTGAGTAATGGGTGTCTGATTGTGTTCTTCCTATCTTTTTTATTTGCTTTTAGTAGATTCTCCGCATTATGTACAGATTGGATGGCACTTTTACATTTTGTTATACTTATTACATTGACAGAGATCTTCATTCAGCAGTTCTGACCATGCCACTCAGGTTGATAAGTGTTGTATAAGATGTCCAAAATAGCAGCAAGCAATGTGGTGCACATCATTCTCTTAACTGACCTTGAAAATATACTATGTCAGAGGAGCTGAGCTCAGAATGCGCAGGGATCTTTCAGGTAAACTGTGTGGGTGTAAAACATTTGTGTCCCTCTACCTCTATGGTGAGCCAGTCTCACCATAATGCGTTTTCAGACAGACGAAGTTAAAGTCGTCTGTTGCTTAGCAAATGTTTCCTTTTTCAGGTTTCCCCAACAAACGCACCACCAGCATCTTGTTGTTTTATCTCCCGGGACACGCCAGTCAGTCATGACATTTCAGAAAGATTTACAATTTGCATCCTGTCTGTCAGTGGGCGATCTCCCGGCAGATTGGAAGGGAAGCATCCATCACCCAGACTCAGCTACATTAAATGAGTACAGCTCATTCCTCAGCCTCTACATTAGTCTTCTCACAGATTTCTCCTGTTTGCTGATCATGTTTACTGTTTTTCTTCAGGGACATTTTAAAAATCTACGTCGCATTCACGGGCTTGAATGTTCCATTTACAAATATTTGGTGATGTATTTGTCTTCTTTTGCATCCATTTATGAAATCATGGTGTGCACATTCGTAACAGCAATTTTGAAATTATTCTGACATCTGTAGACGCGGGCATTCATTTCCGGTAATGTTTGTGTGTGTGTGTGTTATAAATTTGATATTAACTATGGCGAGGCTTCATCCACAACAATAAATCATGCTATTTGTCAGGCATTCTTTTCTGTTTAGCTTTCCAAAATGGATAAATATGCGTTCCAGAAAAAGTTAATCATGATCATTCATCTTCATTTATTGTTCAGACTTTCTCATTTGCCACTTCACAGGGTTTAGGTTGAGCTAAATTTAGTCTCATTGATGTATCTTGTAATGGCTAAATGGTTGTTGCGGTCTTTGATACGACTAAGAAAACTAAGAATGGAAGCGAGTAGGGTTAAAAACAGCCATCCTGTGCATTCGTATTCTCAGTCAGTCTCCATTATCTCTGTCACAGCCCACCTTATTTCTCTTTTCACTGCAACAGCTATTACTCACACAAATTCAACATGTTTACGTCAATAAAAGGGTAACAAGCTGTGTTTGATGATGTTATCAGATGCTTTCTTAGTTGCACAACCAGGAAATGCATCAGCTTCGGCTTTTATAATGAAAGTAAAAGGCCATTCCACCGGAACCAGGAGCGACAAGTCTGAAAATATTTAGTGTTGACATGTATTGGATTATTGCCATGAGTGATTTATATGATAAAAGATATTTCAGTTGAAAACACAACTTAACCTGATGGGTAGCATATTAACTCACACAGTGCTGAAGTTGCCGGTTTAGGGTTGTTGAATTCATTCCCAGCTTTCAAACGAGCTTTATAGTCACTTGAATGTACTACACCATCTCTGACTTGGCCACCAAATGTGTTTTGCACAGGAAGAACCGAGTTCTCAATGGAAAGGTGTGGGAGGTCTACAGATTGGATCAGGACTCAGTGAGGTGGCCTCTTTTGTTCGCCTCCCTCACACTGTGCAAAGGAAAATTTCTTCCTCCCAAAATAGTGAAAATGGGAGCTTGTCCTGACAGGAATTTCCTTTCTCACTTTCCCCCCCTGTCCACAGCTCTGGGGGGGGGGGGGGGGGAGGGGGGGGGGGGGGGGGAGGGGGGTCCCATCTTGGTCCCTGTGTATATATATATATATTTGCCTGCCCTGTATTTGGCTTGACTGCCTTCTATTTCCGAGGTGTGAGGAAGAGTGGCCACAGCAGTGCTGTGTGTGCGAGCGGGGAGGGGGTTGGGACTGAAGACGGTGGAAGGTTCACATCAGAGCTGAGACAATATGTGGGGGAAACTTCGCTTCTCCTCTGAGGCAGTGTGAAACTCCTCTGAAAGAGCGGGGAAGGAAGACCCTGCTGAGAGCCAAGCTGGGAATGATTGATGGATGGCCACCACTTCCCACTTCAACCTTCAATATGTTTGTTTTTCTGTCAGCGGGAGGATATTGGCTCATATTCATCCAAGTTTATAGTCTGAGCATTGTGTGGGTTTTGAATTATTAAATGTATAATTTTTTTAACATCCTTGCAAAGACAGAAATGGACCAACCGTTTAAATCTGCAATATTATGACTTTTGTCCTCATTTTTCTGTGATGAGCATGAAAGAGGGTCAATGCCCATGGCACTCAATCACAGTCATTTCAATTTTCTAAGGCAGGTGCTTTTTTGCTTCAGTTCCAAGAGGCAAATGAGAATACCGATACAATACTCACACCTGTAAAGTGAATATGAGGCTGCAGCCAGCTGCATCATCTGTTTAGTTTGGGGTAGCAAAAGGCTTGGAGACCTCGGGGACGCAGCTATCTGCGCTCTGTCCAGAAGTAATCCACCTTTTTCTTTTTTCTTTTTCTTTTCGAGGCCCACTGCAAATACAAGGAGAAGACAAACAATCAGAAGAAGGAAAAAAAAAAACAAAAAAAAAAACAAAAAAAAACCCCACCACAAATAGCACACACACTGCAACGGAAGTAACCTTCAAAAGCAATGGTTCCAAGGGAGCATTAACAAGTGATGAACACACCTGGACACAGCTGGGACGCTGTTGTGTTTGTGGTTTTGGCTTTATGTTTCCATGGTTTGTGATTCATAACGCTCCCGAAGATTGACAAAAATACCTGTGTTGTTGGGGGAAAAAAAAAAGATTGTTATTCACCATTATATGTTTACTACATGGGTCAGATTGTGCCGATATCTTCTGTTAACCCTGCACTGTGTCTGTAATTGTTTTTCGTTCTGTATTTGCAGCATTGTGTCATGACAACATTGAGGGAACTGATTAAAATCTGAGAGCTTAGAAACAACAACAACAAAAACCCCCACAAGTGTTATAGATTGCTATAAATCATACTCATTAAATAATTCATGAAGTAAAATACATAAGCTGCTGCTTGGGGTTTCATTGTTAGAATACAGATAAGAGGCTGATCTTGATTTTCTTTGCTAATCAGCATGTTCCCCGGTGTGACCCAATCCTGATTCACAGAGGGGGGACGCTTCCCAGCACGTTTCAAACGTCTCTCTACTCCCAAACAGCTGCTTCAAATAAAATTTGTGATCAACCTCTGTCAAAGCCTGATAGCTACTTTTCCATTAGAATCAGGTACAATGGACATTAATTTCTGCTTTCAAGTGACAATCTTGAAAATCTTCCCGTGTGCCGCCTCACATATGAGTGGGAGGAAGAGCAGTTATCTCCCCTCTCCAGCATGAATGGTCTATAGGAGGAACAAGCACACGTGGATGACAGAAAACTACAGGGAGTTTTTTGGTTGTTTTTTTAGCACTGTATGTGCCACAAATCCCTTAATCATTCACTCTATGACACGTCTGTGTGGTGAGCTCAATGGCAAATTCTCAAAAGAAAACATAAACCATTACTAGGGCTCTTTAATATGAAGATCTGTTCTTTCCTTCAGCATGACGTCGAGTTGTTGGCCATTCATTATACACTACTGTACAACATTTAGTTGTAAAAGAAGAATCTGATGGTATTGATGGGAATGATGAGAACTCAGTTGTCCCCCATCTCAGGCTGTGCCCGCGTCCACAGGAAACTGAACTTGGAGGAGCCGATTTGGAGGCGGAGTGCTTTCCATTACAGCTGTTCCTATTGGTGTGTGGATGTGCTTTAAACGGGTGATAAAAGCACCATGTTATCATAATTATGTAAATCAACATTTCGCACTGTTTCTTAGCTCCTTTGATTGCTGTGGTTCTCTGATTTGTTTTCTCTTACAGGCTGAATGAATATTGGACAGATTGTGATTGTTTCTTTCTTTTCTTTCTTTGTTGGTTTCTTCTATTTTGAATGAATAAGAAATGAATTTCCCAGGGTGATAAAGGAACATTATTTTCTTTTTCATAATACACTGAGACTCCTCAAGTGGTGCATATAGGTTATAGTAGTGCATACATTCAGATGTCACGATGAAACAATGAATAACCTTTGCAGTGCCACAAATGGAGAACAGTTATTGACACAGCCAGCAACACACATCTCGCTCGCTTTACAATATTGCAAGTGCAAAGGTGTTCACGTGTAAATTGTGGAATCAGGCAAGATCGCTGCAGTCGTTCATTAGATACATAATGACTTATTATAAATTTCTTCAAAAGAAAATTTTGGGCGAACAGCTTTGAGTCCAAGTTTTTTATCTACTCCTGACTTTTGAAAGTTTAGTGTATCTTTGATGTTTTTTACTCTTTTGCAGTCTGAGAGTGAGCCTTTTCTGATCAATCTCTTTCTGCTGAGTTCAACCTTCACCGCAAACAAGATTATCATAATATTTACATAAGAAAACCTTTGCTGCACTGTGCTCCGGGAGCAGCAGGACGTGTTGTCGGGATGGGGTTTGTGTACAAGATTAGCAGCTGTCCAAAGCTTGTGGTTTTGATTGGCAGCAGGTCGTGGCTCTTATGAAACAACTCGTTGCTTTCTTCCTGCTCGCCCGTCCAGCCGGCGGGTCGGATCACACCCATTTGAGGATGCATGAGTCACTTATGGAAAAAAATGTGTATGTTTTTCTTCTCCTATTCAGTTTTGAACCCATGCTCTCTCCTCTTTGTCTACGAGAGGAATTATATTGAGCTGATGCATAGAATTATTATAATGTATTCCCACGGCTGTTTAAGATGCCGGCCCATTTGTCCTTGAATAATCGGAGTTGGAATTATTCCAATCTACAGTGTATGAATTCACTGCTCACATACCATCCGTCGTTTTCAAGCAAACTCAGTCTAAACAAAATGCGCATTTGTTTCTCAAATGGAAAGGAAGCCTTTCAACTACCATGTCAACCTCTGCTTCTGCTCTGTGTGTGTTTTGATCTCTAATGGTATCCAGGTGCTACATACAGTAAGTCATGGTGACATTTTTATATATGATAGACTGTCGGTGTGGAGTCAGACTCAGAGCTAATAGCACCCTGAGGGGACTTTGGGATGGTAATGACATTCTAGACTGGCTGTATTAAGAAAGCGTGGTGAAGTGAATGCATTAGTAATGAATCAAGGGCAAATGGTGTTTGTAGCTTTTTCAGGAACAAAGAAAAAAGGAAGCAGGGAGCACAGAGCAACACTACTTCATGAGTGGGTCATGATTCCTCGAGACGGGTGTTTTTCAGCACCCGGGGGCCGAGGCTTTGGCTGCATATTTCCTTACAGCTTGTAAATGTAATAAGAAACGTGTCCGATTTCAGATTCCTGATGTGTTTTGGGGATTTGACAGCCTCCCAGAAGCTCTGGCAACAAAAAAAACAACAACCCAGAGTTGGATGGACCTGTGTAACATGAACCTAACACAGAGGCCGGTTTTGCTCTCCTCCTTCAGGTCTGGTGATCGGCTTTTCTATGACTCCACCTGTCATAGACAACACCAAAGGAGAACTAGTGATTCCAGTTAATGCAACACTCACTGTTACATGCAGGTATGTGTGTGTGTGTGTGTGTGTGTGTGTGTGTGTGTGTGTGTGTGTGTGTGTGTGTGTGTGTGTGTGTGTGTGTGTGTGTGTGTGTGTGTGTGTGTGTGTGTGTGTGTGTGTGGCACACTGTTTAATCTTATCAATGAATGAAAATGTAATAGAGAAAACGCACATCACCTTCCAAAATACGGTAAGTGCAGTACATCTTGTACTCACATGATAGTAAGCGATGGTGACATCATACCCTTACACACCTTACAGATGCACCGATCAGCCATGCTATTATAACTGATTATGCCGTGATGATGACACCTGTCAGTCGGTGCGACATATTAAGCTGCACAGGAACTTGAAGTTCGTTCTTGTAGATGTGTTTGAAGCAGAAAAATGCAATCGTGCAGGCAATCATTTCCAAAAACTGCAGCTCCTGTGGGGTGCGCCTAGTCTACAGTGGTCAGTATCCATCAAAAGTGGCCCAGGAGGAGCAGCGAAGCAGCAAAAGGAATGATGGGCGGCTAAGGTTCGATGGTGCTATGTGGGGAGAGGAAGCTTGACCGTGTGGGCCAATCTAACAGACGGACCACAAATTGCTGCCGAAGTTAGTGCTGCTTCTGTAGTGTGGTATCAGAATACAAAGTGTGCAAAAGAAATTCTGGAGAAGAGCTGCGGGGAATTCACTAGACTCAAGGATGATGCGGAGACTTTATTACAGATGAAGTTAAGATATAAAGTATATTAGAGGATTGAGAGAGAGGAGTTCTACACCGAGGACTTGTTATCCCAAATCTACCAAGTCGACCTTCAGGGAACATATTCGTGTAAAAAGCGACAGCATACTGAAAATAGGCTGATTTCAGATAAGGGTGTGAGTAGAGGTCCTGACGATGCTTTGTCTCAGTTAAGGACACAGAAAACGTGTTTAAAGAGATTAAGAGATTTCTCAAAGTGGAGCAATTAGTTTTGTTGTTTTTTTTTGTGGCGGACAAGGTCAAAGGGCTGGGAGTGGTCAAGTTTTCTATCATATCCCTCCTCTTAGATCGAGTGATCAACAGTGCGTCACTATAAGATACATGATCATGAACCCACTCAGGAAAGGTGGAAACACCGTTCACCACTCAGATAAAAAGTTCAAAAGAATCAAACATTAAATCTCTTTCTGCATCACAGTTCGTTCTTTATGGAGCTTCTAAAGAGGACTGAAATATGCAAAGAGTAAATTAATTTCTATATAAAGTAAATCACATTTTTTTAAATGCAATCTACTTGCTTCTGATATTGTGCTTTTTTCTTTTATTAGATTACTAATGCTGATAATGAGCCAGTAATTATAAAAGAATGAAAACTACTTGAGTTAATTTTCTGTATTAAGTAGTCACATTGTCATTATGTGTATTTTTTTCACCAGTGACACTCAGTGCATGTTTCATGTGTTTTCAAGGCACAGGAGGATGAGCCCACAAGGCAGAGTTTGCACCTCATTGCATGACCACAAACTCAATGTTTTGCCCAAACGAAGTAATGATTTTTGGTTTGAATGGCAGACTTTTCACATGATCATATATTAATGTTACCAGCAATTAACATGAAGCCTTTTTCAATGTTTTAAATTTTGATATTGATATCTTGCTTTGCACTAAAGCTTGTTTCACTTTTTGATATCCATTGATATACAATACAAGAGAAACTCCTCCTGTATTGATGCATTGTGACTACTTAACATTCTCTCCTCACAGTTTTCACAACACTTGTGCTTTGTGTTTCTGATGGGAACAAGTTGAGTCAATTTTACTCCCAGACCCACAAATTACAAGTTTCGGGACATGTTCACATTGGATGATGAGTTCAAATGAGAAAAAGCTGTTCTTCCAATTCAAAGTGGGAGCCAACGTATTCCAAACCATACCCTCAAGAGGCCAATTCCCCAAGGAAAATTCTTTGTTCGAAAGCTCAGTGAGCTCTGATTTAATTGAGCCTGTGCAAAATATGAATTTGCTCATAATAAACATCTTTTATCCTTATGAAATCTCAGCTGCATTGTTCGCTGCCAAGCCGTCATTCCATTAACCATTTGGTTTCTGTGGTCAAATGGAAGAAATGCTGTCTTTGGAAAGCCGGTGATACTTTTGGACTCTCGGTGCAGGTCTTAAGTAGCTATTTACCTAAATCCTTGCATCGCTGCATGGCTGAGAATCAATCAGTCAGATCCATTTTAGTTTGTTTAAAGTTTTTGACAGATAATTCTAGAGGACCCAGGTAGATAGGCGCTAATAATAGGGCCGGGAAATAACCTGCAGAACATTCCCATTGTGCTCTGTCATTTTTCTGTCATTTCCAGTCATCACATTTCGGCTCTGCATGCACTGTCTGCAGACGTGGGCATTAGTATTAGGTGATGGTAGGTCGGTGATGAAAGCAAACACATCAATTCTCAAACAGCCATTATGGTTCGCCTTAATCTCGTTCGTAACGCCCTCAGGTTAACAAAACTGAATTAAGTTTACAAAGCAAACAGGGAGGCGTAGTCGCAGCACTGAGGGAATTTGTAGTGACACACAAACGGGCGCACACACACACACACACACACACACACACACACACACACACACACACACAGACACACACACACACACACACACACACACACACACACACACACACACACACACACACACACACACACACACACACACACACACACACACACACACACACACACACACACACACAGACGCACTGTACATACGTATGCATGTGTGTCGTACCTGGTAATTCTGATGTGATGCGAGATCTTTTCTCTTTGAATGGTTTCTGCTCAGGGGGCAGCGCACTCTGGCCTGGGCCTGGCCTGACCAGACCCTGGTCGGACAGGAACCAACAGACCGGGAGACCCAGCTGGCCACCACCCAAGAACCCGGCCGGCGGACGGCCTTAATCACCGAGTGTGCGGGGCAGCCCGAGAGGCAGTACTGCAAGAGGCTGGTCCTGCATGGAGCGCAGGGCAAAGACACGGGCTTCTATCGCTGCTACTACAAAGACGTCAAGGCCATCATTGACGGCACCACTGCCGTCAGCGTTTATGCCTTTGTCAAAGGTTAGTAACTTTCCCTCACACGCATAGACACACTCACAAGCACAACTGCTGACATGAACTATCCTAATGGAAAATTGCAAATATTCAAATGTCTTTTTCACCGCTCGACATAACATAGTCATTATAAAGGAGTGACTCCGTATTTTCTTCTCATTTATTTTAAAGGGTAATTGCGTAGGGCACATCAGATATAAAAACAACGTTTTCAATTTGGACTCAACATATAATTTTCCACCATCTCTTTGAAAATAGCCTGATGTAGCAGTGAGTCTGCATGTTTGCGGGTTAACTTTGGTGTCAAACTGTTTTTTAAAACAGCAGTTTTCATATCCTTGCATGGTTGACTTGGCTCAATGGGCCTTCAAAGCTGTATTTCTGTTTTCTTTGGCCGGTTATCCAACTGAAACAGATCTCATGTTTGAATATTACTTTCATAATCAAAGTGGCAGCTGCTTTATTAAAACTGAACGCTGTATTGAGGTCACCTCAGCAACACCTCACATACAGACAGGATTAAGGTTTCGGAAATTAGAGATGCAAAGCTTTTTATAAAGATAGGAATGATTATCCCTTGTTTTTCAAATTAAAGGAAGGAAATGTTTTTTTTTTGTATTGCAATATGGCAGCAATTGTTAATTTCTAAGAACGTTAGGTCTGATAAAAACTGTGTGATGACATCTGTTTGTTAAAGATAATTTTTTTTTTAATCACCTGGATGTTGTCTTTAATTGGCAAAATCAAATGTACTCATTGTAAGTGCAAAACGTAGTGCCTAAGCAACTCACAACTTAAAGAGTAAATTATAGTGAATGCAACATGGTGCCAAGAAAGAGGGAGCCATCTACTTATCTGATGAAGTCTGGAGCCAGCCAGGAAAGCTACAACACACACAAGGTAAACACAATGTCTTGTCAGATTATTTAACTGAAAAAGCCTGGATTAAGATGTCCTCCCAAAAGAGATGGCTGTTTTATTAGGTGTTCAAAAACATAAAATATAACACCATACCTTCAGTAAGTGGGTCCGAGTCTGTGAGATTCTGTTAAATTAACAAGTTCAAAAGTTTCCTCAAACAGTCCAGAATAAGAAGTAAACAAGGGGGGGAACTCTGTTTTGCCTGGTAATGATATCATAGCATGCATCATCTCTTCATGTCTTGAAATGAATTTATTTTACATAATTTTGTTAGGAAAAAATAAAAAGGATTTAATGAATTTTAATGTTATGATGCATGACTTAATATAATGTTGCTTTAATAGAAGTTTTACTATGATAGCTACTATTTACACACACCATGATATATTGAATGTGTGCCGTTGGGTAGGGCTTGCAGGTGATCGGTGAAAGGAAGGGGAACACAGGAGTCACAGGGTATCGGAAGAAAAAGAAGGCACACTGTGGAAGGCATGCCTAATTTATGTGATTAGGGAAATCATTTTTCTCCATGTAACCTTTCCTATGCATATTTAACAGTCAGGACGCATACCAGAGACAGTGGGCTGTCGCAGTGCAGTACCTGGGAGCTTAGGGTCAAGGCCATGCTCAGGGAAACACAGTGGTAACACGTCGGCAGCGGCATTCGGACCTGTTAACCTTGAAACGCAACCCTGGTGTTTACATATGTTTACAGGCATGGTTTTACATGTATATGTGCATGTTGTTTTGTTTCTGAGTGTTATCCCTAATGGCTTGCCCTTCTTTCTATACTCCACGCACTTTGGGGGTCATGTGGAAAGAAGAGCCTGATGCCTGTCATGTAAAGGAATCCTACTGACCAGTTCACTCATGTGAAGCGTGTGTTTATTCCTCCTGACAGGGTGCCAAAACAGTTTCCAGAGATCTAACCAGTGAGTTGATCTGAAGCAGATGAAGTCGCGACCATAAATTAGACCCAGCGTGTGGTAGCTTTACAGGGGATTGCATATGGGTTCAATTTTCCAGAGTGTTTTTTAGAACAGAAAGCAGTAATGCACTATAGCTACGGGCTTGCTCAGCGATAAACCCGCACACGTAAAATGCACAACAACTCTATTTCACCTTTTCACCTACATTCACATGCATAAACTCAGATTTATATCCCTCGTGCTTTGCAAACTTCTCTTGCCTTGGGTGTGAAATCTCCACTTCCAAAACACACTGTAGCTGAATGCCTGCAGTGATTTATTGAGATGAACTTAAACTGTGGGGACTGTGTATTATTTCGGTGCTTGTGTGTATTTAGCGCACCGCAGGGCAGAGGATACACGCCGCTCGGTAGGAGCCTTTGTTTAGCAGCTGGAAGTGATAGCATTGAATGCTAAAGAAAAAGTATGAAAATAAGAAATGGTTATTATTGGGGGGGGGGACAGTCATCCAACCACCTTTTCAGAAGTTGCTGGTATTGAAAGGAAAACCAGGGGAGATAATAATAATAATATTGCGCTCTCATGCTGTGAGGATATGAGGTTTTGTACTGATAACGACTGAAATGCAAACTGGGCACGATTGATGTAACGTCTCTTACAGCCCCACGTATCAGTGACTGTGAGTCAGGCTGGAAAAAAAAAAAGAGACACATGAAGGTATTGTGGATAAAACACAGGAGAGACAGCTTGAGATTGATTTCTAACACTATTTAGAGGATTAAACCCCTCGGCTGTCCCTCTTTTAGTGTGTAATAGCAGTTCTTAATGCCGTTTGCGAGGTGGGGACACACTGAACTGTAGCTAATCATGATAAACTCCACATAAGGTGGGTTCTCAGGGGTCATTATCAGCCTGTCTGCTCATGAAGTTTTCTCAGTAATAGCTGTCATTACCCCGAATGGTTTCACGCTTATCCTCTAACAGCTTTCTGTCGCTCCCCTCTTTCAGACCCAGAGCAGCCCTTCCTCAAGAGCGCTGGCAACGGAAATGGCCTGGACACTATTTTAATCACGCGCTTCTCCACGCACATCATTGTGCCATGTTTGGTCACCGTGCCCGAGCTGAACGTCACCCTTCACGCGGTTTGTGCCCGCCACAATTTCTCAGACTCCATTACTCCAATTGAAGCTGTCAAGCTATGCCTTAATAGATTTGCAGTGTCTGTAATTACTTCTGTGTCATCTCAGTATCCCACGCCTCTGGAGGCGAGCGGGTTGATGTGGGACAACAAGCGCGGCTGGTCCATTCCCAGACGAATCATTGAGAGCATGCCCATGCTGATTGGGTTGTCTTGTTCGGCCACACTGGAAGGGAAACAGTATCACTCTACCAACTACCTGATTCACTCTACTGGTAAAATACACCACAGTCTATGTGATCTGTGGCTTGATTGTAATCTTGGTTGTAGAATGTTACCGACTGATGGCAATTCTATATATTTTGAGGTTTCTTGTGCATATTGGATGGCAACAGGAGTTTATTTTCTGTACAATGGTCTTCCTTGATATCTTGGCTAATCTACATTCAATTACCCATTCATCGATCCTTCTGAGCATCTTCCTTATCGGCCTTATTAAAGTTATCGTCACAGGTGGATGAAGGTTTTCCAGTCGACCACAAGCAAAGGGCAAGGTACATCCCGGACAGTGCAAACACAGTGAGGCAGACAAACCTATACTTACCTGCAATTGAAAGATTGTTTTAGGAAGCTAGAGTACCTAAAAAAAACAAAAAAGAAATCCCATAAAGGCATAGATTAAAGATACAAACGCAGAAACTCCCCAGCCTCTATCACTGAGGCTTCCTGCAGTCAGGCCATGGCCAGGATGCCACCTGCTGATATTTCTATTGCACGTAATTGGAAAACAAACACAACCCCCAAACAAACAAACCAACAACAAACAAAGCAACCCATTATAATGAGACATTTTGATCTCTACCCAGAGTGCTTACATGTAAAAAAAGCCTCCTTAAACATAATTGAGATTACTGTGTTTGACTGCAAATAGCAAAGAAAAAGCATCTGGTGATAAATTTTGTCCCATAATTGACAAATTTTGCAGTAAAATGCAGTCAGCGGGGATTTTACTTCCTCTAGAAATGTAGAAATTTGTTTCTCGGTTGCAGCTTACAAGCAAGAAAATAGGAAGGATCACACAAACATGGACTTCAGCAGCTACCGAAAAACACTCCACTTCTGACTTGAAACAATATTTGAATTAATTATGAGACTGCCTTGACTTGAAGGGGAAAGTAGAAATCAGCGGGTGGAGCAACACTGACTGACTTGTCACTATAATTCAGCGCGAAGCGAGTGAGTTAATTATGTCCTAACGCACACGACTTAGGGGTTTTCATTGAATTATACCATTTCCTCAAACGCAATTCCCTTTTAGTGCTGAATGTAAGTCAGTGATTCAACAGAATTAAAAGAAAAGAAGAGAAGGGCGGTATAATTGCCTTTTTGGGGGCATTAGGATGACAAGGTGAGACTTCATGCTGAGGTTTCTTCTTGTTGTGCCTGAACTCTCAGGGACCCAGAAGCTCTTTGCTGTGTTGTGTGAGGTCACACAATTTTCTTTTCAGGGACTGAAATAAAAGTCATATCCACTGCTGGTCGCCAAAAGTAATGGGCGCATCAGTCAGGAAGAAAACTCAAGCGCAGGTCTTCTCTCTGCACAATAATGGGGTGTTTAAACAATCAGGGGCTCACAGTCTGCTGCACACTCATCACCGGTCAATGTTTTTTTTTTTTTTTTTTTTAACGCGCTGTCATTCCCAGCGATTGCAGACAGCGGCGGCTTAAATATCAGGTACACACACTGCTGTCCAAAGCTTTCTTGCCTTTTCCTCCTTATCTTTAATTGAAGCTTAACTGCGGGCCACTTTCATCCACATTCATTTCCCTCAGTGGTTGACACGCGGTCGGAAACACTGCGACGTTGTGACAGGCAGCTCCTCTGTAGTAGGATGGCTTCACTCATCCAGAGAAAAGTTGTTTCCTCTGGTTGTGCGAGGAAGGAAAATCCACTGACGAAGTTATGTTGACCTTTCCTGACTGTCTCCTTCTCCCACCCCCCCTTTTTTTTTTTCACCGGACAGGAAGTCAGGTTTATGATGTCAAGCTGTTTCCTGAGGACCCGGTAGAGCTGATAGTGGGGGAGGCCCTCACTCTGAACTGCACCGCGCTGGTGGAGTTTGACGCCGGGGTCGACATTCAGTGGACATACCCCGGCAAGCAGGTAATCACCACGGACGGGAAAAATCTAGGGTTCATTTCGCCATCGAAATTTACGATAGGATGATACTAAAAGCTTGTTTGTCCTCACCAGACAAACAGCTGGGTGGACACCAAGCCGTATCGCGAAGCCCTGTCTCACGCCACAGAGGCCGTCAGGATCCTGACCATCCACAGTGTCAATGTCACAGACACTGGACCATACGTCTGCAATGTCAACACCACAGACACAACACTCACCCAACAAACTCAGGTCATAGTTCACGGTGAGCAACTTTTCCCAACACACTTACTACGGTGCTTTGGTTTTACTTCAATAGATCAATTCCCCCAGAACTATCATGAGTAGCTTGATGCAGCTTGTGTCAAATCCTGGACCTTGATCCGTCTGAGCAATAAATGTTACCCACCTCACTTGACATCCACCAGTTATTACAGTCTTACTGTTCTCTCCATCTCTCCAGCTATCAATCCCAGCTATCAATACACTATAGGTGAAGCGGCTAACTGTTTTTCGTTACAAGTTGGTCCCAGAAGGAGCAATCTGTGCGCTGGTGTGTGGCGCTGCATGACACTTGGCCTTACCGACAAACAGTAAAGCATTCCTTTAACTATAAAGATGCAACTAAGACCAGGTAGTACCACTAACTTTCGTCCTTCAGCCAGCTCACTGTCTCTGCTCTGGCAATTTCCTCGGGGAGATGTAGGTGAATGTGGGTGAACAGGTTGGCGGCAGATGTTTTCGCTTGACATTTTCATCAAATCAGATATGATCCGACCCCTGGCCCACTTCACAGAACCTGAAATTACCTGAAAAGTTCAGTGTCTCGGTGTCATCGACGGACACCTCCCGACATGTTTGCAGTAGTAACCTGGGAGCAAGGCTGAGGCGTAGGCCGGCTGCTCGTCTGTCATCGAGTCAGGTCACTGCAAACTGCACATTGTGTGCCTGTGGAGGGGAGGGAGCGGTAGCGACAGGTGCAGGATGAAGTACCGTTTACCAAACAGAAGGTGGTCCGCATTAATGAACGACTCTGCACCCATCGCGCTCAAGTGGTATTGGATTATATGTACATAATGCAGTTGTTGTGACTCTGGTACATCTAAAGAGTTCTATTCAGCACATCAAAACATAATGAATTTGTCATCACCAAAGTTGGGAGAAAGATTGATGGCAGGCAATTCATTATTCATAGAATAATCCTACGACTGCATCAGGACATTCGTGGCTGTTGGCAGTAACACACTGCCACAATATTCCATCCAATGTTGGTCACAAAACTCTTTTCAAGCAATTATTATTACCAATATAAACACTTGCACTTATCAGTTTCCACCTCATTTCATACAATATCAATTTTACTAACATTTTTGCAGGCGTAATTACGATCCCTATTTTCACCACAATGTCCGACTGCCCTTTTAACACCATATATATAATGTTTTTTGATCAGTCGAGCATGATTGAAGCCTCATTAAGCATAAATATAATTACAGGCTTTCCGACACATATGATCTTTGGATGACAAACTTATAGAACCACAAGTGTGTTATGCGTTATGAGTTACTGTACTTGTGTCCACGTCCTGCCCTCCTCCCTCTCCTCCTCCTTTTCACCTCGAGTAGGAATAGAAAAAAACGATTTGGTGGTTTAACCAGCGGGCAGTCCTACAGGTCTGAGGGCTATGCCGAATGTTCTTGTTTTATTTTTTTGATTCTTTTTACCTGAGCTTACGCATGAGAAATGCCAGCAGCACCCAAACAAGGCAACTTTATAATTACTTCATGGTTTTCTCCTCTCTCGTTAGAGCCTGGCCTCCTGTCACACTGTCATGTCCTGATTCAGTCTGTCAGTTAGATGCTGAGGGCTCATCTTATACCTCGGTTTATTCTCTGAGAGTTGACAAACGGAATAACAAAACTTTCTGGACTGCCCAAAGTGTAATCTACTATATTTGACTGCTTTACAAACTTTGCCGAGTTACTTTGTTGGCAAGTCATTGTGTAATATTATGTTTGCATTTTTTAAATCACGATTTGTGCTGAAAATAGAAAAAAAGGAACTTGGGTTATATAAAAATGGAAAAGAGCGATGAGTAAGCTGACATTTAAAGCAATCAAAACACAATGCTTTGCAACTTATTCTTTTTTAAGCATACTAAATGTTACAAATGTGTCTCAAGCTATTACTGGTCAACAAGTGGCGCTCAGTGTTTATCGGTGAGCCATCGAAAATGGGATCTTTCATCATTTTGATCAGTTGCATTCTTTCTTGTGGTGAAAATAACTTGGGGTCTCGAACCTTCCATCCCCTCCAGAGAACTGAAACACGAACAGTATTTCACACATACAACTAAAATGAATGGGAACGCCATTAGTTGTTCTGGTAGCAGGACTAACTATTAGATCGGTCAGGGACCAAGCAGTTAAGTAACGAGGAAAACAGGTTTTTTGAAAAAGTTTTCTTTTAATTTACCTAAACAAATTCAAGAAGGTACAAACTTAAGTTTCTGACAATACAACAGGGCAACAAAACAAACTCAATATAACTAACAAACTGAGGTGTTAACACAACAAAATCAATCTAACAGAATGGGCCATGAGGGAGTTTATGTAGTGGCTGGGTAAAACCAACTAAGACACCAATTAGACCACACAAAACTAATAATGGGGAAAACTACCTAAACTCAAAAAACTCATGGCAAGAGATGGCATGGCTGATTGCGTGGGCATGAAAGAGTCTCCAATCTTTTGCCACTGCAGGATGACACCTCCCACCAGCACAGTAACTCAAAAAATATTAAACCTTATTAGTCCAACTGAAATGTGGTAATGATCGTCTTTCAATGTGAAAATGTGTGCACTCCATTTAAACAGTGTAAGACTAGGAAAAATAAATTAGAAATAACATGAACAGATCAAATGTGTGGTGTGGACATGAAACGTTTGGGGTGTGGCTGTCGGCAAAACAAACAAGGAAGTGAATGGCGTCCATCACAATATCTTAATGACCATTGAGAAGGCAAAATTTGGCAATTCTTCCTCAAGAGTAACCCACTGCGCTACTGCTCATCCCACAAATGCATATTCATTACAAACATAGTATTGTTAAGAAGGGGGAAAAAAGAATTTGAGTTTCCCATTGGTGAGATGTATTGCCAAGAATTTCTAAATGAGTGGTGTGTGTTTATTCTCGCCACATGCCGTCAACTAATAAGCAGCTTTCTTCTACATTCACATGTTGGAGCTCTTCCTCATGAGTTCATCACTAAATTCCACTTTGAGCTGGAATTGAAATGTTTCCAGTTTGGCTGCTTCTTTGCTTTGTGTAAGAAGCATAAATCAAATTAGAATCAGCTCAGTAAATGATTATTTAGAAAAACCAAATCAGCCTAAAAAAAACCATCATACAGACATTTTTTACCACATAATTTTTTTAACACGGCTCATTACTGACATTAAATTCATGTACAAATTTGCATCGTTAGATTTTGCAAGTGGAGGAAGTACAGGACCACTGCTGTAAAACCACTCTCCTATCTCGAATGCATATATCGCACACTATGTACAGGATTATAGATTTTTTTTTTTTATCGTCCACTAACTTTGCTTTGAAAGAGGTACACCACCAGAGATCAGTCAAATATACAGAAAGTATCTCTGGTTCCAAGACCCTGAGTCATTGCAAAAACATATGTTTTAAATGATCTGAAGAAAGTTATGAGCCTCTCCTTGCCCTATTCTCTCGCAAGGACCTAAACATGCTACCATTTCAATGCCTTTATGACATCTCTCACATTGATTTCAATTCACAGTGCAAAGTATCGGCGATTGATGAAAGAAGAGACTTCCACCAAGCTTTCCTGTGCGACCTTTCATGCCGACAGCGTGCACATCTATTTGATCACTCTGCTTGGAGCTTTTGAAACACGAACTGCTTTATCTGAGTGTCTGAATGCCTCTAATTCCAGAAAGGCCATTTATCAGCCTTGATTACAGAAGTGGACCTGAGCTGGAGGTAACTGTCGGCCAGAAGTCGTTTAAATTACAAGTGAATGTCTCCGCCTTCCCCATGCCCGAAACGCAATGGTAAGATCAGATTGTGGCGCATTAAATAAACACAATGGGAACTTTGCAAAAGCATGATTAGAAGTCACTCGACAGACATTGACCGATCGACTGAGGTTCAGAATATCCTGTGTGTGTGTGTGTGTGCGTGTGGTGTGTGTGATGTGTGTGATGTGTGTTTGTGTGTGTGTGTGTGTGTGTGTGTGTGTGTGTGTGTGTGTGTGTGTGTGTGTGTGTGTGTGTGTGTGTGTGTGTGTGTGTGTGTGTGTGGTGTGTGCAGGTTTAAAGAGGGAAAGCTGATAAACCAACGCCCGGAGTCCAAGATGAAAAAGATGAGAACGCACCTCAATCACGCTTTGGAGATCAAGGATGTGTGTCAGGACGATGCCGGGTTGTACACAGTGGTGCTGAAAAACAGAGCTGCTCTGTTGGAGAGGAGGCTCAACATGATGCTCTTGGTCAACGGTATGTGAGCGCTGCAGCAAGAAATCTGCACAGTGATTAACATTCCTGCCACCCAAGCATACCGTTTCTCAGTCCGATAACACACTTTACAATGTCGGTTTGATGGCCAAAATAGCAGTGGGAGTAGCTTTGTGGTATTTGGTCGCAGTAGCGAGTCAATAAATAATACTCGGTTTGTTTTCAGTCCAGCCTTTTAATGTGTCCGATTTATTTTTTTTATCTTTTGTTGTTGAAAGAGCTCCGGTCGCTACTCATTCTGACAGGCTGGGTAACTTCCACAACGTAGGACAACAGACAACCAGCAAGTTAAAACTCAAACTGTAATGTTTCCTATTGTGTCCAAACCCTATGAAGTAAAGTCATAGTGGTTTTCGCTTGGTGCTCCTGCTCAGTGGAATTTGCGACAGAACTCACACGGATCATGATTTCTTTTCCCAAAGTGAAGCTTGGTGATTATCCCCACGCCCTTCCCTTCATCTCTGGTTCATAATGTTGTGTTCTCGTAACAATCTTCCCACAGTTTCCTCCCACAGTTAGACATCTAAATGAGAAATTAAATGTTTCATAACTATCCCCATCTATGGGAGTGAGAGGCTGCTTGTCTTTCTGTTACTGTCCAATGGACACTCAGTCCGTTGCACCCTTTAACCCTAAATAGTTTTGCTGTTTGGGTGAATTGATTGCTTAGCTCCCCTCTTCTCCAGTTCCCCCACAGATTCATGAGAAAGAGGTGGCAGATCCGTCCAGTTCTTACCCCAGTGGCAGCAGCCAGACGCTCACGTGCACTGCCTACGGTCTCCCTGCGCCCAACGTCAGCTGGCAGTGGAGGGCCTGGGGCCTTTGTGTCCTCAACAGCACCCAGAGCAGAGCGTAAGAAAACCTTTCTTCTGTTCTCGACAGGCTCTGACTCAAACCCGGTGTTTTTGTGATGCAGTGCGGGAGAAGATAAGGTTTGATCGAATGGGTCTGGAAGGACGAGGGGCGTGGGATGCGGTGCATGAAGCGATATGTTAGACCAAATATCGAGAAGTCAGTGTGAAATTATCCACTGGCCCGAGAGGGGACGAGATAAGGTAAAAACAGAGGTGGTGAATGGAAGAGGAATGCAGGCTGAGGAAAAGAGCAAGGAAGTGGGGGAAGAAAAGAAGGAGAAGTAAAGGACTTCGGGGAGACTAAAGCAAAGAATGACCTCGATGTCCGTCTGGTTTCCTCTCCCACATGGTAATAATTTGCTTGCTGCTGCTTTGCCATGGTCCAGTTCTCACACAGCGGTGTCATGAGCAAACATGGACACAAAACACACACAGACACAAACAGACTCAGTCGCTCGTTCATAAATGCACTGAGACCACCAAGGTGCATTTGAGCACATCAGGGTGCAATACATTTTACACCGACCCACACAGAGAGACGCACTGAGACACATACAGTACATACATTTATTGCTGCAGGCCTTTTCTGCCGTTTTCCATCTCCTCTGAGATACACAACATGATATAATGGACTTCTGGGTAGCCATATTCACTTTTTTCTCCATATTGAGCCCCGGTGTTGTGGCCGCCTCAGCTGAATATCTATCTGATATTCACTTACAGTAAATCCTATATCTTCCTCCGGGGTGGAATTTAATTTTTTTTTCCACATATCTGCTCCGATCTTTCTCTGTGGGAATGCAGCATTAGTGCACACACAACCTGTTCATGCAACAAAACCTGTAATCATCTGACTCCCTCCATAGCACATGATGGACAGCTCACATTATGTCTTGTGCACTGTGAATTGTCAAATGTGGTAGTTTTCAGATGAATAGATTTTTTTTGCATGACAAAGGGTGAATATATTCAACTTTTTGTATGCAAAGATTTTTCAGCAGTCTCTGAGTGCTTTTACATTGTTTGCCACCTTCTCTGTGTACTGACACTGTACTTAGGGTTTAGAGTGTATCCGTACAAGATGCTCAAACTTATCGGTTTAAGCCTTTAAGGATGTTTTATTTTTTACAACTTTATTCCTTTTTGCGAGATCAAGTCAACGTTTATGCTTGCAGACCAGTTCAATTTTTATTCCGACATATTTGACATCAGACCACCAGATTTATCCTCAGAGAAACATCTTGAAAAATCTCCACAACGTCACTGTGAAATGTGAGTGTGGGATTATTGCTGTGGCATTGTAACTGGTGGAGAACTCCCTCCTCTGTCGTTACACCGGCCAATTTCCTCTTTCACTACATCTATGAATAATTTCTGAGGTCTTAATCTTCTCTACCTGTCTGGCAGCTCCACTTCCAGTATCCTTTGTCCAAGATTTCCACAAACTCTCCTTGGCGCATGTCCAAACCATTTTGATCTGAAACTTCTCCCTGGGATTTGTCCATTTTCAGTCATTCTCATTCTGCTCACTCCCAGTAAATATCTCAGCATCTCGGTCACCTCCTGCTCAGTTGTCCCCCCGTTGGACAGAACTCATTTCTCTAAATCATACATCAGATCAGGTTTTACTACTGTGAGATCTTCCCTTTCACTCTTGCTGTTATTTTCTTTGACACATCAACACAGCCAGTTGTCTCCATACTGCCTGCACGCTCTGTCCGTTGCTCCAGATGGTTGACCTCAGGTCCTTGAACTCATCCATCTTCTCTATCTTCCCTCCTGTCCCGCTCTCATTTACACACTGGCCATCATTCCTTTTCTCTCCAGTACAGGCGTCCACCTCTTTTGGATCTTTTCCACCTGCTCTCTACTGTCAGTTGGGATTACAAACAACTTCAAACGGCTTAAGATGGATAAATGAGTCTGAAAACAAAACGAATTCCACCCTCACCAACAAAGTGTCCTGCGGAGCGTGTGGTTCAGAGGCTCCACCTGTCCTGTGTTTTCTCCATCTCCAGGTCATTAACCTGTGCCGCATTCAGACTTCAATCAGACTGGACCGTTAGAAGCTCATGACCCACTTTTCAAAGGATCCCGAGCAATTTTCACACTTCGAATGGCTCCTCTGTCTGGAACAAAGTTCACACGAAGTGACAAATTTCTCCTCTGACAAAGTGATGCAAATCAAATTTGTGGATAAGAGCTGTTGTGAAGATGACATAACATCCAGTACAATAATTTGTGCAAGGTTAAACTTCAGCACAATGCATGCTCTATTTCTATCGTGGGATTTTTTACCAGCTAAGAATTCAATAACCAACCAACCAACCAACCAACCAACCAACCAACCAACCAACCAACCAACCAACCAATAACCTAGAAAATGCATAGATGAGTCCAAACATTAGTGGGAATTCCTCCTTTATGGATATCACTCATGTTAAACTTGCAAGGACACAATATTTCACATCCAGTGTTTGATCCTCTGAAGGCTCTTTCATCCCTGCTTCTTTCACACTTCAACTGGACTTCAGTCAAACCGAACCAGAACCATTTGTGGGAGTACAAAGAACGGACTTTATGAGTGCGCTCAGTCCTTTCTTCGGTGTGCTCCAGGATTGCTGCTTGCAGTTTTCACACTTTTACAAAAGAACTACTATTCACATAAAACGTGCCAGGGTCTATACATTCACTGGACCAAAAATGACACGTGCAGCAGCATCACGCTGGAAGGCTGTTTTTAAAAACCTGACATTTTTAGTTAACAAATCATCTTAAAGTAGTTAATGTCTCATTTACCCACACGCGACGCTGGAGTTTAAGTTGTACGTCTTGCTCGAGGACACATTAGAGCTGAGGATCCACAGCTGAATTGATAGATTGTATTCTTTAAAAAAATAAAAAAAAATAAAAAAAATATTATTTGTTGTTTGACAGAAAATTAACATTTATCATTATTATACCATGAAACTCTGTGAGGTTTTCTATCTCAGTAAAAATGACAGTAGTAGAAAATAAAAATACATAGGTAGTAAGATTAAGAATATTCATTTGAGAAAAATATAAAAATCTAATTATTGGAACAGTCTCGATTGCAACCAGCAGCAAGAATATTTAAAAACCTAACGTGTTCCGTGTAAAGCCTTGTTCCTCTTTCAGGAGTGGAGTCATAGATGGCCGCAGCTCTTGGATGACAATTCTTTCTCAGTCTGCTGGTTTCTGCTTTAATTGTTGTGAAGCTCTTGCCCAGAGGGCAGAGGTTCAAAGAGAAAATGTCCAGAGTGAGAGCAGTCACTGTGTGTGCCGTGTACTTTCTTTTTGATCCTGGTGGACTAAATCAAGTCCACCATATAATCTGCTCTGCTGCCTTTACCTCCTGGCTTCTGGTTTATGTGCTAAACATGAGGATACTGCCATAAAGAAATAAGAAGAAACCATCTGCCAGGCTGTGTTCAAAGGTGAAAAGAATCACCCAGTCACAAATTCCTAGACTGATGATCGTACTAAGACATCGCTTGCCTGGAATGTTTGAAGGAGGAAACGTGTGACACTGCCAGAAAAAAATAAAAACCCTCAGCAGGTTAAGAATTAGTTTGGAACAGCAATGTGGTTTGGTTTTTGTACAAACCTCTCATAGGAGATGTAATGTGTTCATTAGTGATATTCAGAAGTGTAGATCAATCAAATTTGCTATTTTTAAGAAAACATGAGTAATTGGCAGCCTTTGATATCGCCTTAATGTTCTTTAATGGTGCACCTCACACACACACCGTAACCAATTCTATGACTAGGACCTGGATTCATTTTGATTTTATGACTCTATAATTATCTAAATGTCATTATATTCAGTATAGGAACTGTGTGAGCCACCATGGTGAGTGCAAATCTTTGCTCCCGGGATTTCTGGTGGTTTTGAATTTTCTAGGTATCGTGGAAGTTTTGGTTATGAGAAGTATGGGGGCCAAATTCTGTCCTGCAAAAGAATAGCAGTAAACTACATTAGATTTTTGTGGAATATTTGCCTTTAACAAAATGCAATATAACATTTAATTTGACCGCTCTGATGTTCACACTGTGAATAATAAAAACTGATATCATAGAGGAGTTTTTTTTTCCCATTAGTTGCTAGGGCAATTCATATAATTGCCTCAGCTTTGGGATGCAAACTGATCTGCAATATGATCCTGCATGTGGATCAAATTCTCATAAAGTCTGAGGACACGGTTTGATGTGCTTCTGAATTCTCCGCCGCTGCCCACTGTCTGCTCTACATGTCAATGAGGGGAAATGTGTCTGTGCTTTTCTCCAGGGCCCGACGAGACAGGAAGGGCCGGAGTGACAAGATAGCGGACTGTCAGAACTGGCAGAGCATTACCCCGGAAAATGCCATGAATGAAATCGAAGCCATTGAAACGGCCGTTGAAGTGGTGGACGGGCGGAACAAGGTTCATCACCGCTTGTAGTGGTTGCTCCTGTCTTTTTACGAATACACCTACCCTGTGTTACCACCGTTCATGTGTAATGTGATCATGTGGTTGCAACACAAAGCGACAGGATATGATTAGAACGGAACCCAGAATGAAAGCATTTATGTAAGTGGACTTATCCGTGAACTGTGATGGCTTTACATAAGTGTCCCAAATTCTGAGCTCCATAACAAAATTTGTCAATCAAGAGCCATTTCCACAGTAGAAATATTTAGAACAGTCTTCCTCTGCAGACTTCCTGTAAGGGTTGGTTATAAACACACACACACACACACACACACACGCACGCAAAGGGGGCACATGTGCACGCACACACCCCACCCGCCGGTGTGTTTGGAAGCCTCAACCGTAAGGGGAAATCACCACGTGAACACAAAGACATGTGCTCACACATGCAAACATCCTATTTTTTCAGACACACCTGAGTGATTTTTCTCCTCTTGTCGGCCTGTCAGCAGAAAATCTGGTTCGTGTCAGCTCAACAAAGACTTACATGACAACACTGCTGCTCTTCCTTTTAAAATATGCATGTTTGCGCCCGTTGAGTTAAAATCCCATCCTCCGTCTCGCACCTCACAGATAGTGAGCAGGCTGCAGATTCGCAACGCCAGCGTTTCCATCATGTACAAGTGCTCCGCTGAAAACAAAGTGGGCAAAGATGAGAGGCTGATCCACTTCCATGTAACCAGTGAGTATGGCAGATTTTACAATACCCCAACCTCAAACTCCTAGTAGTGGTAAATAATTATTTGGGTAATTTAGTACTCATTACAGTGGAGGTGAATGGGTTTAGAAAACAGCATTAGATTCTGCCTATTAATGCAGAAATAAACGCTATTCTCAGGCACAAAAGCTGTAGCTCAACAGGTCAGGAAACCCTGAACTGTATGGTTTCTTCTGAAGTGACTCTTATAAGCCTCTTTAACAGCAACACAGCTCAGTACGGATTATGTAAGTTTAATATCCTGCTCCTTTGCAGCTGAGTCTGATCGGCCTCTTATTTCTTTCCTGTATATTTATTATTTTATCTTTGACAAAAGGTAGAGAGAAAATGTGCAAGGCAGTATGAATACATTTCACAGTCTGCTGAATTTTCCAGCTGGAAAGCAACAGAGGTCAGTATTAATAATTGTCAGTATTTGGTATTTTTGGATGATATTTGTAGGGAGAAGTATTATAAAGGGACTGTCAAACTAACCACACTCATTTCAGTATGTGGCTAATCTGTTCATTAGCACTTTTACACGTCTGTGCACGAAGCCCTGCTGCCTCATTATAGTATTTATGCCAAATAAATAGTTGCTAAGTAAAGTTATAGTGCACAGAGCGCCAGTGACAATGTTAAACACTGTGGCGCTAATATCTCGTTTTATTGACATGCTGTAGTTAGATAATCACTTGTTTAACCCTTTCACCCCCACCCTGCCATTACTGACAGTACTGATATGTTTACCTCCCATATGGGGGACATTATTTGATTCACTTTTAAAGATCAATATATTCTGTAATTAGTGATATACCGGTGATAGACTAGTGGCCTGCCCAGGATGACCACTGCCATCTCTCACAGTTAGCCGGGATTGGCTCCAATGCCATTAAGCAGTATAGAATGAAAGAAGATGAATGAATGGATATCTCACTTTCAGCACTCGTAATTGATCCGTTTGTACAGCTGCTTCACTGCCAAAAACTTCTGATTGATCGACTCTCCCTGCAGCCAAATCTCAACGAAAGCCAGTTTCAGGTCATCAAATGACCTGACGTGAAGACAAGTGGAGGTTTTAAGAGACAGCAAACAGTACAATCAAATGGAAATCAGAATCAGAGTAACAACAGATATGTAATTCACTTCATGAATTGTTTCTTGTTTTTTATAGAGACATTTTCTGTAAAAATTAACTTCTGACGGCACATCCTGGCTGTGCAATATGAAGCACTGTTTGGCATGGCCGCTGTATCAAACCACCTTCCTCCCTCTTTTACCTCTTCACAGGCATCCCCGAAGGCTTCAGCATGGATGTTCATCCCTCTGAGAATCCCCTGGAGCACGAGAAGTTGTCTCTGAGTTGCAGCGCCGACAATTACACCTATGAGCGGCTGCAGTGGTACCGCCTCGATCCCCGTGCCCTGGTGGACGAGCACGGGAAGCCCCGGGAGCTGGATTGCAAAATCTTGCACCTCTACGCTGACATGCTTCCTGGCCAGCTCTCCTTTCGGGAGCCCTCTAACAGCTGGGTCTTGGACTTTGCCATTCCCACCATACAGCTACAAGATGAGGGTCATTACGTATGCGAGGCTCAGAGCAGGCGCAGCAGGGAGAAACAGTGCCTGTACAGGAACATCTCTGTGAAAGGTGAGAGATTAGAGGAATGAAAGCTCCTAGACACAGAGAGTCAGACATCATCCGGCATAGAGTACAGTTACTGAGACCGCCGCTAATTATAGAGAAAAGCTCAACCCCCCGGCAGTGGGAACACACACACGGGAAGCGTCAGAGCTGGTTTAGAGAAGCCCAGAGGCTTAAAAATACACACACTCACAGAGAGGTGCCCACGCAGCCCGTCACCCACATTCACACATAATGGAGAGAGTACCTGGTGTTTGCAAATCGCCAATATGTTGTAACACAAAACAAGGCAGCGATGCTGCAGGCCTGAATTCATGCTTCATTCATGTTCTGTGATGTACAACCTTCCTTCAGTGCCTGGAGGACAAATGCATGTCCAGTTTTTTCTTCCTTTCGCCCTTTTTCCAATCCTTTGAGATTAGTTCTTAAATATCATGTGGGTTTACTGTCCTTGGGTTGATATGTCATAATGTCCATTTCGCTCTCTGTTTTTCTTTCATGCCCCCCCCCAACCCTTCCCATCTTGCCTCCCTCTCCCTTCACAGCCCTGGAGGCACCTTGGTATAAGCACAGCCTCACCAACCAGACAGTAAATGTGACCGAGTCTCTGCGGATGGAGTGTGACGCGGAGGGGAGACCTGTGCCCCGTCTCTCTTGGTTCAAAGACAACCAGCCTCTCCACCAAATGTCAGGTGCATGAATACACCTACTCAGGTGCATTGCAGACACCCACCCACCCACCCACCAGCACAGCAGCCATATGCTTTAATACATCCGCTATCCTTCAGAAAATGTACCCACCTGGGACTTAATTTGGCTGGGCTTGCATCCCTCCTTTATTATTCTCGGCAAGTGAGTATGAATTACAATTTGCTTGGCTCTGACATAACATCACAGGAAAAAATTGAAATAATCTTTTGCAACTTTTGGCAGATGTCGCACTTTTTGAAGATGAACGCCAAATAAGCATTTAAAAGCGAACATGCCAGCACGCACGCGCGCCCATCTATATACTGGTGAACAAACATGTGAAGCACAGCCAGTGACAGGCATACTGAAGTGTTTGCCGCATGCCCACCCGCACACGCCCACACACATGCATGCACGCTCACACAGGCCTGCAGGCTGTTAGTCAAGGCTCATTAGCTTTCCCAGTGTGCATCTTTCCTTAACATCTGAAGGAGATGAGGGGGAGATGAGTCAATATGGGTCTGAGTGACACCTTGGGACCAACTCCAAGTGGCTACTGGAACATGTGGCTCCACGCAAACCACAACAGGACGCTAATTGTATTCTACAGATTGAAATCCAGCGTTGTGAATTCTAAAATAACCTGGAGGGGCGAGGGAGTTACGCTAAGTTACAAAAGCATTGCCTCACGAGTGTCCAGGTGGGGGGGGGGGGGGGGGGGGGGGGGGGGGGGAGTTCGAGTGTCCTCATGCATGTCAGTGTTAATCCTGTGTTTTCCATGCAGGGATCCAGCTGCAGCACTCGAACCGTACGCTCAGTATCCAGCGGGTTACAGAGGAGGACGCCGGCCTGTACACCTGCACCGCCTGCAACCAGCGAGGGTGCGTCCACTCCTCTGCAGCTGTCAGGGTCATCGGTGAGACCGCCACACACACACACAGAAACACCCGGCTCGTCGCACGTTCACGCACTGATAACATGTTCTTTCAAGTGCACTTGGGCCTGAAATCAGAGTTGCCCTTGAGCTCACATCATTAGCTGCAACATGTGCAGGTCTCAAATTTTAATTATTCACCTTGCACGCTTTTTTTTTGTGCTTTTGAATCGCTCTCCACCTCTAATTCAGAGTCACTGGTTGTTGGGACATGTTATATTCAGAATGAATAATTGAATGGGTTTGCTGGCAGCACTTTAATGAATAAAACCGAATTGCATTGAACTGAAGTGTGATTGGCTCAAATGAGTTAATGTCTGCCCACCACAGGGATTTAACCTGAAGATTTAATGTAAGATTTTACTAAAAGGCTGGCACTAGTTGTTTGTAATGCAGCGCCCCCTATAGCTGGTGGCCAACACTTTTCGAGTTCTCTGCTTTTGCTTTTCTGCCCAGGCTCGAGCGACAAGGCCAACGTGGAGATCGTAATTCTCATCGGGACAGGAGTGATCGCTGTTTTCTTCTGGGCCTTGCTCATCCTCATCTTCTGCAATGTGAAACGGGTCAGAGGGCGCCGCTTTTTACTGTTCGGCTGTCTCTTTCCTGAACGAAACTAACAGCCCGTGGCAAAAGCATCGTGACCTCTGACTTACAACAAACACACTCACCGTCAGCCTCTGTTCAGGCTCCTTGACCTCGCGCTCTGTAATTATCATTCACTTAGAGAATTACTCCTGTCTGCTTTGTAGTTAGGGCTATTAGTTATGTCCACATTGAGGAGCCATCTGCTTTTTGTTTTACACTCACGGTGTCACATTTGATGGTCTGTTCCGTTTAAGACAACAGGACTTGCTTGAAGTTTAAAAGACATTTCACCTCTCGTCGTTAAACTCTCTCTAACGGGCTCGAAAACAAACATAACTGAACGTTTCCCCTGAAATACTGTTTCATATTCATATTCAGCCTTATTATGACGATAGAATAATGGAATGCATTTTTCTTACTTCCTTAAAAAGTACTGAAGTTGCCGCACTTGTGACTCAAACGTGACATGTCGAATTCCTTGGAAAAGATCCTTCTAAAGATGCATCATCAGTGTCAACTTCATGGTATTGTTGCCACACATTAGCTGAGCTGTCAGCATTGTCCCTTATTCGTCTGTCCTTCAGCCATTACACCAACTGTTGGAGCGTATAGGCGGGCGTCATCTGACCATCTGCAGTTTATTAAAGAGCACACCTGCAAAGAAGCAGTCCACGTCATTAGATGGTGATGTGGTCCTCTCTTTGGGACAAACACCCAGCTCACACTGTCTGTGGCAGCTCCGGCACAGTGGGATTTGTTTGGATAACCTTCGTGCCTGCCGATAGCTGCCAATCAAATACAGATGGCCACTTCAGGTGGATAGAGCAATAAAAAGCTGTGCTAACTTTTTCTTTCTGTCCAACATTTTTTTTTATTTTTAAACAATATAACAGCATGCACTGATAGACTAATAGATTGGTGACCTCCTTACCAACCCTCCAGGGTGCCCTTGTTGGACTTTCCCCCGCTAACTTTTCCTTCCTCCGCTGCTTGTGTGTTTTCCTTTGTGTGGCACTTTCTTTATAGCATTGGAGTGTAATAACCCTCCCCCACCCCCCGATCTCCCACCTACTCACCTCACAATACTCCTTTCTGTCTATGAACCTCAGGTTAACCCTGTAGACATAAAGACTGGCTATCTGTCAATCATCATGGACCCCGGGGAGGTGCCACTGGACCAGCAGTGCGACTACCTGCCCTACGACTCGTCCCAGTGGGAAGTCTCCAGGGACCGTCTGCGCCTGGGTGAGTAGCTCCAAATGGTGGGGGAGGAGAATGGATGGACGACGCCGGAGGAGATGAGAGGGAGGCGTGCGCGCCGATGTTTGAAACCAAATCAGTTTCCCATTTCCAGGATCCATAATGGCATGTGTTTGGATCGTCGCCAACGTGGGCACGAGTGCTGCCAAGTAAAGCACTCGTGTTAAATATGCGTTCACTCCCAGAGCAGCTTTTTCTAATGACGCCCCGAGGAGAAGCATCTGTTCCTTGACAGCAACTTATGGGGATCGTCTTGTTTTCCAAATGCTGCTATTGATATTCTAATCTCCCTCTTGTGCCATGTGCATGCATGCTTAGCGAATTCTTCCTACCGCAACTGTTGGTGTATTCCATGGAGAGTAAAACCAAACCTGCATAAATCAGGGGTTTTTTTCTGTCCATTTTCTCACACAGGAAAGGTTTTGGGACATGGAGCCTTTGGAAAAGTCATCGAAGCATCAATCTATGGCATCACCAAGAGCAAGAATTTGGATACAGTCGCTGTCAAAATGCTCAAAGGTGAAGGTTTATGTTCTCACGTGTATGCGATGTGTGTTTTATTCGAAACATGCAACGGTTTTGCAGAAATGTAAAGGTCTCCACTGGACCTCTGCCAAAAGGGATGACCCCTCCAACAGAGCTTGAACCACATTGTTGTTCTTTGCTTATTACCAGCTGTTGGGAACAACATAAGCGTAGCTCTTGTCATTACAAACATCTGGTATTTAGAGTCTTTATATATAAGCTCCTCCTGTTGTGAGAACGCTTTTGAAACATTTTATGATTTCGAACGATCTCCTTCACACCTATGACAAATTTTTGGAAATTAAAAAGTGTGTTTTAATTAAAATTACTCGTAACTTTACCCTGTACATACATCTTTATGTCAATGTTTCATCTCGGAAATACATAGAGGACAATAAGAGCCTGACCCCTTGATTTCTGAGTATGAAATTACTCACAAAGCTAAGTCTTATCTGGCTTGCTCACTTGTTAGTTTTGATGTATGAAGTTAGAAGGCTGCGGAACCTCTCTCTCTCTCTCCCTCTCTCTCTCTCTCTCTCTCTCTCTCTCTCTCTCTCTCTCTCTCTCTCTCTCTCTCTCTCTCTCTCTCTCTCTCTCTCTCTCTCTCTCTCTCTCTCTCTCTCTCTCTCTCTCTCTCTCTCTCTCTCTCTCTCTCTCTCTCTCTCTCTCAGGCTCCTTTAATCATGAGCACACACTAACAAACAAGAATCCTGTTACTGTCTCTTTAAACTCGCATTGGTTGGAGGATGAGGACTTCAGTAATCGTGACAGTTATATGAAGGATATTCAAATGTGGTTGACATCACCGTTACCCTACAAATGTTAACTTACGATCATAAGGCTTATTTGTAGTTTTGTCGCTGCTCGGCTTTGCTGTCATGACTGGATATCTTGACGTTCGTGGATCAGCCGTGTTTAAGAACTGCTAACATCCAGATCTGAGCTGAACTTAATGAGTAAATTAGTCATGAGGTCGACCCTCTCGCGCTGGCAGCTCAGTTAAAGTGTCACAGCAGCGCGGCAACAATACAGCCTGGTTAAGGGAGATGATTGACTCATACTAATCCACGGTGCATTATGCTTTGCCTTTAAAAAAAAGAAATCAACTAAACATAAGTCCTTCTTAACAACCTATGAATGAATTAGTGGATATGCAAATGAATGAACTGCATTGTGTGATATTTCCTAATGGCTTAAGTTTGACTTTGTGGATTTCCAGATGGAGCGACGGCCAGTGAGCACAAAGCGTTGATGTCAGAGTTGAAAATACTGATTCACATCGGAAACCACCTGAATGTGGTGAACCTGATAGGGGCCTGCACGAAGCCAAACGGTGAGCACACAGAGTTACACTCATCCCATGTCATGTTCATCTACAATCTCACTATCATAATGTAACACTTACTACTGGCACTGGTTGGTGCATTGAAGGACGGCTTGTAAAGAAATCAAACACTTCTTAGAGAGTGACTTCTGCCTTTTCCAGCTGGATTGTCACCATAATATTATTTCAAACCATCATTATTATCTTGTAATTTGTGGTTTTAACTTTTAATGAACTGTTAGCAACGGTTTTTACCCCCTGTGGCTTAATACCATTTTAATTGCAAATCTTTTGTTTTTCTCGTCCATTGAATTGACCCATAGAGCACATTGTTGGACAGCTGAAAGCATTTATCCTAAACAAAAGCAGCCAAACAGCCGATATCAGACAGGAATTAATCAAGCTGAAATATCCCGCCCTGTACTTTCTTGTCAGAACAAAATGTATTCCTTGACAAGCAACAGAAATCTATTGCCTGTTTTCTATCAAGTGTAACCTTTGCTTTAGCTTGTCAAACAGTGTTGTCACGATGAAATAAAATAAAGATGTGGGATAATGTGTAATCACCAGGTCCGCTGATGGTGATTGTGGAATACTGCAAGTACGGGAATCTGTCCAACTTCCTACGGGCCAAGAGAGAGTTCTTCCTCCCATACAGGGTATCGAAAATCCGCAGAAAATCAAGCAATTGCTACTAATTTAATGCTTGTTTTCTACGCAGTGGTATCTTTCCCTTTACTGTGTTTTCTACTGCTGAATTCTGTTACCTGTGACACGTGTTTCGTAACTCTTTTTTTTCCGATTGATTGTGAGGGTGGTGCATTGAGTCATTTCTCCTCTTTAGGATCGCTCTCCAAAAACCCAGAGCCAGGTGAGGCGGATGATCGAAGCGGGTCAGATGGATCAGAGAGCCCGTCAGGCACCTGCTCCGCCCTCCTCTCAGCCAGCCAGTCCTCAGAGTCCGTCGTCCAACGCGCCAAACAAGAACCCCACCGTGGAGAAAAGTGAGTCATTTCCATCCGCGAGCGTAAATGATTTGCCTCATTTTCAGACAATGAAATGTAGATTAGATTAATGCTATTCTCTCCATGAAGATCATCCTCTCCTCTGTTTTCTCTCTCTCTCTCTCTCTCTCTCTCTCTCTCTCTCTCTCTCTCTCTCTCTCTCTCTCTCTCTCTCTCTCTCTCTCTCTCTCTCTCTCTCTCTCTCTCTCTCTCTCTCTCTCTCTCTCTCTCTCTCTCTCTCCAGTGGATGACTTATGGAAAACTCCTCTGACTATAGAAGATCTGATATGCTACAGTTTCCAAGTGGCTCGTGGGATGGAGTTTCTGGCCTCAAGAAAGGTTTGTTATCAACACCACAATGTCACGTCTCGCATATAGATCTTGTTCAGTCGTCACTAAAAGTTAGTTTGAGGCTCCGTTGTACCTATTTGTCCAGGTTTTAAAGCTTGTAATTAATAGGCGGAGCAGCAAATCACAGTCGCACTGTCTCTTTCTTTTGTATCTTTCATAGCAGGTTTACTGCTGCCTATTGTGTGTGCGGATGGGTGATTTAAAAGGCACCCTATCAGTGCACAGCATTTATGACTCAGCTTTTAAGAACCGCGTGTGTCATCATGATGTATTGTTTCATGGTTTTAAAGTCTTCCACATATTGTATGGGAGAAAAGCAAATCTAGTGTTATATAAGAAATAGCTATGAACATGGTTCTTTAAGATCTTCGGTTTTGTTTTTTCTGTTGAAAAAAGAAAAGGTTAATCTGGTGTTAAATCTGTGCAGTGTGAGGTATTGCCTATAATTAAAGAGAAGCAAAACTTCCTTTAGAAGTGTAATTAAGTCCACTCGTCTTTCTGAAACTCTTTGAAACTACCAGAATAAACCTAATCTCTAAAGTGTCATTAGGCATCCTAATTCCTTGGTAATTGCAACCTGCATGGCAACGCACTAAACTGTCGGGTTGCAAATTTATGTCACTGCTAGTCTAACTTATAAATAAATAAATAAACATAAAGTATACTGTATATTACAGTGCTGTAATTTATCATCACAGGTAAATTGTCAAACTCTTTTCGTGAACACAAACCAAAAATTTAATCGATATTTTTCCATTTCTTTTCTTTTTTTTTTTTTAAAACAGGGGCAATTATAGCCGGTGCATAACCACAGCTAATTTCCAACGCCAACGCCAGCAATATAAAACTCCACACTGCAATACAACAAGAACAATAAGCAGCAAGAGGAGATTAAAGAGCAACACCATAAGAGGAAATATTGAAAAAAAAAAGAAATAATACTGATTACCACAGCCACCAGGATCTGAAAGTGCCAAAGTGCTTAAGGGCACAACATCATTTGATAAAGTGCTTTAAGAAGATTGTACAATGCCCGGATGTCGAAGATATTGTTCTGTTTCGCATTATTTGAGCTTAATCTGTTGAACGTTGGTCTGTTGCACTTTAGAACACAAACATGTGTGTGCTGATGATCAGTTCATTGAATGTTGGCAACAAAAAAAAAAAAAAAAAGAAAACATGACAGTGAAGAAACCTCTGATTTTGTGCTAAAGGCTCTTGATTCCACTTCCAGACCTGATTAAGTGAAACTGATTGTGACGCCTCATTCATCGCTGTCGCCCGCCAGGTCGTTTAGGAATGGCAGCAGACCTCTCATGTCACTGAAACTGTATTTACGGAGAACGGTTTCTAAAACCTGAACGCATACATTTGCATGTGAAGCCTAAAATGATTGAAACGTCTGAAGACTGTGAAGAGCTTAACAATTTCTCAGAGAATCACCTCATCAGTTTTAATCATCAAACCATGTGGAGACGGTCGCTTCGCCAAATGAAGACTCCGGCACACATGTGGCAAAAGCACACGCAATTTGATCGACTTAATGGAATAGCCCAGTGTGCTGTGAAGGGCAACATATTGGTTGGAACAAATTGTATTTGGTGGGGAGAAAAATGTGTTCCCACTTTTTAAACTGAGCCAAACGCAAAAACCAGCGTGCAGCTCCATCTGATAGTGAATATGTGAGCGAGATGTAAAGCAGACGATGTTCGCGTAAGTGACTCCTGTGAAGTTTGGAGATTAATTCCTCCTGCAGTGATCCCACCAAAACCAGCCTGGCTGAGACAAAGTCCAGTCCCAGTTACACAAGTGCTCAGACACACACTCAAATTTGAAAATGTCTGATAAAATAACATCCAAGTTCCCCGTCAGTCACTCACTCACTTGACATCATCAGTTCTCTCGCCGTGAAAAATAAGACAAAAACAAGGTGGAAATGGTAAACACAAAAGTACACAGGAACAAAGAGCTGTCTGCAGCGTTATGATGTATGCCCGCTGCTGTGTGTATCCTCAGTGTATCCACAGAGACCTGGCCGCCCGGAACATTCTCCTGTCAGAGAGCAACATCGTGAAGATCTGTGACTTCGGCCTGGCCAGAGACATATACAAAGACCCCGACTATGTCAGGAAAGGCAACGTAAGGCATCCGTACACTCACTGCACCAAGAGTTAACTCACTGGCTTTGTTATTCATTTTTTATTAACCCCTGGAAACACCAGGGACGCCTTCTTGTTTCTGTTCATAATCACCAGCGCGATGATTACATGTAATGGCAGGTGTCATTTCTGTTTATGTGACTGGTGTGTATTATCTATATGATTTGTTTTAATGTCCCTCCCAGGCTCGTCTACCTTTGAAGTGGATGGCTCCGGAGAGCATCTTTGACAAAGTGTACACCAGCCAAAGTGATGTCTGGTCTTTTGGAGTCCTTCTCTGGGAAATCTTTTCACTGGGTAAAATCTACTCGTACATTCTGAGCTCAATCAGAAACACTCGTTTGTTTATTAAAGCAGTAACTCCTCCCCTAATCCATCCAAATACAGAGCAGTTATATTTCCCTCAGCTGATGCACTGATTTGTGTGTTTGTCCACCTTCAGGAGCATCTCCATATCCAGGGGTGCAGATCGATGAAGACTTTTGTAAACGGCTGAAAGACGGCGTCAGGATGAGGTCGCCGGACACGGTCTCCCCGGAAATGTGAGGATATCTTCTCAAAACTGACTCAGAGATCAATAAACGTCATTAAGCGTTTTCTCACATGTCATTCAAATGGCTGACATGCACTTTTGGGAAATGAGATTTGATGGAGATTTGTAGTTACATTGATGGAGCAGTTGGTCTTGTTGTGACCGTGCGCCCTCTGCTGGCAGATATGGTATCATGCTGGCCTGTTGGCAGGGTGAGCCCACAGAGAGGCCCACCTTTCCTGCCCTGGTCCAGATCCTGGGGGACCTGCTGCAGGACAACGGGCTGCCGGTAAGGACAAGGAACATCAGAAAGACGTGGCTTTGGTTTGCGAGCACTTTCCGACTCTTTACACTTCTGGTTTTCTTCAGGAGGGGAAGGAAGACGTCGCTCTCAACCAGTCCCAGAACTCGGAGGACGACGGCTTCTCGCAGGGCTCCTCTCAGCCTGCATCTGAAGAAGACTTCAGACTGGCCTGCAACACCCTGCCCACGAGGTAGAAAAGACATTTACTTACACACAGGATATCTCTTATCTTGTCGACTAAATATTAAGTTAATAAAAGTTTCCCTCCTGGGAAGTTTATACGTTATAGGTTTGTAGCCATGTTTCTACAGGTAGCCAAACACTTGAGCATTGGTTTGGAAAGTGTTTGGTGGCTCTCCCCCAGGGGGCGCCAGAGAGCATTGGAGGATCAGGGGGATGCCTTTTCCCCGTGGGATTATTCCCTTCTTGTTTTTCTGAAGAAATCACAATGAAAAGAAATACATGATGTGTGACGCTGAAGCTGAAATTGTCATAATTTAATTTATTCTAAGTGTGATAGAGAAAAAGTTCAAATAAAAGAGCTTTGTGAAAAAAATGTAACAGTTGCAGATAAGTGAAGATTTCCTTCAAATGAATCATATGTAACCAATCTTGTGGTGCAAAAGAATATTAGACCTCATGTGAAGCATGACAATTGGGAAGGACACAATGTCGTTGAAGCTCTATGAACTCTGCTATGGAGGACCTTTGCGTTTTAATGAGTTAATCGTGGGTTATTTAAATAGAATTCCACCTACCCTCCTTGCACAAAGACATGTTCTTCTTTATTATATAGTGCGCTATCTTTAGACTGGTACAGCACCATTTAAATTCGACTTGAACTGAAATGAGTTTGACGCCTCTGCTGTAAACCCCACCACTAGATGGCACTCATACTCAGATATTGATGGAGAATCTAAATCTTTGGAGGGGAACATCATATAACCTGTTACTGTAGACGATATGAAGATACAAGTGTTCTCTCATTTACAGTCTGACAGGATGAGCTCGACATAACATTATATAGTGAATACACTGAGTCATTTCCTGGCCTACTATCCTGTCTGTATTATCAGGAGCAGCCGTGGTGTTTGGTTTCAATGTGTGCACCACAGAGTTTCATCGATAGCCTCAATATGAAATAATGTCCACCTCTTTGTTTGTGACACAGCTCTGAGGCTCCCCACCTCTTTGAATGTAGAATATACTGCTCATACTATTTCCACATTCTCTCCATCTATCAGTATGTCAGCAGGAAGTCCTGTCCGGCCTGATAATCTTCTTCTAACCTCTTGACCAGGTATTATAACTGCGTGCCCTTTGCCGGCTGTGTGTTTGTGGGGCCGTCGAAAACATGCCAGCCCAGAGTGATGACATTTGAAGAGTTTCCCCTGGAGATGCATCAGCAGAAAGCTCCACAGGTCAGCTCTTTGTCTTCTTATCAGTCACTCATAATGTGAACTGGCACCTGATGTTTTTTTTGTTTTTTTTTTAAATAATGGTACTGCTGGGCTTTGGGAAGTTTCTTCTCGTGTAATTACCGTAAGTAGTTGGGAGGTCAAGTGAAGACATATCATTGACATGGTGTGAAACTATGTTTTCTTCCCAGGACAGCCAGACAGACAGCGGGATGGTTCTGGCCTCGGAGGAATTCGAGAGACTCGAGCACAGCCACGGGGGAGCCGTCTCAAAAAGGTTAATCATATGAAAGCGATGATCCGGCGCCACTGTGTGGAGGCTGGAAGAGCCGAAAGAGAGAGCCGCCGCCCGGACCGCTCGGTCGCACCGTGTGACATTTGGACTGATACATATTTATTGGTCTCTGTGAAACAACACAGCGACTGTCAGGTCTGTGTGGGGCCTGCAGTCGTCTTAGTAAAGGAGGCATCTGTAGATACCCTGGCTACTTTATAGCCAACACGAGAAAACACACATATTCTCTTCTGCTTAGAAACTGACTCACTGTTTTTTTTCTTTAATCGTTCAAATTCAGTTACGTTAACTAAATGAAAAAAAAAACCCAACTAAATCATAAAACAAAACATTGTGTAAATTAGCAGAGGTGAAACACGACATGTACAGGTCCATTAATATCTAGAAATTCACATTGCGTGTTGGCTCTGTACGCGACGATGGATTTGTAATAAAACAATCAAGAGTTTCAGCTTGAATTTAAGGATATTTACATCTGGTTTGGTCAGTCACTTGATCTAAAAGCCTTGTGAGCATTTATTTATCTTACGGAAGACAAACCTGAAGGGGGAATACCAGCGGCAGTCAAGGCCTGGAGGAGCATCTCCAGCCCATTGACTTTTCAAGGATTTACAACCAAATATTAAAAATGACAATTTCATTCATGATTTTTCCAGTTTGTCCAGTTAAAGCTGGAAGCCACACGTAATAATGTGTTGCTTTTCCTACATCGTTCCCCTAATTTAGATGCAAATACTCTTCAAATAAAGCTGGATGTGTGCACTTTTACTTGACGTGGCAAAAAGGTCAAACAATAAGAGTGATCTCAAAGTAACATTACAAGGAAGCCTCCATAGAATTTCCTTCTGTTTGTCCAAAAGATTCATACGGAGCTTTTGAATTAGTTTCTAACTCCTTCGAGCATCTTCTACGACTTTGCTAAATATCACCACAGTCTGTTTAAGGTTGTTGGATGAACGCTCTGACCGCTCCCTGCTCCGTTTCTTCCTCAGTCGAATGGACAGCAGCAGCAGCACAGAGCCCCTGATGGCCTCCCACAATTCCCTGGGTCAAATCAGTGGCACCGGCAGCGCCCTGCACCGTCCAAACTTCTTCAACCAGCTGTCCGGCCAGACCTTCTACAACAACGAGTACGGACACCTGTCCGAGGAGGGCTTCTGCGACTTCTACTCATCGCCAGGCACCCGCTAACTTCCCTCTCCGCCCAAGGACCAAAGACAGAAAAGGCCTTTTTAAAACAGCAAGGAGCGCTGATAACATGGCGAGTATTGACGTGTCGTCATTTATTTGTTGCAGTCTAGTAATGGAGCTGTAAGACCAGAGCCGACTTCTACTCATCTCAGAATCCTCCTCTCCTCTCGAGCCTTCCAAATGGACTTAACTGCACATGCTTGAAGTGCCTCAAACCAGCCACTGAGTGGCAGCATTATGACAAAAAAAAACAAGCATTTTCTAGTCACACATTTATATTTTTTATCTCTTCTCTACTGACCTCTTTATTTGTTCAAAATTGTGACTCACATGTGAAGGAATAAAGAAATGTATCCTCCGTCTGGGTTAAACTCCTTAATTGATGTGCTGCTCGAGCTGGATGGGTCATTATTTCTGCTAATAACAAGTTTAAAGTGCCGAGTTTTAGGTGTGAGCAAGAGATGTCCAAGGTTAACAGATATTTGTGGCGCTTGTGTCACTTGGCGGAGGTGGAAACACTTGGATACGCAGCACCGCTGACATGTAACAAGTGAATGAGGTAAACAAGAGGGACGTAGGGCGAATAAAGGAGTGAGTCACACTAAGCACCTCTTATCAGAGCTGGACGTAAGCGTGATGATAGCCTCGAGGGCCCAACAGCCTCTTACCGCCGTGCATCCCAAATGACAACCTGCAGGGTGTTGGCTCCGGCTGCCAGCCTCGGGGAAATGAGCAGCGTCTGGGTGCAAAGTCCACTTCAAACGAAATACACTCACGTGCGGGTTAGTGTTTTTTTTTTTTTTAACAAAATGGGACTAAATGATATGACACTTCATTTTTTTTTTTTATTATCATTATAAAATAAACCAACTCCTTCCACCATTTGAGACAATGGAAATATAAAGTAGTAGCTTGTAAAAAAACAAACAAAACAAATTTAGTGTAACATGATACCGCTTCATCCAAGGAGAGAATTGATAAGAGCCACTTTGAAGGAACGCTGAAGAAGTAACCGTCACCTCTGGAGGAACATGTAACATCACAAGAGACGTCAACACAAGACTGAGTGCAATAAAAAAGAAATATATATATACGTGCGTTTTCGAGGCTCACAATTCATGCCATCAGTTCAAAAATAAACATCAAGGCCAACAATGTTTTCCCTTATAAAAACCGAACCTTCATTAGAATTCACAACTTCATAGAAAAACAGATTCATGTACCGTGCTGAGAGATCAAGCTAAAAATGGAAAGACATTCACCATATTTCTGAGAGCGAAGGAGAAACTAGACATTGCACAATGCTGATTTGGTAAAGTGTTGAGGGAAAATGCAAAACTCCACAGCGACTGGAAGAGGAAACGTGCATGAAAATGAGCTGCTTTCATTGGCGGACGCAGGAAGAGACATGATAATGCAAAACAGTGGAGATGTAAATGGGAAGGCACGCAGTTTGAATACTGGTGGCACTAGATGCATGATTACAGAGTAAGGAAAGAAAAGAACCCCATAGATTGAGTCCAAAATGCCCAAGGCTTATAAACCCAAACATCTTCAAATAATCCTAGTTTGTTTTTTGTTTTTTTTGGTAACTTTTGATTAAACCAGAAGACAGACTCATGTACTGGCTCAACACCAGAGAAAATCCTTCTCAGGACAAAATGAGAGGCTGGTTGACTTCTGTGACAGAACAAACAGATGGGTGGCAAACTCAAGAATAAAGCAAAATATTTAATTTTATACATTTGATCCAGTTGTGTCCCATTTCGTATCGTCATTATTTAAAACAAGAAGATTTTAACTTGGATGGCATGAGCTCCGTGGATGAGGCACAAACATTTTGGTTCTGTGCGTCGCTATGTAATGGTAGGTGATCTGTACAGGGTGTAAACTCTGTCACGTCACCTGGGATTAGACCCTTCAACCCAGAATGGGATAAAAACCATATAGACCATGTTCGTTTGGACAGACGTACACAAAGGTGTGGAAGATAAGAGATGTGACCCGATTAATCCAAACAATGACCACATCGGATGCTTCTGGACGAGACCGTTTTTAATAGAATTGACGAGCCGTTTATGAGCTACAGCTTCTTCCTACTGCGTCTTCCATACTCGGCTTGTTTTCTCATCGGATTCAGATTGTGATCCTTCTCATCCGGTCATCACAAACTACATGTACAGAGATGCTGGTCTGGAATCACAGCATTCCATGTAAACAGCAAAGAAATGTGGAGGTTTATTACATCAACCCCCTTAAAAAAAAAATCGTTTTCAAGGGACATCCTGGTCAAACAAAAATTAAAAGTTTCACTTCTAAATGTATTTTTTTTTAGTTGATTCAGGTCAGAGGGTGCCTCAGTGTTGCGCTCTGCTCGGGTGTGCTCAAGGAGGTACCGCAGTGTTAAGCATGGCAGACGCTCCCAAGACGTTCAGAGAGAATTCGATGTTTCAGTTTGACGATTTGAAGTCACTGTGAACCGACTCATGAGGTTTGGACTTTGGTTTAAAGATGTCAATAATAGGCTCTGGCCTCCAAATCACCAGCGCTCAACTAATAACCCAGAAATAGGGGATTCTGGACCAACTTGTTAAAAAGTCAACACCACCGTTCTCAACAGAACAAAAGAGGAATTATTTGTGAGATATAGTGTCAAATACGGTTTGTAGGAATAATACCAAGGAGCACTGAAGCTGTTTGTGTCGCTAAACAACTTAAGACACTTAGTTGGTTTTTTTTCTTTAATTTTCCACCCATCTGTACATGAAGAGTTTATGAATATAGTGTTAGCACCAAATTTGAAACAGCAGAGATCTCATTTCCTTTTTTTTTTTTTTTTTTTTTTACTTCATTTAAAAAGAGTCCATCCTTCCATGACACGTGGAGGTTGGATCCTGACCTCCAGCACTCAAGGTTTCATCTCCACAGTAACAAAAGAGATTCCCTCTCCGCTCCCGCCGCTGATGACGGAGAAGGCAGACATGCGTCCACACTTCAGAGCAGATGGGAGTCGGGGAGGATCTCCGGTAAAAGAGACGTTGCCGTGCAGCCTGGTAGCTATATCGAGAGCCGGAGACTCCTCGTGGGTCACCTTCTCCACAAGGAAGCTGGTTGGAGCAGGATTGGATTTAGCTAACAGGCTAACAACTTTGCACATATAAATAAAATGTGAGGAGGGCCAAGGGAGCGGTCCTCAGGACATTTTTCCGATCTGGATCTTCTTCCAGGCCTCTGAAGCTGTAAATATGCAAGAGTCAATGATCCCTGCGACCGTGAACGTCCCGCCAACGATGGCACAAATCTGCAAGAGAGAAGTCAAAACCATCAGTTTCTACATGGAAGAGCTGTGACGTGTTCCCCTCTGGTCGTAAAAGCCTTGACATCAGCTGGCCCTCCACATGTTTCTTCATAATAATACATTACCCTGACACCAAAGCATGCGCTGGAAGAAAGAAAACGGCCCTGAAGTTTGACTCACAATCTTGAGCCGTGAGTCATCGCCACACGCTTGTACGCACAGTCATCTCCTGCACATGCCCCGAGTCAGAGTGAAACCCAAACAGCCCCAGAGATAAAGAACGGTGCAGCTCATCAAGCGGGTAGCCAATTAAGAGTCCTGACTGCATGATCAGTCAGCAGGAAACCTGCTTGATGGGGCCAGAAATTCCACAACTGATCAGCTGGCAAGGGGGAGTCGAGGAACACGAAATGGATGGAGGACGTTCGAGAATGACGCCGATTCACCTTCCTGCCAACAGCGAGATGAAAAGCTTAAAAGCTTCTTATGAGCGACGACAAGCTGCAGAAAGACTCTTGGCGTCGGAGCAGAGCGAGAGGAGGGGAACAAAAAGCATTTGTTTTGCCTTGTGAAATATTCTGAGTCCATTTTTTGCTTTAATAACCCTTTATCACCAGCAGAGTAATGCAACAACCTGTAATCGCAACTCGACCACGTTGGCTTATAAAGCGGCAATGTTGGGCCACAGTTGTCCTTCTACACGTTCAGCAAACACGACGCCATCGTGTTGGAGCCAGGCGTCTGTCTGCCCACCTGACCAAAGTCCAATATTGATCCTCCTTTTATCTCCCGTGGTAAATATCAAAACTATTTATCAGGTAAATGCAGGGCAGCCAACTTTTGACTCCAGCTTTGAGGGACATTTCAAGGTCACAGTGGGGAAAGATCGTTGTCGGCAAGGAAATAAAGAATGACCGACACTTGCTTCCAAAATGAAAAACCTATGTACACCACAGATCAAGTCAACTGTTCTGTCAATAGAATTTCCGATGAATGTGTGAGCGGTTGGATGTTCTTGAGAAAAGTAACACTACACTAAGGCCACACACTGTGTTGTGCTAAATGCTAACAGACAGAGGATGACCCGGGGTGACCAAACACCCTTTTTCCATGTCCTGTCTAGGATGTGTGCTTTCTTTCTTTCTTTTTTTAAATAAATTCAAACGAGTGTCTGAATTTAAACAAACGTGGCATAAATTGACTCAACTATTGGCCGGACTAAGTGTCCTCTTTTCTGGAAATCAGAATATGATCAATCTCTGCTCTGTTTTTTTTGCCTGCAGATGTAAATTCCAATACTGAATTCACTCACTGTAGTGATGAAGCGGTACACGGGCTGCCTCCTCTCCGTGTACTTGACTGTGATTGGACTGAGGTCGTATCTAAACCAGATTGCGGGGATAATTCTCCCCGTGTGGCTGTAAGCAACATATTCCTGAAGGGGAAGAAAAGGCAAAAGTTACTCATTTTATTGTGTGTTAAAGAAAAGATGATGTATTAATGATGAGAAAAGTTAGTCAAACTTAAAAAGAATCATTAAGTTGGCGCAAAAAGTAATTTCCTGCTTATTTGAAGTGATAGCGGCGGCGCTGATGAGTCATACACTGAATTTTCTTTGGATAAAGTCATTCACAAGAGATGACTCTTCGCTGAATAACACTGATATGAAGCAATCTCGGAGGAGGTTAAGTTATTGTTAAGTGATGTCAGGTTGAATAATTCACACTATATTGAGAATGTCAATGCAGTTTGAGGACAAAACCGTGTCTCCGCTGGAACTCGGCGTGTGCTGCGGGGGGGGATGAGGTTTTAGAATTTTTTTACTCAGGCCCTCATCTTCCATGCTCCACGGCTCACCTGCACTGTTATGACTCCACACTCCAAACCCAGCTGTCAGTCAACACGGTTCTAGGAAGTGTGTTTATGGTTTGTTGACATCTAGAGAGTGTTTCCAGTCACCAGGGGTTGAGCTTTCACTTCTGGGTGAGTGCACGAATTAACATTTCAAAAACATGCCCTGGCCATATGTTAGGATGGTCAACGCCGCCTCCCTGACGAAAACAACTCAAGAAAGAAAAGGGATGATCTCGTGAGACGGGAATAAGAAGCGTGCAGGGACGCCCCGAACCTTGTTGGCAACCGTGTACTGGTAGGAGAAGCTCTGTTTGCCCGACAGGTCCTCATACACTGTCGGTACGATCTTCAATATGTAGTCATGTGAGGCCAGAGCTGCGGGGGAAACACAGTTGTTGCAATCAATAAAACCGGTTCTCTCCAAATAACGTTCAAAAATAGAAGCGCTTATTGTGATTATGACACAAAAGTGTGGAGGCGTTTTGTTCGAGAGGCTCTATCAGCTTTGTGAATCAAGTTTCCACTCAGTTCGGAGTCATGCGCTCTCCACTAGGCGTCTCATTTCAGTGCATCATCCTGTGTCAGCAAGCGGGCTTACGTAAATGTCACACTGGCGGATATAATGAGCACATGTGCGGCTGGGATACGTACGATTAGATGACAGCTTGTTGGCCCCTCCTAATGCATTAAAGGCTCCTTGGACCTTTTGTGCCTGTGTGACAAAAGACAGAAAGACATACACAGTCAGCCGCCATACTGCAGGGATTATCCTTTTCAGGTTCTGTTTGGCATTTTCTGTGCATGTCCCGACCTGGAGCTTATCGCCAAAGGACAACTTATGGATGGTGTGGGTCATGTCAGGGTTTTGGGGTTGAGCTGTGGCGCTGTGTGTTGATACGTGGAAGTTGCCAGGTACCTTCAGACACACAAAAGGCAGGAGAGTTTACGTTAGCAGCAGCACAAGCACTTGCATCGCTTTCGTTCAACTAATGAACCTGTCTGAATGCACAAACACTTGGTTGGAAACTAAATGTTCCTCCACATCACTACTCTGTGAGCGAGAGTGTTAAATGTCCAACTGCTGGGTTAATCATTTTAAATGTACTGGAAAGGCTGACGCACAAGGTGGAGGAGGGACAAAGACGGCTTCGCAGGCCCCAGACTGTACCGTCGGATGTAACTGAATCCCAGAGCAGAGCTTCCCTATTTAACATAACTCAATTTAGCCTACAGGAAGCAGAGGGGGGGGGGGGGGGTTCGGGCAAATTCCATGTAAAACTCGAGTCCAAGACAAATACACAACATATAGAACAAAAGTGTGTGATCTTCAAAACATCTCCCCACTGACGAATGCCTCTTAATGTCTACCGAGCATGAAAAGTCAATTCTGACATTTTCTGAAGGGGAGAAGTAAACAGAAGACGTCATTCACAAAGCATCTTTGGATAAATCTTCCTTCTCTCACTTTGTTGATGGTGAACTCGGCCTCAAGGCGACAGCCTCTCCCGTCGTTGAGGGGGGCCTTCATGGAGTTGTCTATGTGGCCGACCTCATGGCGGCCCATTTCATCCTGGATGTCTAAACCCAGCACTGAGGAGGAGACGAGAGTCACAGCAGGAGATTTAAAACATATGACGACAGCAGGCAGCAAAACAATGGACACTTTCTTTGGCTTGTAGCAAACCTTTAAGTGATTTTGATGCAGAGGTTCCTATATTACGTTCAGATGCTCACCAATTTGTGCATCTTTTAGATTTCAGTCTAAAACTGGTAGAAAACTACCCTAATATAATATTCACCCTGAGTTGCTTTTCTAAGCACTTTTCACAGTGACATAACACAGAAAGAGCTAGAAAAAACTGGAATTAAAGTTTCATATTTTCATCAAATTCCCTTGTCCTTCATTGCTTTTTGGAGTGTTGGATTCAAATGACACAAGTTTACATGTGTGTTCAAAGTAAAGTTAATATCAGCAACATTGCATCATAATAGAAATAATTAAATAATTCATGATCACTAATGCTCACAAAAGAGACCGAGCAAAAGAACAAAAGTAAAACTCAGTCTTGTTCCTATATAATATCTAAATCTATCTAATTAAGAAAAGAATAGGAATCACTGCAGAGACCCACAAAGTAAACAAGTCCACACAGAGACCACATGCCCATTGCCCCCTCTTCTCTCGGTGTTTTTCCATCAAGACTTAAGTCCCCCCCCCTCCCCGCCGGCCACCATGTGTTGGCACACTGGCAGTGGCCTATTTACAGAAACTGCCTGTGTCGTATGTTGGCCAGCCAGAGAGTTAGAGAGCGAGAGATACAGAGAGAGATATAGAGAAGGGAGGATGGGTGGGGTGGGGGTAGGGGGTCTGTGCTAAATGGTGCTCATGCCGTCTGTCTGACCTTTGACATTCAACACACGTTTGCCTCCCCTCCCCTTGTATCCAGATCTCAGAATACAGGTTGAAAGTGCACGAGAGAGAGAGACAGAGAGAGAGAGCGAGAGAGAGCGAGAGAGAGAGATGTCCATTTCTCCTTTTTAAGACATTTTGGACTGGAAGTGAGGGTCAATATAAGGCTATTACATGTTTGTGCTTTTCCATTTAGTCTCAAATCAAGACCAGGCGAGCCGTGAAGGTCAATGGAGGGAGTTCAGGTTTAACACTTGCACTTATTGCACGTAAACACTTAGAAAGGGGATGTGGCGACAACAAAAAATGGACCCGTGTACAATGTTAACTCTCATACTTGAGGAGCTGAGACACATGCAGTGTGTGGGGTGTGTGTGTGTGTGGGGTGAAATTTAGCAGATAAACAAAAGTACTGCACAGACAATCATCAGGCGCTTTAATCAGAAACACAACACGGGTTGGGGTTTATGCAAGCATGCAAAAAGTAAGGTTGTTTAAACATGTGGGCCACAGCTGTGTGTGAGCAATCGCTCGTATCTGGATGTAATTGTCACACAAGTATTTATTAGCTTTGCCATTTTTGGATATCGCTTTAAATGGGTAAATGTGTTTTCTGGGCTGCTGGAGAACAAACCAGTATGTGTGTGAGCATGTGTGTGTGTGTGTGTGTGTGTGTGCGCGCACGCGTGCGTTTTGTCATTGGGCATAGTTTCTGTGGGGAGTCATGAGGAGCAAATAACCAGTGACTGCTCTCCGTCCTGGCACGCTTCAACAGCCCTGCCTACCGCCATGACATCGAAGTACAGTAGACGGACCATCAGAGGCAACTTCACGCCAAAGGCAGATTGCAGCTGTCCAGCAGGAGGATAAACAGAAGCCACACAAAGCAGGGACTCTTCTAGTGTTATCTGCAAGCGTGTCACAACTCAACCTTAAAATGAAATGGAAACTTAATATCGTTTATATATTGACTTTTTCAGGCAAAATCGTCATGTACAGGCCTGCAACAGGGGAGAAAGCCACTTTCCGCCGGTGTTTATAGGGTCAAGACTTCAGGCTGACATTCATATCAAAATGTAACTGTTTGATTTTTGTTTTTCCGAGTTTATTATAATCGATCTTTCGATGAAGTTGTCTAGAAGATTTGGAGTTTGTAAACCAGTACAAACACCTAGGAACAGTTCTCCATGAAAAACTGACTTTTAAACCCCACGTGGAGTGTAAGAAGGCTCACCAGTGGATTTGTTTTTATCGAGCGCTCCGCGGTTTTAATGTGGATTCCACTTTTATGAGAAGGTTTTATCGAGCCTGTATTAACTTTCAACCCGCTGGTTTGAACTTTTGTCAAGCAGGAATAAGAATAGACTGTGTTATAAATGAGTAGAAAGCTCACTGGCATTAACACCCTCTCTGACCTGCACAAATTGAGATCTGTGGATAAGACTAGACTGATGGTGGCAGACCTCCTACCCCCAACTCCACCGACAGTTCAAGTTCATTTCTTTGTAGACGCAGACATCTGATGCCAAGATTCAGGAATGAGAGACCAAAATACTCCAGGTTCGGTCTAATTGCCCCCATGAGACAGTAAAGATTCTTGAATTTGAACTAAGAAAGCAGAAAAGCCAAATGGAAGATAATGAGAACAAAACTAGAGGTGAAGAAAGCAATAAAGAAGTCTGAAAGTGGCGTTTGAATTATTATGTTTAAGAGCAACAATCAAAACACAAATGAGATGTATAGTCAATAATGGAAGCTGAAGTATCGAATTAAAATTCTCAAACTTACAAGCCATCCCTATTATACATAGATCATTGTACATTAAGTGCTCACAATTTGTTCCTTCGGTAGCGAGTAAGACATTTTCATTTATCTATATATCTTTGAAGATGACTGTAACGTTGCCGATGAAGCATGTCAAAAGGACAAGACATGGATAGTGTGTGTTAAGGAAAAAAAGAAAATGCAGCGGGAAATCGTGGGTCTGAGACATGGTCAAGGAGAAAGCGTGTTTATATACTCACAGTCACAGTGCAGGTTTGGCAAGCTGATGTTCAACGTCACATCTATCTTCCCACCACTGTCCTTATCTGGATCGTCCACATACAGTTCATTTACCCTGCAGTGGAGGGAATAGATGAAACGGGTGATTAGAGACCCAAAAAAGAGAGGGCAAGAAATGCAGTGTACCTTACAGAAAAAAAACAAAAAACAACTTTGCGACATTTCTACTCTCATAACCTTTTCCTTGCAAACCATTCCACAAACCAGGGACTTATTTTCTGCCAATTTGCTGGGGAGAGAGCAATTGTGTAGCACTGTCAGTGTAATTTCCTTTCTGTCACACCCTCCCCAAGTCACCCCTCATTAGACAGACATTGCCAAGAGGCTGACGCACGCACAGAGCCAATTTCCTGTGAGAAAATGGTCTCCATTCATTGGTTGCAACAGCGGCCAGGCAGAAGTCATCATAATGGAGACATTGATATTCAGGAATAAGGTGTTGTCTCCTCTTGTCTTGTCGCACGCGTGCGAGTGCCAGCCTGTCGGTGGAGCAGCGGCGGAATATTAGGTGACGGACGGATGCTGCGGTACGTACATTTCAGTGGCGATGAATCCAGTGAGCTCAGACAGGAACAGGAAGAGTATGAAGAAGCAGCAGAGGATGGAAACTGTGGGGAAAGAGGAAATAAAGTAAGAGGGGACACCGTGTTTGAAACAAAAAATTGTCTCTTTTACGTTAATCTCTCATTACACCCGCTTTTTGCACAGTGATGCAAATGAGTGGGACTAACCTCGTCTCTTGGAATGACCCAAGTCGTTGACATTAATAAAAGCACAGCGGCCGTTAAGATTTTCCCTAAATAGTGGTTTTACTGGCAGTGCCAATCCTGCCATTACGCAGGCCTTTAAAGACCCTGCTACAGTAATTACAGATTAAATGCCAACACAGCAGGCCGCCATGACAGCATATCTTCTTTGAGAGAGGTGAGCTCATGCTGAGCTTCAATACAAAACAGCTCATTTTAAGTTTCCTTGGATAAACTCTCACACCGACAGCTCCCATAAAAGCTGGATACAAACCAAACTCGAAATATTCAACACTTAAAAAGAAAAAAAAGAAAGTGTGTTTTTGTTCTCTCCGGGCCAAAATGTGAAGTCTGAGCTTAAAAGGAGAAGCAGTCCAGCCGTCTGTATCGCTTCATGTGTCAAACGAATCAGTCAGGCTCAAATAAAACGCTGTCATGTGTTCACTAAGATAAATATGGAGGGAACTGATCCGTTCCCGCACAAGTGAGGTTTATCTCGTATGGCGAGAGCCATGATCAGAAAGCTCTCACTCAGCAGGTGAGGCGTGTTTATGTGGCAACTGTCTCCTAGGATCACATGACCTTGTGGCTGGCAGGATGTTGTGGCTGAACTTGCGGTTGGTGGAGGCTTTACATAAGTTAATGTTTGACCAACAAACAACAAGGAGTGCCACGATGACACATAGGTCACCAATTCAAGATCATCTACAGACTTGTACAGTAGCTCCTCCCAGGATTCAAAAGGCAGAATGCTGGAAGGGGATTATTAAGGATGAAAGGAAAAGGCTTACTTCTGATTTCAAACTCCGACAGGTGTGCAGTGGAAACACCGACGAGCCAAATGGTTTACAATTGCCTCAGATGAGTGGCTTTTATATAAACCTAAAGTCATCCGCGGTACTGAGACATTATCAAGACCGTGACAAAAGGGAATTAAATATCATAACAACATGAATGAATTCAGTGAGATCTGAAAAATCGCTTGTGCTTTCGTAATCAGATGGGCCATTTATATTCAAACCATTAATATTCTGCCTGATGTGTATTCTCCTCACAACTTGGAAATCGAAATAGTTTAGAGAACAGACAGCATTCACGCTGGGACACAAACTCAGTACTGTGTTGAAAGGGAGGTTTCTGTAATCGCTGAAAAAGCATTTGAATAAAGAAACCTTTACCCTTTACATGTTTAACTATTGCGAAATCCACATCAAGATAAAAAGTCTTACATGGGAATTTGACCTCGTTTATTCGTGGATGATCCGATTCCTGAATTTATGGGACATTGTTTTATAGTGTCCCAACGTTTTGGTTTTTCCTTGTGATTATTCTTCCATTATCCTTCTGAAGGGTGTTATGGCTTGGTTTGTGTTGTACACCCGCAATCTCCAGAATAACTTCATTGAAACTCCAAGTCACAAAGAATAAAAATTATGAACCATCCAATCCTATACAGAAAGTGCCTACTGTGACAAAAACAGGCTCATTGTTCAAAGCAAATACCATCAAAATTGAACCAAGAGGAATGTGGCCCTAAAAGAGAAGAACAAAAGCAGATGGGGTCAACTATTTGGGCTGTTGTGAAAAGGGGGGAGTCCATTTGTGTTCGCCTCTGAACCACTCAGGCTGGACTGCGAGCTGACCTGCTGCGGATGGAGCAATAACTCACGCCTCATGTCCGAATCAACTCAATGCCCTCGAGCCCAGACAGTGGATGGAGACAGGAAGGGAGTCGACTGTGAACAGGAAGGACTTCCATTTAGCTTTTCTTGGGTGGAAACTGGTGGTGTATATCTTTAGCAGATGCTCGTCATCGAGGAAGGTGTTAACAAGCTTTTCCGAACCAACTGCTCAGTATGTAGGTCCTGCTTCACGTTGCTGCGTCATCAATCTTAATCCAGGTCAATCACTTGTTTTACCTTGCACCGTCATCGCCAGATCAATAATTAACTGATACTACAATATAACTCAGAAGCATAAATGTGTCATGGGTCTTTTGTGTTGCGCCACTAAATAATGAATCGAACAGAGTGACTAATTTCTGACAGGCAAGAAAACACGTGAGCTAACCTGAAAAAAGACATTAATATTTCCACTGATGAGTCCTGAGGTTCCTGTGGTTGATGAATGAGACCATCATCAACATTCTTATCATACTCGCTGAGCTAAAACAGGTACCGCCGTGTGTCTCCGCCGAGACGCCGGGAACAGGCAGGTACTTGAATTACAGCCATCAAACCTTTTCCGTCATTAGCTGTGCCTCAACACGCGCGCGGCTCCTCGGGCTGGTACAACTTTCCTTCACATTCCTCGGGAACGCTAAATACTGAGCCGCGGGCTCCTGAGCACTAATGCTGTCCAAGAATGACTTGATGTGTAGACATGAGAGACAAACGTGATTTTTCAAATACAAACAACTAACACCATCGCTTGGAATAAACACAGCTACCTCCCCCGATTGGACACTTTCATCTAGGTCGCCGGTCCCAAACGGGACAAACAGAGAGGACAGATACACACACACACACAGGGAGAACATGCCAACACAGAAAGCGGAGAAAAAGAAAGGCCCCAAGTCCAAACTCATGGGATAATCTCACTGTGAGGCAAGATTGCTAAATACTTCACCGCCATGCAGCTTTGTCAAAAGTTCCATTTTACATACATATTATATAATCCAGTATTACTGCCACACTGTGAAACCTGATGACTGAGGCAAAACAGTTCTCAGGACTATAAATTTGAGTTCCCCCCCCCCCCCCCCCTTTCTTTTTACTTTTTTAGAATAAAAATCTAACTTGCAGAATCAGTGCCAGTCAAATAAATGAAAATTAATCTAAATGACAGTTTTTTTGCGTTTATTCTGAGGAATAGTCGAGTTGAAGGTAGTGAAATGAAAGTTGTTTTGAGAGCTGGATGATTTCTTTGTTAATTTTACAACTCAACCTTGTAAATGCCTTAAAAGTATTAAGATTATTCCATATATTTATTGGTGAAATGTCTTCCAGTCATGTGGCTCACAGTGAACAGGACGCTGAACTTAAACTTCCCCCCGATGGTGGGTGAGCTCGGTACACGGCAGCGCGCGTATACGTTCTTGTGCTGCACTACCAACTACTCAGATCAGTATTTACTATTGGGAAGTACCTAAATCTAAGCACTCATACTCATATTAGTAAAGTAATATCTGTGCTTCCCTAAATGGAAGCAGTGGGGAGTTTGTTTTAAGAAGCAAAGTAACATTTTCCATCTCTCTTTTATTAGCAAGAAGCATCTAGATTTTTCAACTTATTTGTTGCTTTAGTTTGATTTGCAGTTTTACAGAGAGAATTACATGAGGTGAGTGGTTGTTGTGACCCGAGGACAAAGCCAGACCACCTGTTACCAACTGAAATGTCTTTTAATAAGGCGCATTTCTTTTTAAACACCCCCAAGAATGTCATTGATCTTTTCCTCTAATGTTTAATTTATGCTCACAACAATGTTTAACAAATGTTGATTCATTCTGCATTTCCATGCCTAAACAAGAGATCAGCAATTTAATAGGTCAACGCTTTTATCGCTTTCTCATGACTTTGGGTTTGTGGGTGCAGAGTTACTCACTGAATGCTCCTGTGTATGTTGGCTGGGTGAGATCTTTTGGAACTTTCCTGTAGATATCGAACCTGAAGAGGAGAGACAGGAAGAAAAGGGAGTGAGAAAAACAAAACAAAACAACAACTCAAAAGCAAAAGTAAACACTACGTGCTGCGAAAAGCAGCACATTTTGTACCCATCGGGCTGTGTGATATTACAGAGGAGAGGTGGAATGTTAGTTCTGGACCGCAGCCATCACACACATAACATACCCAGACGGCCCGTCGCAACACACACATGCCTTGCACACACACTTTTTGCGGGGTCACACCTCTTCCTTTGGGTGTACGGTCTATAATCATGACCTGACCCCCAACAAAAAGCCTGCGACTGTCGATACGCACAGGAAAACACAGCGTCGGCATAAAAACACACACACACACGCCAATGAAAAGAATCACAACTTCGTATAATTCCATCTTTTTGTCGGGGGGTGATGTATAAAGCATATTTACATAAAGCAGATGATTTTACATAACTGGGATCGGAATCTAAAATAAGCTGCGTGAATCAGTGAATTGCGTTCGGATGGAGAAAATTAACACCCGTCACACGGTGCGCTGCGCTTGTGAAATACGGCCATTGCCTTATTGAGGAGCTGAGAAAGAGGGGGTGAAAAAACATTGGATACTCAACAGCAAAACTATTTAGATTCAGGACTTCTTGCGCATGTCCTTTTTCGGGCAGTGAAACTTTTTCGACCCCGAACTCCATCGTTATACACAAAACCCATCCACCCACCCTCTCTCTCTCTTTCTCTCTCTCATCTCCCCTCTCACACTCGCACTTCTTCCTCATCTTCCTTCCAAAAACACTCACATCTGTTCACATTTCTTCCAGCCAGAGCTGCCAGAGAAAGAATCACAGCTGATGCAATGCAGGGCGGGGGAGGAAGCGGGAGGGAGGGAGGGCTTCCTGCTGGGGCCCTGACCTCGCTGCTGCTCTTGTTTTACCTCGGCTCCTGCTTTCGCTCCTTTTGTTTTTATCTACTCCTGGATCCTTCACATCTCAGCCAGCCTCCCTCTCCTCAGGATTATCTCGGTGCTGATAGCAGTCGGTTTATACAGGACAGGCCCGAACAGTTGAGGAGAGACTCCTTCTCTTTCAACAATGGAGCAGGGATAAGACTTTCACACTGTTCAAGTATGCGATTTTAATGATTACAAGCTGTGGGAGAAATGCTCGACACATGTCGTTAGGGGAAGTTGTGGCCAAAGTGGCCGAGTTAGAAACAGGCCAAGTCTTGAAACGTTTGTGTGATGTAAGCTGTAAAAACACACTGCCAACTAGTACAACAAACACGGCAGAACACATTTTAGATTACTTTGAGATTAGGTTTTAAACAATAACAGATGTGCCGATATTCAGAGCAGCAGCGCGGCCTTGAATGTTAATTACACTACTTCACGGCTGACACCAAAAGAAAATAAACAATGATTTATTTGTTTGTCTCCACCAACACAAACAAGCGGTGATAGTAACCAGCCTGTAACTAGTCTGCGTAACAGGTCTTTATTACTGTATTTCTCCATTATCGTCTCTTCTGTATATTTCTATTTCATGTTCAAGCACAGAAAAAGTGTTGTGTGTCGGATAGCTGCTATTGGTGTCATCCACAGCATTTGAAACAGTTATGATGCAGCGTGGCGCTGCTGTGAACTGTCTCAGTGCTACACTGAATATCTGCACTTATATTCACACCGTCTCCAGTTTAATCTCCTCTAGAGTATGGAAAGACAGTTTTGTTCATTTGAACCGAAAGCATACATAAAATGAATCTCACTAAATTAAATAAAGAGGTTATGAATATGCATATCTATACTCTGAAACTTAGAGGAGCATATTATTCTAGATGAACAGCTCTTATTCAAGGTGGATTGTCCAAAACCTGTAATTAAGTGCAATTATGTCCATTCTTTGATTTTAATAACTAAAATTAGATTGAAGGTTTCAATGACTCGAGGAGACTCCATTGTCATATTAACAGGTGCTTACGCATGATTGGGCCAAAGTAAGAACCAATGTCCAGTAAAAGCCAAAAAGGAAAAACCTAACATTAAGAATTATTCATAAAATGTAAAATACAGCGACTGATGTCCATAGATTAAGTGGTCCTACGCATCAGCAAGCATCACTGGAAATACACAAGAAAGAATGATTTAAAAACCGGTTAACCTCCTGGGACACTTTTTTTTTTAAATTCACACCGAAAGTAACAATTGTATAATTTTCAACATAGACGATTGGGAGATACTTGGTTTTATATTGCCCTGAGGCGATAAGACAGTTTTGGAAAGACAGCGTACTTTATTGATCCCCTTGGGGAAATTACTTCTCAGCACTTAGTATTCCGTTTTACTTGTGTGATGTTTGCAGCTGCTTTTTCAACCAAGCTTTTTGCAGACTTTGTTTTAGAAGGGCAACGTGTCGGATGCAGTAATATAAAACATATTATTTATAAACTGTAGTATCTTGAATCAATTATATTATACTAAAGCACCGATCTTAAGCCCTGAGGCTGTTGACGCCTCTTAGTGATGATAACTTGTGGATTTGATTCCATCTTTTATCATAACCGTGATCCGAACCGTTTCTCTCTATATCTCCCGCGCTGTCTTACCATTTATGTCTTGAGTGTACAGCTAATTGAAAAGTGTTAATGTATTTTATTGAGGTTGTAAATGTTTAGAATACTTTAAAAAAAAACGTATAGATTAGGCTGAATCTGTGAGACTCGTCTGCGCTTGAATGTTGCACATCGAATCTCACAAACAGCTGACTGTTGCAAAAGAAACAGGATATGAAGAGTCAAAGAAGTCCTCATCCCTGCCGTATGAGCGCAAATGCATATTTTTAGCACTTGCAGTTTCCCCGCTGCTAAATTTGAATGCGTACAAGGAAAGACGATCTCCCTCAGCTGGTCAATGGAGACGTGAGAGGGAATCTGATCGTACATATGAACTGTAAATAGTCTCTGCTGGATGCGCCGCAGACGGTTTGGAACTAACTACAGGGTGTAATTTACATTTGATGCTAACAGCGAGAGTTGAGCCGCTGCGTTTTCACTGGACTTATATGGTGATTGCTCAAGTATTTCAGATGATATGATAAAGTGAAAAGGGAGCATAACCAGATTATTTGCAGTTGACAAGCCTGAGGAGTCACATGAAGAGCTCCCACATCCTATGCACTGACGAGTCGGCTTTGAAATGGAAAGAAACTAAACAAATAAGCACCGATATTACATTATAATGGAACGGCATGCGATTAGCTCACCCGTATGGCAGTCTGGAATAACGTCACTATCCCTCCACCTCTGGTGTAGTTTGAACCTCGAGGCCTGCTGATGGCAAACTGTTAAACCGTTTAATAGTCTGGCTTTGGGTGTTTTTCCAACATACCGGATGTATTGACTTTCTTCTCTGTCAAAAATAAGTTTTCACTAAACCACAATGTCATTCGTCAGAGGACTGTGACCTCGCTCTTGCCCATTCAGGTGTGTGGGGTTCTTCAGTGAACGTATCTGCCATGACATACTGTACATTGTTAGTGCAGTTTATTTGACGCTTATCTTCAGCTTTTACCACACATCACCTCAGTTAGAGGCCTGAATGGGTGACATATATGATTGTGGAATTTTGTTTAGTTTTTGCGTCAATGGCCTTGGATGTACAGATTTATTGTTGCCATTTGTTCTTCATGGAAAATGGCCATTACCTCCGTCACATGAGTCTGAAAAAATAAGGATAACAAAACAAAATGACAGGGTTTTATTTTTTCCATTGCTTTGGACTCACTCTGGCTGGTGTTTATCCATGGAAAATGACAATGTTTACTGAAATATAATGTATAAACATTGACACAGATGACATGCCCATAGATCTGCCACTGACCAGAACTTTCTTCTTTTTTTTTAAGGCAATAAAGGTTGTTTGTGTCTAAAAAATAGGGAACCTTAATAAAACCGTTAAATCAAAATGTCGACCGTTTTATTAGTAAAAACAGGTTATCATTGGTTTTATTCAGGAAATGATTTAGTTAAACTATAATCTTGTTCTGTGTCATCGCTGATGAATAAACTGGCGTTGCTGACAGAGGTAGGTAGAGGTGTGTGTGTGTGTGTGTGTGTGTGTGTGTGTGTGTGTGTGTGTGTGTGTGTGTGTGTGTGTGTGTGTGTGTGTGTGTGTGTGTGTGTAACCCTGTAAATTGCCTTTGTAACCCTGTAAATTGCCTTTGTTTACACAATTATTTATACATTTGCTCATGATATAAACATGAAATTAAACACAATTTATCTCATAAGAGAGCCTGAATGCCAAACTAAAAAGATGTAATACTTGAATTGTGGGAGGAAAAGAAAAGAGAAGTATTTGTTCAACCTGAGTAAGACCTGACCAATTCCGTTTACGTGGATAATTTCCCCATTCAGACCAACAACCACCCGCAATGACGACTAAAAATGTAGGTTAACTATCAAGGACTTGTGCATTCATTCTTATTTCAATCAAAGAATAGAATTTTTAAATATTTTGATTGTTATTCTTTTTGTACACCGATTACAGTACACTTCAGCTCAACTGACGCAATCATATGAAGTTACATTTACTACAGAAATACTTTCAATGGCAGTATTAGGTGATACAGTGAGACCAAAATTAAATAAATGATTTAAAATGTGATATATAAGCATTTGAGAAAAAAATCTGTATAGCTAGATATATGTATATTAAGAATATAAAGATGTTTGAATCTTAGCATTTTTATTTTTTTCATTAAATGGGAGCTTAGTTTCCTAATTTCCTCTACACAGAACACTTTGTTTTCATCGATATTAAAGCTGACTCCTGAGAGTTCACCTATCGGTCTGCGGCTGACGTTTGTAATTTCCTGAATTACAGTCAACACAACCCCCTCCGTCACGCTGTGCTGTCCAACCGTTAGTGTAAAAAAAAAAAAAAGAAAGAAAGAAAAAAAAGAAAAAAAAAAAAAGCTCAGATGTTTAGTGATTAGAGGACATGGTGTACCAGCATCTCTCTGTTGACGGTGTTAAATGGAGGAACAGAGACGCATTTCAAGGAAAGATCTTACTAAATAAACCAAATCTCATCAATGAGTCACAGTGAAGTTGGTAGTGCATTCAGTTTACGTATATGGCTGAGTAAGCCCACATCACGGAGGAGCAGGGTTCTCACGTCTTATCGCCTCACATCGCGGCCTGTAAGCAACACATGCCCACATACTTCGCCTTTTACGCAGGTTTTCTTTTAACGACCGGGAGCCCAACGCGGTCAAGATCGGGTCATCAGGATATATATTTGCGGCTTTTGTCAGAATACCAAAGACCCTGACTGGAGCTCTCAAGTCACCATGATCTAATCATCACATAACACACATACTGCATCATCAGGTTAGTCCACAATGTACCTCCCTGTGTCAATAAATGACATATTTGGAAGGTCAATTAACCTCAGAGATAAAAGCCTCTCAGTTTTTCCCTCTGTTCCGTCAGAAGCCCACTTATTATGGATGACGTCGTTATGATTGGGGCTGATCTTAGAGCACAAATTATTGGACTGATGAAGGCAAAACAGAAAGCCAATACATCCTGAGATGGCTAATGTCCGAGAAAGAGCTGAAACTACCGAGGCACAACGCGAGAAGGAGACACACTGGACCGCATACTGCTGCTTTTAAGGCCCCGCAACACAATAACTAAATGCTTGTGAAATTACCAGTGGAACTGCAATGATGAGCCAGTCCCTATTCATCATCAAAAACATTGTTTGACTCGTTATTCGGGAAAAATGACTGTAAACCTCTCTGAATCCAGCTTCTTTATGCCATTAATGTCTGATTTATTTAGTCCTTTATGAGAATTCTTATATTTTGATTATGTAAGACATTTTGAGTTTTAAACCGGAACAGCTAAATCAGTGAGAGAAAAAAATAAAACGACAAAAGGAATGCATTCTTAGAAATTATGATCTTCATCTTTTATTTGACCCCTTCGAAGATCATCACAGTAAATCTATCATGATCTGCATGTTTCATTTGGCACAAGTAACACTGTAAACTGTCCCCACAAAACTATTAGTGGGATTGGAGACTATGACATTCAAACTTTCAAACAAAAACTTTCCAGTCACCAACATGTTGCTTTAACCTCGAAGTCACTACTTTACCAATGGAAACCTTAATATACATTGTCATGCTTAATCTTGACTGGTATTGTGCATTAATGTCATTAAAAAATCCAACTAATCGTCTCAGAAATGAAATGAAAATGAAAAGAAAATGAAAAATAAACCACTAATCTTAAAAAAAAAAAAAAAAAGTTATCAATAATCTCCCCAGATGTTTCAGTGTGTAGTCTTTTCAAAGATTCACAGTGAAAATAAAAATAAATCAGCAGTAGCCCCGAAACACTGTGACCCGAAAGCTATCAGGGGGAAAAATAACCAGTGTGGATTTTGGGTAAATTCAGAGAACGCTGAGTGAAACTCGATGTACATTTCAAGTAATTTTTGGGTTTGGCTGAAAAAGAAAAAAAGGAAAGAGAGAGAAAAAAAAAATCACACTTACACCGCATCATTCTGGGAACACATGCCAAACACGAGTCTGTTGTAATCTACGGTAACTAAAGGTGTTGCACACTGGTGACTAATGCCTCTGTACTTGTGAGCTAAAGAAACCTTCACGCTAGTTAGTCAATCAAGCTATTTCCAGCGGTTGTGAAACGGGTTTCTTTTGATCGCCGCGTCAAGACAATGACACATTGGGACATGAGCCTGAGCACGAGAGGTCATCTCCTGTAACACTGTATTTATCGAGCATGTCACCACTTCCTGTGTGGTACATTTTCCTGTCGTTACCACACGGCTGTGGTCTCTGGGAACACTGAGAACAATCACACTGTGTTTTGACTGATTAGCCAGCGGTGCCGTTTAGTGCAAAAGCAGTTGATCATTTTTGTTATTGATTTATTTGACAATATGTGTGTTCGCTCTGTGATGGACTTGTGAGCTTTCCATCAGCTAGGTGGGTGCAGCTCAATGCCAGTTTATACCGGAAACATGCATCCTGCATGTATCCAAACAGCTTTTCTCTTTCTTACTCGGCTGATACACCCACCAACCAACACTTTAGGCACAAGTGTTCAAGAGCTGAGACGGTCGCATTTCAGGATGACAATTACTTTCGGCAAGTAAACATAGCTAGAACCGTCTAAAATTCAAACTGGGCACCACTAAGATGAAAAAAGTAACTTTTGACATGGCTATCTAGTAACGGCTTGTCTGGGTTCTACTGCAGAATGGATCAATCTCTTTAGGGCCACAGCGAATCTTCTCCTGACAAATACTTCTGGAAAGACAACGCACCATATCTAATAATCTCAGACGGTTCTTCTTGGATATGAAGACTGTCTCAAGAAACTAAAACAGCCTTCAATTACTACATCTCAATCCAAAAAAGCACCAGTAGGATAAGGGAATTGTGTTTTTATATCATGGATGTGCAAGCTGCAACGAGTCCAGTGAACACAATGGCAGATCTTCAGGCGAGACAGTCCAAACCCCTTCAGGCAAAGTGGTCCAAGTACTGTGACTCCAGAGTAAAATTCCAAGTGTCTTCAAGTTAAAACATGCTGAATCAGTTGATCCTTGACTTACGGCCGTCAATTTAATTTCTTCGGAGTACAAAGGTTTCATCCAACCACGGTACAAGACATGTCACGTGAAGACTTACTAAGATCTGATGGGGATTACTGGGGCATTTTTAGACCACGGCAAAGTTGAATACTGACTAGTGGTCAAACTGGTGGTTTTAAACAGTGTTGAAGGGACATATTAGCTGTCACTTGATTCAAAATGGTTTGTTTTGTATATTTTTTTATATCCTATTTATTTTCAATCTTGTGGCTATACTTATCCGACATAATGTTTTAATAAAACATTTAAAAAAGAAAGTGTTGTGCACCTGCATCACCATGACGAACACAATTCTTTGGGGGGGTTTAATCTTTATCATATCATCAAGTTTCATATATTACCTATGGATACGCAGTTTTGCTGTCTGAAAGTTCTGCAGTGGATAATCCTTTTTTTTTTTTTTTTTTTGCCAGAAAACCCCCCCCAAAAAACCCCACTACAGTTTAAAAAAAACACATCTAGTCATAATTAACTCATCACTTTTATGTGTCTGCTTCCTATAACAACAGGTGTGACAGACATTTTACCATCTTCTGCCTCAAGAAAGAAGAGAAACGTGACATATGAAACTCGGCAGTATTTTGCTTCAGATTATCTTGCAAGGTCATGGTTGTGTGCGTCACGTCTATGTAGCGTGAAGGCTTTAACCCAGCGACATCAATCATGACCTTTACCACTTTTGGTAGTTTGGGTTGTTACAACATTAAAATATTATTTGTAAAAACTGTTAAAGATGGACATAATCCATTTAACTGTAGCGCAAAACATGGGAACAATTATGTTTTGGCAGCCTTGGTTGGAAATGTGTTTTAGCACCAAGTATATCAACAGCATGAAGTTAAAAAGAGGATGTTTGGGTGCTCCATTTTTACAGTTTTTTCAGCTGAATTCTCTTCCTACTGTGACTTTGATTTGAACCCAGGGCCCACACACTCGCACTGAAAACTTAAGCAGCTGCACAATCAGGATTTATGTGGAATGACACTTCATCCTGGGTTATTTGCATGCAGTTACCAAGGCGTGTCCAGTCCTGCTGTTCCAGTATTCAAGCATTAGATGCTACATATACTTACAGTCTATTGTTCTCTTAATATTTTGTGAGGATGACGACCACATTCTAAGCCACTACTGGTTTTTCCTGTGTAATTCCGGTAAACCTAGCCCAGATCACCAGATGTGTTAGGCAACACCACCATGTCTGACCCAGTAACCCTAACCTAGTGAGTGTCAGGTGACTTCCCTCTACCAGAGAAGTCAATTGGATGTGTTTTTACAACATATTTTCTTGTCCTTTTCACCTTTGAGGAGTAAACTTGATCAAATTAGATAACTGGAAGGTTGAAATTTTAGTTATTTTTTTATTAAAACATGCTTTTCCAAGCATAAGTATGGGGTAAGAAGGCTATTTAATTGACATGGTTGATGGCGAAAGATAGGCTGGTCTATTTCAGAAACTACTGATCTGGCATTTTGACATACAGCCATCTCTTGGATTTACGGAGAATGGCCCAAACAAAATATCTTCTGAGCAGCAGTTCCTGGGCAAAAAGCCCAGGCGAAAGGTTAGACTATTTTGAAATGACAGAAAGGCTCAAATAAACACTTGTAACAACCAAAGTGTAAAAAAAACCTACTCTGAGCACACAGCTCATTAAACCTTGACGCGTATGGGCTAATGTGGAATATCACACCAGTTGCCACTTCCTGTCAGCAAAGAACTGAAAAGTGGCAATTTAGTTTGCATAAACGCACTAAAATTATACCACAGAAAATTGGAAAAAGACTCTGTTCTGATGAGTTTAGAGTCAGAGCATTCGGATGAGAAACTAATAATTTGGTATAATCTCATTGAAAGCATGGATCCATCCTGCTATGTGTGTGTAATGGGTCAGTTCAATGTCAATGCCTATCTGATGATTGTTGGCATTGTTTGATCTTTATACTCAAAGTGCCTCCATCCTCACTAGAGAAAAGTCATTTGGTCTGCACCTAAAGAGGAGATTCATATCATGAAAGTTGATAAATCTATAGCAAATGTGCGATGCGAGCACATCAATACTGAATGAAAACTTTCAGGAATTTCAACCTCGGGTCATATGTAGCACGGAATCTGACATTCAACCATAAATTACCAGAACATGTGGCAAGAGTTTGGGGAGGAGAAGCTTCATGGTTTGAGCTGAACTGTGAAGAAGGGCTCATCGTCCCACACTGTGAGGACCCATGACCTCTGACCCCTACACTGCGGTGATGGTGGGATGGGTAGACCCGCGCATGCGCAGGTGGGGAGCCGCACATAAACTCTTGAGAGCATACCTGAGCATCACCTCCATCCACCCACACTCAACCGAAAAAAAGAAGAAAAAGAGAGGAAAAAAAAAACCTCTCAGACAATGGAGACCATTCATAGCAGCCGTGAAACTCTACACAGTTACAACTTTGAGTGGCTCATTAGCAGGCGATGCTGGAGCCGTCGTTAATTCAGACTGCAAACCGCCGCCTCTCCGCGGAGCACAAAGACAGGGAAGACGAGTACTCACCTCCTCACATCGAACGGCATGGCGTTAGTGCGTTTGACAGCAAGGTTTTAGCGAACAGAGCTGCAAACAACGAGCGGCCACACGGCTCCCTTCAACACTACCGGTTGTTCATCGGTACCGGGCTGACGTCAGCTTAGGACGCTTTGCAGAATGTGATTGGCTGAGAGCGCCTGTGATTCTCCTTCCTCCGCGAGCGCATCATCAGCAGAGCCGGAGCAGGATGTGACCTGAGAGGAGGAGGATGTACACAGGAGAAACCACCAAAAATCATATAACAGAAAGACAGATCATCAAAATGTAAATGTCAAACATCCTCATGTATAAAATCATAAAATAAAATAATAAATAAATAAAATCATATTTTTGGATTAAATAATAGCAAGGATGTGACGTCAGACAGGAGGCTGCACACTCACAAATACACAAAATATCGTGAGGCATCTTATGGTGTTAATTCATTCCGACTATTGTGTTGTGTTGTGATTTAACCTGGATTTAGCCTGCATTATTTTGTTCTTTACAAATTGAACACATATAAGGTTTGCCCTCTCTAGCAAAGCCAACCGAATACAATGAATTATTTTTTTCTGAATTTAAGTAAACTTAAGTTAGTGCCACTATTTGACATTTTTTCATATCATACTTTCATCAGTTTTTTTCTTCACCTGACTTTGTTGATCACAGCTACATTCAAGTCTAACAGTACATTTTTAAATGGTATTTTTTTTAATACCTGCTCGTGCTTAAAATAAAGCAGCAGGGAAAAAATGCAGGCAAATACAAAAGCAAGACATACGGAATAGGCAAGACAGAATTGGTAAAACAACACTGGGATGTTAAAAAAGTAGTAGCAATCATTTTTTAAAAGCCAACAAAATGCAATCAAAATTTCATTAATACACTGAAGTCCAAGAGCACAACAACAGATTAACACAAACTGACAGAAATATCGTCAAATAAGTGGCTTTATAGAAACTACACCATCAAATCAGTAAATCATGTCGTTTGATAATATGCAAATAGATAATGTATGTGCTCTTATACATGTGTCCATACATGAAAGAGAAACTTTTCTGGAATGTGAACTTGATATTTCATTTCTATTTATTGACTACAATGTGGCAGCATCAACCACAGTAAAATAACTATACTGACTTTAGTTGAAACGATGTTCCAGTAGTTATTTCTAATCTTCCTGAATTAGTCTGTTTTTCAGTTCAATTTCAATTAATCTTTATTTTTATAGCGTCGAATACAACAAAGTAATTTCAAGGCCCTTTAGAAAACAGTCTATTATTGTGATTAGCATTTTGAAAAAAATCACAAACATAGAAATGGCAATACTTGGTTTAAATATATAAAATTATGGCCTGGATGAACTCACTGAATAGAAATAAATGTTCTCATGACTATTCTGTTAAAATGTCATTCTGTTTACATATGAGGGTGTTTAAGCCCATTTAAGAGCGTTATGTCAGGTTTTGCTGTAACTGAAAAAAAACAAAAACAAAACATATACTAGAAAAACTCCATAAACTCCCTCTGATGAGGACTTTTCCCATCGCAGCATTTTTTGGTCTGCCGTCACTGGTATTTACATGAAACAAAATATATTTGCCACAAATACCCATAAAAAAGACACTGGATAAATCCTGTGTTTTCCCAGTGATGGCTAAGCCGTTGCCCGTAGTGACAATGACAGTAAACAGGCCGCAATAACTGCAAGCGACAGCGAGGCTTTGTCATCCTCTGTTTCACTTCTCTTTCTGGATGACAGTTATGGTTTGTTACTGGTCCTAATTATGGGAATCAAAAACAGAGCAGCAACTCCGTGGCTATTTTCAGAGCTTGGTTTTAATGTTCTGGCAGCGGCGGTGCAGATGTTACCATGTGGATCCCGGAAGACATTTGCACAGATAAATGTCACCCTGAGAAGTAAAGTTTTCCTTGTTGAAACACTGGTATCGTGACAAGAGGGAAGTTTTATACATATGGAATCAGTAGGTCACATTTCATATAACATTTTAAAAAAGTCATTATACTGGAAAGCAATGAAAGGGCTTTGAAAAGCAAGTAGAGCTGCTTCCCTGAGTCACCTTTCTAGCAGCTGTCTCTGTTTGTCTCTTCATCAGACGTCTCACGTCTTTCGTAACCCCGCCGCTTCATAGCTTGAGGGGAGACGCATTCGAACAAAATGTTTGGGTACAGACTGTTTTCAGAGCCCGTTTGACCTACCTCCTCCATATAGTGTGTAACATTCTTGCTTTGTGGCATGTGCCTCACAGTTGACTCATCTCACGGGAGTGTGAGGTTAAACCGGCAAAAAGTTTTTTGCACTCTGTTGTGATTGGTTCAGTTTCTGTGCTTTGAGCTAACCCCCCCCCCCCCCCCCCCCCCCCCCTCTCTTCCTGTCTCACATAACACATCCATTTTCCTTTTGCTTGAAGTAAAACACCAAAAACAAACCAGTGTTGATGTGGATTTACCCGGGGCAGAAAGTTCACTCTCGTTCGGGGTTACAGTAAAGTGAGAATGACATCAAGGCCTACAATAATGTCAGCCTGATCCAATGAAGATGGAAACAGTATAACGTATACACATGTATAGAATATGCATTATCCAGTTGGTCAGCAGAACATAAACACATCCCTAGTTCAGAGTTCAGCCATTTTTGCAATCTTTACGTGTCCTGTTCAATAATAAAGACCATAGAAACGGTCACTGAAGAAAAAAATGTTTGTCATCCAAATAAGAATTGTAAATATGATTCCTATAACGTATATCTTAATGGACTGGTTATTTCAATCAAAACAATTGTGCCTACTGTGTTCTTTGTAAGTGTTTGCTTTTGCACACAACCTATTTTCTGAACATGTTTCATAACAACACAACATCGGTGTGTCATACTGTGACTGTCAAAACAAAAGGATTGAACACGCCCTCTTCAACAGATGAATAGTGTCCATCCATAATGGTTCCTTTTTATGAGACAGCAGCATTGCTCAGAAAGAATGAAAAGGGTTTTCCCAATAATGTTTCCTTTATATATATATATATAGTCAAGCTCTGATCACGTTTGGGAAAATATACACCTCATCCATCTGCTCAACCAGGGTCATGTACAAAGCAGGTCTCCATCTGCTGTTGTCTTCCTGGTATTCCTCTGTTTTGTTTCTCCGCGTGTGGAAATTTACTGGACTTCAGATTTCTATACAGTGATTAACTTTTATGGTTGGCCTTTGCTCTCGGGGCATTGAACACTATGTACCGCTGCCTAATAAAAACAAAGAATAAACTTTTATGGCACCCATGGCAGATATTTACTTATTATCTTGTTATTTGTCAACTCTCAGGTGAAGAGGCAAAATAGGAATCTAATTAAACACTAACATCATGGAAATTTTGCCAAATTCCTTAATTGCGGACATATTACTAATTCACATAGATGGCTAAAACTGTCAATCATAAGATTGACAATGATTATATAACTAAAGCTGTCATTGAACTGGTGATTGTCATCAGTAAAAAGGAAACGACTGAATGAATCCTATTTTGAGGTAAAAACAAAAATACAATTCGCCTGATAAAAAATATATAAAACACATGGCCGTGTTGATATAAATGTGACATACACTTGCTCTTAGCACATGGAGAACAAGTCATTCTGACGCAATCCTAACATGTGCACTATTCTAGTGTCTGTTGACTTCTGTCATCAATACGAAGTGGGTGTTTTTTCATGATTTCTGGACAGAGAGACCGTATGACTAACTGGTTGAAACCAGTTTACTATCCGTTTTGTAATTATGAGGTGAGTAAGACTACACATTGAGACACTGGTTTAAAATAAAGCCAAATTCGGAGAAGCTATATTGGATATTTTCTACAACTTTCTGGTAAATACAGTGAAGTGTAAAGATATTATGGCACCACAAATTGTATGGTAATAACCATGACTAGCAGTAAAGTCTGTCAAATTTCCTCTTTGTTATGACACAATAAAGATAAAGAACTGTAGTGGAGGGTTCAGTTACAGTTAAACATTAAATCTTAGAGTACCAATTATCTCAACAACATTTGACAGAATGATTTTTGATATAACTCTATCTATCTATCTATCTATCTATCTATCTATCTATCTATCTATCTATCTATCTATCTATCTATCTATCTATCTATATTTGAAAAAATTATTTGTCATATTATTAAGAACTTTTAAGAATTAGGAGTTGAATTAAAAGTGAAAGAAAGAAAGAAAGAAAGAAAGAAAGAAAGAAAGAAAGAAAGAAAGAAAAAAAGAAAGAAAGAAAGAAAGAAAGAACTCCAGCTACTACTCCTGTTGAAGTGGTGGCCACCGCGTGCCCGCGTACGTGCGGTACGTTTGTACAGAAATGTCCCGCGTGTGCACGCGGGGCGGTCGTGATGACGTGGGCCGCGTTGGCAGTACGCCAGGGAGGGGCGGCCCTTTGACGTCAGAGGACTCTCATTCACAAGTTGGTTTATAAGCGCTTTTCAAAGCGCCCACGAGCAGAAGCTACTCACTGTCAAATTGTGTATTTATAACTTTAAGAAAAGGACCGCTTCTACCGGATACACTAAATAAGAAGAACGGACCAGCTTAAATTGTCTTAAAACTACTTGTTTGTTTTTGGTTTTTTAAATTGTTTTTATTTTGTTTTTAACTTTTTAAAACAAGCCTTCCGGAACAAAGGACTCGCGCTTCAAACATAAGTTTGTGATATTGGAAGAGAGGGTTTTTTTTTTCTACAACTTTATGTTGGAATTAACATTTCTAACCAGCCGTACTACTATGGTCATAATGGAGGTTCCCACCATCGACTGTGCGTCCCTCTGTGGCTTGCTGGAGGGCGACGTCCCGGGCTGCCTGGTGCTGGACTGTCGCTCCTTCCTCTCCTTCAACTCGTCCCACATCTCGGGCTCCACCAACGTGCGCTTCAGCACCATCGTGCGCCGGCGGGCCAGAGGCGGGCTGGGGCTGGAGCACATAGTCCCCAACGAGGACACCCGGACCCGGCTGCTGTCCGGGGAGTATCAGTCCGTGGTGCTGCTGGACGACCGCAGTTTGGACTTAAGCCAGGCGAAGAAGGACGGCACCCTGATGCTGGCTGTCACTGCCCTGTGCCGGGACCGCTGTGGAGAGAGAGTCTATATTCTAAAAGGTGAGAAAAAAAACTATTTTTTAAATGTTTTTTTTTTTTTTTTTTAAATGTTTGTTTTTTTGGGGGGTTTTTTTACGTTGTGTTTCCTAACAACGGGGCAACAAATGCAGTTTCCAGCTGTCACCATACCAGCTGGTGCTGGGGTAAACAATGCTCCAAAATAGCCCCCATGAGCAGTTGTTCTTTATTTAGAGACACCTTTAAAAAAAAAAAAAAAAAAAAAAAAAAGCTGTTGAGTTTGTGTGGCTCTGATCACTGTGTATTTTTGAATCTGTTCCAGGTGGATTTGAAACATTTTCCTCAGAGTATCCAGAGATGTGTACCAAACCTTCTCTTCCTCAAGGTCTGAGTTTGCCTCTGAACTCCAGCCATCCTGGGAGTGCAGACCCAAACTGCAGTCCATGCAATACACCATTATACGACCAGGTATGTACGCTGATATGTGCTTGAACAACTTCAGAAACAATACACGCTCATACGTCGTGCTGTGATGCTCTACATGGGACTCAGTGGTGTGTTTCTTTTTTTTAAATGATCTAGGGGGGTCCAGTGGAGATCTTGCCTTTCTTGTACCTTGGTAGTGCCTACCATGCATCCAGAAAAGACATGCTGGATATGTTGGGGATCACCGCTCTGATCAACGTCTCTGCCAACTGCCCCAACCACTTTGAGGACTCCTTCCTGTACAAGAGCATCCCCGTGGAGGACAACCACAAAGCCGATATCAGCTCGTGGTTCAACGAGGCGATTGAGTTTATCGGTGAGCACATGCACCATCTTGTCTCCCTCAACTGTTAACCATGAGCGCCTGTCACAGCTGTTACCTCATAGCCCGTTGGTGGGAAGCAACACATACACCCAGCCCCCCCTCTTCCTCAGCTTCTCTCTTTGACTGCTGGATTTAAATTTTAAAAAGTTCCCTCCAAAACCGACCAGCTGGCTCAACACAGGCTCCTGTCCGCACAATAATGGGGGTTACATCATCACCGGCCCTCAGGCGTACTTAAAAGAAAGACTACCTCCCCCTTTTTAATGAATTGCGAGGCGGCAGCTCCAAACTAGTTTTGTAGTAGGTTGGCTGGCTGTGGTGAATAGCACCCTCCACACCACTCTTTGTTCTGACCAAACAAAAGGCAATTTCTCCTCATTCACTGTCAGCCTCCGTCCCAGATCAATACCCCCAGTGGGGGTTTGTTCCCCTTCTTTGTCCGTTCAGTCCGCCTCCCTTGGGAATCACCCCCACAAACTCACAGCCCGCACTGCTATTAACTGTCTTTCCTGTGTCTTAATGAGAGCTATTCAATTCAAAAAGAAACTGAAAGTGTTGCAAAGATTTCTGGGCGTGATGGTTTCCTGTGACAGGCTGCGTTTTACCTTCAGTTCCACATTTGTCACCTCGTTGACGCGAGCTGAGCAGTAATTTTGCTTTCTCTTTCCTCGCAGACTCGGTGAGAAATAAAGGAGGTCGTGTGTTTGTGCACTGTCAAGCTGGTATTTCCCGCTCCGCCACCATCTGCCTAGCATACCTCATGCGGACCAACCGTGTGAAGCTGGACGAGGCCTTTGAGTTTGTCAAGCAGCGCCGCAGCATCATTTCCCCCAACTTCAGCTTCATGGGTCAGCTCCTTCAGTTCGAGTCCCAGGTCCTGGCAACCTCCACCTGTTCCTCGGAGGCGGGAAGCCCCGCCATCGGCAACAGCAACACGGTGTTCAACTTCCCCGTCTCCATCCCCGTGCACAGCTCGACGAGTCAGCTCTCATTCCTCCACAGTCCCATCACCACCTCCCCGAGCTGCTGAAAAGACTATGGACCTGAGGTGCAACGCTCAAAGGACTGTGCTGAGCACTTCACAAATCACGGTCCTGAATGTTATCCATCGCCGGTGATGCTGGTATCACCGAACAGAATGGGTACTATTGTTTGGGTCAGTTCATTTGACTCTTGTGATCCGCAGGCCAAACCTTACTAATTGGCCTGGTTATTTCAAAGGGAGATTCGATGATTACCATCGGGCAGTATTGATAGTAAACCTCCCAAATGTGAAAGTCATTCACATTTTCAATCCTAAGTGACTCGCGAAAGAGTTGAGAAGTTAATGGAGGTTAGTCACGCGTAGGAATTATCCTGAATAATCTTTATTCAGAGGACTGATGTTTCTTTTTTAATGAAGGCAACTGCTTTTGATAATCACAATCATTTTTGAGCAAACTGAATGGAGAGGGCTAACAGTTGTCTCAGGAATCCTCTTAAATGTCCTTTTCGCTTTCTGCACTGGTCAAGGAAAGCATGTATTGTGAAACATGGCATGGAAGTTACACCCTTGTTTGAAGAACAATGAATGTATCCCTCTCCTCAGAGGAGACGTGGCAGGAGTCTTCATGTTCAGTTTTTGAGCGGAAAAGGTTGCCAATTCAAAAAGCAAAATACCTTTCAAGACACCATGAAACCCTGACGATCCCGACAGATTGGGGAAGCCGACCAGAAAATACCTCATATTTCCGTACTGTGTACTGCAGCGCTGAGATGGACAGAAGCCCCCCCCCCCCCCCCCAAAAAAAAAGACTAAATCCGGGGCCACACAGTCCTCTTTGACTGCATTCTGACATATTTATTGACTAAAGTAATATATTTGTTATCATATCTATTTTTGCAAATGTTTGTTTAAATGTTGTTTTTATACTGCTGAATAAATCTCATTTGTTTTTTTCGTACTCATTTGGAGATCTGCTCTTTTCTTCTTGCTTCAACAAAACAACAAAAACCTGAATAGAGATTTGCATGTCTCAACTGCATGCAAATAAAGAAGGTGGGGATAGGTTTAGTTTTACAATGAACATGATTTTAAACACAATACAAACAAAAAAACCCTGTTTAGCATTAAGACTAACTTGTGAGATCAACACACTTGAAATTCTGAAAATAAAAATAAAGTCATAAGTCAATGTAATGTAAATGGTTAGCAATACAATCGTGGACCATAAGTTTTTACTGTTGTGAAGTATAAAATACTGTACATTGCCATAGAAATCACTTCTACTAAACCAAACACAATAGAAATAGCAGCTTTGCCTCTGGAAATACTTGCTATGTGAACAATAAAGTGACCTAATTGTTTAACTTAAAAAAAAAAATCTTTTTTTAACGTATTGACTATTAACCATGATGCGTTTAGAAACTAAAGAGGAAAAGGTGTATTTATGATCCACAAAAACAAAGTCAACGGGGATCAATCATCTGGATTGTCACAAGACTCTCTTGGACCCTCCATTCTGCGTTCGATGTGATGGAATCCGATCATATATCTGCATGGGGACCCAAACAAGAGGCATGATGTCATGGCGTCAGCCATCGCTTGGGCCGCACTCCAAGGCCAGGGCAACAGCAGGAGGCTTAAAGAATCAGCCAAGGAGCCCTCCCTCCGCGGCCACAATAGGAGCAGCTGCAAGGCGTTTGGGAAAAGTGCGACAACTAAAGCGTATTCAGGGCTCAGTCAAGCACCGGCCTTGTGTCCTTGGCCTCGCGCGATAATGAGGAGGTGGGGAAAGAGATAGCCGTGAAAGGGAAAGGAATATGTTTGGCTTGCAAATGAGTCAAAACATTGGCTGTGACCCATGGCGGGGTGTGAGAAAAGAGGGACCAAGCTTCCTTTGGATGGGATCGTGACGACGCTCTCGAAGCTAATAATGGAAAATAAGTCTGCTTATAAAGCTCAGGGGGAAATAAAACACTAAAACGTTGGTAATGCTTTGAAAATATATGTACAGTTTGTAGTACTCTTCTTCATGAAGGAGGGATTTTAAAAATCAAGAAAAAAAAAAAAGAACATTAGTAAAGGCTCCTTCAATCATTACCTCACCAGCTCCGTCAGACAAGCTGTGATTTTAGTGACATATGTGCAGCCCACCCCTTACCCTAACCCCCCCCCCCTCGACCCCGATCCCCAAGACACCCCGCCTGCCATTGTGTCGTGAGGTTTCCTGCAGTTGTGAGGGAGGTGGTGGTGTTTGTGTGTCTGTCCGTGTCTTTAAAGTCGTCGGGCCTCTTCTATGATCTGATGCGGATGTTCTTAAATTGGGCTTTTTCAAAGTGTGGGGCCGCTTGGGGAGGGGGCGCCAGACAGAATCCAAGGGGCATTTCATTTTTCCCACCACGATTACGCTCCCTTCTAATTGATTTAGACAAGTAAATCATTAAAGCAACATTGTCAACGACATCTTTTATATGTGAAATATAGGTAAAATAAAACATTATTGAGTAATGTTTACTTCTTTATGTTAAAAGTAAACATTATTTAACGACTGCAAATTTAAAAGTTATGATTGTTGCAGGCAACATGCATATGTATATATATATATATATATATATATAAAATAGCATTATTTCCCCATACTTTAAACAAAACAGCTCCCAGGAAAGGAAAGAAACAGACAAACAACATGTGTATTTAATACAATTTATTGGAAATTCAAACCTTACCTGATCCCTTTGAAGGCTTCAAATGTTCAACTCTGTTTCTGTGACTCTGACGCCTGCATTTCTTGACATTATCCTCCAACATTCAGTCATCGGTCGGACGAAGCTGACTCTAACGTCATCTGTCATTTTCACCAAGTTGTCAATTGGCTCTCTCATTTAGCAACTGAGCTCTGACTCAACTTCAAAGTCATTTTAATTAACACAATCCTATGAAAACGATGGTTATATAAGAGAAACTGCTGCCAGGACAGGAAGAGGCAGAAGCCCACCCCTCCCGGTTATATCAGTCGGTTCAGACCCAGTCTGTGCGACTTGATGGTGCTCTGTTAGTTTCATACCATTCCAAATCATTTATCAAACAGTGACTGACAATTCTGTATCGCCTTTAATTCTCATCTGAGGTTACAGTCTCAGATAAATTGGTAGTAAGTAAAATAACTTATTTTTCCTGAACTCACTCCATGCTGTTTAAGTTTGTCAACAACAACAACAACAAAAAAGACTATGGTAGAAACACCCATCGTATAAATGTGTTTTATAGGGTCGAGGGTGATTAGCAATATGAGCTACATAATTCACACCCCGGACAGGTAACTTCACACAACTCACACAGAAAGACACAAACAGACAATTTAGTTACATGAATTCACACTCAGCTATTTTTATCCACGACACAGCAGCTGTTTGAGGTTAATGTACATACTGTGTAGTTGAGACCTGTGTTATTTGTTGCATGATCACAGTCTATTATTTGTATTACATGTTAACAGCGTCAATGAAACGAAGACTGACACATCCTGATGGACTGAAACTCACAATCTACTGAGGACAATGTCTCTGCTCAGCCAAGAGACTCTGTATCTCAGGGTTTATGTTACTGAATATTAAAAAAAATAAAAAATACAAACAGATCAAGAAAATAAATGGTAAAACCTTCACTACAGGTCAGATCATATCAGGAAAGTCGCATGCAGAAAAGTCGGCGAGGCAGATTGTTTTCCAATCCCGATGTCATCAGCTAGATCCCCCATCTCATCCTCTTCATGTGTTGGGTTGTATTAGGGCAGGACACCGAACCTCAGGTTATCTCAATGGCTTGTGGGAACCTTGAACGTTATAATAACGCATAGACCAGCTGCACATTTAAAAACCTTTAATTCCACTTTTTTAAAATTTATAGCACATTTGGTTGTCCTTCCCAGTTATTGGACCACTTATGCCACCCAACAGAAGCCCTCTATAATCGTTCCCTGCTGATTCATTCTGCCTTCTAGTTTACGCCTCGACACCTTGGAACTGGATTACGTCTCTCACACAGGCACACAAACACAATATCCTCAGTGAGGAGATTTAGTCCACACATTGATGTCATGGCAGAATACGCACCTGGAGTAAATCTTTAAGAGGATTGTAACAGTGACTGACGCTCCAGTAACATCCTGTAGCTGAAGCAGCTGGAGAACTGAGGTGGCTCCTTCTAATCTCTACATCTACTCAGCCTCAACCTGGCGTGCACAATCTACCGGAAACTGAGCAGAAACACGGGACGTTAATGCAAAAGAGTTTAAATTGAGATGTTTCTCGTATGTACAAAATAAACTTCCAGTTGGACTTTTTGTTAAAGTTCCTCCAAATAAAAGAATCTAAAACGTTGGCGTCAGCTTTCTACGTTTTCGTTGCGTGACAAGAGCAGATGAGGGCAGATCCGTGATACGATATCACTAAAAGGTATGTCAGGACACGCAAAGAAGTGTTTCGTCCTCTCCAGAAGTTTCCCCTTCCTTTGACAACCTGTTTGTATTAATATCACAATGTAACATTAGCATATAGTCTAGGCACTGTTTGTAATAAGTATATATTTTCCAATGTGTTTGAGATATTTGTGCTGGTCCAGGTAAGAAAAGGAAAAAAAGAAAAGAAAAGAAAAGAAAAGAAAAGAAAAGAAAAGAAAAGAACAAACGAGGTAACGCAGCAAAACAAAACAAAAAGCTCAATATACGTTTGAGTGACGGCAGATGTAAGTCGGCCATTAGTCTTTTCTGCGGCCCCATTCAGCCTGCAGACACTAAACCGGGTCAGTATTTTTCCACTCGCTGGAGATGCGGGGTTGTGTTCACAAGCAGAAGCAAGATCCTGTGTGGAGTATTCGAGGAATGTTTGGCATCTTCTACTGGCTGCACTTTGAATGATGTCACTCCCCGAGAGCACACGTACGTATGTGCACACATGAATAACAAAGCTGCAGGAATATGCCAAACTTGATTCAACTCTTCCATCACATTTTGGATCTATGGCAGCATTTTTTAGATAGGAAGTGAATGTTTCCGAGGACAGCTATCTCAACGATGTCATAACTCATATGAAAGAAATTAAAAACAGGCCTGCCCCGGTGAAACAAAGAGCAGCACGTCTACTAGGCCCACTGACATGAGTGATCAGGACAAACAAGCTCGGGAGAGAATCGGCTATATCTGCTCAAATAAGGCAGCGATATCAAAGAGCATAAATCATGCTTAGGAATCAAGACGGCCCTGGGCGAAGGCATGGGACTTCCTGAGTCTAGACCCTGACCCTTTTCAACACATTTGCACACAGAGGTTGGCTTATGAACTGCAGCAGTTCCCACATGACTAGAAAGTGATGACAACTCATATGGTGTTGTATTACTCGGGGCATTACTGCAGCTGTCGGTTCTTGTGTGAAAGGAGAGGAGAAAACTCTTGCTGGTAAACAAAAATGGGGCTCAAGCTTTGATTTAAGCAAAGAAACATATGTGTTGGCATTGCGTGGAAAAATAAAACAAAAAAAAAAACACAAAGGGAATTATAATATATGATAAACGCAGAATGTGTTGTGTTCTGTGTGGCTGCAGGTGGAGCAATAGTCGAGGGACGACAAAAGGCTCAGAAACGTGTAAATCAAATCACAAGTATGGCCGAGGCCAGGCTGCAGTACGAGGCAGGATCTCCAACAAGGATCTATTGACAGGAACCGCTCCACCCTGGTTTATTGTGTGTGAGCGCCCTCTATAGGAACAAAGTGCACACAGAAAAGAAAGCGCATAAATAGCTCCCCGTGGCCTTCCAAGTATTTAAGCAGGGCAGTTGTTCCTTATGGCTCGATCAACTCGCCCTGTCCATAAAGTGAAAGTAATCCAATTCTCAAAGGCTCAGTTGTTTTCACACAAGTGTTTGTGAAATATTCACGATGGGAGCTTACAGTCAAACACAAAGGCGCTTAGCACAAGTACGACTCGGGGGGAATGGCATAATAAAACGACTCCTAATGCTTCTCTTCGGCAACCATTTACATGCAAAACACAATTTAGCAAACACCCCGAGGTCCTATTGATGGAAGCTGCTGAGGTAAGCTGGATGAGTGGAGAGGTTTAATGGACTGCTATTGGTCAGAGAGAGTACTTTCAAATTCAAACGGTAGATTTTTGACCAGGTCTGTTAATGAGTAACTTTGTTGATGGAGGTACTCAGACGAGGTTTTTAGAGGGCAAAGGGAGCATCTGAGAATTTGAATTCTTTCAAGTTAATCATTTACTTTTGTTCTAAACTGCAACACTGACATGAAAGCAACATAAGAATCATTCAAACTATGAGATTAATCAATCCTTCTTTGGATTTACAGTGTCAAAACATGGTTTGGCAAGTTTTTGTGGGTGTTCACAGTTAATATATCGGCTTACACGGACTTTATTTTTGCCATGGAAGGAAAATAAAAAGCAGACTTAGCAACTGTTGATGAGTTGTTAGGTTTGGTCTTGGTCCCATGATGTCAAAATCTGAAGAGTGTGGTGAGGGGAGCTGTTTGAATACCAGTTCCAAATGAGCTGGGAAATTTATTGGTGGATTTATGGATCAAACACCTGTTCTGAATTCTGCCGTTAAGTTCCTGAAAGAAGCACTGAAACGTTGAAGAGTTGCACATGTGCATGAAATTTCACCCGAAAGCAGAACATCCCTCACATTTTGTGAGTGGTTTATTTCACGTCTTATATCTTAAAAACATCTATAACCCGTAAAAGATTGGAGATCAGTAAAAGGTTGTGCATTAATATTTGTTTGACGCTCTGTTGACTGCTGTTGTCGAACAAAAACAATTGTTATTTAAAAAAAATGTACAACCAATATGATATTTTCTGGGTTTTTATACAGTATGTACATTGCTTATAATCTAATACAGTGTCACGGGGCATCCATTCCTATAATTCTTGCAAATTCTACAAATCGTGTACAATCACCACTTTAAGGGAATTTAGCAGGTTTACAAATGTGGTCATTTGCCTGATAAAATATCAACAATCAGTTACTTGAGTGTTCAATTTCTACTACTTTGTCATTGCACTCCTCTACATTCTGCTTTACTTATATACCCTGAACAGTTATTTTGAATAAACCGATGAAAATATATGAAAGAAACATGCAGTTTGATCAACTTTGATGTATCATGAACTACTCCAAGAAATATTGAGCTCCAGCTTGAACAGTGATATTGACTACTTGAAGACTGCGTTACCGATATACTTAACTGTACGCTCTGTGGTGTTCACCTGTGATGGTGTGCTCACTGTGTCTCAGGGGTCGAAAATTGAAGTGGCAAATGTGATTTCAACCTCCATTCATTTCACAGCGGACACCTGTGCTCTCCCCGATGTCACATGTCAAAAGCCTCATTGACCACAGGGTAGTGTGGCAGCTGTCTTTTTTTTATTTTTATAAAAGCGGTAAAAGATATAGATTGGATCATCTCAGGCTTGTAAAAGCATTGCTTCAGGAATGGCTAAACTATTTATTCTGCTTTGTCCTTCTTCTATTCTTTTTCTTTTTTCTTTTTTGCCAGTGCATGGTAACCAAAGGCTATGGGTAAATTTCCACAGCAAACACCAGAGCTGCATGTTGGCGCTCACCTCTCAAGGACAAGATCAGTAGTCGTACGCCCACTTCCCCTTTTTAGAAACTGCAGTGTGGGCTGCAGTGACATGTGTTAATGGTCCACACACACACACACACACACACACACACACACACACACACACACACACACACACACACACACACACACACACACACACACACACACACACACACACACACACACACACACACAATGCAAACATCTCTCCGCTCTCAGCCTCTGCAGGCTGAATTCCATTGGATAAACAACAATGGCCACGTGCTCATGTTTACATATCTTCAAATTTCAGGCGGGATTTATATTTTGGTACAAAAAGAGCTCCAAATAAAATCCACTTTCACACTACTGAGAAAGTACCAACAGAAAGAGACCAGACACACAGGGAAAACCCTCAGTTTAACTGTTTTTTTTAACTTAGTTTGTGCAGTTGTTGAAGTGGAAACACAATGGGAGGCAGCCAGTCTTCAAACCCATGCATTCCCTTTGGTTTGAACAGCCTGCAGCTTCCCAACAAGGAAAAGAAAAATAAGACAGGGGGTAAGAAAAATCCTATTGTTTTCTATTTCATATGTGTCTTTTTTTTTTTTTTTTACACTAAAGCCGGCTACAAATTATAAATACAGTGTTCAACAGCAGAAGAGAGTTTATTTAATGAGCATATCTAAGATTTTTAAGTTCATTTTTTAAAAATTGTGTTGTGAAATTCAGATGTATTTTGCAAGATTTGTTTCTAAGACTAAGAATGAATCTTACTTAATCTTAACAATCATTCTTTGTATTTTTTTCTCTATCTATCTGGGTGACAGTGCTCAGACTGCCACCGCCGCGAAATGGATAGGATGGATGGATGGATGGATGGATGGATGGATGGATGGATGGATGGATGGATGGATGGATGGATGGATGGATGGATGCCTTTTTCGTCTTACATTTATTGCTTTGTCCTTTCTTGTTTGGTGTAAATATCACATAGTTGAATTGTATTATCTGCATGAAAGACTCTAAATCGATATATAAAGTTTAGATGTTACTTTACATGAATAACCCTCTGGATGTATAAACTCATGATAGGAAAAAAGAAAAACACGGAACAAAATAAATAGCATGAACAACTACAAACAGACTGAAAATGCTAAAACATCCCACATAGGCTGAAGTTGATGTTACGGACAGTGGGACTGTCAGGAGGACTGAGTCAGCCCAGGTGTGATGTGGTACTTTTCCTCCAGGAAACACAAACGCTGCTCTTCAGCAGAGACACAACAGATTACTCGAGTCCAGCAGCCACTCTGCCTTCAACAGCAACACCCCGGAACCTGAATGAATTTAACTTTAGCATTACTATTTTCCAAATGTCGATCAAACTCATTACAGTCCAGAAAAAAGGCATATTTTCCACTCATTCATAATATTTAGGACTAAACATATTTTTCACTAAACTTTCTACTAAAAAACAAAAACAAAAACAAAACAAAAAATTAATAATGGTTTAAAAATCCATCCATCCATCCACAGAGAGAATATACTGGGTTTGAGTTTCTGAGTTTGCACATACTCCCTGTGCATGTGTGGGTTTTCTCTTTGTACTCATGTTTCCCTCCACAGTCCACAAACATGTGTTTCAGGTTAATCGGTGACTCAAAATTGCCTGTAAGTGTGGATGTGGGTTTGTACATTATCTCTGTGCCTGTGTGGGATCTCTGGGAACTCCTGCGCTCTCTAATCCACAAACATGCTTATTATGGTAACTGGTGACAACAAACTCTGTGACCTGGTGACCTGTCCTGACACTACCCTGCCTGTTTAACCAGTGTCAGCTCCCATAAGCTCCATGTGGTTTCAATCACATGTATTTGTTGATCCCCTTTACTTCCTTCCTATTTGCATCTTTCTTTTTTTTGTTGCCCAACTAGCTAATTCTGAGTCATTTTACAGCATTTTAATTGAGCTAAACTCTGTTATTTATTGTTTTAGGCTGACAGGAAATGCCTTGTCACTCATACATGGCTGCATTGAGCCCCATGTGGTTGAGTAAGGTTCACGGAGGCCATGTCAGAGCTTTCCCAGACCCCTGTGGGGTGATGAGAAATAGACAAGATGGTTGTGAGAATAGCCGAGGAAGTCGCTGGTCAACAACTGAAGTAATCTGGGAGAAAAGAAAGCAAACAAACTGAATGTGTTTACGCATTTACTTTTCCTCTATTTATTTATACTTCTGCTTGTCATTGTCGCTCATCAACAGCTCCTGCTCCACATTCTGACTGTCTGAGTTCAGCCCTTCAATTCAGACCTTCATACAGAAAGAGGAAGAGGAGTGTTGCATGACATTTCAAATAGCTGAGAGGTTTTATGTCTCACATCAAAATAAAAGACAACACATTTCACTGTAACATCAAGGGATGGGAGGGCAGTTACTATTTCCATACATACCAGTAAAATGACACTAGGTGGCGCCACCACACCACAGCGACATCCCTTGAAGGGCTCTGCGTCTCAAGATGTGACTTGGCAAGTGTGAGGATGAGTTCATAGAATTATTGCTGCCAAAGCGAGGCTGCATCTTCCATCATGTTGTTTCCTGCATTAGATCATTACAAAAGACACTTCATATTTAAACATCCATTGTTCAGATGTAAACTCTTGTTGACTGAAGTCCTGGTGTTGCTGAGACATGTTTACTCCGTGATTATGTCTTGTAGCCTCAAGCAACAGGTGTGATTGTGTAATGTCCACTGGGCTTTGTTATTCCTATATGTGAAGGCTGTAGGGTACAGGATAGGCCTCTCTCCGGGGAGTCACGGTACCTGTTATGTTGGTTGTGTGCATTAGTGTTGTTTGCCGCTCACTCATTAGAGCCATGATGTCAGTAGAGGAGCTGATACTATCAGCCAGGCCGAGTGTTTTCAAGGAGGATGAGAGAGGGGAGAAAGGAGTGATGCGTAGTTGCTTTCAGATCACATCCAAGCATATGCAGCAGCGTGTTTCGATCCTCACTGCAGATGCACTGTGTTGGTGGACATTTGGTTAATAAACAAGTCTCAGTCAGCTTGTGTCCTCTGAGTGTGACATAGACCTTGGTCATCTCTCTGACACACAATCAAGCAGTTGAGTTGCATCAACATTTAATACCCTCTTAATTATTTAAGGCTGTTTCACTGAGTGTGTATGTGTGTGTGTGTGTGTGTGTGTGTGTTTGTGTGTGTGTGTGTGTGTGTGTGTGTGTGTGTGTGTGTGTGTGTGTGTGTGTGTGTGTGTGTGTGTGTGTGTGTGTGTGTGTGTGTGTGTGTGTGTGTGTGTGTGTGTGTCTGTGTGTGTGTGTGTGTGTGTGTGTGTGTGTGTGTGTGTGTGTGTGTGTGTGTGTGTGTGTGTGGATGGGCGTGCCGGTGTGTGTGTATGCGAGACAAAGAAAGAAAATACGATGAGTGGTTCTTTTATTAGCAGTGTGCTGCAGATTCAATATAGCCTATGAATGATCGGTCACTTGGATTTTATGACTACGCTAAATGCCTTGTTCACTTGCACTGATAATTCTCATTATTATAATATTGTAATTGTTTCAAAATCATTTCCTGATTTGATGTTATTGCCTTAATTACCCTTCTTAATGTAAATCTAATTTACTGATGGCACAGCTATTTAAGCAGCTATAAAATGGCTTGCAGTGCAGTGTTAGAGAAATCACACTCCATTTTTCATTAACTCTGGAAAGCAGCAGCTCAGAGTCTGATCCAGTCTGGTCTGATTCCATCTTTACTGCTGGCAGTAAATCCCATGATCTCCCTTATCACAGTCTCACTTTCGTCTTCTGAAATTCCTGCATAATAACGTTTCCTCCACCGTTTTACTCTTTGTCATATTTTCTTGTTCCAATCCACTTTTGGGTGTTCTTAAAGGAACGTTCGCCAGATGCAACCATCTGCCCACATTTTAAAACTGTGACCTGACCTGTGGAAGCTAACAATTCTGGGACTTGTAACTCTTGTTCTTAATTTCTTAATCTGCTCTGTCTCAGATTAACACTATAACTATAAACACATTTTTGACAGTTACAGACTATATCTGTTATTTCAAATTAAGATCAGTGCTCCTTCATAAGAGTGCTTTTTCCCCCCCCTGCGGATTACATCTATTTTCAATAATACTGTATCTTACAATATAAAAAAGCAGGAAGTCAGACATTCCACCAGAAACTACTACTTGGCATAAGAAAGTCGAGGGGTGGTTCTCACTGTTGTTGAAGCTCTGTCAGCGGGGGCCTTTCCTCCCACACTTTGAAAGCCCTGGCCTGGAGGAAGCTGTAATAAAAGTGATAACGAACACGCTAGATGCTGAATCTTTCCCCTCTGGATTGCTCCTTGTTGTTAATAATCCTCCGGGATATTAGATATACTTGAGGAAAGGAAGTTCTCATATTTACAAGATCCTAAAATAGCCTCGTCACCCAGCACTCTCAGTATATCAGTGTCCCGTCTGAAGCAGGGGCCCCGCAGAAGTTTCCCACACGTGTCACAGGCCCATGTCATGACAAGGAGCGAGGGAGGGGAGGAAGAGGGTGAGGGAATGGGAAGGAGGGTGGAAGATTAGCTTTAAGGCGGGGAAAGGAAAATAATGAGGGAGAGAGAGAGAGAGAGAGAGAGAGAGAGAGAGAGAGAGAGAGAGAGAGAGAGAGAGAGAGAGAGAAAAAAGAAGAGCTTTTGAATTCATGGTGGAGGGGGACGGGTTAAAACCAAGGGCTTGGATGGCGATTGACCCGATGGCAGCGAAGGGACGTGGAGGGCAGGAAAAGGGCCACAGATGGACGGAAGCACTCAGCAGTGTAGAAGTGTTAAAGGTGAAGCGAGTGTCTACGAAATTGGCCCGTGATGTTTTCCCCGCTTGGAAATCAAAGAGTTACGTAAGGGGTGTTTATGGCACGCGGAGCTTTGTCTTTCAGCCTTCGGATGAGCGAGAACACGTTGCAAAACTGCACTCCCTACCTGTTTGTGGGCCCTGCTGTTTACCTGTCGGAGCTGATTAGCTGCATACTGTACATTTCAAAGGTTCCCAGACATCAGATCAGCTTACAGAGTCATTGGCTCATGCCTCCCCGTGGCAGCTGCCTTTGATGTCCGATACGCAGACCGTCTACGGAGTGAGGCTGCCGATAGCGGACAAGCATCCAATCCGACACGTTCCAAGGCCGCAAGATCCTGATGGCGTTGGGATTAACAGATGCGTTTCAACGTCACATACTGGCAATACTCCCTTTTCCGTGTGCCAGGTCAGAGGAAGGAACGACGCCGACCGAGTTGCATTAAAATTCCATCAGCTCCTCTGCACCTTTTCATTAAACTGCTCAAGTTTACGTGGAATAAATCACAGTGGCGCTGTGTGATTTGGCGCCGTAGTCAAACCTCATCAATGGGCAATCTAATCTTGGATTTACATGAAGAAAACATTCATTCTAAAATGTTGAATTTTTAGGGGGTTTTGTTTAACTTTTGTATCAGAAAATATACAGATATGTTTATTTTGGTGCAGGACTTTGACGGAGTCAGCCAAAGAGCTGATCTGAATCATAAGAAAACAGAAGAGGCCTGGTGCTTTGCTTGCTTATCTGTCCCAGCTTCCTGGTTCAGTTGCAGTCACAGCGCTACAAATCAGTTGAGAGGAGCTCTTTCACCATGTGCACTACTTATTTTTCTTTTGCATTGTCTGGCGATATGATGATAACATGGAAGCATAGCGCAAACAAAACCTCTCGTTACCACATCACATTTCTGACTATGATTTCTGTTTAAAGATGAGATTTACTTCATTGACAACAAAAGATAAAATGATCCAGAACTAAGAAAGTGACGTTACTCTGTGAGCGTCTTTATATTTGATGTGAGACGTTGAAATGGGGAAAGTCTTGATGACTCTGTTTCGTTTGCTGCCTAATTCCATCACACTTGATAGTCTGAGCTGTGATCCTGTACCTTTCACTCTCACACTGTCGGATCAGTGATCCTGAAGTGATAGTACCTCAAGTAGCGGGAAAGAGGAGCCTCTAAAATGTGCTCATTGATGGGCATCCATCCAGAACAGAGTGGCGGCCCACAGGAGAGTCAGTACGCTCCTCGGCTTCAAGCCGCGCCATGGAAACTGGTGATGGATGGTGGCCGTTTCCCTGGAGACCTGGACTAACCAGGACCTGCTCTCTGATTACCCAGGTCAACACCAAGGCTGGAGGCACACCTCAGCTCGAGAACATTTGCACAGAAACAAAGAATACCTCTGCGACGGCTTTGTTCTAAAGTAGCTGATAGACGCGGGATGCATGGAAGGTAAAAAGACAACAAGCAAGCACATGGAAACAGGAGGGGAAGTCACTCCGGCTTTGGGGATGCACAGCTGGCGTGGAACTCAGATGACAGGTAAAACGTTACCAAAAGGAAAAATGTTGAAATTCCAGCTTTGATTGTAAATAAAAACCTCCATTCAGCAGGGCAGCTTTTGCTAGGAAGCATAACATGTGTGTGTGTGCACATTTCATCGGCGAGTTTAACCCGAGCGTCGCTTCCCTGTTCAACTGGAAGGACATGACTGCTGGCACGCTACATGAAGTGAGACAGGCCTGTACGCCTTCATTAAAGATAAAACAAAGAGAGCTGCAGGCCCCAGAATCGCCCTTGACACCATAGAGAGTCGCAGGGTGCTATCGGACCTTCTGGTGTGATGCAGCAAGTGGCCTCTGAGTCTTTTGTGACATTTGACATGGGTGACTCATGTGTGGGGCTCTGGAGGGAGATGGTTGACTTATATTCCCCCACAATGTGAATTATATGCCCTTCATGATGCACAGTCCAGAGAGCAGTGACTGCTTTGTGTTACAGCCTTTGCTTCGGAAATAATGTTGTTTTTTAGGGGGGGGGGGGGATTAATTGCGGAGACTGTGGATATTTTCTTAAAATAAAGAAAAAAAAACCAACAACATCTAATTGCATGTCATAAGGATGTTACAATAAACAGAAATCCCTGGAGCGAATTGATCTATCTCTGATTGGAACCACTGTGTTTTACCTATGACATGTGGAGTTCAGTAATTAGATGTTTTTCTGGGTTTTATAGGAAATGTGGGGCTGAAACAGCACGTATGTTACTCTTGAACCCACGGCCGGGCAGAGAAGGGGCAACAAGCAGGGAAAACATTGGAGAGGAAAGCTAGAGTTACAGAGGCTACCCTACATAGCTTCGGTCTCTCTTGTCTACTCACTGCAGAGGAATGGAGAGAGACGAGCCGGGAGGAAATATGCCATTATGTAATGTACCTGGAGCTCTCTGTCGTCCCTATATGCCCCCTCACTTTGTGCGGGGAGACAAAGGGAGCACACACCAGTGTTCATATGTGATGTGACAGCTGCTGGCGGTTGTTCTTCAACTCTCACTTAATGGAAATGCTGGAATCTGCCATTGAACATCAGGCTTTGCGTGGAGCCGCTTGCTCAGAGTGGGCTTCAATGTCTTTTTTAGCTTAAAGAGATTGCACAGGGTAATAATAGCAAAAGAATTTTGTGTCATAACCCTTAGGTCACTGAGCCCATAGCAGCCAAGGTCTGCATCACCATGGGTGGTGTGTAAACATTTTGTTACCTCTGGCAACATGTTGGAAATATTCAGGTCTGTTAATATTTGGCTTGATAAGTGTGGCCAATGAGGCTTCGCATGCCACGGAGATACATCTCCTCTTTTCATGAGTTAAGTGTTCAATTAAAGGAAAAAGGCTTTCCGACAAAGATAAAAAAAAAGAAAAAAAAATGAAGTCATCAGTGGAGATTCGTGCACATTATTACTAAAAACAAAGTGAAAAAAATGCAAAGAAATACATTTTCTCTCACAAACATCCCTTCCAGTTGAGTTAACTGTACGGTTTGAGGTAGAAACAAAAAAAACCCTCTACTTTTCAGGAACATTAACTTTAATAAACTGCTGTTGTAGCTTCAGTGAAAAATCACATTATATGATGAACACATGAAAGGGAAATAACATAAAGAAATTATGAAAATAGTGTAAGGCTTGCTGCTAAAAAGCCCCAAACTGAGCCGCTCAGCAGTTTCCTAAAACCACTCGTGTTTCTCTAATGAGATTTTGGATTTTTCTTCCTCCTGAATATTTGAGTGAAGCAATTTAGAGGTTAGAATTTGGGAGCCTGAAGGCAAATTCTGACAAGCCTTAAATTGCTTAGGAAGTAATTTCCTTTTGAACTGTGTCATAAATTCTAATGATGTTAACAGCCTTAATTGGGATTTTCTTAACTATAGGTTTTTTTGTTTAATATATACCACAAGAATTCATTGCTTTCCCTCAGTGTGCCTGACAGCATTAATGTGAATATGCCACAGAACCTTTTTTTTCTTCTTTCTTTTACAGCTGTGGCAAAGCAGTGAAAAGCTGTGGGTCAACGTTACTCACCTTGCCTTCATAAGATTATCCCATTAAAAGCATTTATACAGTTACACACGCAAACCCGCTGCATATTTACATACCCCTCTTTATTTAGCATTATATACCACTGATCTTTACAAGTTTTGCATTTATTTTTATCACGTTTTTCAAGCACAAATATTCAGCTCGACCTTGTAAATTTTAACGCTCAACCAAAAATATTCTATTTATGGAAGGTGCCTGGCAGGCTGTCTCACGCAAAACCTGCCGCAGAGTCACGTTAAAGATGAACAAAGAGCCTGACAGAAGCGCCGATGAGCTCTCCTGTTCCTCTTTACCCGGAGACGAGTTAGAGCCGTGATTAGTCCTCTGACAACAGCAAGACTCCATGAAGTTTCCACTACATCAGACGCACTTCTGTCTAGTCACTGCTTTAAAAGATGAAAGGCAAAAGAGAAACAAATTAAGGTTGAATTCTTGGGCGGAACAGTCATCCTGCGCTTAGACGAGCACGGAACAATGGAACAACTGGAACCGCATAACGGAATACCTGTTCCTGCCATCTTAGGATACACTTCGATCTGAAGCCACTATGCAAAAGGCTGGAAGAAGTTGGCCATGTTGTTCTGGGCCAAGAGTATTTCCTGCATCTCCTTCGGTGGTGCATCCGCTCCTCATCCCAGAGAACACTGAGACAATAGAACAGATGGAGGAAGAACACTGTCCGTGCATCTGGTTAAATGCATTGAAAGGCCATTTTTAGCACATCTCCCACTGACAGAGAGGCCTAAAACAACATTTTAGTCGAGCCGTGATGCTGTTTCATGTTCCTGCGCCAGAAAGTGAAAATGTATTTCTTCGTAGGTAGGAGCTACACGGATTTACTGACATTTTAATGTCTTTTAAAATGCTCAAACACAACCTCAAGTGGTTAAAAAAGCTTTCTTTCTCTTAAACCGCCCCCAGAGTGCTTCCCTTGCTGGTATGGGAGGTCGTTTAATGTCAGGATCTGGCATGTTACATAATGCCATAATTTAAACTCTTCCAATGGAAAACGACTCTGGACATTCCTCAGTTTACAGTCAATGTTTCTATCTCTGAACGTTAATATTATTTTGTATAACTAGGTCATCCCCTGTTCACTTACAGCCCTGGGTGACACATTTAGCACGCTGCTCATGTTTTGTGTTGTTTTACCGTTGGCACTTATGTAATTCAAGTCAAACATGCATCACTCGAGGTGACAGCCTCATCCTTTATGAATAAACTTAATCTCGACCGCGCTTTGCACAATCAAAACATGACAACCCGGTTTTGTGTCAGTTAGCTACATAACGCATAAATTACAAGGCCTCGCTTCAAGTCCATAAACAATCATTGTACTGTTTGTAGGAAAATAACTCATCACATGTTACTTTCGGATAAATATTATTTTGTGGGTCAAGTAGATCAGTGAAAAGTGAATTCCCGTGCAGATGTGGAATTCCTTTTCTGTAAGATTATTTGTGGAAAAACAGGGGCGAATTTGGGAAAATGTCAACATTATGTGCGGTGTGTATTTGTGCATACAGTATGTGAGATAAAAGAAAAAAACACAACTTTTCCAAAAGGTTTCCCTTAGGTATGGAGGACGTATACAGTATTATATTAGAATATTAGAATGTTGGCGGAGTAAACAGTATTTAAAATAACATTTTCATCACTATATAGACAGATTTATTGTTTTTTGTACCTTACAATGTTCCATTTCCTCCGAACAAAAGAAGCAAGTTCTTCTGTACACCATTTTGCAATGCTGTGGTTTTACGATAGCAACAAATGGAAGAACTAAACACTGGTTCGAGTCGCTTTGTAGATTTTAGTTTCTCAGCCTCGGTACGTTTTCTCACATGTGTTTCGATGGGAACATTTTGCTATAGATGTTCAGTTATGCAATTGGCAATGTCATAGATGTTGCTGCAAGATTTTTTATTTTTTTTTAAAAGAAAGGGTTGTTTGCCTTTTTTTTCCTTTTTTTTTTTAAACACATTGAACAGTTTTGTGTTAACCCAACACGGAGATTACATCAACAAGAAACAAATACAAATGAAAGAGGAAAAAAAAAATAATAACTGAAGTGTGTTGGGATCATGAGGAAAATGCACAGATGATCAATCAATAACACTGCAGCGTTCATGACAAGCAGCAATGCAATTTACACCCGCTGCCAGTGATTCTATTCATGGTGGTGTTTTTAATTTAACAAAATCTGAAATTGCAGAGGTTCAACCAAGCATGCATACATTTTGTCTGCCTGAGACTACCACAGCATTCAGTCCTATGATCTGAGGATTTTGAAAATTAAAACAATCTGCGAGGGCACCGAGCACATGGTGAGTACTCCCACTAAAATGGCTCCAATTAAAGGCGAATGCTGCACTGTTGACTTTCACGAAAAAAAAAAGCCTTTTTTCAACTTAACATGTTTCATCATCTACGTGAGAGATGTTTTACTGATACAATGGATTTGGCAGTAATTGACCTCTCGCTTGCATTTTTGCAAAGCAGGTGCTTGACTCCAACGGCCTGTTAAGAGTCGACCTAATGAAAAGACAGGAGCACACATTGGAAACAGATGTGAATGCGCTCTTGTAGAAAACAGTGCACGAACCAAAAGAGGTGACCAGAAAAACATTGTTGTATGAATGTGGCTCATTGTGCTGGCCCATGTGTGTTTGATGGAGATGCCTGTGTTCACGTCGAAGGTGGGTATGACTCACTTCATCCATTAGATCAGTGGCTGGGGTTTGGACAGCAGCCTTCCCCTGATACTGAGACCACCACGTACAAACCTTCCCAAACGGCCATCTGCTCAGCATTTCTACACTTCCTTTGAATCTTTAAAGAGAATTAGAATACTGCAAATGTAACACTTTGCTGTCCAAGGACCAGTCACTGTGCTGCGCTGCATGGCAGCAGTCACACTGCTGCGGGCCAAGTTTCCTTGAGCAAACGAGGCGTGTCTGCCCTCTTTCTCTGGAAATAACTTTATTCACTGTGGGGGCTCTTGTGAAATCGTTGTATCACAGATGCTTGATACCCAGAAGGAGGACAGTGTGCATTATGATTCTTTTTTTCTTTACAAAAAAAAAAAAAAAAAAGCATCTCTGTTTGTTTTCTACTAAATTAAACCTATTTCTGTTCGTGTTTCTTTTCGCCATTTCCTCATCTCATATCGAGTAATCACAGCAAAAAAACTCCAAATGCATGTGTCTCTCTGCTGCAGTATAAAAGTCTAAACTGAAAGCTGAGAATCTAGTAATTCTTTTGTTGGCTATTTCTTAACAGGATTAGGCAGTGCCACCTGATAATCCTTCCAAAAGTCTTATTTAGTTTCCGAGCTTATAAAAATGGGCTGCACTCATCTAATAAAGCATGCATCTGATCTAATGCTACATCTGTGTCAGGAAATACGTAAATTTATAAACTGTGTTTTCAACTGCTGCATCACATTTCCTCAGTGAAACCAGTAAAGTGTTTACCTTGAGCTGCCTGTCATGTATTACCTGCTATGGGAGAATGCACTCGCACTTTTTCATTTGCATCCTTGTCGGTTGTGTGTAACAGACAACATTGTTCAACTGGACACAATGCCCTGAGATCACTTTAGTCGAGGTTCATAAAATAGCTGAATCGAAGATTTGTTGTGTTTCCTCCACCTCATAATGACTCTCCTGTAGCATGTTGTTTTATGCAGAGCGTGCTGCACGCAGTTGAGACAAAATTAAATATGCTGAAGGCTAAAACTGAACTTTTACTGAAAGTTTTGTGGCCACTAGAGGTTCTTTTACACCCTGATTGGGAGGGTGAGGGGTATTCACTGCAATGAACTTAGATCCTTCTAAATGGATGGATAGTCCTTTTATTTCAGCTGAAATATGTAAAATTGTCCCGCATAATCCAAATGTGTATATCGGATTCTTTACAACTCGCTGAACAGCAGATGCAGAACTAACATGATCTTGTGTCTTTTAAGGTCAATCAAGAACTCAGAGTCACATAAACAAACTCTGCGAGTGGATTGTGAGAACAAAGCTGCTTGATTGGCTGATTCCTCCACCAAACTCTGGACTTCAAAATGAGCAAGCCCTTCTGCGCAGACGTATTTTTGAATAATTACTTGTAATTCGATCTCATGGTCTTTTGTGAAAAGAAAAGTGGTTGTCTTCCGATACCACTTAAGCTTCTGATTTGAATCGGTTGTGAAGAGGATTCAGAGTTTTGGCGCGGTTACGTGATCCAGACCAAAGTCAAAATGAAAAATAAATAAATAAATAAAGAGAGAAAGCAACACAATCCAGTTTGTTTTGCATTCGCTCCGACACTGTAGACATTGGACCAAATCATGTAAACACAGGCTTGACAGATGTTGTGATGTATATTATGCAAATTTGAATAACCTCCACATCAATGTGGGTCGTGACTAAAACTAACCCAGCTCATATTGAGTAGTTATGGTGGTGCTTTTACGATTTGAGCGTTCACACACGATGAAAATCTCTATTACACCACACCAACGCCAGTTCAGAAACGTTGACCTATCTTTTACAAACAGTTTAAGACCGGCTTTCTAGTTCCTCCTGATGTGCACTGGTAACTGGACGTAGCGATATAACCTCTGCTCTTTATATGTAAATGAGACCTGTATTTGGAATTATCCAGGCCATAGTACCCCCACCCCCCAAAAAAACCCAAACAAAACAATGACCTGGTTACATTTCTGGCAGATCAAACAGTGGGTCAAAGAAACTTTGTCCACATGACTATTGTGCCATGGAGACGGAAGTATTATTGTCACGGTCAGAATAATACCCTCGTGATGAGAGTGAGGTGGTTTTGCTGACTCATTTAAGCTGGCTCGACGGCTGTCATCTCTCTTCCTTCTTTTCCTTTGCACAAATCTCACTACAGCCTCCACAGCAGTGGTTTTGAACCAGGAGTCAGTCCAGGAGTCCAGGACCCTCTTTGGGCTGCGCCAGAGATCACAGGGGAGTCTTGAGGCCTGATCTGCTCTGAGGTTATCAGAATTAGATTTGCACATGTTAAAGGTCAAGATAAGATACTTTTTTGAAATCAGACCTGAGAAACTGCCTCTTGTTTTCATCTTGAACGTGTGAGATTTAATTGGCTTCACTGGGATCTTTTTTCTTTTCTTTTTTTTTTTTTTTTCAAATCAGAGACCTGAAAGGTGGTCCACAACATTTCTCAGAGGTATTCTGGGGGCCGCTCCAAGGAAAACAGTTTGAGAAACACTTTTCTTTTCCACTTGATGTATCATATTTGAGACATTGGGACTGATGTTATCTGTTTGAGAGGACTGTTTCCACTAAGTGTTTTTTTTTTTTTTCCCCAAAAAATTGTCAACCAGTCACGAAAAACTGCATTTGTAGCGTTGAATAATTTTGCAGACGCCCCGCAGCTTCTCAAATGACTGCACTGAGAATGTTCCTGAAGGAACAGTTCCTTTTCTTTGGAATAAATGCAGCTCAGCAATCATTATGCTTTCATTAACACCCCATAGTCTGCACTCCGGCAGCAGAGCAACCATCAAGGGAGGCAGCACTTGTTACTGCTGCGCTGCTGTGTTTACAGGGAAGGCTTGATTGCAGACCTCATTGCAAACTCATACGAGCTTCCTGTGTTAATCCCCTTTGCAGTCACAGCTCTTTCTTTCTGAGGTGTGGGTGAGTGTACAGTGGTGGGGGGGGGAGTCCAATTTTACTTCTGCTTTGCTTCACCCCAAGCAGAATTCACCCAAAGGCTCATATAAGGAGCCACCACATCCTGCTAAAACAAACAGCATTGAGGGGGTAGAAACAAATGCTTTTGTCTCGGCGTTATATTTAGTTCCAGTCTGCCTTCACCCAAACGCCATTGCTCACGAGACTTGTCCGCCTTCAAGCCGAATTAGATCATACAGTATGACCACGTTGTCAGCTGCTGAAGCCCAGCGGCACTTTTCCTCTCTTTGTTATATGGATCGTGTCAGCACAGCCAACCTGCTTACACCAACCACCGTTGAAAGCCCTGTGCTTTCCAATTAGTCGAAGCCTGCATTGACGTCGGAGAGAATCGTTTGCACTCATTAACAGTTTCCCATTTTGCCGTTTCCTCAAGAGCTGCTTTTGTTCACAGAATTCGACACGCGGGACGTTCAATCTCTCCATTCTGGGAGAAACGGCGTCCCAATAACGTCTTGTTCTTGCAAACCCTGCGGGCCACGGCTTCTCTGAGAGCAGTGTGGTCCAGAAGACAGGAAACAGCTTGAGAGAAGCCCAACTGTCAAGGCTGTGGGAGGGCAGAGGATAGGGTGGGAAAAAAGGGGGATTTCCTCATATGGTGCTTGAACTTCTGTCAAACGTGTGGTCCTTATCTTTGTGTGTATTCCTCTTATTAGTGTGAGGTAAATTCAGGTCACGCACCGTCATGGGCCCTCTGTTTGTTCAAGAGATTTTATTAATAGAGTCAATTATCTGTGTGGGTGTTTATTCGGATCAATATCACCTACTTTTGCTTTATGATGACTCCACCCTGGGCCTGTCGTTGCAACAGAGACATTTTCTATTGGCTGGGCGTACGGCTACCAGGAGAATATTAACCTCGAGGTGACAACCGCCACATTCCTTGGCATGGCAGCAGTGGGCTAACACTTCGCTTGAAATTGTCCTGACGAGGAGGTCCATTGCCCACAATCATGGGGCCACGCTAAAAACCCTCCGGGCGTGGGATGTGGTTTCCAGCTCGGTGGGGAGAGAGGGTGCAGCATGATCAAAAAATGATTTGAATCTTTTTGTGTAACGTTGTTTACAGCGGAAACAATTCAGGGTGTGGGGAATCAAGGGTGCAAGAAGTCTGTCTTCATTTAGACATGCATGATGAGTGTGTGTGTGTGTGTGTGTGTGAAAATATATGCCTCTCTATGTGTTTTTTATACACTCGTGAAAAAAGAAACATCTCAGCATCTGTCCTACAGTAATTGTTTTTGCTGTCAAAGTGTGCAGCATGCAGTCTGCACAATGCACACTGACATATGGCCCTGTCTTAAAAACTACACACCCATTAAGCCAATAATTAAAACATCAGGCAATTGGCTGAAAGTAAGTGTTCAAAGGCTGTGTGATGCTTTTTTTTGGGGGGGGGGTCCTCTGCTTACTGTGTCTTTAAAGTCGTGCAGAGGGGAGCCTATACTAAAGAAAGGAGGGGGCTGCTGTGCGCCAGTTGGAGGTGTCTGCCTGTCGCTGCGACTTGCTTGGGGTTGACATTAAGAAAAGCGTGTCCATGCTTCTGCGGGGAGGTACATCGCAAATTGAAGGCGCCCTTCCTCAGACTGAAGCCGCTCCGACCCGAGGATACATGGATGGACAGGGACACACTGCAATCGGAATTAAGTTGTCAGCCGGTGCGAGGAATCTCTGGATATAATGGGGAATACGACACCTAAACCTTTATTGGGTGAGACTTGTTGTGTGTTTTATCGTTCCGCGATGCTTTGTGCACTACACGGTGTTAATAGCTGGATAATGAGGGAGATCCACATGTCCAGTGCTGCTTGTGCTCGCGGCGCGCGAGACGCGCGAGACGCGCTTCCCATCACGGGGGAGCTGAGCGTGATTCCAGGGAGCGAGTCCAAGCAGCCCCGGTCCTCCGACAACAACTCTCTTTCTTGCTTCTTCTTCTTCTTCTTCTTTTTTTTCAACCCCAACCCATCATTTCTCTCATGATCACATCACTAATGAGAATATTAACGATCACTCTGATCATCCCCACCAAAAAGTGCTATTTTTTTTTTTTTCAAGGTCTATTATCAGTATCACCCTGAACAAATAGATCAGTTTGGCCTGATAATGAACATTTATACACTTACTAAAAAAGAAAAGAAAAGAAAAAAAAAAAAAAGACTGGAAACATGTCATGCAAAAACAAGCGTTGTCCAAATAATTTTGAATTACAGCACAAAATACATGTTTTTCTTCTTCTTCCCTATTCTGATATTTCACCACAGTGTCGCGCTCAATAAATTTTTTGGGGGGAATTTTTTTTTTTTTTTTTATGTACTTGCTGTTTTTTCATGATTATCCTTGCTCTTTTACTTATTAAGTGACTTTGAATGGGTGAGTTAATGATTATTTAAGGTCTGTTTTTTATGCAGTCGACATCAATGTGTTAAGTAAAAAAAAAAACCAACATAAAACAAAGAGTGCTTTCATTTTTGACACTAGTGGCAACCTGTTCACACAAAAAAACAAGGATCAAACAACATTAAGACACACAAGTGTATCAACCAAGAAAAAAAGATGTCCACATTTAAAATATATGCAACTGTTGTTATACTCTGCATTGACTTGAATAATCTAAGCTTTATTATATAACGTACTGTCTCAAGCGATTGCCAGTGATTTATAGTTGCATGCAACTTGATTGCCAGCTTCAGTTTTTGGAATGGAACTGGTCAATACCAGGTCTGAGAATGCCACTGTGGAGCCACTTTGTCATGACCCCCAGAGCACAATACTTGATAATCATTTGGCCCATATCACTTTGATTCATTGTCTGTCACACTCCCACGCCCCCAGCAGACCCACTCACTGGCTAAATGATGTGGTTGCTGCCACCAGAGCAGCTGATGTAGGGTTTGGCCTAGTCATAGAGGAGGAGGAGCAGCGTGGGTCCTACTGCTTGCACTGTATGGTTTCTATCAACATGGAATTAATCGGATATCTGCTTTTATTTGAGTCTATTAGAGATCGGCGCTGAATATCGTAGAGCCGATGAGCTCATATTGTTTTCGAGTTGTTTTTGCTGGCTTTGGCGTGATGGAAGTTATAGCACGAGCTGCTCACAAGAAATGTCATTGAGTTTTGTTGAGCCCAGAAGTTAATAACCGCAACGTTTCTGAAAAAGAAAACGATGTCACACAGGAGGCACACACATTCTACTGACTCATTGCTGGCTCAGTGAAAAGTTTACAGTTCGAAAAGCATATAGAAGAAAATAAATCACCAAATCATGCATCTGATCACCCTGTGGCCAAGGACAACTCTGACGAATGGTCACAATCAGTATCACACTTGAAAAAAAGCTTTGCTTGGCACACCAACGTGTCTTGTGCAGTCATATGATTGTATGTAATTGCGCTTTTCTGTTCATTAGGGACAAGACAGAGAGACTCCACGTCCGTCACCCGAACTGTGTTTTCTCAAGCAACTGATTTATTTGTGGTCTCAGATACACTGCGAGTCGACCGCTTTTTGACAACTGCAACATTAAAGCAATCAGCTGAGCTGACCCTTAAAATCAGTTGCCGATGAGCCGTGTGCAACAGCGTCTCCTCTCTCATGGTAATCGCCACACTTTTATTAAAATGACAGTACAGCGTCTCAGTCACGTCGTCTAAGTTGATCCATATCTCCTGCCGCCACGAACACAATGGGTTTGGTAAAGCATCATGAATCATCAATTTGCTCTTCATCATGAGGTAAAATAGGCTCATGGTTACTTACTTGTACTGTGTGTCTCTCAAGGTAATTTACAAACCTCAAAAATCTTGTAACCATCTCAAATCTCTCCAGCTGCGCGTTGAAAGTAAAATCTGTTAAACATCAACCTGAGGCTGGAAATCACATACTGTATGTTTTTAATTTGTTTATACAACATTAGAATCAGACAGTTAAAATTAATAGTATGATTCTTCAAGGTGGCATGTGCTTTTAGCATGAGTTGTCTCGTAAACAAAGTTTATTATGTTCAGTGTTACACACCAAAACACATTGTGTATTTGGAATCTAGTTATATTTCCTTGTGTATTTTGTCCAGTATTTTTGGAAGAAAGAGGGAACTTGATTATCTGGCCTTGAAAAGAGATTATGATCGCTGAGATTATCTCCCTACTGTCTGGGATACAAAGCAGAAACAGATCCAAATGAAGGGCAGGTTTGGTGACCACAAATTGGAAATTGACAACAGAATACACAAAACACAGACAGCAAAGGAAAACAGAAGAATTTGTGGCAGTTTGACAGTTGAGGCCAAGACGGAGATGCACTTTTTCCTTCACAATTTGATTACAAAGGGATCGGGAAGTCATGTTTCAGAGCCGCAAACTGTGCGAAGAGGTGTGGGTGGATGGATGGGTCAGCAAAACACTGCATTTTGTTTTAAAACCAAGAGACTTTCTTTCACATTCTGTCATATTCATAATCTAAACAGCGGGATTGTTATACCAGTCATGACAACAAATGTTATTGTTGTTGCAAAACTTTAACCAACCGCAAGAGCAAAGATACATGTGCTGTATCATCCTCCTATGAGTCACATTTCAAAGTGAGGGATGGACGTCCGGTGCAGTGATATTGTGCAACTTTACCTCTGTTCGATCTGCATTCATTTCATATAATAATAATGAGTATTCTATACAATTAGTTCTCAACGGGTCTGGGATCCACACAGGTCAGTGACAGAGATTAACTACATTGGATTTGCATGCCATAGAAAAACAACAAATAAGACATTTCTTAGGATCAACATCAGACCAGTAAAACTTGAGAGCTTTTGTATGTCGGAGAGTGGGCGTGTCCATGGGTGTTTGGCTTCACTGTAATCTTTTGACACATCTGAGATCACGTAAAGGGGCTGCAATAATTCTTGGAGGCTCCAAGAAAACACTGCTCTATATCGCCACCAGAGGTTAACAAGTCCATTTTGGTTTTTTTTAAGATTTTCTGCAGATTACTTTTGAGAAATAATCCGTGATGCAATCTTCTGCTACTGCCTTTTTCAATCCAAGACACTTTTGCTGACTTTAGCAAACAGGTTGAACTGTTCTCATGAAGATTGCCCGTGTTTACATATAATGTGTTTGAAGACTGAAGAAATAGCTGCAGAGAAGCACAAACATTTCAGTTGGCGTTTACAAAGGATCATAGAGTATATATTCGAAAGATTATCAGGTGTTTAACATGAGAGGCGCTAACGCTGAGCATGCTATGTGGTCCCTCGCTGCATGACCTGCTGGGCTATGCCTTTCATCTAATAATGGCAAACGAGTGTCTATATCAGGCTTTGCTATGGGTCTTTTACCAGCACGCTCCCAGTATGTAAGTCTGTGAGCCAAAGGCCTATGGGCAAAGCTCCGCTGGGTTTTTCATCCGTTCAGCAAACGTATGTTTTGTCCCCCCCAAAAAAGCAATGGTTTCAGAGGCGAACGGAAAAGCAGCACCCGCACGTCCTTTGAGATGTTACAGATGTTCTCGATGCCGCTTCATAGTTTAGAATATAATCAGCGATAATGCCTGATTTAGTAAATGTACTGCGGACCATTTCACTGAGTTATTGTCTTTGTTAAAAATGTAATCAATGTGGTCTGAGGATAGCGAAGGTTCAGCCCTCCCCCTCTGACTTTCAGCCAATCCATACCATAGACACACGTCCATAATGCTTTGATATTACACCCGAGCTTTCCGAGACTCATTTCGGCAAACGAGTTTTGTTTCATTTCATCTTCTTTCACTCACTTTGTGAGGCTCAGCAACAAATTCTTTTCCCAAGTAGGACATTGACTCCTGTGAAGATGAGATCAAAGATTAAGCCTCTTATTTGGGTATTTCTATAGAGACTATGCACCGTGTGATTCATTCTCCACTTCTGAAGATAACTGTGAAGGAATGAAAGGGGCTATTCAGGGTTTGTTTATGCTGTAGGCCAGGGGTGTGTATGTATCCCATAAATAAGAGGAAGACTTATCACGTCTGTTGTCGCTTTCCGATTATTATTATTATTATTATTATTTTCTTATGTTTTCTTTTTCCTGTGGTGGCCCTAATATTAGCAATGAACATTTCTAAGTTAGTTTTAGGGCAGAAATGACTTATTTAATGTTGCCCAGTCATGTATGCGTAAGGATTTCATCTAAATTTACCATGTTTTATTTCTGAGGTATAAATATGCCCTATATGGATGTGGTGTGAAGACTGATTTGGGACAGTTTGCCTTTTTACACTGTAAATGTGGGTTACATGCTAAAACGGACTTTATGTGGTTGCTGAAAGGAGCAGAGGGGCGTTGTAATCATTATGGGAAAGGAAACGTGTGTGTGTATGTTTTTGTGTGTGTGCTTGAGAGCGAGAGACTGTGGCTTTTTTTTTACATAACTGCCCCCTGCCCTCTAAAACCAATTGCCACGGGTTACTTGCAAACCAGTTATTGTGTAGATTTGTTCACTTCTTTCTCTTCCAGCTGCTCTCCCGAACGTTGCTGTTTTGACCTTGTCTGAGTCACACTAAAGCAAATCTGCTGTTCTCATACAACATTAGCCTCCAACTCAGTTGAATCATTAATGGCCTTTTTTCCCCCTCTCTCGCTCTCTATCCTCTTTATGTTTCTCCACCCACAGATGCGACTCTGCACCCCCGCCCAGTGGCTAGTCGGCAGTACTACACCCTGCCCAACAATGGGGCAGGTGTGGAGAGGAGGACCTCTGCTCCGCCGGTCAGCATCAATGTAGAGTCGCCCCGCTTTCACCCGCATGCCAAAGGCAAAAACATCCGGTTGGACGGACAGCTTCGCCGCGCCACCCGCAAGAACAGCTTCTGCAACGGCGTCACGTTTAGCCATCGGCCTGTTCACCTCTACGAGAAGGTTTGTTTGTGTCCCAGTTCTGGTTTGAAAATTGAGAAGAACCGTGACGAAGACAGTGAAAGTGACGTTTCTGTTGTCTTCTCAGGTGCGTCTTCGCTTGACCGGCGTGCACACTGGCTGGAGCGGTGCTCTGCGCTTTGGTTTCACCAGTTTGGATCCCAGTGAACTAGTTGCGACTGACATCCCCAAGTATGCCTGCCCTGACCTGGTGACACGGCCCGGGTACTGGGCCAAAGCTCTGCCTGAGAGGTTGGCTTTGAAGGACAACGTATTGTCGTTCTGGGCCGATCGCCACGGAAGAGTTTTCTACAGCATCAATGAAGGAGAGCCCATCCTCTTCCACTGTGGGCTCAGCATCGGCTGTCCGCTCTGGGCCATCATTGATATCTATGGCATCACTCAGGAGGTCACACTTCTTGGTAGGCAATTTAAAAACAAAAAAAAATCTATTTTACTTTCTGAGTGATTTCACTCTTCCTTTTTTTTAGTAGCTGAGCAAGGAATGTTTGCTCTAACTCAAGTTCTAAGTGAACAAACGTGCAAACAGCCAGTAAAGTATTGAGTCACAGATCTTTTTCTGACCTAAATCAACTCCATCAACCACCTACAGCGTCATGCATTTTGCCACAGCTTTCACAACCCCAAAACCTCAAGATCATATTTTTATAGTGTCAACATATTCACAGCTAATTTAAGGAGGTGCTTGGAGTTCAGAGAGCAGCTGTGCTACAAAGCTCTGCATCACTGCAGGCCTATTTCTCAGGATGAGGTAGGACAGCCCTGGATGACTCAAACGTTTGTCGATCTGTGTGGCGAAAACCGATCCGTGCCGCTCTGGAAAAAACAAAACCTTTGCCACCAAACAAACAACTGTCAACCATTCAGCTCGCTCTGTAACCTCGTAATCACTCTTCTCCTTCTTCTTAAACACTTTCCTCCTGCCACGGCGTCACTTTCTCTCTTTACACTGCATCCATTTCCATCACCCTCTCCCCTGCGGGTCCCTCTCCCACTCACTGGGAGTGTTTATCTTCAGTCTGACAGGAGCTATGGCCTTGTTTGGTCAAGACGGCAGATCCCAGGAGCTTTGGTGAGGGGCCAATGCACTCGACTGCTCCAGCATCACTAGAAATAGTAATAAGGGAACGTATCATAAGTCAGTAGAGGACTACTAATGCCAGGCTTGTGTATATCAACCTTTGAAACGTTGAAAAATTCAGCTGCGCTGTGAATTCTGTACAGACTGTGGCTGTTTACCGAACTTGTGTTAACAAAGAAAGGAGGCAAAAGTCAAATTTAAATAAACTGGCCAATGACACAAGATGGCGTGTTTATTTAACTCTACAACAAACATCATAAAACGAGACAAGCACACGGCTGTAACTTTAGCTCTCGGTGTCGGTGTGAATCATCCAGCACTTGTTCAATCCCCTGTTTAGCAGCTGTTTGTTGTCAGTTGCAGTGGGATGAACTAAGCTGTGGTAAATATGCAGTTAAATGCATTAATCACCAATGGTATAGAAAACATTACTGTAACTTCATCAGATTTATTGAAGACTGGATGGAAAACTGGATGTAACTCGGAGACCCCCGAGAAGTTCTGCAAAGTTGCACTGATCATCATGCATGCACTTTGTCACCGGTTTTTAAAAATGTCACAAACAAGGGTTGATTAATTCTATGTTGTTCTGTTTCCTTGGCTTTAGTCCTCAATACATTTTTTTTTTCCAAACGTGAGCCTTGTAAAAGTGAGTTCAGTTAGTAGTTATTATAACTTTCGATTCCTTATGGATTATTTGATGTTGTTGAGTTTTAATTTGATTTGGTCATAAAGCATCAGCCCGTTACTTGAGTCGACCTTTGAATAGACTTTGCGAAAACCAAGACACCAAAGTTTGTCAAGTAATGCGGATAAGATATCAGAGGTTATTGATACGGGATCCCATACTAATGTTTCAGTTGTGAAAATAACATAAAAGGAAAAAGAGCAATGGGAGAAGGAAGAGTAGCATGGCTCAAATATGAGACACTCAAGTCACATATGCTGTCTGCTTGTATTTTCCTCCACAGACAGCACATTTGCAGAGAGCGTGGGATCCAGCTGTCTGAGCGCGGCCCGCCTGAGTGCCTATCTGCCCCAGAGTAGCCACGACTCAGCCAATTACAGCAACAATCAGCTGGAAAACAACCAGGCCGCCGCTGCCAAGATGGCCAACCTCCAGCTGAATAACTACACTCAGCTCATCCCCTGCTGCTCCGCCACCTCGTCCTCCTCCACACCGTCCTCGTCTGCCTCCACTGGATTCAGCCTCCCAAGGGTGGTCCGGAGCCTCCCTTCCCCTCTGGACAATGACTTGCACTTTCACCCGATCCGCGGCTCCGACGTGATACTCTCGGCAGATCGCTCCGCCGCCTGCATACACTTTCTAGACAGCAGTCGGACTCTGGTGTTCAGCGACAGGCCGCTGCACGTTGGCGAGACTCTGTACGTGGAGGTCGGCCACCTGGGGCTGCCTTATTTCGGTGCTCTGTCATTCGGTCTGACGTCCTGTGACCCGGCCAGTTTGCACGCCGGAGACCTGCCAGCCGACCCCGAGGTTCTCCTGGACCGCAAAGAGTATTGGGTGGTGCACCGGGGCTTCCCCATGCCCAGCTCTGGAGACGTACTCAGTTTTAGCCTGCTGCCCAGCGGCGAGGTGCATCACGGGGTGAACGGAGTGGGACGTGGCCGGCTGCTGTGCGTCGACTCTTCTCAGGTCCTGTGGGCCTTTTTCACCCTGCACGGGGCCATCAACAGACTCAGGATACTCGGTAAGTGTGTTCAGTGGAAAACAGAGGGGATATTATAAACTAAAACCCTGACTTTTAAGCACGTTGTTTGCTCAAAAAATTCCTTATGTGTTACAGTTTTATTTGTGCTATTATTGTAATTAGATGACACCATTGGTCTCATCAAGGAGAACACTAAGTACGAAAGAAATACATGCAGGTCTGGGAGATAATGACTTCATATGTGAAAACAGTTGTGTACAACTGTTTGTGGTTGTGCAAAATCTGATCATTTGCTTGAAAGTGCTGTAACTTGACTTAATGCCAGCCAGAGCTACACATTTTCTGAGAAGTGGTGATGCGGGGTTTGAAAGAATTCATCCAACCTCTGTTGCTCCTCTTTGCTTTAAGCCTACATCAGCCACTGCTCGGTAAATCCAACATTTCTCAAATGGGAATACACTTTTAGAGACGGCTCGCTCATGCATAGCTCTTAAAATAACATTGCTATGATTCCTTTGATAGGATATGTCGTGAAACACATTTTAGTATCCACATTACTCCTAATGATACACTCAGTAATCACAAAAATATCCATGCAAACATGCATTTTATTCTAAGTGGTGACTGTAAATTGGTTATTGCCATGAATTTGAATGTGTGACAGTCTGTATGACTCTCTGTGTTGCCCCTTTGATCCGTCATCGATCCATCGCAGAGCTTACACAGAAAAGTTTGGAGTGACTATTTAATGTAACTGGCAAAGTACCTGGAAAAAAACCCATCCGGAGTTTAATCTCCTTAACCTTGGACAGGTTACTAGTCGGTAACATGGCCGACACACACCTCAGGACGGTTTTAGATTGACTAGTTAAGATTACAGTCTAATAATTGGTGAGAAACCTGGAGTGTCTGGAAAGAAACCCATGCATGCACATGGAGAACTTGCAAACTTTACCGACAAGCACAAAGCCAATTCTTCAATCCATTCATCTTTTTTTTTAGCCACTTCACCGGCTTTGGGCTGCGGGGAAAAAGCCTCAAGTGCTGTGAATGGAAGTGGTTTTTTGTTTTTTTTTTACCCCCCGAATTTCATTAGAAAGATAAACGACCTCAATGATATATGTTTGTTTTGCAAAACAGAGACAAGTCTTTACTCTTCCTCTTCATCCCTTTTTTCAAACAAAATCCTCTAATGAGGGGCATCAGATGTACGATACTGAAAGAAAGTCTCTCAAAGAGAGCAAATTATTGGGAATTGTGAGTAATATAGGCTCATTTTTCTTTCTTTTTCCCTCTCAAGTTTAAATATAACCATATTACAGTGCATTGCAAAAGTCCTGGAGTGCTTTTGAAAGACCTCATGAGACAATGTTTTGCATGTTCGCCCTGTGCATTGCTTTTCTCCCACAGTTCAAAAAAGTGTTGCATACAGCATTAGAAGAGATGGTTGGAATTTTATTTTTTTTCAGATGCAAAAATTAGTGAACACCCTGAGTGCAGGAGGGAAGTATAAAGGAAAGGAAAAAATGTATTGTGACAAATCAAGAGATGAACAACAGCCTGACACACACAAGACAAAGAGTGGTGGAGATGCATTTCCTTTCATTACATAAAGATAAGTGCGGCGCCGCCGACTGGAGCATGTTCATCAGACAGAGTGAGACTGGCTTTGATCGTCATGCTCAGCTCTGTGCTATAAAGCAAACAAGCATGCTTCCCAAATGTCAGAATTTTGCCTCAGTACTAAAATGATAAATGTCGACTGGAGGCCGCCCCCGCAATTATGACTTTTTTTCCCAGACTAAAAGAATGCAGCTAAGTAGTTTATGTCTGCGTGAGCTTGTCCGGCTTCGAACTCTAACCCATCTGTCCCGCTCCTCAGTCCCACTCCCATCTCCTGTGAACCTCCCACTCATCTCAGACCCCATTTACAGCTATTTCTGGTCCAAAAATATTATCCGCAAGTGAAAACAACTTTTCAAATCGCTCTTGAAAAATGCATATCAAATCGGACTGGCTGGGGCCGGTCAGCCTCACAATCCAGCGATACTTCTCAAGCAGTTTAAGGACACGGCCAGCTGAAAAATCACACCGCCTCCTCTTAAATGTACTCTTTGTCTGCTTCCCACCTTAAATGCCACCACATGAGTGAAATCATTTGGGAGTTTGCTGTTTTTTTTTTTTTTTAATAAATGTGTGTTTATCTCTGTGGTCCAGGAACAGTGCAGTCCAGTCCTCCCTCCACGTCCCCGACGGCGTCCCAGAGCAGCAGCAGCAGCAGTCCAGACGACAGCGACTCGGACCTGGCCTTCAGTGTCAACAGGTCCTCCTCTGCCTCCGAGTCCTCTCTGGGTGAGTCTCCAACTGCCGACGTCATGCGATTCATGTCGAGAACCATCACAAGATCACTGCATGTGGTTTGGAAATGAGACGGCTTTGTTCGAGAGAAATGTGCTCCGCCTCTGAGGGACAATGCTTCATGTTTGTATCGGGGAGGAAAAACTGTTCTACACTTACAGCTAATAGGTTCGGAGGCTTTTTGAAGTGTAAATGCAAACAGGATGCAATGATTTGCAACTCTCATAAACTCTTTCTTTTCTTTATAATGAATCATGCACAATATAGTAGCTATTAAAGGTGAAACATGTTTGAATTCATTGTCATTCACACATGTTGAAAACACAGCGAACACAATTTGTTTCTCATATCTAGCAGTGTACAAACAAACAAACAAACAAACAAAATCACTTATATTTATAAAGGTTAGCTTTATATATATCACTATATATATAGTTATATACTTTATAAGTTTAGACAGATCTATGTTTAGTTTGGGTTGTGATAAGGTATTTTCTAATAGTTAAGGGGTTACTTTTAGATTTTTAACAAAGCATCTGATGGTGACTATATCTCTATAAATCATTCAGGCAATCAGACTTTATTTAGAGAGCAATTTTCATCCAGTTGCAGTTTGTTGCACAAAGTCTCTTCCACATAAAAAGACATTTTAAGAAAACCCCCAACCATCCCTCCCATTTATTCATATTTTCACTCACTTGTGTGACGCGTTCGAGGCGCCCGAGGTTTTGGCATCTTTACTTTTTAATCAGGAAAAACTAGTGTTCAAAGTTGAAATAAGGAACAGATTAAGAAAGGGGAGTAACGGAATATCCATAAATAAAAAAAACAAGTGAAAATGTACTAAATAAAATGCTATCAAATCACATTCAGTTGAACGTAAGGCTGGAAAAAAAAATCCATTTTCAGTTTTCTTTCAAAATCATGAACACAAGGCACTGCCCTCAGGTCACCAATTAAACTTATGTTTAATTAAACTTAAACATAGTATTTAAAAGATGCATTTTTTATGTTAAAATAAAAGCTGGGAGCAAGACCGTGCGAAATGCCAAACCAATAAGAGAACTTTTAAACCTATTGTAGAGTAAAATCTCCTTAAGACTGGCGTTATGCGGGCTGTTCCCGTAAGCTGAAATATTAAGTTTATTTTGAGGAAGTCCAGAAATCGTTTTAATGCATTAGTGAGAAAACTGTCATCACAATTCATAATCATATAGACCAAACACACTATTGACTGACACGATATGTCTTTGCAGACTCTGCAATGCAGAAGAGTGATCATTTGACATATTTTACTCCCCAATGTGATCCTCAAATAATCTAAACAGAAACATTTGCATTTGCCGATAAATGAATACAGTGACCTGGAAATAAATAGATACTATCCACTCCATGAGTAAATCTGCAAAGTTAAACCAGGAGCAGTCTCCCTACAATAGAAACAGTCTTGTGTGCTCATGCTCCCACTGCTGCCCCATCTGAAGTCACTCACATGTGTTTCCTCTCCTCTCCTCCAGTGACTGCCCCCAGCTCCCCCCTCAGTCCTCCCACCTCTCCCTCTCTGTCCGCCTCTGAGCTGCCCCCTGCTGGTAAAAACGGAGAGTGCACCATTTGCTTCGACCAGGAGGTGGACACGGTGATCTACACTTGCGGACACATGTGTCTGTGCAGTGACTGCGGGCTGAAGCTGAAGAGACAGATCAGTGCGTGCTGTCCCATTTGCAGGAGGCCGATCAAAGATGTGATCAAAACGTATCGGCCGTGACGGTGTTAGGTGTTTGAAACAGGTGAGCAGACCTGTCGACCCCCTCTCAGGCCCCTGCTGGACGTGGAGCTGGGCCCCAGCCAGAAGATAAGCCACACCAGGATGTTATTGTGCCTATCAGATTTCCTTTTTTTTTTTTTATATGTGCAAATCATACCTGGAGATGGACTTTTCGCTCTTCGTGCTCAGAACTATGATGAAGCCATTACATAGACTGCATACACAGGCGCTTGTATTTTGAGTAAGGAAGAAGAGATGAAACATGTGCTCCTGTTTTATATTCCCCATGTGACGTCTATGATGTATTTACTGAGCAGAAAGTCCTGCTGTGAACACTTTTTGTCTCATTATCCAGGTTTCATGTGTGCTTCAGGACAATACGCGGACCATCGTCTCTTGACTTCTAGTGCCTTAGATTAATTTTTTTTTGTTGTTGTTGTCACATTATGTGTCCAAGTAATCAAAGAAACAATCTTAGCCATATTGTGGATGTACAGCAGTGCAAGTTTGAGGTTGAAGAGGCACGCACGTACTGAATTATATGCAATGAAAGCTGTTGGGTAAGTAGAAAGAAGGCTGTAACTGTGTCTTGAGAGAAATAATGACGTGTGGGAAGTTTTTTGGAAAGCACAGAAGGAAGAATGAAGTTTTTGCACATGGAAAGATGAATAAAAATGGACTAAGTTCGATAAAAGCGTGTCTAGTTTCATACTTCACTTCCCTTCAATGTGTGTGATAATTTAAAAAGTTATGAATGTAGGAAAGTACATTTAATATATATATATGTTATACAGTTCTTTTAATTGGAAAGTACATAAAAAGACTTGTATCGGGCCCATCTTTATAGCTGCTATCAATATACCAGCTCTTTTGAAAGTCAAGACAATATTTTTAGGGTGATAATCAAACATTACTGATATGATTAATGAACTTCGCTTGTAAAATATGAACCTGTCTCTTTCTTGAGGACATTTTAATAAAAAATAAAATAAAAAAATCTATTAGAGAGTGTAATTCTTGCTGTAACTTGGGCTCCAATCTATTTTATGATCCCACAGACCTTGAGGTAACATTTCGTCCACATTTGTTTTCAAGGTCAAGACTGAAGCGCTTGTGAAACTTCTACCCAACATGCACGAGTTGCTCTGAATAAATTCTGTAACTGGCAACTTAACGCTGACTTTCTGCTGAAACGGAACAATGGAAGGAAAATGGGGGGGGGGGGGGGGGGGGGGGGCTGAAGCTGCAGGAGCGCGTATCTGCAGACTCTGCAACTGTGCTCGACCCGACTGCTACTTGGGCTGCAGTTTCCTTCCCCAAGCGTCAGCCGAGCGGGTCCAGGCCCGTTCAGCATATTTCCCAGCATCCCCTCCAAGAAGCAGCACCTCTTGCATCCTGGGGAGGAAACGGGCTGAAGTTTCTTGCTGAGCAACAACAACCTGGAGAATCTCATGACGACGGAAAGGCTCAAACCCGCCGGTCCCAACCGGACAAGAAGGTCAACCTACTGAAATGTGCGAGGTTACTTTCATTACAGCACTCTGAGCAGTGACGTCCCGTTAACTGATTACCATGATGAAGTGATAATGCAGTTACAATTGAACAGCTGCTGTCTCTCAGTTTAGAATATCAAACTCTAATGATGACTGATGAACTCGATCACAGGGTTCGTGCCGTCGCTTGACTTCCAACTAACCGGTGTGACTTGATGGACCCACACGGCTTTGCTGCTGTTTCACAGCAGCCTGACTGATAGAAACAAGTAAAAAAAAGAAAGAAAAGGTAATGCATGAGGTGCTTTTCCAAGAAACTTTGATTTTCAGTACCTGGTACCGTAACTCCACGACATTTATAAAGAAGTCACTCAGATTACTCAGGTTAAACTTCAATAAAAGAAACACTATTGTCAGATAGAAATATGTAACTGAGTCTTTTAAAATACGTTTGAGTTTAAACTTTGCTTCAGCAAGTCCTTTTAAATGACACGAAGGGAAATAAACAAAAATTTACCATAAGTCAAAATTCCCTTCACACACTTAGTTTTGAGCTGAGAGGTTTAGTGGAACCGACAAACTTGAATCTGCGATTTCTTACAACATTTACTCAGGGATCATTCACTATTGGGAATGGATGCCAAAAACAATTACCACAGATTCTTTCGAATTTTCCGGATCATAATTGTTGAACTTTCAGCATCCCACCGTGAAGAAAGTCATCAGTGGCACTTAGAGGTTCCTTCTCTCGCACGCCAAAGGAACGATGTGCTTTCAGAGTTCATACTTATTTGTGGCTTTGAAATTTTTCCACTGCACAGTTGGAGGATAAGTTTTCAGCTGTCTGTGGTGAAACCAGCGACCGGCTTGGCGACAGAGGACAGACATCCTCTTTACTTTAAAGATTAGGTGCAATTTGTTTTAAGCTCCTAGTTAAATCTTGTTCAGATGACTTTGAGTATTCTAAGTATTCTGCTACAGGCCCAAACTTCTGGCGTACTGAGCCACTTTTGTGGCACTGACAAAGGGCTGCGTGGAGGCGTGGGGGTTTACGCAGAGTGTCGCTGGTTCGGCTGTGGAATCGGGGCCCTTTCTTGGCTTTCATCATCAGGTTAATTAATGGCTCAAGATCCACGATGTGTGAGTGTGTGTGTGTGTGTGTGTGTGTGTGTGTGTGTGTGTGTGTGTGTGTGTGTGTGTGTGTGTGGTTGTGTCTTAGTGTTTGTCCTGTGACGGACCGGCCGCCTGTCCAGAAAGTAACCTGCGTCACAGACGAGTCAGCTGGGATTGGCTCCATCGCCCTGAGCCGTATGTGACAGTATAAAAGACGAATGGATGCATCCATCTACAGAGTATGCCGCAACCGCACTTCACAGACTGCGTCTTTCTTTCTTGTATCCGTGATCTATTTTTGTACGTTTCTGCATCTGTCTTCCCTTCTGGAGACGCATGTTTCGGATTTCTTGCCTCACAAACACACTCTTGGGTTATTATGTCTCATTTCCTTCTCCCACTTCTCTCTACAGGGAGGAAAATAACTGCCCACCTCTGACACGGATTCTTTTTTTTTTTTTTTTTTTTTAGCAGAAAGGATGTTTCATGAATGTTTTCTAGGAGACTGAATCTTTGCTGTATGAAGATCTAACTGAACACATGCTAATGCGATGCATCCCATCTAAACACCGCAGCAAACTACAACCTTGAAAGTGTTGATTAGAAGAAAAAGAAAAGTTCAAATGAAACACCCGTGATGTTCTCAGGGACAGTTGGACATTAATACCTCTGTAAGGGCAGAAGGGCTGCACTTTGAATATCGGTGCTGTGTAATGAGAATTCTGTGGTGTGTGTAGTTTTTGATCGTTTTGACTGTGGTGCTGATTAGAAACAAGCAAGGTACACGGTTCGTCATGACCACAAAACATGTTGTTAAAACAATACCAGACGATAAGCGTCAACCCTGTTCTATAAATGTGAATCTCACAAATAACTTCATTGATTTAGATTCATGTGAACACATCAATCGTCAAATCCTTCTAAAAACTTGTATCACTTAGTCAGTAAAGGCATCATTATTCATGCCAAAAGTTCACGGTAATTGAAATAGTAATTTCAGAAGCTTTTTGCAATCCGTTCCTCAACGTGACGCACTCAAAGCAGACAAGAAGAGCAAACACCAGCACGGCACAAAAGGTTAACAGTTCACCGGACATCTTTTTTCAGGGGACATTCTAATTGTTATTGTGAGTGTTAAAGTGTTGCTTTGTCTGTCAGCTCCTTTTTGGTGTTTTTACTGCTATTGCTCAATTGGATTTTATCAAAACTCTTGAAAAGCAGCTGAAAATTGAAATGTCAAAGAGCATCGCCAGCATTTAACTAATGCCACAGTCTCAAAGGGACAAGTCAATCCAATATCATCCAGCCATACACAAGCAAGCTTACTGCTCAGACACTTGGATACAGTAAAGAAAATATCCGTCCATCCTCTGGTGCAGGTGCACCCTGGACAGAATAGAGAAACGGACAACCTGGGGAAACAATTAAGGAAACCCACACATGCACAGAATAAACAAACCACTAAACCAAGATGTGGCACCTGAGAAAAAACATCATTAAAATACAAAATGAAATGGCCACATTCGGTCTTACTTGAATAGCAGGACAGGACCATTTAATTCATTCTCCAGTGATTGATTTAAAGTGTAACTGCAGTGAACGGTCAGCAGCTTTTGTGTGGGATTGAAACAGGCAACCTTTGGCATCCCCGTCAAATAGCACATAACAGGAGCATGCTCCGTCCTATTTACAACATCTCGGATCCACTGCGGGAATCATGTGGGGATTATTGATCCCTGCCCTCTAACAGATGGTTTAAAATCAGTAGTATCAGGCTGAAAACCCACTTCATATTTCCCTCTCAAGATGAATATGATTTTAAATGTGAGTGCAGGCGATAAATCCATCTGTCTTCTATAGTCACTTTAGCCAATTTAGAATTGCAGGGAATCGCGGGTGACGTAAGCACATAGTGACTAGAGGCAAGATAAACCCTGCACAGGTCAGCAGATTTGTCAGAGAGCGAACATAGGCAGAAGAGTCACCAATAACCAAACATGTATGGGTATGAATTGTGGGAGGAACCCAGAACGAATCCGTGCACACACAGGGAAAAATCAAAAACCCCCATATTGAAAGTCCTGGAGGCCAGATCTGGTCATTTTTTGGGGGGCGAACTGCTTTACTGTAGGGTGTCCTTGACTGCTGAGAAAGGCGCCTTCAAATTAAATGTATTATTATTATTATTATTATTGTTATTATTATTATTGGCTATATGGGACAGAGTGTGATCTGGGCTTAAATACTTTGACCTTGAATATACATCTGATATCAGGTGCAGTTTCAAAGAGGAATGGGAGGGGGGGCAGCCGTGGTAACTTCAGTCATTTATCTAAAAACAGTAAATCAACATCAAGTGTCATCTCACACCAGTAGCCTGTTTTTCTCAGCACACATTTTTTAAATTTTTATTATTCAATTGCTTGTTTATAATAAGCTGAAAATGAATTAGAATTTGTGTTTCAACCAATAAAAACTGGTGACCGCAGTCAGAATGTTGTCATGACGTTCAGGTTTCACTTACTAATACTAATCTGGGAAAAGTTTTCCTGTAAAATAATTCTAAATTCAATCTAACAAGATTTTTTTTTTTTTTTAAATATATCAAAAGAAAGACAGACTAATGTAAAGCCACACATGACAAACATGTCATACGAATGCTCAGATACAGCCGCAGGGTTTTATAGCACGAATAAAAACATGCCAGTTTTCTGTTGCCTTTAACCTTGTCTTCTCTCACTGCAGCAATACGCCCCCTCCCCCTGCCCTGTGGCTTATTAAAATCACAGCAAGGGCATCACAGGACATCATTCTGAAATGGTCCGACGTACAATAAACACAATCTGATTAAAGAATGATAACAACCCTAAAACCAATACCAAAGCTGTAAATTTAGTTGATTTCTAAGAAATAAGGCCTATTTATGTCCTCAGTGTTTCCTCTGTTTGGGGTCCAGTGATGTCAATGGGTCACATGCATCTTGTTTGGTGGAAGCTCGGCTAAGTGTCGGACCAACAGAGCTGTGCAACTCAATTTTTATCGAATATTTTACATGTCCAGCTGCTAAAGTTGTCAATGCATGTCATAGTGATCACAATGTTATGCTCATATGATACAGAACATATTGGAGCTTTTCTCTGGATCAGTCAATTTCATTCCCCTCCCCTCCTCCCCCTGTTTCCTTTTTAAACTTGATAATGGAGTATTCAGAGAGGGTCAACCACCAGTAGAACATGCAAACTCTGCACAGAAAGACCCACTCAAACCAAAGACGCTATCTGGCTCACCACCGCTCCAGGTCAAGCAAAAAATAAATAAAATAAATGCAATAAAAAGAAGAAGAAAATAAGCTGTTTTAGAGTGTAATGGTTCTTCTAGCAAATTTAATCAGCTACAGCTTTGATATCAGATAAATTATGCTGATTCGTTTCAGATTGCATAAATCATTGCCAAAGTTCTCATGTGTCAGCTTGTAAAATCTTAATACCCCTTTAAAATATATATCACCTCCCCAGGCTTCTTGTAAACTCGGTGTCTGGGTTTCAGGTTGCCTCAGTCAGCTCAATCAAGATGTGAGCTTTTGGTGAGACCACACTGACATCATTACTCTCCCCGCCAGCTGGCTCAATTACAGAGCGTTTTTCTACAAATGATGAGTTAATTCAATCTGACCTCTTTTGATATATTTTCTTTTATGCTTAAAAGGCGTCACGCTTTGCAATTTCAAAAGTGCCAATTGCCATAATGTAAAGGTTTACATCACAGCAGAAATTCCCAGTCTGGAATGGTATTCTTAATTGTAACACATTAACCTTTTTTTGCCCCTCTTCTCTATATTGGTTTATTTTCCACTGTGACAGTCGGTATTGGTCACATGAAGGCGCCATCCTCATGCGCAAAAGGAGGCGCCCTCTTTTTAATGAAGATTGGCTACACAGCCAACTGTGACAAGTTTTTTAATGCCACAGTCATAAACTCCAGAGCTTTATAAGAGCTTGACACTATCCTTGCCACGATGCCAAACACAACCCCACATAGACTCTGATCACGAGATGCCTAATGAGAGTAGTCCAGTGAAGGGGCCCCCGCACGCCAGGTTATTTTTAGTTTTAAACAGCTCGCTCTCTTAAACTTAAGACTAATTTCTACGCTTCGATTTGTTACTGCCTGCCGTGTTGATCAGTGCTCTCAGAGTCAACAGGAGACTCTTTGGAGTATGAGCCTCGCTTCCTCGCGTTTCCATTACGCACAGGAGAGCGCTCGCATGCCTTGTGGACGAGCGCTCCTGTCACAATGGAGCAGCGCGCGGCAGGAGCTTTGGCGGCTCCTGAGGACCGCACTGAAATACGAGATTTTCACCTCGTTTTCACTTTAGGAATTCTCTCCCCACACGTCCCCGCGTGCGTAAAATGTAATTCTCTTCTTCCTACGAGCATGACATGGTTCGCATCCTCCCGCTGCTCCACACGCGGAGGAGGAGTGAGGTCCCAGGAAGTTCAAGACTATCTCCTTCTTAAAGTCCTTTTGAATTTTTGATTTTCCCTTTTTTTTTTTTGTTTTTTGTTTTTTGTTTTTTGCGTATGTGTGTGAGAGAGAGAGCTCAATATTGGAGTATCCCCACCATGGGCGCTGCGTCCTGAGAGGAGATGGATTTAGAGGTGGAGGATGTGAACGGGTCGAACTATTTGCGGAATGAGAGCGACCCCGGGCTGAGCGCTTCCTCTCCTGGACTGTCCACTGCGCTGGCCAGCGTGCTGATCTTCACCATCGTGGTAGACATCCTGGGCAATGTCCTCGTGATCCTGTCCGTGTACAGGAACAAAAAGCTCAGGAATGCAGGTGAGAGGCGCGTATAATTGGCGAAAAGGTGTTCCGGACCTGTCGCTGTGTTTCCAGTAAATAATGGTTAATGTTTTCGTGATAGTGCACAACAAACGCATGTAAACATCAGAACATCGTTCTTTCAGTCGTTTAGAAATATATTTTGAGATTTCATTTTTCGGGACATACCTCTCTTCCAGAACTGACTCTATTCATAGAAACACCACTCTTTTATCAATGACAGGCACGTGAGATCCAAGTTTCTTCCTCTCTCTCCATTCATGACAATAATTATGTAATCTATTGTGTGACCCTCTTATTTGACAATCGGGCTGCTTTCTCGTGTGAGCGGGGTCTCCACAGGCTTGGATATCTGACTTCATATTTCTTCATAAATAATGGCACCCTCTTCCCTCCATCTCGCTCTATCCTTGGATTCCCGTCCCAGATAAATCGCATCACTTCTTATATCATCACGTAGTGGTGTTCCATGAGCAGCCAAGGTGAGAGACACTGCTATATACCTCCTGGAAACCTCCTGTGTCATTTTGCACATGCTTTATGTCAAACACTACATCATATTTCATCCTGCTACACTTGAAGCCACCTGACAGCAGAGAGAAGGTGGAGAAAAATATGTGTTATGGTCTCCTTCATGGCATTTGTCATAGTAAAGATATAGTATCATCAATCTATTGCCACCTTTAACACGGCTTTCCAGTGGTTTTCAAATGGCCACCGAGCTCCTTTTATTCCCACTACCTTAATTGATTTTGAAATTCACATCTATTGTGTTACATCAAGATTATAAAGTGAAAGGCACCTGAAACTGAATTAGTGTTTATAGGATATTTTTAGATAAAACTTTAAATATACATCCTCAGGCTTGTCTGGCTTTCACGTGTTCTGTTTTTCTTGTTTGTGTATTAAGATTTTAGATCCAACAAGGGGCAATGTGAAACATGCATTAACAGAATCTGATCTCTACAACAAATGACTTGGCAAAGAATTTATGTACATTTTTATTGTATTTTGTACACAATTACCACAAATAACAATAAGAAAAATCAAGATGTCCCAGATTCAGTAAACTTTGCGTTGCGACATTCACTTTTACAAATGTATGGGACACACAATCAAAAAAGCTGTCTATGAAATGATCTTAATTTAATAAGTTAAACGAATTTTAACTCTTTTACTTAAAGAGTTGTCAGTGTAGTGAAGCTCATACGGTTTAGGTTTCAGGCTGCAGTTATACCCTGACAGAGGTGGATAACATCAATGATAAACATTCTTGGTTTTTCAAGGAATGTAAAATGTAAAGAGCTTTATTATCTCGTTGTTGGTTAAGCTTTCCAAGCTTAAAAAAAATATATTATAACATAATTTGATCTTTTTGTGTCTGAAGGCTTTTTCCTGAAACAACAGCGACATTTTAAAATAGTAAGACTTCATAATTACACTTTAGTGTCAAAAACTAAAATAATATAATAAAGCAATAAGATTTCTTTGGGTATAAGAAATAAACATGACGAACTACTGAGTTCCCGCTCGGTCCCTGGACATATGCAGTTAACATTCACCCAGTGTGTGTGAGTGTGTTGGTGATTGTGATTGTGATTGAGTTCATGCCCCACATAAAGCAACAGACTGTTGCATGCTCTTATAGTCAGTATTGTCGGACCAGATAAACTTCAGCAGCGACAAGAGAAAGACTAGACGAAGCGGTCACAGGACAGTCTGAGCAATATTACTGCCGCCCTGCAGGGCTAATGACACAAGAAGAGCTGTAAACCACATAGGGCATATTCTATTCCCCAATCACAATAAACAAAGATGAACATTTTTAATTACATGACTAAATCTCATGATTTTGTGTTGTGAAAAGCACGGAGCAGAACAGCACACTGCTGTGTTGCACTTTGAACTTGAAGGTCCCGCATGAACAAAGAGCATGCACGATGGTCACTACACCCAGCAGCTCCATAGTGAAAAGCCCGGGAGAGCTTCATGCTCAGCGAAACTCTCTGATCACAACATAATGCTAATGAGGCAGCAGCATTAGGTCAGTGAATGTTTGCAGTAATGAGCTTTTAATTACAATTTCAAATACATTACGTAAGGCATCCAGCGTGTTCGTGAGCCAAAAGCAGTTTGGCGAGAAGTTTAGGGGCCCGGAGAATAATTCGATTATCGAGTTTGCGAAAATGACACAGTTGAGTGGTCTGTTCAAACGTCCAACTAACTTGGTGCTGGTCAACTGTGGACACTGCGCTGATTGCAGACCTTGTGTCACTGTCTCCTACGCTAACTGGACTGAGTGACAGATCCGCGCACACGAGAGTCCGCCACAGAGTTTCCGGGTGTCCTGAATCTGAAGCGGCAGCGCAGATACCATCCCAAAACTCTTTTTAAGTGTGTCCTTAAGCGACTGATATTGCTACTACTGTTCGCCTGTCAACAATATCCTTGCAGTTCCTAACGAGCTATTTATAGCTTTGGCTTCCTTTGTATGAAAGTTTAATCACGCAGAGTTTCCACTAAAGAAAGCGTTGACACAGCTACAGAAATCCCAACAGCTACGGAAGATCTGTCTGCCATAAAAAAAATTAAAAAATTAAAAAATATGAATAAGAAATTGGTTCTGTGCTTGATGGCTGTTTTGCGAAGGGCTGAGCGGTGCAGTATAATACGAAATCATTACCCAGGCCCTCACGAGCTACAATCTCTGATTTCTAGAAGCAGAACTCACACTCAGAATCATGTTTTTGTCGAAATACACTGAGTCAGTCACGTCCCGTCTCCTCTCTCTACTACACATCAGTCAGACCGCTGGCTTCCCTCCTCCAACACAACAGCAGGACCTTTCTGCTCTGCTTCACTTCAAAACACTGGATTTGTCTGCTGCTTCCATATATCTGTCCACTATCCACCGCTCAACCACCCCCCCCCCCCCCCCCAAAAAAAAAATACCACATGCACATTTAATAGGATTTTTTTCACTTCAAAATTGTACAGCATGCCACTATAGCACTGCCAATAGGGTGTTAACACTAGAGTTTCCCAGAGGGGTTAACCATACTAAAAATACTCAAACAAAATGTACCCATGAGAGAGACAGAGGAACAGAAAAAGAAAGGGACGAAGGCGAGCAGATGGAGGGCAGAATGGACGAGTACGTCCGTGTGCGCATGTGTGTGTAGTTTGTGCCACCGTATCAGGAGCTGTGGGTCATGTTGTGTGTGTGTGTGTGTGTGTGTGGAGCTGAGGATGGACTTGGGTTGTGTTTAATCATGCGTTACATCCCCTCGGACACTGTACAGTTATCACTAAAACCTCAAAAAACTGGAGTATTCACGAAGACAGAGAGGACGGCTACTTGTGGACTTAGTGAGGGAATCAGACTTCCAGCTTGCAGCACACTACGATGAAGCATCTCCCTCTCTCTTACCAAACGATTTGACCAAAACATACGTGAAACATGCAATCTTGCATGGAGTGTGAGGAATAGCTTTGCCGAAACTAGCGTATTCCTCCTGCCTTTCCGGGATGACGCTGAGCAAGCGAGACGCTCTTGCACTCTCAGGACCAGTGAGTCTTATTTCCTCAGACACGGGTGGGATGCGTTGTGGGGGTCCGATTGGTGGAAGGCCGTCTGATCGCAATGATGTTTTGGGCCAAGCTCGTAGCAAAGCCTCGTCACCAAAAGGCAACTCATGTCAGTTTAATGTTAAACTTCTGAGGAAAAAAAAAAGAAGAAAAATCCTCTGGCCCCTTGAACACGAGTTCATGAAGTCGTCACTACTAATTCATCAGTGCTAATGCCCTTGCCCAAAGGTTTTTCTTGCTTATTCATGATAACATGACTAAGTCCGATGCGAACTAATTTGGGATATGGACTTGTAGTAGTAATCCTCGTGCGGCTGACATTCAGCTGGATTCGAAAGAAGCCAGCCCTCCCACACAATTGTTTTGAATTCATCTTCCCTTTTAAAGGTGTATAAATTTAGCCGGGTGAATCAAAGCGTAGTACATCACGTTTCCAGGGTGTGTGGTGCGAGTGAGAAGATGCAGACTGTGGGTTTTGACAGAAGAACATAAGCCCCTGAGATTCTCCTGTGCACACAGCCATGCGAAAACCAACCGGGCTGGCAGGCTTTTGTTTTGTTGTTCCTGCTTGTTTATTCCATTCACTCACGGCTTTATTATGCACCCATTCCTGCTCCAGCATAAGTCCTTTTTTACTTCCCACATTGTTCTTTTAACTGTTTAAAGCAATTCATCTGAAATGAAGCAATGTGCCAAAAATACGACAATACTGCGCATGCAGCACGCAGTTTAACACATATTCAGGTTGCAATTTTGGAGCCAGCTTAGATTCTGTCTGACAGGTTGGTTCGTTTTTTTCTTCTTTTTTGCATTCTCATTTACATTTATTTCATTAAAACACACATTTTATTTTTTTTATATCTGAAAGTGTTGTAAATCTAAAGAACACATTAAAATCATAAAACAAACTAGAATTAACCTACCTGACTTTCGATTTTAATGTAAAAAGCCTCAAGAAATAGTTGCTGCTTGGATTGAGATTATTGTGTGATCTTACGGTAAATATTCACAGTTTCACTCTCAATGCATGAGAGCTGGCAGCCCTGGTTTATTGAGTTTTTAAAGGACAAATATTTATTGTGTTTGTCTGGCCTGCTGGCGTAGGATAATCAGTCTGAGAGGGAGGCAGACGTTATCCCACCCTGTTCCAAAAATAGATCAGCAATGGAGGGGATACATGGACCAGGGGAAGGGTGGATACCCCACTTTTCCCACTGGCAAATCACATCTGATTTCAGAAGGGACAATGTCATACACAGTTCTAGTTTTAATGTATATCGAGTGCTTGTTTCCACCATACAATTTCGTTGCTCTTTTTTGATTTATGTTTCATTTTGTGGCGTATGCCACAGGGGGGGGGTACGCTGGAGGAATACAGCAGGATGTTGTTCGACTTCCTGGAGAGTCTTTGATTAAGTCCAACATTTTCCTTGGCAAAACGATTCTTTCTGAAGAAACTGTAAAGTCAGATGGTGGTGCCACAGAAGTTAAAGGCTGCGTGTCAGCTGTCCCTAAAGGCCTGTAAGCCTTCAACATTCAAGCTGAGCTTTATGCGACTCACACGCACGGCCCGATGACGGACTTTTCTTTTGTTGGCATCCATTATTAAAACATTGGCCCAAACCCTGCCTCCCCTTACTGCTTTGCGTCGGTCAGTCGCGCAGCGCTGAGGGCTACGGTCAGGTTTTAGGGCTGGGGCATTACGACCGATGGAAGTTTGCGCAAATAATGAATCCATTATTCGTGCAGCGCAAACGGTTGATCACGCAAATCGCCCTAAAGCGCTTTACATAATAATCACTCCGAGACATGGCCACAGCCACGACTCTATTCTCGTAGGCGAGACAATATTTATGTTGGTTGGTTGTCTCACACTAAAAGACTAATTGTTTCAATGCGCTGCATTTGGGTGTGATGAGAATCAGGCCGGCCAAGTCGGTCAATTAAGGGGGGGGGGGGATAACTTTGAGTCCAGTGTTTTAATAATGGATGCCAACAAAAGAAAGTCAGTCATCTGGCTGCGTCGCAACAAACCTCTCAGCCGTGGTTTAGCACTTACCTCATCCTCCTGACGATAAGTGCGAGAGAGGGTTCAGCCAGAGAGAGCAGTGAGGCTGGAGCATGCCTCTGTCCAGCCAGCACACATGATAGCACTGACGCGTATGATGTCAGCGAGGAATCAAACCTCTGCACAATGACAAATGCACACAGCGAGCACAGGAAGCATCACAAATACAATCTGACAGATTTGCCCACTGAGCTGACTCGGGGATGAAGAACAAATGCTTTTATTTTTATCTCAGCAGGCTTCGGAGCTGGCCCGTGCTGCTGTGGTAACGAAGAGCGAATAGCCATATCGGTGGAAACAACGTGAACTCAACATTTGATTTTGATTTTTGATTTTTTTTCTTAAAAAAAAACAAACAACTAACATCCCTCAGAATTGGACCACTGGATAGATTGTAATACGCTGGTGTTTCTAACGTTGTAAGATGACAATAATGAATCAGGCAGGAAAATTAAAATTAGATTGGTTGCTAAACAACACACTGTAGTTGTGCTGTCTCAGGGGTGCGGGGATTATAACATACTTTGAATGGTGAGGATTGATGGCCAACATGTGTTTTAAATCCACCCTCATCATATCTGCCAATCATCGCTGTTGTTTCAGCTGCTGTCTGCCAGAGCTGGAGCCTTGTGCCTTCACATTTCAGCTTCAGAGGGGTTGTTTATATTATACGAACCCTGGAATCACCTTAAAGTCGGACACAAAACATTGTTTAGAGTGAGACACTTAACGCGTATTCCCAGAAAGGTTATTTACTTATAGTTCATTCAGTGACGCAATTGTACATGAGAAATTGATTGTTGGGCCATGGTCAAGACAGATCCTAATCTTATTTTCAGACGATTGTGTTGTCAATCACCGCAATGATATAGAACATTAAATCTACACGAAGGTATTTTATTTCATTCAGGCAGTGTACGCAAAGTCCATGTGGAGAGTCCTTCAGATAAAATGTGTAGCAGTGTATTGCACAACATCTAGAAAAACCTTATGGGACACTAATGCTTATTTCGCAAAGGACTAATTCAATCGTGTATTTATCTTATCGGACAGAACATTACAAATTGATTTATATTTTTCTTCCTCCCACCCAGCACAGCTGCACTTTAACAATAGACGTCATTTTCTATCATTCATGTCTTCTGAGGAGCTCCAGTGTCAAACCAGCATCGTCTCCGATCTCAGGAGGACAGGAAATTGTTTGGACGTAATCTGACTCTAAAATCAGCCATGTCCTGGGTTTATGTGCTTAATGTCGTGTCTTCCAAGTGTAGCACTGTCTGTTCTCTCGGGCAATGACGCTTTAAAACAAGAAACGTACGATTAGAATGTTGTATTAGCATAAACACGCCCAGAAACGAGAGACGCACACACACACACACACACACACACACACACACACACACACACACACACACACACACACACACACACACACACACACACAGAACCGTACAGAAATATCTGAACGGTTTATGTGGGTGGACACATTTACCCAATGGATTTTATTAGATATGTATGAATCTGAACATAAGTATTTTTTTTCATGCTCTTATTGCTGCTCAATGAAAAGTCGGAAGATCAACAGATACATTAGGATTCATCCCTGAGGCGGATATGACTATTTATGTCATAGTCATTCATGCATAAACTGGTGTTTTGATGAAAACCATGAATCTGCCGAGACAGCCCAGTCTCCAGAAGAAGAGCTGGGATTAGACACAGACATAATAATGGAGAACTTCTGATAGCTGAAGTGAATAACATTGATTATGTCTTTTTTATCGTCACCAAACATTAACGTTAGGTTGGATTTATTGGATAACAGGTGATCCGATGTGTTTTCAGAGGTATGTGAACGCTGACCTCTAAGATGAAGGCATGTGATTTTACCCAGGCCTCAATCTTCCATATTGGGGTCGAGAAGAGCTGCGGCTTACACCAGCCAGCTCAGCGTGAAAGGCAGGCGACACCCTGAACCGCTCACCCGTCAGTGGCAGGGTCAACTCGGAGAGACAACCACACAATCATCGCCACTGGCAATTTTTGTGAAGAAAATTGCAGACTCCACAGAGGCTGGAATCCAACCATGGTTGTCACTGTGAGGCAAGAGAGCAAAGTGCCACTACACTATCCATCCAGAGATCTCAGGAGGGTCCGGAGGATATGCCCGCTCTGAGGTGTCAAAAGGAGATTGTGCGATTGTGCCCACCAGCCCGGGCTTCGCTGTAACGCTTTGACAAGTCAAGGATAACTTTTGTTCCGAATGTTACAACTCATTACTAAAGGATAGAATGACACTAAGAAAGACAGGAGATTATCAGATATCTTTGTCAAATCCAATAATCAAACATTTATTCGAGACTTCAATCTGGGATTAAACTCGGCAGACAGATAAACAGACTACCACCAGCATGTGCAGACAACTTAACAAGCATGTCTTAAAATTAGCTACAGAGGAAACAACACAGTCCTTCTTTTATAATAGATAAGTCAAAGTCAAAGTGACCCAGTTCATTCCAAAGAATTTATCCAAGAGCATTGGTGTCTTCTTTCAGGAGCGGTGTAGATGGTAATTATCTTTCAGTTGGCGTCGGGGTCAAAACCGATGATAACAACACAGACAGATGTAGCATGGCGTGTGTGACACAAGCAGCATGCAAGTTATTATGTGAAGTTTATCTGCAGTATTCTGAGGCGACATTTGCAAGCTTCTATCCAACTGTTTTGAGGATTTCACTTGAAATGGGCATTTTTAATCTGATGGTTTCATGGTTAACGTTGTACAGTTTTTTTGCTATACATTATTGCAAATGCTCATTTTTGGTAGATTTCAGTTGTTCATGGCGTAAAATCTATAACCAGTCAGCAGGGGGATGTACATATTTGTTTACTGCAAAAAAAAATAAAAAAATCCAGATTTTTTTTTGCTTTGCATTGTGGGATGGCGCTCGCGAGGTGATCTGGTTTGTATGAAGACGTTTGGATTTCTATGCGTGCAGCATTTCATTGTAAAAGTGATTCACTATGTTTAATCCTTGACTCTGTTCCTTCAGGAAACATCTTTGTGGTGAGCTTGTCGGTGGCCGACCTGGTGGTGGCGCTGTACCCCTACCCTCTGGTCCTGACCGCGATTGTCCACAATGACTGGACCATGGGAGACCTGCACTGCCAGGCCAGTGGCTTCATCATGGGGCTGAGCGTCATCGGCTCCATTTTCAACATCACGGCCATCGCCATCAACCGCTACTGCTACATCTGCCACAGCCTCCACTACGACCGTCTGTACAGCCTGAGGAACACCTGCTGCTACCTGGGGCTCACCTGGCTGCTCACCGCCCTCGCCACAGTGCCCAACTTCTTCGTGGGCTCGCTGCAGTACGACCCTCGCATCTACTCCTGCACTTTTGCCCAGACGGTCAGCTCGTATTACACCATCTCAGTGGTGGTGATTCACTTCCTGATCCCGCTGCTGGTGGTTTCTTACTGCTACCTGAGGATTTGGGTGCTTGTGATTCAGGTGAAACACCGAGTGAAGCCGGAGCAAAGGACCAAACTGAAACCGAGCGACGTGAGGAACTTCCTGACTATGTTCATGGTGTTTGTGTTGTTCGCTGTGTGCTGGGCTCCGCTGAACCTCATCGGCCTGGCTGTAGCTATAAACCCCGCCAAGGTCGCACCCAACATACCCGAGTGGCTTTTCGTCACAAGCTACTTCATGGCGTACTTCAACAGCTGCCTCAACGCCATCATCTACGGGTTACTAAACCAGAACTTTCGCAAAGAGTACAAGACGATCCTCCTCGCTCTCTGCATCCCTCGTTTGCTCCTCATAGAAACCTCCAGGTGTGCCACCGAGGGGCTGAAGAGCAAGCCCTCGCCGGCTGTGACAAACAACAACGTAGCAGAGATAGATGTCTAAACTTGTGTTTTACTGGGGGAGTGTGCCATGATTGACCCAGTGCCTTTTCAACATGTGTTTGAAATCTGTGTCTTAAAGGATACTGCCACTCTTGAAGAAGGACACTTGTGCTGTTCTGTTGCTTGTATCACCAATGCTTTATGTTCTACACTGCCCTCTTTCACACTCCACTCAGTGACAGGCCTGTATGAATTGGTTAAGAAGCTGAGTGGGGAAGAAAAAAACCAAAAAAAAAAACAGTCCAGTAATAAGTTAGCAACCAGTCCGGCTCATGATCAGAGGCAAAAATTATCTTGAGAAATCCTCCACAGGGACAGTCGACACAAAATCGTACGGCCTTTTCTTTTTTTTTTTTCAAGGGTGAGAGACTTTAACTATCAAGCCACGTCACAGCATGTGTACATCATGTGCATGAGAATTACTCTGCATATTTGCACATATCAATTATGAGTTCATCTGCAACATAGTGGAAATAAAGTAAATGTTTTTTTGTTTTGTTTGTTTTTTTATCGCCGCTGTGTCTCGGGACTCTTAAATACAGTATTAATGATGAAAAGCCTCCATATTTGTTGTTTTCTTTTAGTGTGACATGTGATCTCAGATTTAAACTGAAAGCACTTTCATTCACAGCTTGAATCACTTCAACATAATCCTTCGCTAATATTTGGAATTTTGAGTATTTAAACTGGGGAAGGTGCCAACTTTGAAACATATTTCGGCTTCAGTGAAAAGCTGTCTCTGAGGTTTGAATTTCATCTTTGGTGGCTGGGAAAATATCTCAGGCTCTTTTTCACTGTCAACTCACTAATGTACCATGTTGCTGTTTCGCCCTTGGGCTTGTCTTCTGAGCAGTGATGCTCCCACAACACACTGTGTGAAGACACAGGGAAGATTGTGGAAGCTGCTGCTTCTGTCTCAATCCAACAAGGAAAAAAGCAACTGATTGTAGGCTTTGTGTATCAAAGAAAAATGCACCCCTTGTCGCTTGCACAATCGATTTTATTCACTGTTTTTAGTCAATTTTAAGAAAACTGCCTTTAAACTCTTCCTCTTGCGTGCATGTCGGGATAAGCTGACCAAAGCCCGAGGCATTGCCTTTTAAACCCTGATTGATTCAGGAATCTGCTCATTTGTGAAAAGGGGATGAACGGAAGACAAACAGAACGAACTTGTTGTTTATTAAATGTCTGGGGGACATGATATGCATCAGGGGAGGAGAGATGTAATTTTGTGATTGTGCAAGTGTGCCTGGGCGCATGTCACCCTCCCCGGGATGAGCGCTGACAGCCTCCCAGCGTAACTTCCTCCAAACGAACTGCCATCAGCTCACCTCAAAGGAGGAGACACCGAGATGTCGACGGGACACATTCTGATGAGACCGCAAGTGTCTAATTGGGGAATTTTTTCAAACTCATGATAATTTACACTCACACACACACACACACAGATATGTCGCCGTATTTGCGTATTCTGCCACGCTCGGCTGCAGCTACGACCAGGAGAGGCCGCCTGACGTCTGACTAAATTAAGCCATCAGCGAATGATTAGAGATGCATCCATGAAGAGCCTTGGCTCAGCGGCACAGCGACTGGAGCTGTCTCACAGAGTCAGGTGCCGCCAAGTCGCGGCGCAACCGAACGGCACAAAACAGTTCAATTCGGCTGCTTGCGAGCGGGCGCCTCTGATGTGGAAGGAAGCAGCAGCCCCACATGCCAGAGCACGGTCAGCTATAGATGAGTGGCTAAAGCAGCTTGAGGGAAAATGACAGCGTCAATTCTACCGCACCAAAGAGCCACAGACGGATGGCTGGGTCGCCCTTCCTACTCGTCGTCTCACCTTCCACTTCCCGCTCTCTCATTTTTCAACCCGTTTTCCTCTTTCCACCTGTAGGTTTTATTCACCGGTCTGCCTGCCAACTCAGCTCAGAACACTATTAAAATATTTAGGAAAGCTTTTTTTAAACCAGGAAATAGTTAATTTATCATAACATACAAACAAGAGGCACTTGGAAACTGCTTGTCTGGCTCTTTCTGTGAGTTTCCCCCCAAAATACTCACTGCCTCACTAATTGACCCATTGTGTCAATCCTCACTACCAAAGAAAATTGGATGTGTTATCTGTCCGTTCCAAAAGGACAGAGGAAGAAAGGGTCGGTGCACAACTTCCCATTAAAGCCATAATGTCTCAATTTACTTTTGTTTGTTTGTTTTAATGACTGTGTGGACAGTACCGAAGGAGGAATCTGTGGCATAGCTGTGAACCCAAAACACATTTCAGGGAGAATCACTGAAGCGGGTTCACCTCCACTCTGTCTGTCAGTTTGCTGGTGATTTAATATGAAGGGCAATGGCTTGTGAAGACATTTTTCTTACATTTATGTTCAAGGACAGCGTGAGCTATCCAAGCTGCCCCGCACCATAAGATCCATCATAACTCACCGCTTTATTTTGCTGATTTCACGTGGTGTTTTTTCTCACTGTGAGTTACATTGTGTTTCCGAGAAGGGTTTTCCCCGTTTTCCTGTTACGTCCAGCTCTATTATTTGTGTTTGCTATGGTGCTTCTATGTAACTGAGAGAAAAATCATGGCGCGTGGAGGGTGGGCGAGGTTGGGATGATGACGGGGAACATTGAGTTGTTGTTTTTGTTCCCATCATGCTTTATTTTTTAATGCTTGTTATTTTGGACCTAAATTCATAATGAAGTTTCAAAATAATATATTTATTTCTTGACTTGTATTGTAGATGGTTTAACAGGCTGTGGCAACTTGGGCTATTGGTCTAATCGACATATCCACACGTAGATTAAAACCTGTGAAATTCTCACTGTGAGGCAAGAACATTAACTATATGAGAGGGTGATTATTCATCCTCACCTGGTGAATTACATCATTATCACAAAGTGTATTTATACAAGGCAGCTGCAGTGCTGTGCAGTATTCATTTGGTGTCACAGAGTATTTATTGCACGATTCAACAAGGCATAAACTTGAAATTTGTCTCAGGCCATGGAGCCGTATACTCGCAGCACGTTGGCGTCCCTGTTTCCTTCCCCTCTCCGGTGTCATGTGTGCTCAATAGTCCTCAAAGAAACAATTTGTGGGAGATAAAGATCACTTCCACAGCAGCAAAACTCCTCCTCAAATGTGCTTAACACAAAATAGATGAGCGCTGGTGCGTTATATGGCCTAACGCTACCACTTCTTTTACCCGCTGGAAGAAGATAGACATAATCCGACTCTGCACAGAGGAATTTTCACAGCTCTTGCACATCACTGCATTTTACGGCAGTGGGGTCTCACTGTGGGTCTGCTACTGAACTACCAAGCCTCCTAATGGATTTGTGCATCGGGTTTAGCGTTGCACGTTTTCTCATGCATATGATGTGCCCCAATAGGCTGTGGGTTACAATCCTAGCAGGGGCTTTTAGGTGTTGTGTGGTTAAGGAATCCAATAAGAACCGAAATTGGGATCGATTATATGAATTCACTTTTTTATAAAAACATTGAGATATTTTTTTTTATCATAAATCCTTTCTATGGTCCCTTTGTGTTTATTCTTTTGACAAACGTTGTTACTCAAGATAAATTTTGATATTTAACCACAGATAGTAAAAATACAAATAAAAAGTGTGATTTGTGAAGAGGGGGTCATATACTAACAGGGGAGCGGAATATGTTTCTCATATCAGCGTAGTTTATTTCCTGTAATGTTTTTACGAGCAATCATAATAAAAAAAAAAAAAAGATTAAGTGGCGTTTAAGAATTTTCATTACCTTTTAAAAGTCACAAATTGAGAACAAATGTAATGTAAATATAAAGAAGACCAATATTTCAAAAGAAAGGCAAATAGTCAAGCAGAGAAGTGTTAGAGCCACACGACCCTCCAATGAATATACCTAAACTGTAAAGTAAAAGCAGATTTATATATTATTGTGTGGCTCACAAACATTCAGAGCTCTCTCCGCTATACAAAATTTGTAACAGTTTATGTAGAAACAGTTTCCTTTGCTCGTCTCCTTTATTATGAATATAATTGAAAAACCTGTACTGCCTCCTGTATGTAATCCTGCTCTTGTTTCTTTCTGGAATGAACTCATTGACAATAGCAGGACCTCACAGTAGCCGACACTACTTTGATAAACGTCTTGTATACTTGGCGTTTCCATCGGTGAGCAACAACAAGAGGGAAACGCTTGTTGGCATCAATGAATGCTCCAAATGACCCTCCCCCTGGCTGTAAGTGTACATGCAGCATATGATACAGCTATGAATAGCACAAACTATTTTCATCGTGTTTTAATTCTGACTCCTGTCTCAAGTGGAAACTTCATTTACAGCAACAGTTCCCCATTACAACACCTTAAATATTTTGTGAAGGATGCCACGTCGCCCGGTCAAAACAACAGGTGTGGAGTGAAGAGGGCTCCGCGTTTTGACATAGAAGACGACTGGTGACATAAGCGGTGCCAGAGGCTGAGCTCGGAGGATCCAGATACAGAGTGCCATGAGAAATACTTCCAGGAGTTGAAAGGTCAGAATGCACAAGGAAGGACAACCGTGTACTGAACTTGTGGTGACAGACCCCATCGACTAAATATACAAATTGCTATTCCATTGAGAACAAGACCTTCGGCGATCTTCTATTTTTGCAGCGGTTGTTTTATTAAAATTCATAATCCCACCGTAACTGGGCGAACATGTGCATGTAGCACTGGCTCTGTCGTCTGGGGTTTACGGTCTATTCCCAAAGAGCGCCGCAACAAAACATCTAATTAACTTTTAGTTTCCAAAGAAAATAAGGAATGAAGTGGAATTGAGGGATGGTATTTTTTATTGGGACTAACTCAATTAGCCTGTTTATGCAAAGAGGTCAGTGTTTATTTTATGCTTAATCCTCACACCGACATAATGACATTTGACGTCCGGTTTCTTTCCATCCCACGAGTGTCCATTTTTTTTGTAAACTCTTATCCTAAAGACTGTTTCGGTGTGTGTCTGCCCTGTATTGAACTGGAAACTGCTCACATTGTGTCCTGTATCCACCGACATTCATATTGTACAGAACTGCTTGGATTTACCATGTAGTACATTGAAAGGAGAATTGTCTTCAACTCAGACCCATTAGACCTGAGCGAAAAATAAATAGATAAATCCATCTATCCATCCTCCACCTTCATCCAAGTCATGGTGAGAGAGCCCATGTGGCAATACATGGTTACACTCTCAGGTTGCCAAGTCACAACCCGACAACTACAATTACACCTATGAGTCATTTAGGGCAACCATTCAACCTCAAACACGTTTTGTTTTTTTTTTATTGTGGAAAACTTAATTAAACCCACACAGGCAGCGGGAGAATATCAACCTCCACATCCAAAGGCCTGGCCTGAACTGGACAATGTCAAAACAAGAAAAACAAAGTAGAAAAGGACCTTGACATATTGTGATATTGTGGTAATCATAAACATAGTAGCTGTCAGCTGCTCATTTTAACAATGGACTTGCTTAATGACCTACATTCACACGGATGTGATGCAAAATTGATTCTCATTTGATGTACTAAAGTAATGTGCTACTATCCAACAAAAATGCATTAAGCTGCATAAAACCAACATCGGATTTGATGCATTCATAAAACAAACCCCTATCACTGTTTTTATCGTATGTTTTGTGAGGTGAAATGATGTCTCCCGCTGCAGAAATGCGACACGGCGAAATAAACGTGTCCGACTCGGTGCCGTAAAAAAGCTGAAAACTTATGGCAGGTTTGCTCAAGACGCCAGGTGAGCATAAACACGGTGGGTGTGAAGACAAATGAGTCCGACTGACAGTTTTGTTACAATGTTGAACATGGAGGATGATGAGCACTGATTGACTGGTTTTATGTATCGAGACCAGAAGAACAGAAGATTTACTGTATGAGTCATCGGTGACAGAACTCCAACGAAGAGTCATCTAACTAAACACGCACGGCTCGGCTGAGTTTAAGAGGCGAATAAAGAATTATACAACCGCTATATTTTTTTTTACAGGTAATCTACGACGAGGAGCACAGTAACGTGGTGTAAAAAAAAGGAAAACACGTTGTCATACACTCCAGCGATTGTCAGCAATAAAGCTGGTGCAAGTCATTGACGAAGAGGCCCCGAGCCTTGCTTTATTGTTAGTATTTATTGAAAAGCTGAACAACTGAAAGAAGAAGAACCAGATGTTGAAGAGAGCAACGTAACCAAGAAGACCTGTCCAACCTAATTTGATATTATTAGATGACACTGGAATATCAAAAGGTCATGTGCACCCTCTTACAATGAGAACGATTTCTCCTCGCCAAGAAAAGCAAGATGAAGAAATCTTGCTACAAACCAAACATTTTTTGAAAAATGATTTTGCTTAGTTGTCGAAATATCAATAAAACACCAGTGGCAACCTTTATTTCAACCACTTTACTCCCTGAAGTTTAAGTCTTGGTAAACGCTGTGCTCAAGGGACACATGTTACGATCAAAACGGTAACATCTCACAAAAATAGACGCTCTTTGTCGGATTAATTAGCATAACATTTCAAAACATTATGATTCATTGCATAATTTAATTGCTTGAAATAAGCACATCAATGTGAACACAGATCACGGAATTATTCTTAGTTTTCCTGGCCGGTTCCCTTTGAGAGTCTTAAATTTAAATTAAATGTGTTTTGGGGGAACCTGCAGAGCCCAGGACCATGAAAACAAAGCCAACTAGAGCAGAAAGTGCCACTTCGTGACACTCAGCGAGGGAGACTTCCACCGGAAACACAGCCAGTGCACCCACACCACCTCACTAAATGTATACAGTTGGCACGAAATGGCCCCAAATGACTCTCCGTTACATCAGCAATTAAACGAGGAATGTTCTGCAGTGTTGAATTATTCAGCACAAACACATACGGTACATGTGAAAGGTGCACGTTGGGCAACAGAAGACATTGCTGCTATGTCACGTCATGCTCTTTCCTCCAAAGATGCGGCCTATTTTAGATGGCAACAAATGATCCTTCAATAATGAACATGCACATTTCAATCCATCCCTTCTAGTGCTATTTTTAGAGCCTGTTTGGGAATGGGAGGAAGAGGCCATGCTGTGGGCATGTGAGGGCACGCTTGTGTATTGGAACAAGAGATTTTATCGCAATAAAACACTATCAGAATGTATTTGACTTCACAAATGCACGTAGAAAACGAACTTTATTTTAATTAAGTGTTGAGAAAAAAAAAAGAGGTTATTTTTAATTTTACAATTTGGTAAGAATTTGGGGATTTTTATTTACTCAAAGTTATATTATGGGAGATGTAATGACAACTCATTGGAAAATTGTGTTGAAAGCTTGTTGTTGAAAGGGTGTAAAACGCGGACCAAAGCTGGCCTGCCAAAGCGTCCACTCTGCCTCGATTATCCGGCACTTTGTGAAGAAAGTACAGTGAAAAGATCCAATTAAAATGTCCAATAAACTGAGAATTCTACTGAGAATCACATATTTTAGCAATAGCAGATATTACGCCACACTAAGATCACACCTCGGTGATGAAGCTGTTTATTTACTTCTGAAGTAGCGTTTGCATCAAAGCCACCACTTTTTGGGTGAATCTGTCAAAACATAAATGCTGAAGGCAGCAGAAAGGATTTTTCCTGAGACCTTTTACATCATTACTCGAAGAGAAACGCCATGGGAGGTCATTTAACAAGTTAAACAATAAAAGAAAAATGGAGATAACGTGAAAAGAATCCAAACAATAAGCAAGTTTAGTGTGGACATTTATCTTGGTACGATTGTAATTTTGAGAGGACCTACCAGTGAATAGTGCATTACCTTCCGCTGCTTCATACTATGGAGATGTGCCGTCTGTTTGCGCAAATCAACAAGATAAATTATTCAGGAAAAACAACATAGCTTTTCAGGGTGAGAAATTTCTTCTGGTTTGGTTTTTTTTTCAGCTAAAGATATAATTATCTGTTCACTTCAGCAAAAATTTTAATCTTATCCCCATATAGACACACCTATTTGTCCTGTCGATCGCATTGCTATCAATTTTTAGTATGAAACATTTTGGACCATTATCCTTCACCAACAGTTAAATTTCAGTGATTTAAATTGTTATCTTTATAAAACTTTTTGCTGCTTTTGAGGTGTATTCTTACTTTTGTTAATGTTCTTTTTTTTAGTCATATCTTGTGGTGAATGTGTCTCTGTTTTTATATCAAAGTGTATATGAATAAAAATACCTTTTTAGTAGTCAGTAACATACTCATCCTACCATTGTGCACTACAGAGCATCACAGAAGATCCCCCCCTTCCTGTGGCCATCAGAGTCTATAACATTTGTGTTTTCCCATTAATTCAATTCAATTCAACTTTATTTAAACAACACCAAATACAACACAGTCATTTCTAGGTGCTTTTTACAGAGAGAAACCTAACAAATCCACATGGGCAAGCATAAGCAACTGTGGAAAGGAAAAACTCCCTCAAGCAGGAAGAAACCTTTGCAGAATCAGGCTCATTGGGGTGAGGGATAGAGGAGAGAAAAGGATAAGACAGACAGACAGATTGGGGGAAGGAGTCAAACCCTGGTTCAGTTAGGGATACAGACCCCAGTTTAGATCCTGTTAGCCTTGTACATATTGATATTAGATATTTACTTATGTAATGTTTATTCTGTCTTATTTGATATATTTAAAATCTACTCTGTTTATTCTATTCTGTGTGGAGCAATGCTGTAAAGAATTTCTCACTGTTATTAATAAAGTATTTTCTATTTCATTTTTAGAAGGAAGAAAAGCTCTTTCTTGGAACATAAAGTTATAATAATGTGTGTGTGTGTGGTGGGGGGTGTCACGGAAAAATCATGATTTGTTTTACAATATTGGAGTAAACATTTTCATTTAGTAGTAAGGTCTGCTGTGTTTTATAATGCAAAAGTAACAAAGATACATGCTCATGAACAACAACAAAACAACACCATTTTATTATTATTATTATTATTATTATTATTATTATTATTATTATTATTATTATTATTATTATTATTGTTAATGTTATTATTATTATTATCATCATCATTATTATTATTATTATTATTATTATTATTAGTATTAGTATTATTAGTATTAGTATTAGTATTAGTATTAGTATTACTACTACTACCGTATCTATCGTGAAGTCTGATCTCGCGGTACTCGCGTCATTCAAGTCTCGTCACGTGACGGTCCCGTGACCATACAGGAAGCGTGCTGTGCAGCATTGACAGGATAAACACCAACATAAGCTGTTACTAAAAGCTGTTGACTCTCTGTGTCGTCGTCTCGCCTCGTGTCAGCCCAGCAATGGACGGATCAGTCAGAACATCTCCAGACGCCTCAGGCGTGCCACCAGCGTATTTCAGAGGGTGAGAAAACTGTCTTTAATTACACTGTGAGCTGCCGTTAGCCACCTAGCTCATTTAGCTCATCCCGTTTGCAAGCTTGAGGCAGAACAAGCGACGCTGTAAATACAAGTCTGTTGTTGTTGTTTTTTAATTGCCGTATGTTCTCACATCAATATCGTCATGTCGGAGAGCTGCTCTCTCGCTGTATTGTCTTCTCCCTGCCTTTCTCATGAAGTTGTGCTTTCCCTGCAGGAATGAGAGCTCCCTGGTTTCTGCCCTGAAGACTCTGCTGTTCTTCACCATCCTCATGGTCACGCTGCCCATTGGACTTTACTTTGCGTCAAAGGCCTACATCTTCGAGGGTAAGGCTTGGTGGTGTTTTTATCACCACAATGGGTGCGTTGTGAGTACTCTTCTGTGTTTATTTTGTTTGGTCAATTCAGACCAAAGCTCACACACATCCACCTATTCACTTAAATACCATCTCTTAACGAATAAATACAATCAGAACAGGATCACACAGTCCATCTGAAGGCAGCTTCCCAATCATTTGGTCTGAGCTCAGTTAGATTGCACTCTTGGTGATCATTCATCTTCCATCCATCCATTAATCTTCTGTACCACTTTATTTTGTTCAGGGCCGCAGGACATTGGAGCACAAAGCAAACACAGAGAGACAGACAACCACACATGCTTACATTTACAACTCGGGGCAATTTAGAGTCACAAATTAACCTTCCATGAATGTTTTTGGACTGTGGGAGGAAATTGGAGTCCTCTTTACCACTTTCTATCACACCCGTGTTTGATGAGATGCGGTTCATCCCACAGAGTATTCACAGCGTTTCACTTTTCCCACATTTTGGGATGCTTTATTCCAAAATGAATTAAAAAAAAAAGTCTCTTTTCAATTCTACACACAAAAACCTCATAATGTCAACATGAAAATGTTTTAGCAAATTTATTAAGAATAAAAAAATCACATGTACATAAGTATTCACAGCCTTTGCTTAATACTTTGTTGAAGCACCTTTAGCAGCAATTAAAGCCTTGAGTCTTTTTGAAAATGACGCCACAAGCTTGGCACACCCATCACTGGGCATTTTGACCCATTCCACTTTGCAGCACCTCTCAAGCTCCATTAGGTTGGATCAGAAGTGTCGGTGCACGGCAATTTCCAGATCTCTCCAGAGATCTTCAATCTCATTCATGACTGGGCTCTGGCTGGGCCACTAATGGACGTTCACAGAGTTGTCCTGAAGCCTCCTTTGATATCTTGGCCGTGTGCTTCGGGTCGTTGTCCTGTTCAAAGATGAACCGACGCCCCAGTCTGAGGGGAAGAGCACTCTGGAGCAGGTTTTCATCCAGGATGTCTCCGTACATTGCTGTATTCATATTTCCCTCCAGGCCGACTAGTCTTGCCGTTTCTGCTGCGGAAAAAAACTCCCGACAGCATGATGCTGCCACCACCATGCTTCACTGTAGGGATGGTGTTGACCTGGTGGTGAACAGTACCTGGTTTCCTCCCAGCCTGGCATTCATACCAAAGAGTTCAGTCTTCATCTCATCAGACCAGAGAATTTTGTTTCTCGTGGTCTGGGAGTCCTTCAGGTGCCTTTTGGAAAGCTCCAGGTTGCCAGGCGCTTTTTACTAAGGAGTGGCTTCCGTCTGGCCACTCTATCATACAGGCCTGATTGGTGGATTACAGCAGAGACGGTAGTCCTTCTGGAAGGTTCTCCTCTCTCCAAAGAGGAACCCTGCAGCTCTGACAAAGTGAGAATCCGATTCTTGGACACCTCCAAGATTAAAAAATGAGTTTAATCCATTTTGGAATAAGGCTGTAACATAACAAAATGTGGAAAAAGTGAAGCGCTGTGAATACTATCCGGATGCACTGTGCATTAAATAAACTTAACTCTCAGCCTTGCGTCATATACTTTCCCCCAAGCTTCTTTTCCACATATTTTAAATGTATTTCTTCTACATTTCTGTTCATTATTCAACCCACACGCCACCAAGATTGATAGTGTCTTTAGATTTCATCTTGTTTTCATTTTATCTTTGCATTTAAACATTTGTCACCCTATTAAATTTGTATTTGTTTTATATCTAGTGTCAAGCATATTGAACCATAACACTGATAAATACTATGTTAATGTCAAAGATAAACTTTAATGATGTATCACTGTTGGCTGTATACATAGCTTGCGGCTTTTTGGCGTTCGTTGGATAACCATGAACACAGATGTGATGTCTCTTCTTTTTTTTTTTTTTTAATTCATTGACATTAGGGACCAGAAAGGGAGAGGAAGCAATGCAATGGAGAGGGAAAACCCGAACAAGAATTCTTTTTACGAGATTTAGCAACTAATTAATACCTATGTGTAATCCTTGGGCAGAGACAATCAAACAAGACATCATAAAAACTAAATGAAAATTCACCAGTGGGCACCATCTGATTCCAAGCAAACAAGTACAAGGGTGTTATATGCAACTCCACACTCAACAAGAACAATCGCATGAAGTAAAAAACCAACAGATACGTCACGTAAAAAATCATAAAATAGCATTTTATGACCCCGATGTTGGTTGATAATTGACTTGATTCAGCAACATTGGGAGTCTATGCTGCAGATTTGTTTTTAGGTTGATCGAAATTCCCTTGTGGCTTAAAAACAAAAGACAGATTGTGCAAAGACGTATGTGTCTTTAGGAACACCGCGATCTCCCTTTGATGCTCAGGATAGAGCCACACCATGTGCTTTCATGGTGGAGAAACACTGAATCGATCCATCAAATTCCAGCTGTGATATGCAGCTTAGATTATCTCTCTTGCTTCAGTTCCTGTGAGCTTTCATTTGTATACAAGAAGGTTGAACCCCCCCCCCCCCCCCCAAAAAAAAATATCTCCCCAAGGTATTGGCCCAACATGTGCGCTCGTGGCAACGTGAAGCGTTGATATCAACTGACAATGCAGGCCAGTGAGTTCAGCTAAACGGCAGAACCAATGGTAACCCAACTCAGATATTTAAGCACATAGTTGTTCTTTGTGTTGCTCTACAGTGACCTTTTGTCATTATTTTGGTCCTTATTGAGCAGATTTCCTTTTGATAAGTCTATAGACAAAGAGCATGTGTATTTAATTCACCAATCTTGTACATTAAATCTCAAAGATAAACGTGCGTCCTTCCAGTTGTTTGCCTGCAATAGTTAGTGAACATCCAGCTGACTTGGAACGTCTGCCCATCCTCACGTGTGTGTGTGTGTGTGTGTATTCTTTAGACTGCTTAGAAAATGAAATAAATCACACAGTAATACTGAAGATGTGCCAGATATTGAAAACAGGCTGATGTATAATCAATATTTACCACGTCACTTTACCCAGTGCTCCTCTTTTCCCAAAGTGGTTCAAACCAGTTCTGAGTCGGTGGAAGTTTTTCAGGTGACTCGTCGTCTTGTCCTCGCTGACCCTCCTCCTTTCCGTCTCCCTCTCAGGTTCGATGAAGATGTCGAGCTCCGACAGTTACTTCTACGCAGCCATAGTGGCCGTGCTGGCCGTGCATGTGGTGCTGGCCCTGTTTGTCTACGTGGCCTGGAACGAAGGCACGCCTAAAGGCAAGGGCAAACACGATTAAGGCACGTCCTTATCAGCAAAGACCGGAGGAGACGTAGACAGACACGGGCAGAGATCCACAGAGCCCCCCCCCCCATCCTTCCATCGTGGACTTCAACACTTACAGCAGCTCCATCTACAAACCAGACAAGTCTGAGTATCTGGTTAACACGCAGGCTTTAACACAAAGTTAGAGCATGAAAAGTACTGTATTCTCCTCAGAATGGGGGAGTGCAAGCCGCGGGGCGCGTTTTGTCGCCACGCCCCGCGACCTTATTACCTTTTGCTCCACGAAAATACCAATTTAACCCAAGATGACCCCCGGCTTTGAAGGGGGCTTTGTCCGACGCGAAGTGCTGCATCTTAAACAGTCTGTTGGGCTGGGGAACATCTCGGGCCGTGACCGTTGTGTACGTGTGCTCGCACACACCTTGTATAATGTTAAATGTGTGTAAATGAAGAGTTTATTTGGTCGACAGTCCGACCGTTCAGAGCATTCGTGCGACTGCATCAGTAATTCTGTCATTCACATTTTCTGGTTTTGTCACACATTTAAAAATGACCCCCCAATGTTGGTTTAAACTGTTCATGTGCTTAACTTCTCCTGCTGCGTTCGGGAACAAAGTCTTCACGATGTCTTGTTCTCAAAGGGATCTCATTCATCTGCGAGTGCTTTTGAAGTACGTTGACGTCTGATTGACTGCGCTTGTGTTGTGTATTTTGTGCAAGGTCAAATGAGGATAGGTGTATTTAAAGAAAAAAACAAAAAAAACCATTTTGTAGAACAATCGTTAGAGAATGTAGATTTTGATGTGGTGCAGATGCAAGTACTCACTGCTTGAATAAACTTTAAATTACATTTTTCATTTGTTTTGTGTTTGTTTGCCAAATTGAAGTGAAACCCTTTGCCAGTGTGTTTACAATAAGGCCCTGTGAGGATTTAGACCGAATTGCATAGGAAAGAAAATCTTGAATTAACTTTTTATATTAACAAAATAAGGTCTGCGCATGATTAGCACACTGGTTATGAGCATGAGGTCATGACTCAATCTCCCATCTGATTTCACTGGTCTTGCCAAACAGAAATCAAATTGTTTGCGAGTATAGGCTTTGTGTGGTCCTTTGTTAACAATACATTTGTTACAGTGTCTTATGACAGAGGCCACTTCAGCTGTCACCAAAAGAAGCAGTCTTGATAAGCAATAAGAAAATGCTCCAATGAAAACTATAAAAATATATCACTTAGTCCAGCCTCTTTGAAGCCAGAGGATCATAATGTGATTTTTATTGTTACACATCATTTGTGGTTAGTAAGCAGGCACAGGAAAAAAAAATCTTTGACATCTGAAGGTGGTTGGTCTTTTCTTTATCCACTCGTAAAGGTTGAAAAGAATCTAATCGACACAAGCTTCCCACTCGATGGGCATGCTTTGGAGACTTCTGCAGTGTCACATGGTGGCAGCAAACGGTTCGCCTGTTTCCAAAGACGGCAATAGAGAAGCCCCAGATGAGAAGTGACACATGCCAGGCAGTAATGATGTTTTCTGCCTCAAAAACCATGTCAGCAGCTGATTCCTGTTTGCGCCCCCCCCCCCAGTGAGTCTCCATTCACCAGCATCAGCTCTTGTGTGGCTCCCCCAGCCCTGGGTTCAGTCCAGTTTGGGTTTGGAGCTGTGCAGCCTGCGTTGAGTTTAGGAGGGAGGCTGGTGTTGGTAATGAGGTGACAGGCCTGCAAGCGATCAGACTGATTCAGTCAGCAAACATCAGAAGTCTCCCCGTTTTCCTCTCGGCTGATATTTCATCAGCTCACGCTTGCAGCGGTGCAAAGTTGGTGCAAGGGCAGGCCTTGCTTCTGGCTCTTTGTCGTTTATCACACATTAGCAGATTGGCTGCATAGTGTCAGAGCGATGAAAAACAGGCCGGAGAGCCCAGCACAGTTACTTCAGTCAGAGATTTTTCCGAAACATTCAAAAACACGCCGCACGTGCAGATATAAAATATTTGATATGGTGTATTCTACACACATTCAGGCCCGCTGCACATACATTATAACTGAGGGGACGGATTACTCACATTTAGAGAGCTAGATCTAAATCTCTGCTCACTGTTGCATCCAACTTGTAAAGTGATTCAGGTATAAACTGTCGCTTAGATTCCCCTTGTCCAGCAGATGGAGCCCCAGCAGCTCCAGTCACAGAGTCCTGTGGTGTTTGTGTGTTTGCAGAGGAAGAGGGCAGCAGAGCACCGTGCAGCAGCAGCAGCAGCAGGAGGAAAAGGCTCTGCCACACTGCTCTGCAGGCGAAAGGAACAGCACAGAGTGATAAAGTTACTCATCTGGAGACATAAAATCATATCCACCATTAAACATAACCAAAAAGCTGCTCTCTGCTGTTGTTGCTCAGTGTTGTCGTTCCCCGTGAAGCCGTGCTCAGGCGCGTGGAGAAAAACAACACTGGCATTGGGTTTTACTTCTTCATTCCAAAGAAGTTAGGCTTTCTCCCCCCAACTCACACGCGCTTTAGTCATAGTCATTTCCTAATGTGCTTCACATGATAAGGTATTGTTGCTAAATGTCTGCTGGGAGCCAATTAAAATATTGATCATAGTTTTAGCCTCCATTCTTTTCTTTTTTAATATGTTTTTGTTTTATTTATTTATTCCATGAATTGAAAGGAATAAATCATGGAGGGAAAACACATTCCCCTGACCCTAATTTTTCCTGCTTCTGCAACACCCCCAGAGAGAAGACCCCCCCCCCCCCCCCAAAAGCACTGACATAACGGATTCGATTATTGTACGGGCTTTAATGAAGATGAGCAGGAAAAGAAAGTATTCTCAGGTTTAACTGTCATGACTTGTCCCGTTTGTTACAGATCAACGTGCAGCAGTACAATTTTATTCTCATTATCTTGATGTAAACCTGTAAGTAGTATATAATCCATCATTCAAAACCCACCTTCTTAACATTTGACACATTAGATCCTTTTAGTCCCATCTCACTATAGCAGGAGGAATTTCAGTCAAAAACACAAAGTGGGTGTTCACCAATACCTTCAGATCCATCAGAATAAAATCCAACTTTCACGTTCAGCGTCGATGATTCAAAACTGACAAGGAGAGATACTTTAAAGTTGTCTTTCAGAAACTTGCACAGTCCAGTGAGCTTTTTGCTTTGCTGTTAAAGGCCTTTAAAGGGACCGTGGATGCTTGTGAGTCTGGAAAAGGATTTGAAAAGATCTGATACCAATAATTACACAATGTGGAAAAAAAAGAAACTGAGCTGTTATTCCTGAACTAGATTTTCTGGGAAGGCCAGAAAATCCCAAAGTAGACTGTTTAATACAAAATGAAGTCTCGACAAGAGTCTGAAAAATAAAAAAAGATCACAGGGTCTGAAAATAACTTTTTCAACTATTGGTGTCACCTTAAATGCATCTATAGTCAGGAGGAGATCACACAAGTTTGACCTGCATGGGAGGAGATCCAGGAAAATGTCTGTGCGGTCCAAAAAGAACATTAGAGCAAGGCTTTTAGTTTGCCAGTGAACATATAGGCAAATATCAGACCTCAGACCTTTTGCAATAATGTGCTTTGGACAGACTAATCATAGATGGAGTGTTCTCTCACAGTTAGAGCAGACAGGTTTGGCGCAGATCGCATGCAGTGTTTCAGAGGAACAAAATGTGAAGCATTACGGTGGAGATGTTTTGGTTCGCGGCAGCCCAGACTCATTGATTTGACTATGAATACTGCATTAATCAATGCTGCACCGAGTGAATGATATCTCCCGAGAAAAATATAACTGTATTGTGCTGAACATTCTCCACAATACTAATCTGGATGCATGAAACAAAGGCCCAATGGACACGCATGCTCGGGCCAACTCATTTCACCCTCAGGACTTCATCGTGGCTTTTCTTTTTATTGCATTATAGTTTCTGCATGGTTCATAGACGGCAACTGTGTGTTTGTTATTGTCATCCTCTGGTTCCCAAAATTGATTTGTTGTCTCTCAAAAGTGTATGAATGTGTGGCAGATAGCAATTCTTTCCATTTTAGCTGTTTTAATTTGTCCTTGATTAGACTGTTGAGTATAAAAAGATTAAAAAATAAAAAGAATAAAAATTCCCCTTTGGGATTAGAAATTGTTGTTGAATTGTGAATCTTGAACAAATGTGTGAAGTGCAACCCTTTTATCCTACCCTGGAACCAAGTAACCAAACCAAAAGAAACACAGAACTACTAACATAGCAGACATGATTTGTACTTTTGTAACTCCATCTTGCAAAAGAAGATTTTTGTGTCACTTATTTAATTTAATTTAATTTAATTTAATCTAATTTAATGATCACTTTGTTACTCAGTTTGGTGCATAGTGATGGAATGATTAGTGCTGTCACCTTCCTGGTTTGAGTCCATGCTTGAAGGTCTCTTTGTGTAGCGTTTGCACATTCTGCCTTTGCGTGCACGGGTTTTCTGTGCGTCGTCAAATTTTACCCAACAGTCCAAAAATATGCTTTGTGGTTGAGTGACTCCGAAGTGCCCATATGTGTGAGTGTGAGTGTGTTTGACTGTCACTTTGCAATGGACCTGTCCATGGTGCCTTCACTCATCGTCTGCTGGGATCGGCTCCAGTGGCCCAAAGTTCGATCAAAGTATAACAGATGGATGGATGTACATTTTAGTTGCTTTAGGGTCAATTCATGTCAAAATGTTGCTCTCTTATGTTTTTTTTTTTTTGGGGTTGAAATATTATATTTCTGGGAAAAAAAATGTAAGGCATTACATTGCATTACATTTTGAGGCCCTGGGCATGCACCCAGTGTGCCTATCCAGTGCTCTCTTTATGTTCTGATGCATCCACAATGTAAAAGTTTTGGCTTCACAAGAGGATTTCATTTCAAAGTGCTGGATATGAGTCCTCATCACTCATATGGGTTCATCTGTCATCATTTCAGGAACACTTATAATCCCAGTCTCACAGTCGATCACTTTATTGTGTTTCACAACGACCTCCATTTTCCATGATCATTTGTAAAAGGTAGTTTTGACATAAAAATAAAAAATAAAATTCATGGAGCCATACATTACAAATTACACATCTGATTTTTTTTTTGTCTTGTTGTACGATTATTTGTTGTCTTCAATAACATATGGGGGATGTGAAGCATGTTGCATCTGGCACTTCAACACACAAAAATCAGTCGTGTGTGCCGAGAAATTACAACTGAAAGAGATTGAACTCATTTGTTTTTGCCACATGTAAACTGCAAGAAACATCTGATTCGCTCTTCCCGTTGACACACCAACCCCTGACAGGAAATTATAAACGTACCAGGCCAGAGAGATGACGGCTCTCCCTCGTCATGAACATGCTATGTCATTAATTTCAAGGTTCTCCTACCAGGAGGTGCATGCGTGCCGAGCTTTCCTGGCACCGGTGAGATGTTCATGCTGTGCTGGAAATGCAGACAACAAAGACTTCACGCATGACGTGTTTATTCCCACTTGAACCTGTTGATTTTTAACATACGGACACGCTTGCGCGCAGACCCCGATGACTCAAACCGCACCTGACGGATTCGTTTGAGAGGTGCACGTCAGAGCTACTGGACATGGAAACCAAACACGACCCAAAGATCCAATTCAGGACTTCAACATTCAACTTTATATTATTGAGATACAAACTTTAAGATTACAAATAAACAGCTAACCGTGCAAATTTAAGACAGGTTTATTTCAAGCAGTTTGTCACCGAGTGCTTTACAAAAAAACAAAATGGCACCAATACGGGTTAACAAACAATGTGCTTATGATTATGTACTAGTTGGCTGTTGCTATAAAAAAAAGAAAGAAAGAAAAGGAAATAGAAAAAAAAAAAGACGCATTACAAAATGTTGGAGCTCCTGAGACCAGTGCAAATTGTTCCGAGGCGCGATCTGGAATTCGAAACGGCAATTCCAATGTGTGTCAGGTATTGCACAACTCGTCACTTCAAGTCTAAGCAAGTGAACGATGCTCAACGATGACCTGAAAACAGTTGGTGGGGAAGTTAATTTTAACTATTCGACCTATCTGATTTCTTTAAACAAGGTCAGGCCGTTGCTGAACAAGTTCCTGCTTTGGATCCTGGAACATTAGGAAGATAAATCACAGAAATGCCCAATTTAGAGCTGAACATAACGTTTCTGTTGTTGTTGTTGTCGTCGGTGTTGTTGTTGATGATTCATTTGTAAGTCACAACTCTGAATAGAGGATAAGTCCATACATTAAAGAAATCAAGTCCAATTAAAAAATGTCAATACCAACCAACATTTACTGAAAATACTGATTGATCACAAACAGTGTTTTAAGAACAGTCTTTTACTACACAGTGAAATCCAATTGGCTTTCAAATTAAAAAAAAAAAAAAAGAAGAAAAAAAAAAAAAGAACCCAATAAAGAATATGACAGCTGTATTTTCTTGAAATGGAAAGTTTGATACTTTTCTTGTTGAACCACGTCAGTCTCGTCCACATCACAGTATACTTGTGGCCGCTCCGTGGGCCCCATAAATGCCACTCCCCTCTAAGCTGGAATGAGTCAAACCTATGCTATCTTAAAGAGGGAAGTCAGGACAGTATGTCTGAATGCTTCCGAACAACATATGATCACCCTCGCAGCAATTTAAGACCCAACCGAGAAACATAAACCTTCTCATATCTTCAGATCGTCTATTCTAGTCTTGTTGTTGCTGTGTTTGGCTCCGTGGCTGGGCCTGGCCTGCGTAGGTGACCCCGGGGCCGATCCTGCTCCCTTCTTTCCTTTCAGGTCACATTCCTCTGGCTTGCTGCTGATCCTCTCCACTGCCAGATTGTCTTTATTTTGCTTGTATGCGGCCTTGCTGTGGTATGGGTGGAAGGAAGCGTCTGTTCCTGCAGACACTGGGGAGAGGTTGTAACTGGGCACGGGCGGGTACGTGTTTTGTACTTGGCGGTGTCCATGGAAGTAGTCGTCGTAGCTTGGCGCAAAAGGCACGGCACCCTCTCCGGGCTCATTGGAGATGATCTCAGGGGACTGATTTCTCCTTTTGAAGGTGATGCCCTGGCGACACTTGGTAAAGCCCAAGTGGTAAATCTCTATGAGGTTGAGTAATAGTGACAGACTGGCCACTCCCAGCATGAAAATGATGAAAATGGTTTTCTCAGTGGGTCGGGATATGTAGCAGTTAACCACATTGGGACAAGGCGGTCTGTCGCATGTGTACATCGGTTTCAACTCAAAGCCATACAAGAGGTACTGGGCCACGATGAAGCCCACCTCAAACAGTGTCTTAAAGATCACGTTGAAGACATATGTGCGCAGTAGCTCCCCCTGCAGACGCACCCGTCCTTTGTCGTCTCGAATCAAAGCCTTCTTCTGCTTGCCATCCACAATGAGGGCCTGCTTGTCTGAATGATGTGCAAGGTCTTTTTCTCTCTGCTTCTCTCTCTCTTTATGCTTGTCCTCCATCCGCACCAGGTGGAGAATGTGTCCCAGGTAGATTAATGTCGGCGTGGACACAAAGATGATCTGCAGCACCCAGAAGCGGACGTGGGAGATGGGGAACGTGATGTCGTAGCAGACATTTTCGCAACCAGGTTGCTTGGTGTCGCACGTGAAGCCCGACTGCTCATCACCCCACACCCTCTCTGTCGCAGCACTCAGGATCAAGATGCGGAAGATGAAGAGGACGGTGAGCCACACCTTCCCCACCACAGTGGAGTGCTCCTGGGCTTTTTCGAGAAGCTTCCCGAGCAGGTTCCAGTCCCCCATGGCAGTGTGAGGGTCAGATCTGTGGTCACAGAGACATCAGAGTTACGAAAGCAGTCTCATCGAAAAGAATGTGACTCATATAAAGACTTGTCTCCACAGCAAAAGCACACGATGACAAAAATAAAAGTAATCCAGACGCTAAAGTAAGCTTGAGCGTTCCAAGTGGCTAAGTCTCCATAATGTCTTACCAAGTTCAGCAGAGCTCCGCACAAATGAGACTCCAAGGAGCCAAGCTACAAACTGATTCCCCAAGTGGGAGACGCTTTGGCGGAGCAGGTAGTGGTCTTATCCACGTGTGCCGCAGACGGGATTATATTTACTTTAGGAGAGTATATATTTGGCAAGTGTGGACAGGGGGAAGGCAGGGTTCAGTCATGATTCTGCAGCTCCTGGCCTTCATGACCCGAACCATGGCAACACGATCCGCACATGGTGAAATCAAACACCAGGCAAAGGTGGTAGAAGTGCGAATTAGAAGCAGTTGAGTAACATTGGTACTGCCGGCCCCTGTGACACATTATGTTAAAAATATGTTCCTCTCTGGATGGATTTACTGTTGCAAAACAGAATAGGGAACTCAAAGTATGCTACTGTGAAAGAGAATCATGTCTGAGTAACGGCCGACTTTTGGCAGGTGAACTGATGTTTAGAGACAAACCTTCTAACAAATCTTGCCTTTCAGCGGGATTAGACTGAGCAGACCTTCTAAGAGTACTGGCAGAAAGATTTGAAAAGAAACTCATGAGAAAAGTGTCTTGGTCACGATCTTTAATCTTCAGTGAAATTTAAACACCTTAAATCAACAAATAAATCCACATACCGATAAATTCACAAAATCTCACTGAAAACCTACCTTTAATGGACAAGGCCACCTTGTCAACTTATACATCCCATGTAGTGAAGCTGTCCGGGTCTTGGAGGGTCCATGAGGCGGCCCTGCTCCGCTGACAGGCCTCAGTGCATCGCTGATCTTAAGGCCCTGAGCAATGCCCTTGAATGGACAGGAAAAGTGGACCCCCTGCTAGCTGCAGGCTCTGTTCCACACTGACAAAACCCCCTGAGTCAGTGTTCTGTCTTCAAACGCCGCTCAGGACAGGAGTCAGGATCCTCAGGGTCTTCCGCTGACCACAACACGCAACCGTAACCCGCTGGACACACACGCACACACACACACACACTCAACCATGTCCGACCTGTCCGCTCTCAACCCCCTCCCTCCTCATCCCCACCCCCTTTACCACGGTTAAATTTGGCATCGTCCACACTCTAATGTAAACTATCAAAGCCCCTCTACTTGCTTGTTACAGTGAGTGACGGAGCAGCTGACCAATGAGGTGGTCTGCTAAAGTCTGTCTGGGCCACAAGTGTTCCAGGGCTCTAAATATAGCACAAGGGTCTCTGTGCTATCATTTGGGGAGGAGGGGGGGTATGATTTGGAGATGAGCAGCCACTGGCATCCTCAAGTCACAAATCACAATGACAGGAAGGAGACAAGTCAGGGAAAAAGTTCAATTTCTATATAACAGAAGGGCGAGGTCAAACTCTGGCATCCAAACTGGGAATAATTTTCCCAGATTCAATTTAAAACTACATAGAGGTGTCATCCACATCACGAGGCAAAAATAATAACTCAATAACTTCAAATAATGCCTAATGGTAAGGCAGTTTATTATACATTGTATAGTGTCATCCCATTCTACAATGTGGATTGTTTACCTGGAAGTAATTTGAAAAAAAAAGAAGAAAAGGCAGTAGGCATTTCAATATGAGAGTTTCTGTATGCATTACATGAACAAAAGACAAAACAAACCAAAAACTGTTATCTTCATGACATACCATTTGTGTGTGTGTCTGTGCATGACGGGACATTTTCTGGACCAGACACTGAATCATAGCGCATGCTAATGTTAATGGGAACAGGTGCAACTTTATGGCAGTGATGTATTTCTGTTTGGAAAAGTAGGTCAACCTCAAACATTCATCAGAGCCCAGAGGATTCTAGCTTCAAGACAGAAGCTGCGATAAAGCGAGTAGGTGGTATCCTCAAACGAACACAATCCGAGTCCAAAAGACTACAGTACTGGGATTTACAGAACTCTAAAGACATGAGCCAGCAGACAAGTAGAGACAGAAAGAGAAATAGTTATTCGAGCCGTTTCATCCCTTGATTGATTATCGGCTGATTTGTTCATTAAAGTACAGTGATAAATAGTATTATTGTGACTGGGTAAATACAAGCACATTTATTTTTGGTAAGCACTTTTCTTTTTTTCTTCAGATATTATTATTTGCCAGAGCAGTACGAGTTGCACAGCCTCTTAAAAATGTTTGGTTTTCTAGCACCATCCGTTTTTATAGATTCACTGCAATATGCGAAGTTACATAATTATTATTGTATCCGTCTTCACAAACCCCCGTCTTAATGACAGTGCTGTAGAATGGAACCACCACACTGCTGCCATCTTAAAGCTACAAGTCATTACTCACGAATGTCTTTCCCTCCCACAGTTGTGCTAGTTTTGACTCCCACTGGAATTAATGTGGCATAAAGAGGCATTAGTTTTTAAACCCAAACATTCATTCAAACAACCGTTCAGCTGTTTGATTCCCTCAGTAATCTGCTTTTATTTAAAAGATTGGAACTTTAGGTTTTGTACACTCTGCCCATTTTAAGTTGAATTAAATACACAAAACATTCCAGCTATATTCATTCCAAAAGTTTAGTTGTTTTTTTTTATACAAGTTAGAACTTTTTGTACCTTTCAGATAGCAGCACACCGTATTTAATCTCAAAATAATATGAAAGTATTTCCACAAGAACCTAACAAACATGCTCAAAATAATTCCCTTCATCGTTTTTATTTTGTTGTCAAAGCCACATCTTTCATGCAACAGCAGCCAAAAAAACATTGGCCAATATGAAAAATCTGCCGTGGTGTGCATACATGTGATGATAGGAAAGTGATATCCAAACCCAGAGTTGTTTGCCAAAGGCAACCTTTACAATGCAAAATTCCCTTAACATCTATTTTACACTTGATATCTGTGTTCTGGATTAGATTTTTTTTCCCTGTATCAAAGCTTATGAAAACGACTGTTTTGGCAGAGGTTTGGGTCTTTTAAGCACGCAAACCGGCCACACCGGCTGGATTTCAACAAAAGCACACTTTGAAGAGCCTTGCCAAGCAACAACAATGCATCTTTGACAACAACAAAGGAAAGCACAATGCTCACAGTTAAGAATTTAACTTGAGCGATCATCCCACCTTGACAGCTTGCTTCAACTACAGGAAGATTTACGGAAAAGAAAATCAAACGATTTAACGCAAGCTTGATCATACAATATTGTCAGCTTTAACCGATTTGTAGTAAATGAGCTAAAACACATAAATCCTCTGCTATGGCCATTCCTTACGGACTTTAAATCGTTTTGACAAAGTCAGCAAATGTTCTTGTCAGTAAGAGAGAAAAGAAGAATGCATAAATAACGTCTCAAATATACAGTGTACATGCCATTTATGTAGAACACGCTCCATGAATAGGCGTGATGACTGATGATCAGTATCAGGGAAGTCTCAGAAAGCAGAACACCTCTCGCCCTTCTCAGTCGGGCTCTTTTTGGTCACAGTGAACTTCGACTTGAGCGAATGATCTGCTATCAGCTGATTGATTTCATTCTGTCTGTAGGAGGACAACTTTTGACTTATCCAAGCTCCTTTGGACTCGTCGTCCGAGCCGCGACAGCACCGTTTGCAGGCCCCGCTGATGAGGTACAGGACCTCGGCCAGGTTGAGCAGCACACACACTCCAGACACTGCCAGCATGAACACAGTGAAGATGGTCTTCTCCGTCGGTCTGGAGACGAAACAGTCCACCGTGTTGGGGCAAGGGTATGAGTCACACTTCACCAGTCGCACCATCTTGAAGTCGGGATAGATCAAGTAAAAGATGTAGAGGAAAGCCACCTCAAGGACAATTCTGAAGATGATGCTGATCATGTACGTCCACCAGAGAGCTCCCGTGATCTGGAACTTCTGGTTCTTGATGCGTTCCAGCTCCTTGGGGCTACTGCGGCCGGCCCTTTTCAGAATCTTCTTATCCATGTGTCGCCGGTGAGCGACATGCATGGCCACCAGCAGTGCAGGGGTGGAGACCAGGATGAGTTGGAGTGCCCACAGGCGGATGTGCGAGATGGGGAAGAACTGGTCGTAGCAGACGCTGTTGCAGCCAGGCTGCTGGGTGTTGCAGGTGAAGCCAGACTTCTCATCTCCCCAGACGCTCTCTGCAGCGACCACCAACACCAGGATACGAAAGATGAAGATGACCGAGAGCCAAATGCGTCCAATGCCCGTCGAGTGCCTGTTTACGCCGCTGATCACGGCATAAAAGGAGCCCCAGTTCATTTTTGCCTCCAGGTCTGCAAAAAAAAGAACAAAAAAAGAGGAGACATACAATTTTGGAAATTTTCATCACGCAATAAATTTGAATTTAACGTTACAATAAATATATTACTCCTTTTCACGCTTCTTAGTGACACAAAGTCTTGTTTGGGTGACTTACCAAAGTACGTCAGCTAACACCTACAAACACTGTTGTTCGTAGAAAATGTTACCATCTGGAAAAGCATAACATTAAGTTTTTAAAAGTTTACCAGGCTCAGCCGGTGGTGCAAGCGGCGTAAGCAGCGCCTGGTCCAAAGATGACCATCTTGAGGTGTGATCTGAGCATCAAGCTGGACTTTGGCAGAGTGAGGAACAACAGACAAACATTGCCAAGCAGCTCGCCGGCCATATAAAAGCAGGGGCGATGGCCTACTGCCGTGCGCCGTCACAAGACGCAACAGGTTGAGGCCAATTGCGAAACATTTGGTGGACCACGTGGTCCGTTCACCCTGTATTAATACTGTACTCCAAGACTGACCTTCCGCCCAGTTGCAGACAGACAGACTGCCAACAGATTCCTCCGACATGCCTGTTACTTTGAGATTTTCCTTTTTTTTTTTTTTGAGGACAAAGGAAAGTTTGATATGCCAGATGTGCCTAACAAAATTCTGAATTGGTAATACTCTTTAGAGGCAAAAATTAATACAAATACAAACTGCGAGGGCAATGGCAATGTCACCATAAGCATTCCAAGTATTCTCCCGAGGCACAAGGGTATGTCAGCCATCACCCACATCAAACCCGACCCCTCCACACTCTGAACGTTAGTAGAAAAGGATCAAAAGGACAGAACGTGTATTTTACCTTCTGCTGTGGTGGTACACAAAAATGTGTACAAAATGGGAAGAAATGAATGAAAATATTGTGTTTTTTAGCGAGCCAGAAGGCTGGATAGAGAACACCATGCGTTTGGAAAATGCTAATCATTCCTCCGCCACTAGCCACTGCCCTGCACCGTAGCAGTCATATGCTCTTATATAAACTATTTACATACAATGGCGCCCTTTATTGTGCTGCAACAAGCCTCTTTAGAATTCAGATCAAACGCCTCGATTTCCGCCTACCCCGGGGCAAATGAAGGAATCTGTGTGGACACAAAAGGCCTCAGCCTGCCACATTATTTATTGTCCTTGGCAGAGCCGGGAAGTGAAGGCAGCTTTTGACCTAAAACCGCGGGGAGCCACTAACAGGTTTGCAAATTCATCCAGAAAAGAGATGATTTCTGAAGGTGAGCGCACAGCTCTGTGCCAGCGGTGTTGCGTTTCAATAGCGCGTGTTAAGAGAAATATGTTTGATGTCATATGATGGGTTATTAAAGTATTCATTTTGAATGACATGAACAGCTTTGATATGCTCATCCTGCACGAACCATTTTCAAACCGTTCCCACTCTGATCCAAGCCTTCATGCGTTGTATTCATTTGTAACAAGGATTTTAAGTTACTGAGCAATTGAAATCTTAAATCACTAAAAATGAACCACATTCAATAATTTGTGCCGTCGTCATTCCAACCGGTAAATCTAATCAAAACTGAGGTTTAACAGCCGCGATCAGAGGCTCCTCTATAAAAGCCACATAAATAAAACTAATTTACAGTAACAGTAAACTTCACACAGCAGAAAGCACAATGTGATCGTTTGTTAGGACTATCAAATGATCTACAGCAGGTCCACTGTACCGGGAGCACGTCTGCGTCACTTATGACAAGAGTGGTGGGAGGGTTTGGGTGGCTTGGCAATTCTTTGAATGAACTCAAAACTCATTTACATTTTCCGGACAGACGGGACACACGAGGCACGCAGTGCAGTGGCAGACACCATGTCTTTTATTTCGGGAGCGGAGAAGCATATATACAGCAAACAATGAATCAGCCACTCTACAAGAACAAAATATTAACCAAGGCTGCATGACCCCTACCGAGTACCAACGAGAAAGAATGTAACGTCAAATCAAAAAAATACTTGAAATGTTTTTCTTATAAATCCCTGGAAACAATAGTTCAAATGAAGTCCTGCGTATCTGTATTTTAAGAAAATTCACAATAAAACAAGCAAAAGAGTTTTGTACCCACGTCTACACTTTGTACATGTTCACCCAGAAAGAGGGAATCCCAATGCCCAGAGGGAATCCCAATACCCAGAGGTGGACAAACCTGTAGAGAAGTCGGGTGGATTAGAGTACTATGTTCTATAACAAAATCTGAGGTTCTGGCCATCTTACAGGGAGCCATGACAAATCATTTTTGTACTTGTTACCAAATGAGCTGCAGTGTGAAACATAGAAAAACGCTAGAAAAGAGCCAAGCGGGGCTATTCAACCCAGTATGATCTGATATCTGTGTGCTTTTCCCTTTACACAGATGGATATTTCAGTGAATCGCGATTTATTTAGTGAACTTTGATTAATTGTATCCCTGGCTCTAAAGGGAGAAATCCCCCCTGAATAACAATTGGCTTTAATGGGGTAATGTCGCAACTCTAATCAAAGTATTCTATCATTATTACCCATTTTCAGTGAATCTTTGCATTTAATAGCCTTTATTAAAATCTAACAGAGCTTTATTTCCAAGTTTAGTCACTTTAGATGTGTGTGTGCTGCATCTACAAATGTGACAAGACCGTATCATACAAAAGACAGAAACAGCACCCGGCAGCATCACACACATCTTGTTTTTGGAATTACTTCTTATTGTGAGCGTAGCACTGGATGAGGTATTTCTCCCAGTCAGACTCTTGTTTACGAGACCGATGCTGAAGAGTATCTGCAAAACAAAAATTCAGGACATTCAGTTACAGTGACAGTGATGGCAAGGAGGGAAAATCAAGTGTGTGGCTTGTTCTCCACGAGCTATACTGCCACCCGCTGTAGAAGCGCCACAACTGTCAAAACTGCACCTACTTTTTGTCCCCGCCGCAGCATTCTTCACTTTGTCGTGCAGTGCATGCCCGTGGTGAGCCAGTCTCAGGGAAAGTGACGCACCTCTCCTAAAATATGGATTACAAACCGTATCATTGTACAGTCGGGATCTTAAACGGAGACTTATGGGCTCAGGCGAATATTTAAAGAGACGGCAGAAATGAAAACAGTGCGGGGAAGAAGGGCATGCCTCACCTAATAATTTACCACTCATTCTTCAAAGGCAATCTTATCCCTGGAGCTCTCAACAAGGCTCGACAAACAACGCCGGTTTAAATGGTGTCTTCTACGGATTTCGTGTTTCAGCATTCATTCGAGGTTTGATAAGATACAGCACAGGGTTCACGGGAGGCCACCTTAGAAAACAGAGCTGAGGTTTGTTTCAATCTATTCAGACCTTCAGTCATTAATTTGTGGGAAGACCTGTGACCTGCTTCCTGAGAGCTAATAGCACACACTATAGTCTGGGGACTGCGTTGGGCCCTGCAGAGATTTAAAGCATTGCATGCTCGGTGAAGCAAATCAGCCCTGAAGACACAAACAAAGACTTCACCAGGTAGATTACCGAGACGGTAAATTCCTTCAGGACGCGGCAACTATCTGGAGATGTTCAAGCCTTCACCTGTGACATGCTGGTCGTTTATCATGCTCTTTGTATTCACTCCAGTTCGTATTTTTAAAGTGAATACCGTTTGAAGACTGCTTTTCTTGAATCTAAGTAAACTTTAAGGACTGATTGAAAAGTATGGGGATGAACAAGTTTGAAATTTAACATGCATACTGTTATTTGTAATCTTAACTTTATAAAACAAATCTATTAAGAAAAATAAACCTCTTTAATACATTTGTGTTGGTTAAAAAAAGGACAGGTTTGAGTCAAGGAATGCGATGTGCAACATCATCTGAAATGTTCAAATTAAAGAGAACAAGACGACTGGCTGCAGTTCACTGTCAAAATACCTCATAACTCCAAGGCTTCCCTTTTCCAAGAAGAGCTCGACTGCAACTTTGGGCTCCTGTGGGTAAAACCGGGCATAGAGCGTCCTGTCGTGTACGATGGCTTTGAACCAAGCCAGGGACTCTTCAGACCAGTGGTTCCCATTCACAGGCTTTACCTGAGGGAAAGGAAACGCACACAAAATAGCATGAAGTGAGATAATTCATTTCCTTTATCACTGACGAATAGATAAGCCGTGACTAATCATGTGGACAAGTGCAAGTGATTAAGTCTGCACTCTCGCAGCGTAGCTTATTAACCACTTCCATGTATAGAAATTCGGAGAAAGCGCATCACAAGTGTGTTTCTGAACATGTCGACGTGTACCATCGTTGGGATATTCGCGTTTTTTTTTTTTTTTTTTGTTTGAGGAGAATGGTGAAGTCAAAGATGGGGATGAAGTGGGACACTTACATTCGCCAGTGAAACCTGCATAGCCTGAAGTGGCAAAGAAGCCATTTCAGGGGGGAGCTCCTTAAGATTCCTCAGTGACAGACACGTAGCGTCCCCATGGTCGAGTCTTTTCACCTCCACCTGGATCGACATCTCGCCGCTGGAGCCATCTTTGGCAATTTGGTCTTGTATCCCCAAAAAAAAAAAAGAGAGAGATAATATCCAGTCTACAGTGGCTACAGTCAGGTGAAGTGACACTGCTACCACCTAGAGGCAAATAAGGGCAAAACTATTAAGAGATTAAAAAACAAACCCACCTCTGCTTACGCCACATATTTTCATCACCTGAGCCCGGCACCATTGTTTCTGCTCGGGCAACCAGCCCATTACCAGGGTTCCTAAGTCTGGAATGCAGTTCTGCTCGGCATATGAACTACTGGCTTTCCAGCTGCCGCAATAGAAAAAAATATAATGACAACCAGAACATGTGGATTATTAAAAAGAGCAGGAAAAAAAAAAATCTACAAAGAAAGCCGTAATGAACAAAACGGATAAATGGCTCTTTAAGCCCTGCAAATGTGATCGTGGCATCAGTGAGGGTTTTAGAGAACCTGAGAAAAAGCAGACAGGAGATTAGGGCTACATGTTGAATGACTTACTCTATGATGAGGCACTGCAGCTTCTCAGGGAAGTCTGCCTGCTGGACGTAGAAGTCCCCGGGATCGACGATATGGGACACCACAACCTCAGTCTCTGCAAATCTCCGGATCGGGAACTGGGGAATGTTTACTTTGTCGAAGGTCTGCACTTTGGCTTCGGCTAAAATCTCCTTGTGTTTAGCTTCTGTGCATTCAGTAGTTTGGGTTTTCATGTCATTCTTCCACTGGGAAGTCTCCACCTGAGCAGTTACATTATGGTGGCCATCGTCTGCAGGTGGGCCAGGTTTTGACCCCCCTCCTCCCTCGTCAAAGAGGACGTCTCCGAGATCCCACAGTTCAGTTTCGGATGTAACCACGCACTGGTAAGTCCGAGAAGCGCTGGACTTGACCTGCTTCGCCCTGAAAACTGGGGCTTGGTTTTCAATATTCATTTGCGTCTTTCTTGGACCGAGGGAATCTACAAGGTCGTCGCCTCCGACAGGCCTAACTTGGGAGCTCTGCGTTTTGATGACGGGTGAAACCGACTGTGGAGAACGTGAACTGCATGGGCTCTTTTTCCAATTCATGACAAAGACCTTGGGTGGATCCACATTTTTAGGCTTTTCTTTGAGGTAGAGCAGCAGCTGAGTGGAAGTTTGTTTTTGGTGTTGCACCTGCACATCACCCTCCCATCCCGAGCTTATCGGCGGGGGTGTGGTCATGGGTTTAGGGTTGCTGACCTCTGGGAGTACAACTTGTGTAGGAGGTGGTAGCTGGGGCCTCTCGGGACGAACCTCTTGCCTCTGAGTAATAACAGGCGGAGCGGTCCCCGAATCAGGTTGGCTGCTCTGGTCACACGCTTGTTGTTTTTCTGTCTTTGAAGAACAGCGAGAGACTGTAGTCAAATCGGCGCTTTCTAAGTTGGATGAGACGGTGCCGGTCATGTCCTGTTGCAGGCCTGCGGCAGGCCGCGAGGTGAAGTGGGGTATCCGCTGCTGAAGGGACAACATGTCTCCAAGCTCTTGGGCCGCTTTAGCGATGGAGCCGGCCATGAATGGGCTCTTCATCTTGGGCCCAACCTTGACTACATTTGTCATCATAATCTTTTTAAGTCTAAGTGGCTGAAGGTGGTTTGTTCTCGCTTCATTTATGACAGCAGGCAGTAAATCAACTTTTGGCGCTATGGAGATAAGAAAAAACAAAGTCAGACTGACTAAAACGGCAGGACATTTATTCGTTAAAATCAAACAGAATTAAGCATAATCCTCATCTAGTCGTTCGAGGTTATTTCTCTGAGAATGTAAAACATTTGCTATGCCATGCAGGCAGCGAAACACTGTGTGACGAAATGTCAACTCACCAAGCATGAAGTCTTTTAACAAAGCTGAAAGACGCTGCATTAATTGACATTTCAAATCCAAACTTTTGCAAAGATCAATGAAGTCAGTGACGAGGCAGGACGAGTACAAGAAACCCTGAACTTCTCCATAGGCCTACAGGAAGAGAAAAGATAATCAAAACGCTGTTTTGAGCATTAAGTTCACCAAAGCTTGTATACGTGCTAAAAAAAAAATCTGATCTGTCAAAAGGTTGAATAAACAAACAAACCACATCTGCCTAAAGCTAACACAAAGTCAAACAAATTCATTTAAGCTTTTATTAATGGACAGACAATGGATTTATATTAATTTATCAAGTGTTTTGGAGCAACTTTAATCATTAGCTTCTCTCTTTTTTGTTGTTGTAGAACTAAATAGTTCTTAAATTAATTTCTTTCACGTCTCTGTACTTTATAATTGCAAAGCGTACTTTATAAATATCGCAGTGTATCCGACCAGGACACGTGACTCACTTTACTCAGGAGTGAGTTGAACATGTGGCAGGTGGTGAGCCTGCCGGATAAATACTCAACGTTACCTTGCTCGTGAGGTTGCGGAGTTCTTGCTCCACCGTGTTCCGAGCATTCTCCAACAACAGCAGCTTCTGTATCAAGTGTACTTTCTGTGAAATAATGGAGGGCTGCCTCAGCGGGCCTGTCATGGTGCGTCCGTCCGCCCGGGGAGCCTCGGCTGAAGGTTAGCGTCTAATTCTTCTTCTTCTTCTTCCTCCTCCTCCTCTTCCTCGTCTCCGTGCGTCCCACTGGCAGCTAAAGGCTAACGAGCTCACCAATCAAACAAAATGTCGCCTGCTGTTTTGACGTTGATTAAGTTTGTCTTCTTGCTGGCTTTAGTAGAAGAAATGTGGTTTTCCGGCAACCTGGACAGTATGTGGCGCTCATTTCCTCCGTCTTGTGTGTCTGTCTCTTTAAAAGTTAAGGAAACTACCTTCCGAGCGAGCGCCATTTCGTTTTTATTTTTATTAAATTGTTTTACATTTTCACAATATAAAATATAAACAATATAAGATATTGAATATAAAAATATTTGATATTGAAAATTTGCCCAAATTAAAACTCAAATAGTTTTTTGTTGTTTGTTTTTTTGTATTTGCATTTTAAGGATTGGAATGCTTGAAAGTCAGTGTTATTCAGGTGTTTTAGTTATTATAATATTAGATAGCTATATATATATGTGTGTGTATATATATATATATATATATTCAACTGTGTTTACTATTTTACTCCGTTTTTTGTTTTGCACCAATTCCACCAAAACAAATTCATCGTATAGTGTAAAGTTAACTATACCCGGCAATTAAATCGGAATCTATAAGCATATAAAAGACACCTACACAACATCAAATCCTGTCTCTACACCAGGGGCGTCAAACACAAGGCCTGTGGGCCAAAACCGGCCGCAAGAGTTTCCAATATGGCCCAACAAACATTAACATTCAAAGAAATGGTGGACAAACTTCTTATGTGTGGTAGATATAATGCGACACTGAGATCCAAGCTGAGATAATGGTGACGCTGCCATGGAGGCTACCTACCAGATTGCATGAAAACGAATGTCAAAGCCATGGTGTCAGGGTAAGTTTGTTAAAAACTTGCATAATACAACAGTTAAAGAAGAAGGTATCATTAGAATTGGCTTCATTCAGTGCCAACGATACAACAAATAAACAATTTGAAGTAAATCAATTTCCATACTGAAATGCATTCTCAATGTTTGACTCTTCACAGTATACTGCACAGTACTTGCAGAAAACACTTCCTTGAATCCACAAGCTTGTTACTATGAGGTAAGAGTGTTAACCACTGCTCTATCGTGTCCCCTGGTTCACTCCCATAGACCCAAAAGCGTCACTTTCAAGATTCTTTTTTGGTCATATATGTATTTACTTTTGTAACACCACGCAGTGAAATGTTTTTACTATGTCTGCACGTGTAAGGGATACATATGGACGTGAAAATGTACGTACATACACATTTATGAGGACGGTAAGACTATTTCCCATTTGAGTGAGGTTAGTGATTCATTGGGTGTAGGTGTGAATCTGTCTCTGTGTTGGCCTTGTGATGGACTGACGAGTGGTGAGATGGATGGATATAAAAACTGCAAGGAGTGGAGCACTTAAAGTGAGATCACCCCAGCCTCCCACAAAGCCTTTGTAAACTTTCTGAAACACTTTTAATCTGCCCCGCCGGCTTGCGTATTCTTGCATCATATTCTGTGTGTGTTTATAAAGTCGGCTCTCCATGAGGTCAGAAATACAGACACATTGTCAGCTTCACAACAATGCATTTACCCTCGTAGTTCCACTGAGTATTTAAATATTTTTATTTTGGTCAAGCAGTTGGAGAAACCTTTTCGCAGCTCATACTTCAGTGACTTTGTTTCTACTGAATTGCGTCGGCATGAAAAATCGTTCCTAAAGAAGTCAGATGGTTGTGGTGGAGTAAAAACTACAGAAGTTTTCCCACCGAGTTAAGCAATACTTTAGTTGAATGCACTCGAATTTCCACACAAGCTTTTGAGGACAATATAGACGTATCCCCACCACTAAACAGCTCTTATGCAGCATTTTTTTTTTTTTTAAAGCAGGATACGTTTTCCTGGGCTGCAGCCAGACTGTCGGATGTGTCAGTCACTCTTGCGATGCAGATATCAAATGAAGAGACTTTATGTCGAGTCAAGACGGCGAGGAAGCCATTTCTAATCTGTGGACTATTTGATAGACGGCGTCAAAATTAATACTGCTTGGCGACCCAGCAAATGGACTCCTCGCCACATCTGCGGTCCAGATCGATTTACTGTCCGACTTTACACAAGTAATTATGGTGCACAACTTTTGATATGCTCCTGACATCCTGTTCCCAAAACACTAGCAAAATATTATTTTCTGTCAAAGATACGAAACGATGAATATTGGCAATTTCAGAGGCAATTATTGTGATCTGGAGACTTTGTGAACCGTGGACCGCTGCCATACATTTGTCTTGAGCGTTCTGATACCAATAATATGTTGGAGGTGGGGGCATGATGTGTTTGTTAGGACAACTCTGACTGCAGGTTAGCATATTTTAGAACATTAAACAAAGAAAAATGACAGCGGAACAAAGAGAAGATTGGATGATGTTCTTAATATAACAACACCAGTGCCAATGGGAGGACTTGGAGATGAAAATATGCAGAGAATGCTACTTGCTGAAAACATCCAGAATAATTGGAGTTTAAAATCGTGTTGTTTATGCTGATTACTATTTATTTTTTTTAAAACAAAACAAAAAACAAGTCCTTGGGCTTCTCACAAGGTCCTTCTGGGCTACCAGGTACCTTCAGTCACCACATTGGCTTCCAGACAGAAACTGACAGTGAGCTGAGGTTTTTTTTTTTTTTTTTTTTTTTTTTCGTCTACAAGCTGTAATGTGCCAACAAACTGGGTGCCGCTAATGCTAAGTGCCAACTATTACCCACTGAGTAGAAGAATGAATACAATTTGTTACATGCATTCCTCTGGCTTCACACCTAACGCTACCTACACAGCGTCCTATTCTTCCACTGCTCCTTGCTTGAACTTGTCAAGCCGCGACTTGATCGAGTAACCAAAACGTGTGGGTGGGGCAACAAACGCGCTTCCTCCGGTTGCTCAAGAGCCAGATCAGTGTACCGTCTGGCTGCTCCGACTCTGATGCTGGTAGTGGCAGGAATTGGGGAAAAAATGCTGAAAGAGGACTTGTCAACAGAAAGACGGCAACGGGATAGCTGAACAGCTTTAAACCCAAACTAGTTTAGTCACTTTGACTTCTCTGTGTTGCTTTATGAAACATTTCTTTTCGCATTAAAATCCACCATTTATATATATATATATATATATTTATGGGGTGAGACTGAGCCCTGACTGACTGATAGGAAGTCTTTTATGACTTTGGTGGAACAAACTGCTCAACACACAAAAAAAACAAAAAACTACAGGAAATAGGGAAAACTGAAATTGTTTCCCTTCCAGCCCACAGTGATTTATTTTGTAGGAACCGGGGGCATCATTTGAGGGACAGAAGTTATCAGACACAACATTTTATTCACACACAGTTGCTGTTTTCATCCGTACATTTGAAAACACCATCTCACAAGACTTGTTTCTTTCATAAGAATTTACAAACCCTGTAAACACATGGACAATAAGCTTATTTAAATGCAGCATAGAAAGTCATACAGTGTTTTATCTCTTCTTCTGATACCGAGAATGCTAAGCAAATCATTAAACAACAAACAATTTGAATCCAATGTTCCAAAACATGTGGAAGTGAAACCCCTCCTGCCTGATAATCAAATTGTACTGACTCCCCCAGAAAAACTGTTGATATTTATAATTTCAATCACAACATTGACCAAAGTCACACACGCCCTTTATACTCAGTGGAGTAGAAAAAGCAGAACAGAGTGGGGAAGAGAATGATTTCCGAAATCTTTACTGCATTTTATCTGGTGAAACATCTTCTTTTGCAGCCAGAACGGCCATTTAGCCACATATCTGTTTATTAACAGAATGGCTCCTACAAAGTGAAAACTCCTCAGAGTTTATGCTCCAGGAATTGCAGTTTGTTCTGCACTTTCCCACTGTGTGCACGGGGCTTGTTTGAATTATAGGGCTTCCATGCATATGCAAAAGAATGCAGTTACATCAGGGGTGTCAAACATGTGGCCCGTGGGCTGAAAGCAGTCTTGCAAAGTGTAAAAATGGCCCCCAAAAAAAGACGTTTAAAAGCAGAACTGAAGGATGCAGAAACTGTACTGATGATATATGTAAATATAAGTCTAAAGAGAATAACTTGTGGTCAGAAGAAGTTCATATCAGACTTTAAGATTTCAGTTGGATGATAAAGAATTACTAAAACTGAACATGTACTCGTACGTCCCTGCATTATGTTTTGGTAAAGATGTTATTTCTTTTCTGGTCCAAGCTGTTTGAGATTAAAAGGGTCTGCATGTGGCTCCTGAACTGAAATGAGTTTGACTCCTCTGTACTAAACAAACGTGTAAAGACACTTTGTTGAACTCACACTACGAAAGACTTTTGTGCACAACGCAAGTTTCTGGTGGCCACAATGAGCACAAGTAAGAGTACGGTCACAAACAAGACGATAACGATCATCTGCCCAAAGTGAACTTCCTGCGCGTTCGTACGGGCCAAACAATACATGGGAGGGTTCTTCAGATACTCGGTCATGACAAAGCTTTCAGCACTCGTGAAGCATTCAGTCTGACCGATGTCGGGCAGCTTGGCCCCCGTCTGGTTTAGGACTGTCAGCCACCCACTGTCACAGCAGTTGAAAGGATTTCCACTGACGTACATGCTTATGAGGCGTGCCGATAAATTTTGAATCAGCGACGGGTTTAAAGTTCTGAAATCATTATTCTTTATGTCAATGTCTCTCAGGGGAGAGCAACTCAAACGGCTGGGTAACGCGTCCAGGCGGTTGTTTGATACGTTCAGCTGGGTTAAGGCCGGCATGCAGGGCAGAGAGAGGCGGGGGCTGCTCATGTTGAGCTCGCTGATAATCAGGGACTGGAGCGACGCTCGCACGCTCTCCAGCGCCCCCTCATGCATTACCATGTGCACGTTTCTTGCCAGGTTGAGAGAAACCAAAGAGGTTCCCTGAAATGTGTTGTTCTGGAGTGTTTTTATGTTGTTTTCCTCCAGGTTGAGGTGCTTGAGTGTTTGTAATTGCTCAAACGCCACACAGGATGTGTTAAGACCTCCCTGCTGTGTTGAAGCACAAGGCTGCACTGAATTGTCTTGTAGATTTAACGTCTCCATCTGTGGGAGGGCACTCAGGAAGAAGGGAGAAATGGATACAAGTCCGTTGCTTTTCATTTCAAGGTGCTTCAAGGAATGAAAGTAAAGCTGGCGAATAGACTCCGAATCACTGTAATTTCTAATGTCCCAGTTGATGTTTTGTAGGCAATTATAGCTAAAATTCAGTGTTTCCAAGGATAAGAGGAGGCTTAAAGTCTCAAGCGGGAATGACGTGAAGTGGTTATAACTTAGGTCAATATAAGTCAGCGGCATGAGCCTCCAGTTTGAGTGCAAGTTATTTTTTCGAACAGTTTTCTCACCTACAATCTCACGATAAAGAGAGTTGGCCTCCGACACCATCGTAGCTTCGGAAGTCAAGCTCCCTATCATGTTGTTCTGTAAATGAAGATACTGCAAATGGTTAAACTTTGGAACCACGGGGAAGTAAAGAAGTTTGTTGTAACTCAGATCAAGAATCTCGAGCTTGTACAACTTATCGTTTTCACGTGTCACGAAGAACTCCACTGAATTCCTGCTTAGATTTAGGTATTTAACCTGGTGCAGTCTGAAATCACAGATACGTGCAAGGTTATTCCTTGCAAGAGTTAGGGTCTCTAATCGACTCAGAGGCTCGAATGTCCCCTGATTTATCTCTGTAATCAGGTTCTCATCAATAGTAATGGTCCTCAAGCCTTTACTCCCCCTGAACAAGTTGTGAGAAAGGCTTGTTAAAACATTACCAGTCATCCTAAGATGATCAAGGGACGGCTTGTTTCTGAGGTACAGCTCCACTGCGTCATTGCTCAAACCGTTCATTGATAGATCCAAATTCTTCAGCCCACTGAGACTCTGGAGGGCTTTGCTGTTGCTGCCAAGGTTGTTGTTCAGTTCATTTCTGGATAAATTCAACTGTTCAAGTCGAGCCAGGTTTTCAAAGGCCCCCTCAGAGATGAGATCCAGCTGGTTGTTGCTCAGGTCCAGCTGCTCCAAGTATGGCAAAGCAAGTGTGTGCAACTGTCTGATGAAGTTATTGGACAGGTCTAGACTTCGAAGTCTTGTATCCAAATCCAGCGGGACAGTAGAGAGGTTCTGGTTGTTCCAGGACTGCTCCTTGAAATGAAAGGAACATTAATCATAATCACAAAGTGAATTATGAAGACATGGAACATGAATTTAACAATCTCTCTCTCAAAAAAACAACCAAAAACTAAAAAAAAACACCAACTTTGTGAATCCTGGGAAAATCAACCCACTTGAGTGAAATTTTTGCATTGGATTTGTCTAACTTAACTTACCCCTGAAACATCTGTACATCCAATTTTATGAGGGTCATAGCTGAGTGACCAGAGCAGGAGGAGATTAGAGAACATATGTCGGCTCATCCTCCCGCCGCTGCTTCTTCTGCTGCTGTTACACCGAACTACTGCTGTTTTCAGAGCTCGATCTCACACACACACACACACGCACACGCGTGCACACACACACGCACAGCCAAGCGTCATGAGAAAACAAACCAAAAAAAAAAAAAAGGCAGAAGCAAACAAACAGCTGTGGACACCAGATAGGCATTTTAGATACTATATTTAGATGAGAAACACTAAAATGTCACTTTTGACTTCTAAAAGAATATAAACAGTGACCCTGTAATTTAGAGATTAAGATTGTCATGTTTGTGCGGTAAATCTAGCATTTATAGAGATTGATGTGCAACTAACATTAGATATGTGGTGAAATGCTGAAGCAGATGTTTTTGGTTACAATGTTTTTTTTGTTTTTTTTATTATTTTAACAGGATGCAATCAAGTATTAACAGTGTTGTGGACTTTCATGTGAACAAAGAAAACACCTACTGAGTGATATAAATTCACGGGGTGTGTTTGTTCCTGACCAACACTTTGTAAAACGGAAACTCTAAAATAGATGGGAGGAACAAATAAGCCTACAGAGTGGATGGTGGAACAGGAGGGAAGCTCCTGGCGAGAGGTGGAGAGCAAAGAATAGACGAGAGGAGGCGGCGGTTTAGGCAAACTACCTCAGTGATAGGTTTAATGGTTTACAAGTCAGCGGAAAATGACAGATGACACGAGTTCATTTGAAAAGTCAATTGCACATTTTCCTGGGGTTAATAACAGGCCCCGGCAGTTTCCCCTGCTGCTGCCACTCAGTCCTTTATCTGCCTCCGCCTCACACGACTCAGAGTCACTTTCAGCTTCCTGCCAGCAACGAGCCGCATACTTATCTCCCCACGTTCTGCATTGGATCAGTTCAGCCGTATGACACCAAAAAACGTCGACTCCGAGTCCATAGAGATGAGGACGGAGGGCCTGTCCGGGATCACGAGCTCCAGCTCCTCGTTTTGGAACAAATGCACCGTGCCTGCAGAGACAGGAACTGTTAAAGCAGAGAAGAAAACAAGATATAATACGGGGGGGGTCAAATATGCGCCACCCAAAACCGGCCAGCCGGGGGATCTTATGAGCTTGCTAAATAAAAATGCACTTTATTTTGGAATAAATATCCAGTTGATTATATTAGATCTTGGTTTAAAAAAAAAAAAAAAAGGAAATTGCATGGGCTTGTATTTTTTTTTTTGTCTTTTTGTTATGAAAATATCATGCTATCAATTTGCAGCCCACCTGAGATTATATTTGTATGTGGCTTTGTATGTAATACGTACCAAGCCCAATCCCTTCATGTCCCGTGTGACAACACTTTTCTTCTCCCATGTATTGTTCTTTCAAAGAAATCAACTGTTTGTAGGTCAAGACAAGTGAGGTTGTTCTGCTTCAGTTTAGCTGTTTTCTTGTTTTTTTTATGCCTTTCATATTTGCTTTCTTTTAAAGAATCCAATGGGAAGATTGATACCATCCTCATGTCTGCGCAGCAGCGATGAGGGCAAAGCCTTGACAAGCACCAGGAGTGAAAACGGCCTCTCTTGCTCCATCCAAAGGTACTGAAAACCCAGCAGCCACAGCAGCCACAGCTGCAGCCGCTGCATCTCACTGACCTGCAGTGTAGCACGTATTGGCGGGAGGTTCATCGGGCATCTCTTGCAGGCAGCACAAGAGCTCTCTTCTTGGCCCCGCTTTAGTGGGTTCCCAGCTTTGAATGATATAACCCATAACTCTGCTTGGACTCTCAAACAAAACCTGTAAAATTAAGCAGAACATTAGTGAAGAGTTGGAACAAATTATGGGCAGTATCGTCTTAGTTATGCTTGAGTTAGGGTGACACAATACTTGTCCAAACACCAAGTAATAACCATCTTCTTGGACAACAATCCTGTTTTCCTTTAGTGAAATTGTATTTCCTTGCTGCAGAGAAACAGTCCAAGGGATCACTGTTATATTTCCTACGGGGGAAAGTCAAGATACACTTATTCAAAATAATGGCAGACAGTGCAGTGCTAGAGCCAAAGACTTGAGTTTAGTTTTACCTTTTAAGTCTGGCTGTTTGTTAGTGTTAGCTCTTAACTGCAGAAATGATGTTGGAGCTGGCGTTGGAGAGGGAAATAAATATAATACTTTAATTTTATTAACTGTGCAAACACTGTTTAAGGTCTCACTACCAGATTAGACCGTAACTAATGGACATATTTTCAGCGCTGAGCTCCAACCCACCTCTGCAGCTGCTCTGTTCCCTTTTCACTCTCCTAGAAGATATCTTCACAAACCTCTGAGCTTTTTGGAAAACACTTGGCTTCAAGTCCTAGGAGAAAACAAAGCATTAAGATAGTATTTATTATTGCAATGCTTTCTGAGTACTCACTAATGGTAGAAGTCTCAGTAGTACAATGTCCAAGATGACTCCATCCTGCATAATCAGTGACATACCTCCCTTGTTTTAGACATCTTGGCCACTTTCCCATTGACTCCCTCAGAACGTGGCTGATTTAATTGTAGAATTACGTCCCCTTGGAGGTTGCGAAAATCATTTTCTAAAACACTGGCTCTGCGCAGGAGGAACAGGCTGAGACAAAACATAAGTGCCGTTAGTGATAATAAAGCATTATAGAGCATGGCGAGGCTTGCAGACTGGATGTCCCCAAGTTACTCAAACGACTGAGGTCACACATCAGTGTACTCCGGAAACCTGAACATTCAGTTTCAAAATTATTTTTCTAAATGAGGAACTATCTTCTCTGCGCCTGTCAAGATGTTATTCATTTAGGTCACATGAAGATCACGGCCAACTTCGCAGTGTGTTGTGAAACTTGCAGTCAGAGTAAGAGCCACATTTTAATAAAAGGGCCGAGCTCGCAGAACATCATTTGTTCTTGTCAGTACTCCTGCCAGCTTAGTGCGACGTGACGGAGAAGTCTGAACTTACATAAATTATTACTACCAGCTGCACAAACACAGGAAAAAAAAAAAAAAGACAACTGCATTTTAGACAGAAAATGAAACATTTTAATCCATCAATCAACTCCATTTACAAAAGTATATCCCATTTTATATACAGTATGTACAGACGTGTATTAACAGCTATCATTTCTCTACATGGATTTATTCATAAGGTAACTAAACAATAGCACTGTAACAAGACATATCACTGATTTTCTTCAGGGATGCCGTAGTGCAAATGTGCGCAAAAAAATGTCGTGCCGTTGCTCTGTGAATACCTTATAACTCCAGTTTTCTTAGCTTTGCATGGATACCTTTATACTTGCTTTGAGCATTTATATAATCTCTTTTAATAACCCTGGAACATGTGGAGCTAATAAGCTCTTTTAAATCCACCTAAAACTGTTGACATGATCAAATTCAGTAAAAATGTCAAATAAACAAACAGCTTTTGGAGATACAAGATTGTCATTCAACAGCACTTTAAAAAGTATGTAATTACTAAGTATCGGTCAGCGCAATGTCTTCCTTTGCTATAGAGATGCGGGGTGTGTTGACACATAAGGGTGACTATAAATAGATACTTTAGTTTGATGAGGACATTTGGTTCGTTGAGGCTTATCTCTCTCTGCACAGGATCGATGCGAATGGAAGCGGAGCAGTCTATATTGTCCTTTTTAATACAGACGTGGACGTGAGCAAAGTCACTTTTAACAACCCAGAGTTTCCTCTTGAGAGGGGCGGTTTCAAAAGTTGCTCCAAATCAATGTATCAATCCTACATGGGACAGGACGTGATGACCTAGTGACTCGTGGACACGTGAGACTGTCGAGCGACTTTTCCACTTCTGCAGAGGGGCTGACGGTTGGTGCAGTTATCCGTTCTGTCCAGCAGATGGAGCCTCTCCGAGCCTGACGCTTCCCAGGAAGGTGGTGTGGTTGGTCATGTTGATGAGTGTGTACTCATGGGCTATGCGTATAGAGATCCTCTGGCCGGCGCGGAGCGGGCTCACCCCAGCCGTGTAGCAGGTGTTGAACTTGCGCTGGCCCGTCTCGATGCTGCAGGTGCAGCGGAGGAACGGGTTGGAGTCCACCATCACATCATAGCTGGCGATGTCAGTGAAGTTGAGGTAGTACACCTGGTGGAGAGGCGACGGAGAATTCACATAAGACTACGAGGAACTGTCAAAACAAGTCCACAAGATCACTTAAAGTGCTTATTCAAACATTTAACAGCTGCTATATCACAGTAGCCAACAAGAGAAGGAATTATAAAGCCTAATTGTTAACCACAGGGAGAAGGGCAGGAAACATGTCTTAAATATCAACTCAAGCATTTATGGCTTAACAAAGCAAGCAGGCCTCTAAACTTAACTAAAGAATAGCTGTCACTTCTTCTATCTTCGTAAATTTAAAGAGTTACGTCAAGGACCGTACTCACTTCTACCTGACTATATATGAAGTAGACACCGTCCAACAGCACCTCCAGCTGCCCAGTGCGAGAGTGCATTTTAAAGACGCGGTGATGGATGGACACCATTTTCCAGTTCTTAAGGACGCCTTGAGAGAGATCTGAAAATGTCACAATAAACACACGAAGAGGGAGAAAGTCAACAAACAGTTTAACTGCAACCCGAGCTTGGTGCTGACACAAAAGAAAAATTAAATAAACCTGCTAATGACGCTCACTCGCCGTCAAGACACAGCGATAAAGGATAATCGGAGTCTGCAGCAAAGCTCTCAGCTCCTGACTCCAGGCGACGTTAGTTTGATAACAATACACCCTAATCCTCTGCAAAATCATCTTAAATACTGGTAATAACATCAAAATTCTCTGGTTTTCGGAAAAATACTGAGTAATATCTCAGAAATGGCCAAAAATGGCACGTTAAGCCTATTTTGTAACCATCAACTGCATGAAAAAAAAATCTATAGCATTTATATTGTTTCTCCTGTAACTTGAGATTGAGCAGGCATGTCCATTTACACAGTTCCAGACCCGAGTGTTTGACAAAGGACATTGGCAGGGATGATGCATTCCTGCTGTTTTCTGTCAAACCCACTGGTGTGAATGAGCCTGGATGGAAAACCCACCTTCCCTCACTTGAATGGTCGTTTCCTGGCCTTGCAAATGAACCACTGCAGGCTGCAAACAAAACAAACAAAAGAAAATAAAGATCTCTGGTGACCGTTCTGAACAGGAGCAACAACCGTTTCTTCAGCAACACTGTGTGGGAGGCCATTTAAACGTGACATACTCTTACCTGGAATTCCTTTGTTTTGGTCCGATCGGCAACCCCTGGAACGAGAAGAGAGAGAAGCAAATGTAAAATGCAGGGCCTTCAACACGGCTGAGGAACAAAAGAGTGATGGTAATTAAAACAAAAACACTGACAGAGTTGAAAGATTGCTGTTCCACACGATGTTTGACATCCTGCATCAGAAACTCTCTCACTGCGGAGGCAATGAGTTAATCAATTTTGACAACTTGAGCCCCCTTCCAGTGTGGGAAAGTGTCTGCATGCGGGGAAATGCCGTAATCGAAGAAACAAATCTTTCAACGCGTTTTTTCGAGCTCTTTGGCTACAGTCACGCTTTATCCGAGTGAATTTTATTTGAAGTCGTATACCTGCTGGACCTTGTGCGCCTGGGGGTCCTTGTGGCCCAGGGGGTCCGGGTGGCCCGGCGGGCCCCACAACGTTGCTTCCTGGAATACCCGGGATTCCAGGGATGCCCGGTGGCCCCTGTGGGCCAGGTGGACCCGGGGGACCAGGGGGCCCTGGCACTGAACGCTTTTTTCCTAGAGAGAGAGCGAGAGAAAGCAGCAATGGTTGACAATGGCTGAAATTTCACTTTCCCCTCAGTCCCAAAAAAATCTTTGTCTATATTAATAATGTATTAAGTATCTGTGGAAATTGTAAAATCAGATATTACCAAAGGAAAAACCAGTAAGAAACAGAGGTTTGTTCCTTTAGAAACAGAATAAAATATTGAAACCTCGTCTACTTTAAGCCAAGAACATGGTCACCTTTCTAAAAATAGTCAGCAGGTAGCAGCTTGATTATTGACCAAGATGAATGAGGTTTGGGCTGAATTTGAATTACCTTTTTTCCTGTCTTTCCTTCTTTCCTTCCCAGTCGATTCTGAAAGAAACAAAAAAAAAAAAAACCCAGTGTGATTAAGCTTGAAACGGTCTCCCGAACAATTATCATCTCGGATAACATCTCAACTATTCCACCCATTCCGTGTAGGTATCCAAAACGGGCTAAAATAACAGATTCAGAGGTTGTGCGCCGAAAACTGGAGTGGAGGTATGTCAGTCTGTGGTATCTTGTAGTGTAGTAATTTGTAAGTGTGGTTTCACCTCCTCTGTATGAACAAGTGCCTTAAGCATTCACAGGCAGTGGAACTGGAGAAGATCATTAGAGAGATACTTTATCCTGCCAAAATCCTTTTCTTTGAATTAAGCCCAGATGGAGAATGCAGATGAAAGTGTGTTTGTGTGTGTGCGTGTGTGTGTGTGCGCAAATGTGCGTACACATGTGCGTGTGGGTTTGCCCTTTAAGGCTCTGTGTGTTGGTGTGCACGCATGGTGGGGCATCTATGTCAGTGCTGGAAAGACATAATGCACAGTGTGTGTGTGTTTGTGTGTGAACGCACACTCCGTGCACCACTGAAGAATCCCTTACAAAAAGCTTGCTCTTGTGTTTACCATGTCATTATAACTACAAAGGCCATTTAACCTTAAAACCTCACAGTTTGAGTCCCCCTCAAACATATGGCCAGTGTTTCTCCTCTGGCTAAATGACTGGATGCATCCACATAGATTTCTCTTAACGAGCAGCCCTATCTGGAATCTGGTGCCCGTTAGGAGTGCCGAGAATGTGCGTGCGCACACGCATGCACGCAATCACACACACACACCACACACACACAAAAGCACACATCTAAGGCTGAGATTACAAAAGCCTTTGTCTGTGTGCTGAGAGCAGAGGAGAGACCTGGGAATGATTAGTGTTTAGAGGCTCGGGACTTTACTGATTTATGTAGAAAGTCTCAAAGGTGAGTTTTTTCTTCTAATTTAAACACAATCACTAAACTTCCCCCAAGTATTCAGTGTCACGACACAGACATTGGAATGCCTTGTGATCATGCTGCACTTGTTGCACTCAGACACAGAACTTCAAAGGCTGTGCTTTTTTAAAAAAAAATTTTTATTTGCATAGCTCAGATTCTAAACAAAAACTACAAAAGCAGATTCTGACATATTGGCCATATGGTTTTCTGCGGAGCTATTGATTAACATAAATCAATTTGGAAGATTTATCGAAAACCTTCAGACTCTCGAAGGATTTCTCAAAAGGCCACCTGGCTCTCCAAAGTGGTACGTCTTTTGGTTGTATGTTTTGATGCTTCAAGACCTCACTGATTACACTGTTTGATTCCAAAGTGTGGAAGTGCTTCGTTGACAGGCACAAAAGATTATTTGGGGGACCCAATATCATTTTGAGATGGTGGTGGTAGGGGGGGGGCGTACACGTGCTTCACAGTCTGTTTCAAATTGGTGAAACCCTCCCAAACTCATTGTTGTCCTTGTTTGCTGTCCAAGTAATAATCGATTCCATTCCGGTTTCACTCTTGCTCTATAAACTCGGCAACATTGTGCGGCGGCGCAAAGCAAAGACAAAGCAGTAAAAACTCAATTCGGCAAAAAAAGTGAGAAACCATTAACAAATTGTTTTCAAATTTCAGGGGGCTTTTGCCCAGCATAAGCCTGTTATTTATACTGTACCGAATCTCTTCTAAACAAACAAGGGATACAGAAACCATTGCTCAACCATCCACCCAGTTGTTGCATAGTGCACAGCCAGAAAAGGGGACTGACGCAGGTGCACTGGGAGAGCTCATTTTTTGTGATCAAGTGAAATAAATTTGGAGTTTTAAGAATTAAGAAAGATAATCAGCTTTGATATCGGGGCGAGAAGTTAAAAGACGGAGCAGTAGTATGTGGACATTTTTAAAAAAAATGACATCGCACCTGTTTCTGGCTGATTGCCGGGACTCCTTTTCGCTCGCTGGGTTATACCTCTGGTGTCCTCTGTGGCGCGGAAGCCGCTACTTCTGTGCAAGAACTTCTCCTGGTGGGACACAGAGACAAAATAAGCCATTATGTATGGAAAATTACAAAATAAAATTCAAGTGTGTGCCGCGGCTTTAAACGCAGAGACGCTGACTTGAACACTGGGAATGTAGTGAATATCAATACCAGTCCAGACCACCTTAGATGAATTATTTGGGGCAAACAAAAGACATGAATGAGACAAGGTTATTGAGAGTGAAACCTATGTTACAAGTGGCCTTTCCATTCTTGAGGGATAATGTTTGCACAGACACAACTGGAGGCATTTGAAAAGATGCGAGACATTGTGAGGCAGCACATTCAGTTGTGGCCAAGTCATTGTCTGTCCCATTGGGGCTGTAACCTATCCGGTAACCCAAGTCACTTTTGTCTGTGTTTCTGCCGTTTGAGACAGCCACCTGGACACGACTGCTCTAAAATTCACCTTTTTACACAAAAGGAGGACATGAACTGTAGTTTGCAATACCCATTCACATGGCACCTGGTCCCATCCCTATTCAGTGGTGGCATGAATAAGCTAAAAACAAAATGTAAAAGGGAAAAAAAAAAAAGGATCTGATGAAGGTGGTTTGAGCTCGTTTGTAAAAAACAGGAAAAGCTCTGCAGCCGTGGTGGGGTGTTCCCATGGGCGAGTGAGCGGCGGGACAAACCGCATGCTTGTGTTCTTATGTGACTCGTTCTGGGGCGACCCACATTCACATGAACTCTGTGGGACGCGCTGACCTGACTGTAACACGCTCAAGACGCGGCCGTCTCCGACAAGCAAGAAGTTCCGTGCTGAGAAGTCAAGAGTTTCAAACACAGAGTCGCTGTTCTGTTAGAAGAGCCAGTTTGTGATCACATCTTTGGAGGGTTCCCAGGATCCGATAGACAAAGAGACCTGGCACAGGAAACGCAGCAAGACCACCCAAAGGCTTCTTTTCGTCAAGGCTCGCAATATACGAGATCGCTTTCGGTCATGCTTTGGAGTGTCAGCATAAATAATGGTCGGAGTGCGAGGCATAAATGTTCTCACTGGCTGAGGACAGACAGCCAGACGGCCCGTATGTAGCTCCGGACATCTGCTCGGTGTTTGGAAAACTGACATGTCCAAAGCGGTGACACGTGCAGCACCTTAGCATGGATCAAGCGGTAATAAATAAAGCTGTATCGTTTAGCTGAACCGCTAGAAATGAACCAGACAAGCTTACCGACTAACAATTCTGACCTCTCTTTTCCCGTGGGGGCCTGGCCCGAGACGACATACTCCCCATTTCCATCTGTGACGCTCGAGTAAACACGGTTATTAAACCCCGACGACAAGAAATCTCCCTCTCCCGAAGGCAGAGCGAACTCCTTGTGAGTCTCTGTGTGGTTTGAAGGCACGGCCACTGAAAGAGCATGAGGAGACGGACAAGAAAATTTATGTTTCGAGTTGCTTCGATACCTCATCTCAGATGTGGAGCCCCCCCCTACCCCCCCCGCCTGGGTTGAGAGATGAGTTGTATCGTGTCAAACACTCCCGTTGGCCATGTTGGGCAAGCTCAAAGTAGTTAAAGCCTACATCTCTGACCAGCTGGCAACCATGTCTGACCTTATAAGTACGGGAACTCCAGCTCGATGGAGGAGTATGTGTTGGAGTGGTTTATCCACACACAGACCTCCAGATGTTCCTGCAAGCAGCGACGTTAGCCGTTCATTTGGTGTGCAGGTGTCTCCACATCTCCTCTACAGCTGTTGGCATATGGGGGGGGGTGGACGATTTTTACCTCTCAAAGGATTCTTGGTGTATGTTCAGGCATATGGCATTACACTTTCGTCTGTTCTGACAGCCAAACATGATTCAACAGCCAATTTTCTGGCCTGAGATTAAGCTCCAGCAGAACGACAAAAGACAAACAAGCAAGTCTGCGAGGCTACTACCAAACTGCTGGGGCTGCTGATGTAGATGAAGGCGGCAATGTGTTTCAATTTTCCCTCAAAGTTCTTCCATTATACGACTATGAGAAATGGTTTTGCGCTCTTGTTTGCTTCATTTCACTTCATTACAACATTTACAGCCTTCATACCCTTCAAAGGCACGCAGAGTTACAGTAAATCACGATGACAACGTGTTGGTATGTATGCCAAGTGCCAACTATTGAGTAAACCATTCTTTTTCAACACAAGGGAAAAATGCTATTAATTAGAGGCCTTTCAAATCTTCAAAGCGTGGGGGTTGCAGTTGTGCGCAGACTACGCGATTCCCTGTTGCTTCGTGAGGATATGACTAAAATTCAGTCACCCCGGGGATGTGTAATTTTGGGATCACAAGCCTTCTTTTTTCACCGTATTAACACTTAACTATTATCACGGCTTGAATTCTTACAAATTTTAGAACTGAAACTACCAAAAACTCCCAGAGAATTATAACAATTCAATCTAATTGCAAAAATGAGCTCCAGCTTGTGCATTTCTTTTTTTTTTTTTTTTTTTAAACATCGGGTGTGCTGCACTGCTTCTGGCTCACGTTTCTCCACAAATGCAGACATGCTGGTTTCTGAATTTTGGACCATCACTTAAAGTTCTGTGGTCGGGAATGTGAGGTTACAAAGTTGAAGGGGTGAAACGGAGGGCTGGTGGCTGTGGTTGCAGACCGGGTGCCCGTCACCACTCGACAGGCATTACTAACTTCAGTGGCATGCATACACTTGAGAGCCGATTGCTTATAATACTCCTGTGATTCACACTCTTGGATTCAACACCGACAGCGCGTTTTCTTCTTAAATATCATACGAGAGGAGTGGTCTTCCCACTCGGTCACTATCAGACGCTGCTCTCTGGAAGGACATGTGTTTCTAACCATAACTCGGGGTAATTTAATAACAGTATGCATAGATTGTCATCTAAAAAAGCTGTGGAGCTCAACCTAAGGGAAATGTAGCCTGTCAGCAGCCAATCACGTCGCAGATTGTTGCAACACTTGCTGGCAAAGTGATTCGTAGCCGAATGCCGAGAGTGCCTGGAGAATTTATTATTTTGGTAGATGTTTGTGACTCTGGACTTAATCTATACTGGGCGTCTACGCCATCTGTCTGTCAAGGAAATTCAGACTTGTACGGAATAAGTCTGCGGCCTTGTAATACTGAGGCTTCTACCTCCTATGCTTTGTGCTTCTCTGACACATGTGTCTATACCAATTAATCCCTGGTATGTCGTCTCGCTACAATACTGCCGTTCAAACTAATCACGCACTGGTCACAATTAAAGTAGATGTGGGTGACAGCCCACCCCGGGCGCCCCTACGCTTGTATGCTGGTGAGGACTTTGTGTCCCATCAAACTGACTTTTTTAATAGCCGTTAACTAGACTCCAGATGTTTCAGCATCTGTTCTTTGAGACTTTGAAGGCATACATCAGAGGAGAAGATTATTTCATATAATGGTTATAAGAAAAATGTTAGGCGCGGGAATAAAACGCTATCTAAGCGAGCTCAATTAAACGGTCGGCGGAGAACCTTTTTATTGCATTCACTCCCTGACACCAGGTGAATGAGGGTCAGGCTGACTGAGGGTGACACTTGCTCTCGGTATGCTCTACATCACACTCTTACTGCTGGTTTTAGAGCCACACACACACCCAAGAGAGATTTTTTTTCTTTTTTTTTTACTGTTGGGAACTGCGCGGATCTGCTGGACAGCTGGGATTTACTGCCTTGCTCAAGGGCATATACCTGTGCCTGTTGAGGTGATGGCTGTTTGTTCACTTCCCGGGCTCAGATCATAAATGACCAGATCATCTGCTCTCAGTAAGAAGCAACTAGGAAGACGTGAAAAAGTGTGAGGTCACGAGTTGTGCCTAACGTCTACCTGCATTCCAGAAACGAATGAATTTCTATTACAAATTACTCCACTTTGATGAAGTTTTATGTCTCTGGAGGTGTTAAAGTGCCTATTTAAATGGCAAAACCATTGTGTTTCCATTTCTGCGCAGAGAAAATGAATAAAAAATAAAAAATTAGACATCCCAAGAGACTGAAAAAGATCTATAGGGTTACAGATTTGTAGAAATTGACCATAATATTATACGCTGCTTTACTTTGTTTTCTCTTTCCTTGCTTCACCTCACAACCCAGGTTCAAAGTGGTCTTGTCGGTTCCCAGCAAGATGCTGAAAACTGATTATGAACTTGTGTTATTACTGCTCACACAGTCGTGATTCTTATCTGGCACTTTGAGCCAGTGTCTTTCTGCAGATCAGGTGCATCTGCGTATAACGTGTGTCGGTCTGGAGCAAAGCAAAAGGCATCAACAGACATTTCCGTCTGTAAAATGGTGTCGATTAAGAACTTTATAAAATGTCAAACTGATAAAATTATATTACCGTGTGAAGCTGAATTTGCTGCCATAAATAACTGAACTCGAATGCAACAGTGAGACAAGCTTCCATGTAACTTTCTAGTAATCACAAAAGCTTCAGTCAAACTTCATCTCAACGAGGCTAAAGTTTTATTTATGTTCAGTTTGACTGAAAAACGCCCTAAACAGGACAATTATTCCCCCATTCTTGGGATTTCTGACAAAGCTGGTGCTTATCGAGGCTGATCTTTGTTTGACACTGACCAGCCCTGCTGAAAACAATAAGACGGGCACTAAATTGTGTGTTTAAAGCTGCTCTTACATGACAAGAAACCACACCACTTGTCTTTTTTAAAACAAAACTCCACCACACTGCAAAGCAACCTGAGTTTAAACTGATACATTGGCATCATATGATGACAAGGCCAATGTATTTCATGTCTGCGATGTCCGATTTAGGCCTGCGTGGTACGACTTGTTTGTTCCTATGCCTGATTTGCCCTACTTTGTTTTTAAGGCTCTTCACGTTCTGTTACACTTGTCTGTATACCTGGCCATCACATCAAATTTCAATGATGCCGCTGAAGTGCCTTTGATGACGACTTGTGTGAAAAATCCAATAAACAATTTTTCGCGGTACAAAAGAGCTCCTTCAAAGGACGGACCTGAAAAGCTAACAAGTGCGGCCGCTGCATCTAAATGCCACATGCTCCTGTTTCTCCAACTATGTAAACTGTGGGATGTGTAATCAGAGTTGTTTAATGCAGACATCTGGCAAGGACAGCATCACAGCGCTGCTAAATATTTACAGCTGGGCCACAGTCTTTCACCTCATGAAGCGTCACCATCTGGGTTGAATACCAAGCCCATCTCGCACGGCTTTAACCAGGGAGAGCCGCGACTATCTAAAATAAGCTTCGCAGCAAGGACACGCCGAGGACTAAATATATAGGTTGGGCACGTGAAGGGGAACCGATACAGAGCAAATCCCGACGTGAGCCACGGAGCTTCCGACGGAGGACGAAACGCATCCGTCGTGCATCACTTCAGTTTCTCAAGGTGACTATCAAGTTCCAACGAAATGCCCCACGCAGAGGGTCGCTTTTCTCTGCCAAAAAAAAAAAAAGGTCACACAACTGGTGGCACATGAGCTAATCGAGCGAATGCAAAGTTGAGAGGCACACTTGGTGCTTTTTGCACTGATGAAATTAGGGAGTGTGGTGGTGGTTGGTGGTGGTGGTGCGGTGGTGGAGGGGGGGGGGCTGTTGCCAAAGCCACAGACAACACAGTGAAGGTTCAATCAGCCCGCTGCCAGAAAAGAAAACACATGTGAGACAAGGGGGCTGGCTCCGCTCCAAGTACCAACTGGCCCATCTAAGTCCTGATGAATTTACATCAGCCCTGGGGCTTTGCACCTGCTGGTGATCCAGTTCATTTTTCCGTCCACCTGCTCCAAGCACACTGACTGACCCTCCCCTGCCAGTCCAGTCAGGCTTCCAGAATCAACCTCTGGAAACAAGTGGGTGAGATGTGCTTCATTTCAAGGAATACAAAACATTAGTTTTTTTTTTTCTCAGATGAAATAACATAGCAAAAACAGAAGAACTTCTTTTTTTTTTTTTTTACGGTAACCACGTGAACCATACCTCAAAAAAAAAAAAACATCCCTAAAACTTGCCACCCTGGATGTGTTTACCTGAACAGGAGACAGAAACCTATACCTTTACGCATCCTTGTCCAAGAGGCTGAGACACGCACAGATGCAAACATATTTGTCTGGAAAACTGAGCTGGCAAAACTTCGTGACAGGCTACTGTAAAAGAAGTTGCCCAGAAACATGCCATGGCAGAGCAGACACCGAACCTGACACCGTGATACTGGAAGAGGAGGACAGGGCGGAGGTGAATGAACACGATCAGCCTCCGTGTCAGGAATGAAAACAATGCCGTTTTCAACAAGCTACTGTGTCTTTCCATTGTGATTAATATGGATCAGTTTTTTTTTTTTTCTCTTCTTTCAATTCTCTATGGATGCGTTTACCTGCTGCCCCTCTCTGCTGCTGCCGCCGCTGCTCCCGGGGTCCAGACGCGGGTGTCCGGCGGAGAGCGGCTCCGCACCTCCCGGGTCAGCCGGGTCACTGCCCGCAAGTGTCAGCAGAGAGTCCCGCTTCTGGTGGATTATTTCCCTTTTGACTTCGGACCGCAGATCCAAATAGCAGACGAGCGTGACCGCATGCAGGGACAGCGACAGCAGGAATAATCCCAGGAAAACGACGCTGCTGCTCCGACCCCGGCACTTCTTGTTGCACGTGCAGGGAGCCGCCGTGGGCATCACTTTGTCCGGGAAGTCCTCCGCGGATGAACCATCGCATGCCATTATCGGACAGAGGGGCGAGTCATAGGCTCCTTATCGGCATAATCAGCTCGGGCCGCGGCTATTCATTTACGTGGAGACTCATAGGTGCAGCCGCAGGTCGGTGCAAACTTCTGCCAGTATCTGTAGTAACAATGGAGGCACGCCCACCGCCCCTGTGATTGGTCCGCAGACAATCACTAACCCGCAGAGTGCGGGCCACAGGTTCAGGCGGCTGGGTGCAGTGGTTGAGCGACACCTTTTGGACAAACCCCGCAACTGCAGCGCATCAGAGACCTGGAGATGATGATGATGATGAGGATGATGATGATTATGTGAGAGAATATTCTCCCGTTTGCTTCCCCCTCCTCCTGTTTGTTTGTTTGTTGCTCACTCTGTTCTGTGATTGCACATTTCGTGACCTCCATCCAGTGATTTGCTTCCTGCTGTGCGAGTGTGACTAAAGATGGGTGGTCACTGGCGCGTTGTTTATGCACACGTTTTATGTGTTTTAGGGGTTTGGACGTGCTATTTTTCATTGGCTTACTTTGTTTGGTGCTTTGTTTTGTAATGTGGGTGGCACATGGGCAGTGGTGCATGGACCGGTGGTCCCGAGTGAGGAGCTGGTTCAAACCCTTGGTAAATATTGCCCAGCATTGTTACTGAAAGAGAGCATGCGGTTGATGACTAAATCATATCATCAAAGAGTGGAAAAGTAATACAAATTATGCTCTTAAACAGACTACAGATTACATGATTATGCTTAATTGCTTTTGGACTCTGTGAGGCTGAACAGTATGATAGCAGGCCTGGAAAAGAGTCAATGTCACAGTGAGTTCAGCAACACTTTGTGTACAACACCATCAAACACTCTAAACATGTGTCACTCGGCTGCACTTGGGGAGCAGTTTGACATTTACATTACGAAAATGCCAACTGAGGACAATGCTTTCACGAGGCCGACTGTGGCTTTGCGGGCTTTCGACATTTGTCGAGATCCAAAGCCGACCTCGGTACTTTTTCTGAAGTCGACGCTTTGATCTCGCGAGTGAGGAACTCGTGCATCAGCCCGTCGCTTCGGCTTGGAGATGATGAAAACCGAAGCGGTAAGCAGGGCTGAAACTTGGTGGAGCTGATGGATCACCGTCTTTGATTAGTTTTCTGGGCAAGTGCCACGTTGCATCTGTCTTCATTTCACCGGGACAAAACCTGACATTTGCGTGCACTTGACCTACACGAGGGTACACGTTCTACGTGCTCAGTCTGACAGACCCTGAGTAACCGCCGGCTTTCACTGGATATTGTGTAGGGAAATAATGGAGAGTAATGACTTTTGGAGATCAGAAAATGGTGGTTCATCACGGTGAAATATTTCCGCCTTAAAGCTGATTACTCTGTGAAGGTGAGGTTTAATATTTCTTTTGGTTTCCTGCTGCCACTGCATCGCATTTTATTTTTCCTTCATTTTTTCCAACTCGTCCTGGAGGGAGAGAGAAAGAGAGAAAAAAAACAAAAAAAAGTGTTTCTCGTCAAGCTGCCACTGAAGGGCAGCATTGCCAAGCCGTAAATCAATAACGCTGCATTCCAGCATCCCGTTGAACTTCCAACTTAAAATCTACAGCCTCATTCAGTCACTTATTGAAATTTTTAATTTTATTTTATTTTTATCTCGTACTTCTAATGCATAGCTGCCAGTGTAGCTTTACACAGCTTCTCTGTGGACTATTGATCTCAAATTAAACATCCTTCCTCTTTTTCTCCTGGGAAGTCATTTCGCCATTGTTAGCACATAAGATAGTGAAATCGAAGGAAGAAAGACATCCAAAGTAACCCTCAAAGGGCCCGTGACTGAGGGCTGCTCCTAAGCATGTTCGCTACGCTTCTCATCCCTGCAGCATGCGCGACGACTTTCGGAAGCAGATGATTCAGGACGGGAATAGTTAAGCGAGTGCATTTCCAATAATTTCACTAAATTTGCCGTATTTAATTTTTCTCTCGCGAGTGCACGAGGAAGTGCCCTGAGAAATGCATTCAAGCTTAATCCAATTTCAAAACCTGTTTGTTTTTGGGGAAGGAGGAGGTCAAACTGCCCCGAGCTCGAGGTCAAATCCATCACAGTGAGTGAACTCTCTATCAACTGCCTTGTTTCAGACGACGCAACCCATCACTTAAAGCCTGTGACAAATGAAACTGGTTTTGTCGTGATTGAGTTTTTATTTTTTTTATTCTTTATTTTATTTGGCATTGAAAAAAGGAGTAATAATTCTTATAACGTCCCCCGGGGCTTCAATGCAGCGTTCATAAATGGTGTGCCACTCTATCCTCTCTGAGCTTATAACAAGATTTAGAGGCTTTCCCTGCCAGATGATAGAGGAATAGGCACTCTTATATTTTACCACTGAGAGTCGAGTGGTAGGCTGAGGACGGCCGCTTCAAGAGGCTGGAGGGAAAATGATGGATGCTGAGGAGACGCTATCTGTAAATTTCTCCTCTTCTCTTACTCATTGATAAAAGAGCTCAAATTCAAATTGACTTTCAATCGCCATTAAAAGAAATCAGATTTGAGCTACAGTGATTCATGGCTACTAGAATAATGCCATTACATATTACAGCAAATTGTTTTAGGCGTCTCCACCCCATACATTACCTTCTCAGGACGAAGTCTTTGTTTCGGCATATTGGATTGTGGAGGTGTAACCTTGGCTAATTGATATGCTGTGGCATTTGATATCCTTCCTATAAATCTCCTGCAAATTGGAACATGTCTGCCATTTCCCCGAACAATGATGAATTCACTCTCATTGTGGACGTCTATCTTAAGAGTCCTCATCAAATTTGGTCAGCTCTCGCTCTCTCTCTCGCTCTCTCTCTCTCTCTCTCTCTCCACTTTGTCTTTTCGTATGGTGTTGCTTTTGTTCCTTCACCTTGCCCCCTCTCCTTCTGTTGGCTGACTGCTGTGTGCAGGTAATTTAATTGATTTTCTTTTTTTTTTTTCTTCTTCCTTAAATCCACACAAGACTTGACGGAGTTTCCGTTGCCCTTTTTTTGCATGCAAAAGGTTTGTTTTCGGCCATTTGTCAAGGCTACTATGTTCAGGGGACTCTGCAAACAATACCATTTCAAAAATGGACTTATTCAGAAAGAGGCTTTGTTTTTCTATTGTTTGAGTGGCTTAATAAAACCTTACAAAGAGAAGTATGGAAAGACACCGACAGGAATTCCGATTTGAGTTTGCATGCGTCACATCAGCAAATGAAGGTGCGCTTTAATGGGGATTTATCAGGTATTTCGTTATCCTTTGTGGTCCTTCTTGCATTCGTAATGTTTATTCACAGGAAGCCCGGGTGACAGAGAGGGAAAGGAATAAGAAGAAAAAGATACTCATTAAATGCAATGACTCTCTCACTTTGAATTTAATACACGTTATTATGCAGTTATTATATTGACTATTGCGCACATAATGATTCGTGTTATAGATCGCATGAATACCTATGCATCATATTAAAGGTCGGATGCTTCCGATGAAGTGGCACGGTATATAAATAAATAGCACTCGGGCGTCTGTCTGTCTGGCTCCTTTTTACATTGTTCACAACTTCATTTTGACTTGTTTCTACACTATATGTCCTTCCGGCCGCACCTCCTGGCATTTGAACCTGGGTTCCTGAACGCTCAGTTTAAAAACTCAAAATGACATGCCACTCCTGTTTTTTTTTTTTTTTTTTTTTTAAAGCATGACAGCTTGGGATCCACGAGGACACGGATTGATAGACATATCTGGCCCTTTGGCTGTAAAATACTCTCCTCTGCTCACCTGCTATCCAGCAGCCATTAAACTGCTCTAACACACCTGATTTTAATGAACAGATTTTTCTATGTTTTTCTTTCTAAGTTTTTGTGGAGCTTGATGATGATGCCGATGACATTCAGACGCATTGTAACAGTGCCATATTAAAAACATGTACGATAGTTTTCCTCCAGGACCAGGATTCCATGCCACTCAGCGAGTTAAGAACCTTATCAGACCGTTATTCGGTGACGTAAGTTAGAAAGAGCTATGCAAGCTTTTTTATGATGAGAATAAATTTTACAAAAAAGAAAAAAAATTATTTTATCAGCAGAGACAAAAAACAACAACATAGCAACGAATGAAAAGAGTAAGTATTTCAGTGTAATTTCATAGAGGATAACAACAACAACTAACAGCTGCCACATTACATACTGTATAATCTTATACAAACATTAAATTAGATGTTAATTGGCGCGGCTCTCAGAATAGTAATGTGAGTAATTGATGTACACGATGAACTGTGACACAAATGAGAGATTCACGTTTGAACTCTTTTCCCAAACGGTATACAGACTTTGATGAAAGTTTCTGTGCCTGAAAGCACTTTTTTTTTTTTTTTTTTCCTCATGTGCCAAGACTTCACTTTTTGAGGCAAAATATTAAACAGTGATGTTTTGCTGAAAAGGCTGGATATTCTTGCCTTGCCTAAAGCTCTTCAGAACTCCTCTGAGAAATCCTGTCTGTTACACCACAGTCCCATCAGCAGAGCAGAGGCACAATAATGTAATTGCATTTATTAATGAAAAGCAGAAGACCTGTAAGACATACAGTGCAATCACACAGAGTGAATAACAAAGAAAGCCCAGCAGAATGCAACGCGGCTGATGATTAACTGCCGTATGACTGTGGGGCTTCACACAAAGCAGTTTTTTAAAATCTACCCAATCCTTTTCTATATCCGCTTTATCAATTTTAAAGTCACGAGAGGCAGAAGCCTTACCCGGCTGACACTGGGAAGAACACCGCGCACACCTGGGACAGGTAAAACAGGAAACTTTCACAATTAATGGCAATTTAGATATCCCCATGGGCATAGCACATCATATTCACATGCATATTTTGGAATTGTGTCCAGGGAGGGAGAATATGGAACCCTATATAGACTGCACCAAATCAAACTACACAACTGCTGCTGTAGTATTATTAATATTGTTATTATTATTATTTTATTTATAATTTTTATTTTTACATTAATCTACATCTAGTTTATGCAACTGCAAAATTAAAATATTTTACCAGTCAACCGCTGTTTTGGACCACCTCCTTCTTGGACATATATGACATTCTTTTTCAAATAAAATTATTATAATCTTTTAATTTGCTGGCTGATAAATGACAAATGAAACCCAAATAGCTTAGACTGATATTACTGCAACAAGGTCAAAGCACTTGATCACACACTGTATTTAGACACGAGAGTAAAGAATTAAAATAATGCTGTGTTGATGCGTACATATTAAAAATGAAAAAGTTCAGCAATAATGTGTCAATGTTGAATATGGCACATTTCAGGTTTGCATTTATAGGTCTATTCATCCATTTTCTGCACGGCTCAGAATCACACAATACTGTAGGTCACCAGTCCATCACAGTTGAAATGCACACACGCACAAACGCTTCGCCAGGACTTTTACATGACCAGTTAGGCTTAAATGCATGTTTTTTGGACTGTCAGAGGAAAACCAGAGAAAAGTCACATGCACGTGCAAATAGCACACAGCAAGGCACCCAAGCATAACCCAGAGTCACACTGGGGGGGCTTCTCTCCATCCATCCATTCGGACATCCATCCCCTAAATAGTCAAGTCTTTTGACTTTGGGAGAAAACCACAATACCTGGAGAAAACCGACGCATGCAAAGAGAAAACATGCAAACACCACTCTGAAAGGGGGGTCTGTGTGACGACAGGGCGAGCCACTGCAGTACCATGCTGCACTAAATGGTAAATGGCTAAAGTTGCAATAATCAATGCGCTTTTCACTTGGAAAAATAAGTGTGCATGATTAAAGAATGTAGCATTTAACACATAGACAATTTTCACTTTTCTTTTTTTCACATAAGTTTACGATCATGCTTCTATTCACTTCATGAATAATATAATTGCTCCTCATTGAAATACATTTTCAGTGGGAAAAATTAACTTACCCACTGTACTGTATATTCATTAGCTCTATTAATACCTGTCAGTTGAGTTTTTTTAAAGTTACATTTAACCAGCTAAGAACAGCTCGCAATGAACAACTATGTTTTTGGAGAACCATGTCTGTTTATTACCTTTTACTACTGCTCCCTACCGTTTCACAGATGCCGTGAAATAACAGAAAGTTTAGACAAGTTCAAACAAAAAGATAATTGAATATCTGTATTAGTTGTAATTTATTTACATTGTGTATCTGTGGCTCTTGCGGTGTTGTTTAGTTACAAAATAAAAATCACCTTGTGAATGTGTGTCAGAAGACACCGAGTTGTAATCTGAGTCACATTCTTCCTGGTTTGTTGCCGTCTCCGTTATTGCAGGAATGTTTACGTTTAAGGTTTTCAGGCATCAGATTGCGCCGTAGCCCTCAGCAGGTGAGCTGTGATTCAGACCGTCTTCTTGTAGACACTTGTGTGTCTTGGACGCACCGTGCAGCTGAACCCAATAAAGAGGTGAAATATGAGCGAGATGCATGTTTATGTGAGCCTTTATATGTGCCAGGCTGATAGTTTACAGCGTCTCCGTTCCCTGGATGTTTTCCACGCCGCTTGTTTGTGAGGCTCATGTGAGGCTGCCACCTTCAATAAACAGTCACTGCCCTTATCGAAGCCTCTAAGCCAGGCCAACAGCATGATCAAGAGTCACACCTGAGGTGAACCCAGAGGTAATCTACACTCCGGCTTCTTTTTCCTCCGCCGCCCTCTTTGTTTGTTCTCCTTGTCGTGTGCGTTTTATTTACTTAGATTTTCATTTGGCCCGGAATGGGACGAATATTTTGTGGCGAGCCACTGCGTCATTCTCTGGATTGGAGCCCTCTGTGAAATCATGTCACGATAATCTACCACTCTCGTATGTCAGTTTTTCCATTTCCCACCCAAGACTCGACGACCCCAGTCCATCTCATCCACTCCCCATCCATGCACTTTGTCACACACTTCATTTTTTTTTTTTTTTTTTTGTTGTCCTCCTCAATCCTGCACCTATTCTCCGCTCGTAAACCCACTTCTCGGCACAGTCACCGCTGGGAAGAAAAATGCCCTCTTGCTCAGGTCAGCGTTCATATTTTTTCCCCCTCATGGGGCGACTTCACCTGAACTCCACAAGATGAATGACTCCAGTGCGCTCACTCGGAAACGGCCGTGGTTAAACAATACAGCCCCCGTTCCTTCCTTCAAACAGCTGAATGGACGGGCTCAAAAAATACAAATGGGATGTGCGAAAAGGCCAACCACCCAAAGTAATTGCTGCTGCGTTCACCTGAGAAAAAGAAAACAAACTTACGAAGAAGTTGTTTTGCGGCACGCCATGAAAGAAACATATCAAATTGCTCAAGCAGAAGTGGCAGCGGTTCAATCGCCTGAAATGAACTAATTCATTTTTTTTTTTTGTAAAAGCGGCCCCAGTTATTTTGACTCTCTCTTTATTTACCCGATGAGCGTTTTAAACACAGAGAGCAGTGTCAAATGCTGCCGCGCCAGACGCCTTCACACGCTGGTGACTTTAAACGACAGCAAAAGACTTCCCTGTGGAAGAATGTATAGTGATACCCAGTCATCTCGTAATGTGGTTTTCAGTAAACCACAGACAAGACGCTCAGCGCTACAAAGCTGACATACCTGTGACACCCAGGAGAACACCAGAGGGGAAATACCCAACGGTGGTAGACACAGTCTCCTGAAGTCAAATGTCTTTGTCCATGTTATATCTAGCAACTTTGAGCTAACTCTAAGTAAAAAAATCTAAGTATTATTTTCCAGCCTATATAACTAAGTTAATCTAACTGAAATAAAAAAATCATATTTGGTGCCATCCGTCTCAATCTACTCGCCTCATAGTCCTTACAGAAAAGTTGAAGTTGAATCCATCTATCGACTGTACTTCCGTCCCAGTGTATCCGAAAACATAAACCTAAGAGAGCGTGCGATCCCTCCACATACAGGCTCTACAGCCGGAAATCAAACCAGGGCTATTCACATAATAAGGCAAGAATGTCAACTACTAAACCACCATGCAGCTGCTGGAAGAAATGGATAATTTCATTTTATTACAGATGTTCAGAACTCCAAAAACTGCCAATTAAGGCATTTATTGTCGGATCGTATTGACCTCAAAAAGGCTTCTAGATACAGTCAGTCACCATAACCACACTAGAGAATCCCCCCTGAAGTCAGATGTCGTAAACTCAGACAAAATCTATCAGCTTCTGTCACAACTCTTATGGCAAAGTTCCTCCTTTACTTACCTTGAAATTTCTGATCCCCCCCCCCCCCCTTACGACACATCAATTCTGCCATTTTACTACCAACCTTCTCGACAGCTCCTTCATTGAGGGTTTCCTGAAGCTGCCGTCTCCTCCTGGTCAGCACCGTCAATCACAACGTAAGTCACACTGCAGGGAACATTAACACACTAAATCTCAACGTTGGATTTATGATCTTGGAACAATGAATGTCAAGCACACATTCAGTTGATCATGATATAGCCGCTGGGGGTAAAATTAGGAAAAATCGCCAGAGTTTGTGGTATTTCTTGTCACTTCCTGAAACAAAGATTTAAAAAAAAAAAAAAAATGTTCCTCCTAGTCTCAGTGAAGAGACTTTTGATTGCATGGTCTGTGAAGAAATATGGAGTCTTTAATGTCCAGCAGTGGATGGATGATTTAGAGAAAGTAGTCCCTTCAGAGGAAGTAGATTGCATTATGGGCCAGCAAGAGGTTAAAGACTCAGCAACAAAGGTATTAGTAATCAAGAAAGTGGCGGTGACCCCCATCAAGAGGTTTGTAGCCACTATAAGGTCGTCACATGAACTCTGTTCAATCTCAACAAGAACATCTCCAATGGGAAATCTTAAACATGATTTCACAGACTATCATAACTTACGTTATGTGTTAAATTAGAAAGAAGAATATATTTTGGTTTTTGGCATCATTATGTTCCATTGACAGCATTAACCTTTTTTTTTTGTTAAAAGCTCTTCTCCAGGTGCCAGATTTGTCTTCTTGTCCAAACGAGAGTTTGTTGTTGATTCCGGATGCTTTTTCTAGATGTTTCATCCATCTGATCTACTGGATGGCAGGTGGTACCGGAGGGAACTGTAGAAAAGCTCACCGAGATTTGTTCTGTCTTTTACCCACAGCCGGCGAGGTTAACCACCGACTTATTCTCTATCTTTGAGAGTTTTTTTTTTTTTTTTTTTTGCTTGCAGACCTTCAACAACACAATAAATTCCGACGTGGCTAACACCTCCAACCAATTATAAGTTTTTAAATCAGTCTGGTTGTAAGTCAGTCTTAATCAGCGGGCATCAATATTAACATCAGCGTCATTATTGGTCCAAAACACATAGTATTCATGAGCTCTGTTAATTATAATAATATTTTGAGTTCAGCTTATCGTATATTTTTTTTATCTAGCACTGAGTGTTTGAGGAAAAGCCACTGTAATGTAAAATAACACTGACAGGCTACATAATATCTAGCTACTGAAACCAAACATCGCTCAAAAGATCATTTAGATAAATGTTCTTATGCCATTATCTGTTCATATGACATTTAAAATCTGTAAAAGTACTAGAATAGTTATCCTTGTATGTTACAGAGTGGAGAAGATGAACTGATTCTTTTCAGTTCTTCCTCTCCTTTTGTCTGCTCTGCAATAACCAAAGACTCTGTTCTAGATTAAGATTTAATTAAGTTGTATTTCAAAGTATTTAAACAGCGTAGCTGTAAAATATAGTACAGTAAACTGCTATTATTGCTGTTGTAACTCACAGTCGTCTGTCTGCTGGTAAATAACAGTGAAACTGGCAATCACCTCTAACAGTGTGTGATAAACATAGACAAGACACAAACGGACGGATCATCTTCATTGAATTTACACATAAGCCTCATTAGAACGGGTCAAGGACGCGCTCCTGAGTCTCGCTAACTTTTTAATCTCTGGGAAATTGCAGCGCACAACTGCTTCTGTAAGCTTTACAGTGGGATTTGCACATCTAAGGGTCACCATGACTTTCAGGCCGTTCGAAAACCCCCATTTTTCTTGATTCCACATTTCACTTCATGCTTGTGACAAATTGGATTTGATTTATTCTAGGTTGTGTGCAGGTCTCGGTATTATGTGTTTTTTAAAGTGGCAGGGTGCTTTTTGCCTTGACTGGCGGAAACAGATTGTCTGTTATATCCAAACTTGAAACGGCGGAGCTTATTTATAGATGACTTCACCTGGCGTCACAGGATGTATTAGTCGCCTGAATTACCAATTCAATAAGTAAACCTTTGTTTTGGAACTATGACAGGTGTCAGGATACATGAAGCCAAAAATGATGCGGTTTCAAACTCTGAAGGATTCACCACTGCCAAGCCCTGAGAGCCTGTTAGGGAACTGCAATAACCATAATTCACTGCACCTACATGACGGAGTGCATCTCGCCGTCTGATATCCAGGGTGTCTGTGGCAACCCGGGCTAGAGGGACAGTAAGTTTGAATTGTAGCCTTGAAATGCAGGTGAGAGCACAGCAGTCACACTGTGTGGCGGTGTCATTGACTCATACAAGTGGGGTTTGGCTGGTGCAATATGTGAAAAATTATTTCATCTTGTTGTTGCAATCCCCTATTCACTTGGGCGACAAACAAGATTCTGCAAACCTGTCTGGGATAGGGTCCGTTTCTTTAAATTTGATATCAAGATTTAGTAACATATTAGAATAAGTGAGAAATCCTCCTTCATGAGTCCTTTAAGTGCAGTTTTTCATGTCACCGCAATTATTTATTCAAATCCATGAACATAATTAAGGAGTCCAAGTGTTTGGTTTGAACTTTTCAGTGTGACCTTGAAAAAGTGCCTCAAACCTCCATCTGTCACTTTGTGTTAAGACTTTCCTGCTGATGATCTCAGCTCCTCCATGCCCTCTATCTCCTTCCCTCCATCTCATTATCTCTCCAAATATCATAACTTATTCAGAAGCCTTTAAAAGGCAGACTATACCCTGACGCAGCAAGATCCACCAAGAGTCTGCCAGTTCATTAAAAAAACCTTATCAAACATGCGCAACACAAACACGCGCAGACACGCGCACCGACGCGCACCGATGCGCACTGACGCGCACCGACGCGGACACACCAGCGAATTCGGCTCTCCGGAAAGATTTGCCCCGCGGTGTTAACAAGTTTCAGGGTGCGGGAATTGGATACTGTCCTCCAGGCCTGAGCGGAGTGTGCGCCCACAGTGGGTGAACGCTGGCGATGAGAGCACCGTCCTCAAACCTGTGAACAACATGTGTCGTTTTGATCTGTCACGAGCAAAACTGCTGACCACAAAGATTTTAAATTATGTTGTCAACTGTCACATGCCCCGGCAATTTTCCCTTCTGGCATCCAGCATTTAAATTACCCGCACCTGGCTGCCATGTTGGTTGCATGTTTTTGATGAAAATCACTTACCCAGAAGGAATGCTTTTCAATAGTCTCTTGGTGGAATAGCTAAGGGCTTTATTAGGAACCATACGCCGGTCTGACAACACACTCCTGATGTTGTGTTAAATCCCATATGCAGCTGCGTGTTACTCAGAGCGTCTTACGGCACGCCTGCGTGTGTGTGTGTGTGTGTGTGTGTGTGTGTGTGTGTGTGTGTGTGTGTGTGTGTGTGTGTGTGTGTGTGTGTGTGTGTGTGTGTGTGTGTGTGTGTGTGTGTGTGTGTGTGTGTGTGTGTGTGTGTGTGTGTGTGTGTGTGTGTGTGTGTGTGTGTGTGTGTGTGTGTGTGTGTGTGTGTGTGTGTGTGTGTGTGTGTGTGTGTGTGTGTGTGTGTGTGTGTGTGTGTGTGTGTGTGTGTGTGTGTGTGTGTGTGTGTGTGTGTGTGTGTGTGCGTGCGTGCGTGCGTGCGTGCTGTTGGGTAAACGGCCCTCTTCAGCTTTATTACCTGGCCATGAATCATGAGCCTTCATTACAGCCCCGCTCATTGTGCTCTGAAGGTTAAGCAAACCAATTAGAGTTCCCCACACGCCGTTGGGGTTCTCAGCAACAACTGCATCCCCACGTCTTGCATTTTAAATAGGCAGATGAGTGCTGGGATTAAAGGAAAAAAGACGGGAAAAGTGCGGAGGGGGGAGGCCGCAAAGGGTTAACGGTCGGCGGTACAAGAGAGGAGAGAGAGAGAGAGCACATGTAAGAGGGAAAAAGAAGAGGGCGAGGAGGAAATGGACTATGAGAGAAAGAGAAAAAGAAAGAGGCCCTATTAAAAGAAATGACACCGTCATGGTTCACTGAGCGCCTGCACTGGGCGGCAGTACCCCTGTGCTTAATGCTCTCTGGCTGTCAGCGCCACAGTCAGCAACACTGCCTGGCTGCTCCCAGGGGGAAGCTGTGTTGGTCTACGCTCTCGATTAACTCTGCTGCTTATTAGAATAGATACCGGGAAGGGATTCAGCCAACCAAAGACCAGGTCCGACGGAGTGCAGAGGCGGTGCACTGTAATCACAATGCGGCGTGTGATTTTAGAGGTTTTTTTTCAGTAACTCAGATTCAAGGTTCTGATACATCAGCTCTGTCTTCAAATCGCGTTGTTAAACCCAAATCCCAGCTCCCTGCGATGGGCTGGTTCTGAGTGACACACGGGGGGATTTTTAATTGTCACCACATTAATTTCCTTTGGATGAGTGGCTGCATTTGTCAGGAGGACGTCTGTGCACATCTGCATCAGGAGGAATTTGGCGGCATTTGCGAGCTGTAGTCTCTCTCATATTCTCATGGGCAAAGACGCAGGAACAGTGAAAAGACTGTCAACAGAAGTTTAGAATAACAGCTAAATAACGGCTTTCATCCACGCACGTAACCGGTAAAGGTTCCTGAAATTGTCTCTTTTGACTACCGTAAAAAGAAAGGTCATTGCATAGGCAAATTGTGCCGATCTGCTATTTTTATTTTTGAATTTTTCGTGTCTTAGAGGATGCAAAATCTACATGATTGTTGACCTTCTTCTGCGTTTGTAGATATTTTAAAACCGGACGAACCAAGCTCTGCTTTTGTGCGCACCTGGAAGCGACAGAGGGACAGAAAAAAATGAGGGAGAGAGTGATCTCCTCCATGAGATATAATGATTCGAGTCAGGGAACGGCTGACGCTGGTTGCCATATTAGCATTTCAGAGAGAATAGGAGACGAATCAGCTTGGAGTCTAAAAGGCTGTTTCAGCATTGACTGACAGACCCAAGGACTAATGTTCAGTAGGAAGAAAAAAAAAAAAGAGCTCCTCTTTCCCGGTCTTCCTTATGCTTTGCCCGCCTGCTTCAGTGAGCCAGAACACCAGCTAAAGATGAATGACTACAGGCGCTCATTGTCGGTGGTTCTTTTCAGCTGGAGTCATTGTTGGTGCAAAGACTTATTCATATTTCCACACATTCATGCACATTATTGTTTGATGAAAATTATGTTTTCAGTCTCCAGTGGTCACGGGAACAAGAGGACCAATTATAGGTGGTCAAAAGCGAATTCACTGCTGTATAATTTAAGGTTTTTGCACATAACATCATTCATTTGATGTCATTTAACTACATATCGAAGAGGAATATAGCCTTTTCACACTGTTATGTTCTACTTTGTGAATTCCATTCTTTTTATTTGTTTTGTATCCGGGGGTCAGGTGATGAGAGCAGGTTGTCGTCAATCCTAATGTTTGTGACCCTTTGGCTGTGTCTTTGAGCAACACATTGCAACCTAAGTTGCACCCAATGGTGTGTGAGCACCTTGCATGGCAGCTGTCAACATTCGTATACGAGTGTGTGTATGAAAAAAGGGTGCATGCGACCACTCATTTGAAGTGTGCTTGAGACGGCTGACACCGTAAACAATTCTGCATGGGTAAAGCCCGTTCAGTTTGCAGATTGTGTTTGAGTTTTGCTTTATCCAAATTTTCTGTTTTTTTTTTAAAGCCTGTTTTGAAGATCTTCTTCTTCCGTGCAACCCTTCTTACTCTTTCCACATGACAATCTATACAAGAGGAGGAATGCCACTGCCTGTGTTTATGTGCCCAGCGATTTACAGTAGGTGTTTACATTGCCGTTTGTGCATGTTTGCTGATGTATCGCTGGCTGAACATGCTGTTCTCTTCCCCGATGTGTGTACTGCGGCTCCAGGAGCGGCCCTGTCTCCTTCTTTCAGTCAGATTTCCTTGAAGCAGATCAGGGCACAGGGGTGCCGGCCGCTGCCCTGTCAGCTTGGCCTCCTTAAAACGCCACCATCATCACAGGGAAGAAGAGCCTTGAAATGCCTGTTAGTGCTGAGCTCTGGCTCTCCATTCACTCCTCTCTGAAAGCCCTGCTCACCGCAAACCTGATAACAGCTCCAGGTGTCTGGGTGGCATCCAAATGGCTGCCTACAGTCTTCCCTGGGTACAGTGGCCCAATTCGAGCTCCCATGCTTTCGGTGGTTTCCTTCTTTACTTTCTTTCAACTCTCTTGCTTTTTCATTCTCTCACCGACTTCTCCTTTCACACATCCACTCATTTTTCCATCTGCCTGTTTCCCCCGGCGCGGGGGGATCTTTGTTGGAGGACATTTTTTTAAAGGATGATGGTGAATTGATAAACACAATTGCCGTGTTCCTTGTCAACGTCCCTCCAGTCTGCACAGTCTTCAGTTCGGTACCTTTCAGCACCGGTTGTGCTGCCGGCTGAGATGAGAGTCATTTTTACTGCAGTCAGCAGGTTTATTATGGCTTATATTGCCCTGAAAGGAGTGCTTTCTACATAATTTTTTCTAATGTCACATCTCTTGGGATGGTTTGGATAAGGCAAGGTAAAACCATTAAAGTTCATTTTTGTGCTATTGTATGGCTTTTGTGCATTATTCATGTGCCAGGTCATTTTGAGTAAATTACTTTGGGGCATCCCTGCTCTCATATTGCGCCCACAGGATGTGTACACCTCTCTTATTTTTGTCCTGCGATAAGCGCAGCACAAAGTTTCGGTGCATTTTGTGGGGGATTTTGGATTTGATAACCTCAAGGCAAAGAGGGCGCTGTTGCTTGATTTTGATGACGCATCGGATGCTATCGGGTCACTCTCAACTATAAAACTACTGATATGGACGATAAAACTAGAATACAGAAGTGAAGAAAGTTTTGCGGATACACTCGTATTTGTTGTCGTGTAAATGGGGTCTTAGTGAGGCCTAGATCGACAATCGACCAATCAACCAGTAGAGGTGAGGAGATGGCCGCAGAAAAGGTTCCTATTGTTAACACATCAACATGCAAGTTTGTTTACGATGTCACAGTCACTCTATCAGCAATTATATTAACATGACAACAACTATTTACCACATCTGCACCTGCATATTCTGTTCTGTTATTTCCAGCAGCAGAAGTTAGTCCTGTTATCGCCTGGATGCAATAAGCTCTGGGAAACACAAAATTACTTACCCAACAGTTTTTTCCAATGAAGGATTTGGAAATTTTAGGTGAGATTCTCAAGCAAAGCAACTTCTTCCAAATTCAGGTCAGGTTTTTACATTTCAGGCCGTTTTTCTTTCATATCATGTATTCTTACACCTTGTCTATCTTCAGAAAAGATCATGTTTTTTTAAGTTTCCAGTCTAAATGGTCTCTTTTGTCTTTCTTTAATCTTAATGATTCATTCATTTGCTTTGATTTGTTGTGTACAATAGACGTCATTATGTCTAATTCATTGACGTGCATTTGCATATCAAAATTAGTAGAAAATTATGTTTGGTGGCTGCAGGATGGGTCTGAATAGGTATCTTTCACGTCAGGGCTCCATTTGGCTTTGAACAGCCTTGTCTGCGTGTGTCTGTTCTGTGTTTCTTGTATGTCGACACAGGTTCTGCTTTGTCTTTCATTTTTGGTGTTCGATTTATATCTTGCTTACACGGTTTATATTTTAGATTCATGTTCTGGTTCATGTTCAGGTTCATGTTCAGGTTTGTTACATGTCTGTGTCCATGTTCGTTCTCTCTCCTCATGGGTCTTGTGGCTCCAGCCACCATGTGTCTCAGAACGGTCTCATCAAGCTTCCTACTTCCTGCTGTGTATATAAAAGCTTCTACAGTCTATTAAGTGTATTACTTGCTAGAATGTGTCACATAAGGTAAACTTGGTGATGACAAAAAGTTTGATGATACAATGTCAGCCTCCACTGAATCGAAGGTGACAACTGCTAAGACGTGCTTCAGTGTGCAAGAATAAAATGTTATTTTTTTTTTTTAGCCTGCTTCATCTACGCTGATGCCTTCAGGAAATAAATAAATGACGCTTACTCGGAATAAAGCCATCGCTCTTGTAGCATTAATGCACCGGGAAAAAGCTCCGGGTGGATTTAGACTGTTAATGTGGTGCAGCTTTTTACTGTTTTGGTGCAATGCTGGTGTCATTTTCGCCCACATTTCTTTCACAAAGTTTTGAACACCTGAGAATTGGTCAAAACATGCATATTGAAAACGAAAAAAAAAAAAAAAAAACACCATTGGAAACAAATGCTTGACTATTTTCAAGCTCTGACATAACTACAATAATAAGCCTCGGTGAGCAGCGACTGTTTGAGAACACAAACATGAATTTTCCCCTCCGGTTTTGAGAGGTCAGTTCATAACAGGGCAAACACAGAGACAGAAAACCACACACACACTCACATTCACACTAATTAACCTCAATGAAACCCAGAGTACCCAAAGACACCCATACGCACATGGCAAGAAATGTCCAAATACTTTTTCATTTGAAGTTAAAATTTTGCCATCTACTTTTTTTCTTTTTGGTAAGTAAAGTACAGTAATAATGGAGATTTATATTTGGTTACTGTAACAGAACGCTGTTGTCACATAGTGACCCCTAGTGGAACCCGGATGGCATGCACCAGTATATTTTGATAGGTTTCAAGATGAGCAAAACAACTAAATAATGGAAATGATGGTAGTGGTAAGTGGCTGCTTATCGCAGCAGTCCTAGTGGTGTCGTGTGAGAAATTTCAATCAAAAAGGTCCTGGACCCTGATTGCTTGCCTCTTATCGGTCTTGGACTTCAGTGCATGGTCCGCCTTTAGTCTCTGTTATATTGTCCTCGTCACTCAGTCTGTTAAACTGGATATTCTCTGTCTCATTACCTGTTTTAGTCCTGTTGAGTTTTCATGCTGTTTCTTATCTGCAATGCTGTCTCGCCGCTGCCTTTGTTCCCCCGTCATGGTGCCTCTTCAAGATCTTGGGTTTTTCCTTTGAACTAATTTTACACTCTTACAGTTTTCTTGTGGACTTCATCTATATTTCACATCATTGTTTCCATTATTCTGTTCTCCGGTTATTTTTAAATGATTTTTAGCTCTCACATTGAAACACAAGTTTTGAAAACTTTGCAAAAAGAAAATGTTTGACATTGAATGTATTCTGGTAATTCGCCAAGTGATTATAATAAGCCTTTTGAAAAGACAATCAGTCCTTTCAGCCTGCATTTTTTAAACTATAGAAGTAATTCCCCTCATTTAAAATCGCAAAGAAAATGGACTGGAAAGTTTCATTTTGTCTTAAAATGAGTGTTTTGTCTGATCATAATCTCAAGAGACGCGCACTCCACTGACAACTTAACAAAGTGCCGGAGTTTAATGAAGATATGACTTTGAATAAAGTCTGTCTATGATGATTGTGACTGAGGAGCTCCTGATTTGGTTTATTATTGTTCAACTTCCCTGGTTTGAGATTCTTTCAATCAGCGAGAGCCTCTGAACTTATTCTTCACTCTTCAGGTTCTCGTGTTTCCCAGGCAACGGAGGACCTGGCATTTTAAAACTTGGCAAACTTGAGAATTATTTACACTTGAATGCAAAAATGTTCAAAAGTTCTCCCTCTATTGGAATTATGAGCCTGGAATGTGAGAGTACGAGTTTGACCCAGTTTCTCCATTATCACAAAATGTTGAACACGCAAAAACGGGAAGATGAGCCTTAAAATGAGAAGACCCGGTATATCCCCGAGGCCTTGTGGCTGGAATGAAATCCACCCAACCTAGGCAATCTGTTTGCCAAGTGAGGAGACATTCAAATCTTTTTGATATATTCATGTTGCACTCGTCCACCCGCCACCTGCCTTCATTTCGTCCCTGCCTTCGCTTGCTTCTTGGCTCCCTGTGTGGATGGCTCTTGTCCCACGGGCCCTCTGGCACTCTAGGTAATGGAATCATGAGGCAAGTATCAGTTAGACATAGAGCAAGCGAGCATCTGTTCTTAGTGTGACTAAAGAGTCTGATGAGACACGTGTCTGGCGTCACGTCAAGTCATAACCTCCACAATGTCATCATCCTTGACCGGCAGGACACCCACACACACGGCGGATAAACTGATAAGACAGTGTCATTTACGTCTCTGATGAAGTTCAGATATAAACAAGACATTATATGCATTTGAAACAGCTGCCAGGTTTTTGTCTTTTTGGGCTGTCACTTTTGACTTTCTGCCGCACATTTGGGAAATTAAAATGAAATTAAAACAGTCACTGATTGTTTGTCATGCAGTCGTGTTCGCACTTAAATTGTAATGGCAGCCCAGAAGACAGTCAGGACTTATTTCACATCAAAATCTGTAAAAGAGATGTCATATCAAAATGTTGGCACATTGGATCATTCACTTAACTGTTCCCATGAGCAGTGCAGGGATTTTCAGCTTCCTCCGCATGGTGACATGATGAGTTACACGGCAAGATTTTTTTTGTCTGGAACTAAAAAATTGAGGGACAATTTACATATTAAACCCTGGATCAAATCGTTGCTAATTATATGAGGGATTTGGTCCGTAAAGCACATCTAGAGTGACATACAATATGTGTGTGAAACATGTGACTCGTGGACCAAAACTGGGCACTGACGGGGTTGAATGTGGCTCAACCTTTACGACTTTTAAAAAAAAATACCGAAGTAAAATTTGACTGACTTTTTCTTCCAATCAAAGTAACCGTGGTTCCTAATGTGTCCACTTAGAGTTGGACTGTTTCAGCAAAGATAGAAGTCGTAAGGGGAAAACCGAAGAGAAACACTGTGGCGGGTAGGAATTCAGATTGCACTTGTTTCTTCTCCAAAACATTATCAGTTGACAAGAGAAGGTATAGCGAAAGTGAACATTTTCACGGTGTAGTCATTTTTTTTCACACTGACGACAAGCGAAGACTTCGGCGCCACCGTGTTTATCATCCTATCAGTTTTGTAATCCAGCCGAATTGAAATGAGATTCTACCTTCACCAAGGCTTTTGGTAACCTTTAAAATGTCACAAATGGTTGACTTGCTTAGTACCGTTGTCAAAAACACAACATCTCAGTTTTAAGAAAGTGTTTAATGTTATACTAAATATATGCTAAATACATTTTGCTCCCTACAAACTCACAACATATATACATGGGCTCATTTCTTGCTTCCAGCAGTGCCAGCTGTAGGTTTCAGTGTATTTGGGATTTCTTGCTGCTGCTTTTTATCCCCCCCCCCCCCCCCCCCCCCCCCCCACCTCCTTCTTACTTATCTAAATGCCTTTCACTGCAGATGGTGCAACAAACAAACTGCAACCGTTTGAGTCATGTTTCATAAAGGCAAGCCAATTATTGAAAACATATTCTTTCACCCATTTGCTGTGAATGACTTAAATTAAAGCATTTTGGCGCCTGGTTCTCTTTGCATCACAGACATTTCTGTCTCAGCGTCCAATTTACAACAGGGTGTGCCGATGGAAGCATTAGGCTTCCTTGCCGCAGTAGGAGGGTAGTATCATGATTAATTTAGGCTTGTTTTGTCAGTGCAGGAAGCCACAAAAAAAGCTCATTACAATCAGCTGGGTTTTGTCACAGTCCGGGCTCCCTCTTATCTCCCATAGAGAAGCAGAGCGATGCAGCCTCCCTGAATATGCATTGATGATGATTGCATGATTTATGCATGAGCGTCATGGCACCTTAAGACTATCCCGCCCAATAGAAGCCCTTGAAATCTTGAAAATTAGAGTTTTTGTTTCTGTTCTTAAAATGTTTGTGTTTGGCACTCCACTACATCACTCACGGGCCATTCTCAAACGGGCGGGGACGCAACTGAATAAGTGGAAGTATAAGATAACAGTGGCTTGTTTGTTGTAATATTTACTAAGTGCTTGTACAAAGCCATTAGGAAACATGTTGTAAGCTGTCGTGTATCCTTGCAGACTACACTCGGTATTCAGATTGTTGCATGTCTCTGTTTGACTTTGGGCTTTCACTGACATTACCTGCAATTAGGCTGTCATAATTGCATAATTGGCGCTTCTAATTGACTTGCCAGCTATCGACTTGAATTGGGCTGATGATTGATGGTTTTCATGAGAGTCAGAGGCGAGATTGTGTGCGGTGACCTTCCAGTGAGCTCAGCTCATTGAGTGAGTGCGGGTGATGACCCTTCGAAAAACGCGGAGGAGGCCTTCCAGACAGCCTGGGTGTGTGCGGCTGCTGTGACGTGCCCCGCAGTTACCCTGCTCGCTCTGACAGCCGATGCAGTTCTCCGCTTGCTCGTCCTACCAGAGTTTCCGCACGGTGACTTTTGCAAGCAACTTCCTACTCTAAATGTTAAGAGTTTAATGTGACAGGAGAATTCGGATTGTATGATTATCTTGGATGTTTCATTGATCCCGTTTGGAAAGCTATTTCTGTTAACCTGTAAATAACTATACATACCCACACAGGAAACCGGTCAGCAGTCGGACTCAAACCTGCGACACAAAGCCACTTCTTTACTGACTAGGTCACCATTGTCCATAATACAGTATATATTATATATATAGTATATATGTATTAGCTGTCAAAATCTGAAGAAACCTCCAGGTATGGGCATCTTTTATGTTCATGAGAGCTTAAGGAAACATTGGTCTAAAAAACTAACAACGGTTTTTCCTCAAGTTGCAGTTATTCAATCAACTTCAATTTGATAAGAGATGAAAAAGAAAAGGGTTGAACGGATGCTGCTGCAAATGTACATTTTTAACACGCGTTAATCATAATTGTTTGATAAACTATGAAATAATTTAGAGATGCAAAACCAAAACTCATAACAGGTGCAGAATTTGAAGGTTTTTCAGTTGAACGATTTTCCAGGAATGATCTCTCTTCCAAAAGGCATTAGGATTCTTGTATTGTGAAATTTCTTAGGACATTTGAATAATTTCAGCGATGACTTAATGTGAGACAAAGCTTACCTGCAGCTCCTTCATTTAACTTGGAAGGATCATTAAAATCCACCAGCCTCTGTGCCAATATCTTCACTAATTAATACACTAATTACAGTGTACCTACAATCAATATCTGGTTCAAATGTGGTTCAAATTGCTCTCTTCTCTCATAGCATGCAAAGCCAATAATATATTAGCTATTTTTTTTCTTTTTTTATACTGTCCTCTGGGCCGTAAAAATGGGGACGTGTGCCACATGTAGCCTGCTATCCACTTTCTAAATTAGACAGAAATCTTTGGAGGCAAATGCAAACCCAGCGTTAAAAGTGTCCTTGAAAACCTTTCAAGTTGCATTTCAGCATTATGCTCAAGGCACCTGCTGTTCTTATATGTGCAGTGCATTGGCTTTATATTTGGTGTAAACGACAACAATTTAATATTGCTGTCATGGAAGTCAAGTTACGATCTTTGGCAGTGATGGAGTCCAATCCTGGTCTTGGATGACCTGCATGATAGTCGCTGGCTGACACTAATGAATAGCTCCTTATCTGGTTTTCTGCAGAGCTTCATAATGACACATTCATCAGATTCAGATATGTTGGAACAAACAGATGTCTTAATCACGCAGCACACTGTTCTGCGTGAACAGGACTGGGCAACCCTGGTCCAAAGCAATCAAGTGGAAGGCGAATTCCCATTTTTAGAATCTGACTGGAAGTGCCAAACTCAAAGTATGCAGCTGTGGATGGACGAGCCCCTCATTTGTTTCTGTCCAGTCTCTATCCACAATATGAATAAGCAAGCAGAATCAAGTGGGCAGACACACAAGTCACTGACAGATTACAGAACATTGATTATTACAGCTGACAGCTCACTCCGGGCTTGAACGATGGACGGAGGAATTTTTTTCCCCGCTTCTTGAAAAAAGTTGTGCCTCTCAGTTGGTGTTTCCTCCATCTGAAGAGGAGGCTGCATCAGCTCACCGATTAGCAGCAACACAAAGAAAATACATACCAGTGCTGAGCCTTTGATGTCCGCTTGTATAGAAACTCTCACTGCAGACTCTTTTGCCTTCCACCCATTTCTCCCCTCCCACTCCTACTTGGCTCTCCAACTTTCCTCTCTCCTCACTCTCTCATCTCTCTCCGCTGAGCCAGATCTCTTCCATATTCCTTTTGCTCAGGACGGCAGGCTGAGACAGACTTATTTAACAAGCGCCTGGCAGGCTGGGAGGTGGATGTGGCAGCTGTGGAATAGAGGTTGATGTGGCCCTCGCTACCACAGGAGAGTAAATCCCAGAGAGGGAGACTCCAGATGGGCCCGGTTTGAAGCAGTTCACCCCTGGTTTCCCCTAGATCAGCACCATACGGGTAAACATTGCATATCTGAATACTAAATGCAGATTGAATGTAATTAGTTACCTGACCGCATTTAGGTCTGTATTCACATACTACACCTGATATTTCTTTAAAAAAAAAATAAAAAAAATCCTGATCATATTGTACATCATTTAAACTTCACTATGATGTTCATGGACACGACGAGCTGACCTCTGTCACCATGTATTCACACTGTGGGACACATGCTTTGATCCATCCTTGCTTTAGCGCTCCTTTCTCCTCTGACTTTGTATAGGCTGCTTGTATTCTCCCTGCGTGCTGCTGTGCTGACACTGCTTTCCTCTGCATCCCATTGATTCAGGAGCCCTGAGTGATAGATGGGTTTAATAAAGCAAGGTGCAGTCCCCCAAATAAATGAGCAAACGCAGGATTTATTACCAACATCTGCATTTTAAGGGGTGTAAACAGGCCCTAAGCTGGGAAACGGATTCACCGCACTCCTCTAACTCCCAAGTCCGGGCCAGAAACCTTTTGGGTTCATACATGGTTTTTGCATACAGACGCTCACGCGTGGCTATTACACACACGCACTGATGCACTTCCACTCACTGCCTTTCCCATCCTCTATCAATTATTCTCCCTGTCACTTAATTCTCACCTCTTCTGCCATTCATCTTTCTCCTTCAATAAAAGGGGACCTTGGCTTGTTGAAACACGTCTTGGAATCCATCTTTTTTTTTCTTTTTTTACATTTTAGTAGCTATACACATTCTACAGTATTTTCCTCGTTCGCCTCTCCATTCTCATTCTGACAGACATCCTCTCCTTTTGAAGTTGCAGAACAGTTTCTCTTTGAACCAAATTGCTCATCGCCAGTTTGTCATCATATATAATGGTCTTTCTCCTCATAAACAGCAGCACATTTAATTTGCCCTCCGCCTTCTCTTTTTTCTTTTCCTTTCTTTTTTTTTTTTTTTTTTTTTGTGCCATGGCAGTGCTACAGGCTTCTTAGTGGTGGTGATTTATCCATGCAGTGTGCCAGTGGAGCTAAATCTCTACTCCCCTTGGCACCAAAACAGTAGTGTGCATGGTTTAATTTCAGCTTTGAAAGACTGTCGTGCTGCAGTGATAATGCAGGCCTGTTTGCCCGCGATTGGACTAATTAATAGGCTCACAGATGAACGGCGGCTGTTTTAACCCAGTGAAAGAGGTGAGTGAAGAAGGAAGAGGGAAGCAGAATGAAATACCTTGACCTCTGAATTTCAGAGCCTTTTTTTTTTTTTTTTTTAAAAAACAACATGTTCACTTGCTCATTTTATGGAGAACACAAAGGGGCTTGTGGGCTATGAAGATTTGAGAAGAAAAGAGTGGTGACAGACGAGTGCCTTTTGCCCTGAGCATGTTTGTTTATTAATGACATCTGAGTCGATAATTACAAGCACATTTAGCAGGTCCTCCACAGATTGTACACCTTTTTCTCTTTACTGTGCACTCTCCACTGCCTCTTTGTAAATCTGATACCCTGAAAGGTTTTCAGAGGAATATAAGCTCTCTCTCTCTCTCTCTCTCTCTCGCTCTCTCTCGCTCTCTCTCTTCCCTTTTCAATGCAGATGACCCGCTGTAGCTCAATGAGCAGCGCAGCTCTGATAGCTGTCCCTCTGTGTAATTACCACTGGACTGTGACTAAATGAAAGCAATGGTACGTCTGCCACACATTCATTAGTCAACTATAGGTTTCAACTTGGGGGAGTGCCATTTGTGCGCTGCTGACAATGATGTATGGCTTAGTGCTCAACGACTGGGCAATTTGTCCTCAAACCTCCTGCAATCCAGAATTTAAGTGTCACCCTAAATTGCACGTATATACACACACTTTCCATTCATGTCCGCACACTTTCCATTCACACATTTTGAAACCTGAGTGGGTCACTTCTCCTATGCGTAGCCCTCTACCTCAGATGTACATTAAAACAGAGATGAAAGCACTCCATAAAACTAGCATCCAAAGGTGGAGTTTTTAACAGACGGCGCTATATTGCAGCGAGAGATCCTTGGACGTGTGCAGCAGAGGGTTTCACTCTCATTTGATTAACCCAGTTTATCCAGTGTAAAGGCACAGCGTGGAGGCAATGTGCAACAATGCAAGCACAGATGTGTTTAATTTATCGCTGCCTGTGAGACACATGGACGGTGGCTGGGACGTTTGCTAACTCGTGAGGGTGTATTTAGTGTTTGTTCTTTTTTAGCGGGTCTAAGAGCACCTGACTTACTGTGCTAATTTAAGGACACCCTGACCCATATCTCAACACCGAGCCGCTGGACTATTAATGAAGCTGATTACATAAATCATTACTGACCCTGCTGGCTCATGTTTTACTGCTTGGCTGTCTGTAAGACAGAAATCTATTAATGTTTAAAATGCGGCCCCCGTCATCCGATCAGATCAAGCGCTCTTGCTTGTTTTGAAACGGTTTTATATTTCAGGTTTCAATCATCATCAAATGTATTTCATTTTCTTTGTAAATAATAATAATGCATAGGTTTCATATAGTGCTTTTCAGGACACTCAAAAACGCTTTAAATTGGATTAAATCATTCACTCAATACAATTAATAATGGCAAATACTTGAACATTGGTATGGACAAACAACAAAGTTGGATTGCAGGTGACTCTCAACAATAAAACTACCAAGTCTGAGGAGTATATGGCAGTCATGCTGCTGTGGAGGCCCCCATTGTTGTTCTTTTCCATCTACTCACACATGTGCAGAGAAACTACAGCTGTGGTGCACATGCGCAGTAGCAAAGCTCAGTTTTTCCCCCCATTTACACAGACGGAATCAAAGCGGTATTGAAAGGTGGTGTTTTCAGAGGGTCAGAGGGTTTTCAAAAACTTGTGTTTTCCCCCGTTTACATGGAGACGGAGTCGAAACGTTTTCAAAAAGTTCTTTTTTTTTCAGTAAACTAACCCCCAAAACGCAACCAAAATTTTCTGTGTTCACTTGAAAAATGTTGCCGACGGGGCCTTAATGATACGAGACAATTCCATCTAAAAACAATAAACAAAATATCACAGAAAGAAAGAGAGGATGAAAGAAAATACATTTTTTTTGGTTAATTCAAAGACCTTAATTAGATGTTTCGGAATGAAGTAAAAGCTCTGCACCTAATATTTGCTTTTTGTATTATTATACAATATTTGAAACAAATGAGCACTTTTTGAGAACTAAATGTGCTTCTTCTGAGCGGTTCACACACTGAAGTGGTTCCCTAATGAGACAACAGTGCAGGCAGTGGAACCCGGCTCACCTTGATGATGATCGTGACGTCTCGTCTTTTCATGTGAACGTATGAGAACTATTTGAAACATGAAAAGTTTGAGGAAGACCAAACGTTTTTTTTTTTTTTTTTAAACAAAGCCCGACTATACTAAATGTCTTTGAAGGAGTAGAAAATAAATATGAACTCTCAGTGACTCTTCCTCCAGGATAAATGTTTAAAATGTGTGCTTGTAATGCGACTCAACTCTCAGCAGCAGGTAAACTGAAGTTCACAAGTGAAAAGGTAAAAAAAAAACAAAACAGAAGGTACAGAGCAGAACTCCACAGTGTGAAGTAGTTTTTCAAAATAACAGTTTATGATAGATCACACATACAACCTCGTCGATGTATGTAAGTACAGTTTGACTCCCACGTGTGCTTTTTCTTCATTCTCCTCCTGAAGGGGTTTCGTGTTTTCCTTGTTTTACTTCTCGCCGTTGGATGGTCCCAGTCCATTTTGTGTTACTTGAAAGCCCATCTGTTACAAGTCCATTAGAGAACTTTCTCCATGCATTTGCCCCAGCCAGTCAAGCCTAAACCAGGTCTGCAGCGCCATCAGGAGAGGAGCAGTGTAGTGAGGCCTAACCCACCGCCAGGCCCTCCCTGTGGGCTGAGAAGTGTGCAGCGCTGCTTTAACTACACAACATTGCTCCTCTGCATGGACATCTGGGGTCAGAATCATTGTGTATTCCTCAGCTGCTGGTTCGAGCTTGCTTGAGGGAGTCCGAAATGCACAGCGGCGTGTTAGCAAGCTGTTGGGGCATGGATGTAAATGATTCATATAGTACAGGCAGGCACGTTCATGCTAGTCCTGACTTTAAAGCAGCGGCTGACTGATGTCCTCTAACTCAAGGTCTGGGGTCCCTGAGCGGAGATTATGCCCCAGGTTACTCCTATTAATGAGCAAGAAGTGATTTCCCCCTTCCCTGTAACGTTGCTCACATATGTTTCAGGATGCCTCTGATGAAATGTGGCATGGGAGGGCCATTAGTCCAGGCAAGCTCAAGTCATTGCAGAGCTGAAGCTAATCTGCTGTGGGACAATCTGTGCTGGCACCAGTCCTCCCAGTGGACATGTGCTCGTCTACTGGTGAAATGAACACCTTTCATACTTAACATTCGTTTTCTCTGGGGGCCCATTCTCACATCCCCCTACACTGCTTTCTTACTTTCTTTCTCTCTTTCTTTCGTTCTTTCGTTCTTTCGTTCTTTCTTTCTTTCTTTCTTTCTTTCTTTCTTTCTCGCTTCCCCCCCCTTTGAGCCCATGTTTTACCTCAGTCAATGCCCAGTAGATGAAGTGGCAGGATAAGGTCGTAGCATCTGTAAAGGCTCTCATTGGGGCTTAATGAATACCATTAATTCAATCGGGGGGACTTGTTGGGATGGCCATGGCCTTTGTCCAGCCATGATTAAGCGATGCTATCAGTTATCAATCGTAATGAGCTTTTGTGTCTGTGGGAGTTGAGCGCCGGCTGGTGAAATAATAACATCTTGGTCTGATGATAGCGGGTCAGACCGGGCTCCTATCTCATCCCAACCTATTGATATGATGGCGTGTGTGAGAGACGAAGTATGAGCATACCATATCTCATAGCTCAGCACTCGTCCGATGGAAGTATTAGCACATTGATGCCTTTTGTATTGAGATAGTGATGATTCTTCCCATTGAACTCATCGGCCAGTTCATTTCCTTAAAGTGGCCGTGATCAATATTTTGACATGAACAATAGATTCATTGGCTCATAATGACAAATGCACATTGGCTTTCGGGAGCTTCACAGTCAGAGTTCAGCGCTGTGTTTCTTGTAAACTTTACTTCACTTCTTATCTTTGTTTTCAGCAGCAACGCTCGAAAAAAAACCCACTGCATTTCACCAGCTCAGCCCAAAATGGTGAACATATTGGCGTATTTCTCACTGCAGTCGATATGAAGCGCAGCTAAAAAGAATTAATATTGGAGGTTTATTGGCTCGGTGGACAGAAAAATGACTGCAAATGTATTATGTTTACTTTAGTGCCAATGTTAATTTTCTCAATAAGCTCTGATTTCATCTTCAGACGTTCAGTTTTGCTTGAGCAGCCTGGTACACAAAAAATACCTGAATTTGCCTCAGACATATTAAGTAATTTTTGAGTTTTTCTTTGAGGCATTAAATGTTGTATAAACAACAATCAATTATCGCTGTTGTCCTAGGAGATGTTTTTCAATTTGGTCGTTATTATCCTGGCTGTAACTACAACTAATGGTATTTTAGAATTTCCAAGCAAACACAAAATATCAGCTTTTAGCTTTCAACAGAGGGTTGGTTCTTTCAAAGATAAGAAATTCACAGCATAAAAAATTGCATGCTTTATTGTGACTTGGGCTTGAATAGTTGAGCTAATGTTATTCAAACTATCTGTTGACATCAGGTTCATATTTTCTTTTTTACAAAAACATATCTCACCTATTTCTTCACAGTACTCTATTATGACAGGTGTAGTGGTGTAATTACATGCGTTTAAATAGCGATTGCTGTTTAATGTCTTCATAGAAACATTATTTGCTCCACCTTCATCATTGCTTTGTAAATCACTTCTGACTTCTTTTGATGTCCAAATCTTGACTTGGCTTCTGCCGATCGTTTCTCTACATGGGGGTTTGTCACGTCGGCGGCGTTGTCCACTTTTGCGCATACTCATTCGGCATGCAGCATCTGTATGGTCTTTGCCCTTCAGATTTAAATATTTCACACAAAGCGCAGTCTCCATTCACTTTTTATGAGCCCCCAGTGGCAGCTCAAGGCACTTCAGCCTGTTTATATCACAATCTCCCTCCTGTGCACCCTTCTCAGCCTCTCCTAAATTTGCATTTGGCTGCAGCCTCACAAAACCCATAACCTCTGAGTTCTCTGCTAGTTTTTTTAATAACAAGCCTCACATCCATTAAAGGGATTCTGCAGCCTTTACAAAGAAACACTGTCTTTGTAAACAACTGACAATATAATGAGTCATGGCATAGGTTATTTAAGAGCACATATGACTTTTAAGATAAAAGCCAAGGGCACATTCCTGGATGGCTTATTGTGGTGTCCAAAAACAAACAACCCATCATGCAGAAGCACCAACAGCTACAGGAAGAGCCTATTGTACAGGATGGCTGAGCGGAGCCGCACCAAGCCCGGAGTGATGCACTATTCTCATCTCTCTCATAACGTTATTAAAAGTTTCAGCCTGGAGGCCATGGAGGTTTAGCAGAGGATTATTATTTCAAGCTCCCTGAAAAAATAAATCAATCCTTTATCAAAGTCCGCAGTCCCCATGAACTGCGTAATCAAATTGAACAGTGTTCTAGGCTACTATCCAGTTACTGTTCTATTAAACTGAACTATAGCTGAGGGAGATGGCTCAGAAATAGCCCCACACATAAGACATGGGTGTTATGTTCAGACAATTGAAAAAATCCCTTAAATTTGGGCACTGTGAAGCAGTTTTTTTCCTCAAGGGTTCATTCTTTGAAGTTTTACCCTCTTCATTATCGTCTTGAGTGCAAAAACATTTTGCGTTAATCGAATGTCCACGAGTGTATGAGGTTAACTGTAAATGCTGCATGGCTTAAATGTGGAGATTTTTTTCTTCTTCTTCATTGCACCAACTAAATCCTAATTTCTTCAAAACCCCTTTCACTCTCAGCTTTGCATGAGGTCATACCCCCCCACCCCAAAAAAAAAAAAAAGCTTCTCCGACATTTAGTGAGACTCTTTTGACCACAACTACTTCTATTGTTCACACATTCCTGTCCAACTTCTGAACAACATTCTCTCTCTCTCTCTCTCTCTCTCTCTCTCTCTCTCTCTCTCTCTCTCTCTCTCTCTCTCTCTCTCTCTCTCTCTCTACACGCCTGTCCGCACCTCCTGATTGGATGTGGCCTTCCTTCCTGCAGGCTCGGCAATTCTATTGAGCCGGTCCCTGTTGAATAGCGCCCGTCAAGCGGGGGCGCAGAAGAAGTGTTCTTGCTGTTATGGTCAATGAAGAAAATGACAGTGAATTTGAAAATATGCTGATGACTCCACTTGAAACAGCAATTCCTCTGAATTCCGACGAGGCTGGGCTTCCACCGCAGACCCTCTCTCGCCCTGCCGCTACATTTCAAGGTTTTTCCCAGGATGTTTGGCAGGGGCTTTGCTCTGGAGATGATACGACGTGATATTGTCCAGGGTAACAGATACAGCATGTGCGAGCGACCGCACTACAGCAGTGTTTTTCAAACAAGTCTGGATTTTCTTTTTTCCTTTTGTTTTAGCTAAGTCCCCGGCACAGCATGGGAATACATAAACATTAAGGTTGGAATGGTTTTATAGAAGAACAACAGAATGTTCTCATGTCTGCAACACGAACTTTACCGAACTGAAGTGTTTCTGAGGTCATGCACGTCTGCCTGGGCTCATTCACAAAAATGGTGGCTGGGTCAGTGGGTTTATGCAGGGGTAACAAGAGTTAGACTTGAGAGGCCCGAAAGTGGAACAAAATCAAAGTGCATTGTGTTAATATGAGGCTTATTAAGTGTTCCAGTGTGTTTATCTAGTCATGTCGCTTTTGATATTCTCTATTTGTTCAGATGCTGGATAGGCTGTCAGCATTAATAAAGTGCTGAATATATCCTCTTTTATTTTGTCTGTTTCTTTAATTCATTTTATACGCTATTCAATAGTGTAAATGCGGTAAAACAAGAACAATTCTATGTTAGCGTTGTCCGTCATCCCATCCATTTTTTAACATTAAGATACTTCAATAAATATCTTTAGAGTGTCGCCCTTCGCTCCCTGTTCAAATTACTGTCAGGTTTGAGTTTTTATGTTCTTTTATGACACAATGATTGGTTGCAACTTTATTACATGATTGACTTCAGTTTGACCCGCGCTGCCAGGGAAGCTGTGCCCTTCAAACCCTGACCTTATTGCTTTTTATGTGGTAGAACTGTAAACTTTCGGAGAAAATGAAGCGGCGCCACATTAATTTCATTCAAATCCCCAAGACATTTTAAATGCTCACTTTTGCGCAGAGGCTAAAATATCTCATCAAGGACTGACTGCCAGATTTACAATGCCAGTATATAATGGTAGTTATACAGCATCTAATTCTTTGTAATCGACCTTTATCTTCACGCGAGTGCCTATAATGATATTCATTAGCGACTGCTGTGTGCGGAGACTTTTGTATGCAAAACACGCTGCATAGATGGCATTTGCACTTTAAATCTCATCTACTGTAACCTAGCATGTGTGATTAAAAAGGGAGTATAGAGAAGCAATTTGCAGTCGAGCTTTGATATATTGTTTGATGATTGCTCAAAGGTGTTTTAAGGCACATCGTCATACATACCTGCACGACGAGGAACAGTCACTCTGCCTTCTGTGCTCTAATTAGGTTCTGGAGGAGTGCCGTTGACAGGAACATCGCATCACAACATCAAGTGTTCAAAGACCCGGACCATGTCATTCAGTGCACACACGACAGTAATGAGGTGAGCTTCTGTCTTTCTTATGCAGGTTTGCTTTTTTTGTTTTTTTTTCCTAGCTTCACATCCTCTCATTTTATTTATTTACTCTTGGGCTTGTCACATTTAAAAAGCACTGCTATTATGTTGTAACTGCTGTCAGTTGTGAATGGAAACATCAAGCAACCAGTTGTGTTACCACATCCTCTCCCCTACTCCTCACACTGGTTCACTGACTGGCACAAATACACTGTTTTCCTCCGCTGAATTGATGAAATGACTTCTCTGACTCTGCCCCATCCTTGTTATTCAGGTAACATTTTAGCTTGCGCTTCGTCTTACTCTGTGGAAGCCTGGTATTTAAAAACAATGATGGGGTCTCATGCACAGACAGGTAGTGACTAAATATCTGATATACAAAGTTTCCAATGAGCCAGCCAGAGGAGGTCATACTGTTTTATTAAGTCTGTGAAATTGAGTTCTTATCAACCGAAAATCAGAGTATGAATGCTTTCTCCTGGTAGGAAACACATAATATACCAGATATCCAGTCCACAGCTGAATGACTTCTTTCCCATTGAGGAATCAGATTAGCCGCGTTTACATGGTGACTTTTTTTCAGATTAAATTCCATCCGACAAAAGGATCAGTTTGGCCTGTTTACATGGACAACTGAATAAAATAATCCTAATATTGTGCCAGTTTATATGCGACCCGATTAATTTCAGTGGATCAATCCCATAATGCTTTGCACTGTGACATTTTCGGTCCGTGATTCTTCCCAAAACACTGGCTTGTGTGGACGTGGTCACGTCATGACATCACAGACGTGCGAACAAAGCTCCGACTGCAGGAAATGACCCGATGAACTGTTTACATGGACCGTGATGGGATCAAAACCCGGACAACACCACCTCCTCGGATCTGATCAAAATTTCACTTGTGCAAATATGATCAGATTGAAGTGTTTATATGGTGCAAATTGAATCGGGTTAATTTTGGTCCATGTAGCCACAGCTATTAACCTGTTCACCTGAACACTGAATGAAGTGATGGACGTATGTACATCCCGAGAGCAGAGTCCGATTACGTCAGTCTCATTATGTTTTGCACTGTGACGTTGATGATCCCATATCCAGCTTTTCCTACGAGCCCAGTTCTCCAGTATCAAAGATGGATTTGTTGGTTTGATCAGGCTGGTTGTGTTTCTTTTCACAATCCAACACCAGATAACGATTCTCCTTGTCCAAATATCTGATGAGCATGGGATGTGGTGACATTTTCCCATGATTAGATCGGTATATAGTGTTTTGCCATCGCCGCACATGATTTTAATCGGATCGGCTCTTTGATGGATTAATTACGCTCCATGTAACCGCGGCACCTGATGGTAATGTAATGATGCCTGAGTGAAAGCTAACTTATTTAATATCAGCAAAATAGTATGGTAGTCACGCTATGAAGGTGAGAAAGGGTAAAAGGCTTTTTCCAACATCATTCTGAAGAAAAACCAAAAAGGTAAAGGACTTTCAGTTTGCATTTATTCCTGTTGAGAAATTTTTAATTGTTCATAAAGTTTCCTGTTTAAACATTAATTTAGTGTTGAAAGTTAAATTAACTTTCAACACTAAATTGAAAGTTTAGTTTTCCTCATTCATTGTTAACATACAATTTTTTTTAACTGGTCAGGTTCAACTGAGATCAAGCTTTATGTGGCACCTGAACTAAAATCATTTTAAGTATACCTGCTTTGACTATAAATGTTTCTCAAAATGTATTCCCCCCCCCCCCCCTCCCCCCCCTCCCCCCGATGCTATATAATTCATACAATATCCAATTGAAAACAAAAACAAAAAAAAACCCTGGTAATTTCACTGGTGAAATCTACAATCTTGTGCATCGATGTTATCATATTCCAGTTTATACATGTTGCGGATTAAACATCCCAAAATGATGCTTTCTGTAACGGCTGGAAGTCTCAGCACGGAAATCCAATTAGCATATCCTCCAAAAATATCAGGCGTTTCCTTCAAGGTTTAGATCATTTCAGTATGATTGTAAGTCCATGTACTGCAATCGTTCAAGCGTCAACAAGCTTTTGGGAAATATGGCCCAGATCAATCTCAGATATTATTGGATGTGACTCACGGATAAATCAACAAATCATGGAGTGACCTTTTCTACCGGATGATCTGTTTATTTATGAATATGTGAGAATGTTGTAATTCCTCACAGTTTAGTAAAAACCCATCATGAAGTGCTCCTTTAGGACAAACACAGTGATTTAGAAAAAAAGCTGCTGTTGGGTAACATACCGCCAAACTTTTATACAAAGCCAATCAGTGGTTTCTAGAAGAGCGGACCCCAGCTGATTCATATTCGCCCTTTGTTACTGCGGGCTGTAATCATAACAAGACAGAAAAAAAAAAAAAAAAACTATTACGATGTTTGGATTGCACATTAGACTGTGAAATCCAACACTGGAGACCGGCGACCAGCACGACTGAAACAAGCAGACGAGAAGGGAAATGGAGCTTTCGAGAAACAAAGTAGCTTGTAACATAGATCAGCAGATGACTGATGATCGTTTCACTGCAGAAGAATTGAATGAAGCGCGCACTATTTCTGGGTCCACGTGGATTTTTTGTTTGAAAGGCTGCGTTTTTTTTTCTTTTTTTTTTTCCCAGTCAGCACGTATGCCAAAAACTACTGCTTTCTAAAAGAGAGCTGTCCTTAGTTATAATGAGCAAGTGCAATGTCCAGATGTGAAGTCACGCTGCGCTACTTGTCAGTTCTAATGGAGCTATTAACGACGCTCCGCAGGCCTTCAGCCCCGCCCACCTTTTTTCTGATCTTTGCGATCCAACGCTGCAACTCCCCGCAGTGCTTTATTCTGTCTTCCACATGCTCGGTGAAAAGTACAAAAGTAGCGACATACATGAACAATCAAAGGAGAGCTGGCATAAATCAGTTCATCACAGCCTTCGCTCACACTTCACTGGTACCCGGGCCCTTCTTTCTACCTCTAGAATGGAAGGTTTCATCAAAGCCAGATCTTCGCCGCGCTCTGCAGGGATGTGGGTCCGCGCTGACTTGTGCTTGTTATGCAGTACCTGCACATTCTACATCCATGTTGTGAGGATTTACTTCTTATATAACTGTATTTGGGTTTCTAGTCATCAAAGACAGACACACACACGTACAGCCCAGTTTGTTCCCAAAGCAGCAAATAGCTATACCGACTCATAAACAATTAAAGTTCCAAATGTTTCTGTTTTTGTTTTTTTTGTTTTTTCTATCGCATTAAAGCATGAACACATTGTGAAAACATTTATTCTTTAATCAAAATCTGATATGGGAAACTTGAAAGTTCTAAAGAGAAGTAAGTGCAAACTGAGATCCTATCTGTTTCACTTCAGACTCATGTTTGCCAAAACTCTGCCACTTTTTTTTTTTGGCTGCTTGGCTTCTGCCGTCGGCGTGCATAATTTCACCAGCTGATGCTCATATTATGGTTTTCATGTGTCGGATGTCGCTGGTTTGAGTGTAGTTGGGCGAATTTCTGTGTATCTTGCATGTTCTCCCTTTGCTTTGTCACCCATGCTCTGGTTTCCTCTCGTAGTTTGAAAAGCATACTCTTGAGTTGGTGACTAAATAACTCTGAATGGCTGGATTTGGAAAGGAGGACATATGTTTGTGTGATGCGTTAACTAGCATCTTTCTTGCGTTTGTCAGTAACAGTAAAGCTCCAGCAGTTGCTAATGTTAGTTTAGAAACAGCTCGTCTTGCTCCCTGCAACAGTTACTAAACCAACCAGAATCCGAAAACCTCATCAATGAGCCAGCCACTCTGGCCAAAACATATTCTGGCGCATAACTCCCTGCAGAACCTTTTAGTGTTTACCGTTTGGTTTTATAGACAAACAAGAAATAACGTTTAATTACTGAGGTTAAGGGGCCCTGGTAGACAGATTCAGTTCCCTCTCCATAGAGTCACTGCTGTTCCAGTCGGTGTCGCGTTAACCAGCTGCTGGCCTCACCTTCATATTCATCAAATTCATCTCAGTGTCATATCAAACCTCCTGTTTCCACACCAGCTGAAGTACAGTTATTTATTACCTAGTTCTTCACAGTTACATCTTGTTCTTACATGGTTCTTCACAAACTTGTACGCTACTGACTACTCTGAAATGGAGTTCAGTGTTTTTGTGATGGGTTTAAAAATGAATTGACCAATTTGGACGAGATATGACGGCAACAGCATTTCATCAGATAATGTTTTACCATCAGGTCAGAGCCGGTTTCAATCGAAGTACAAAGGCTTGTTTCACTCAGCGTTTTGCATGAGTACTAGCACATGAGTGCTGTTGTCAAGGAGGAGAGACAATTTCCTCCACAAAAGCCCAAACAATCAATAATGTAATCCACCCGCAAGATGTTTTGTATTTCTGAGCATGTTGAGCATCTCCTATGGTCTTGTCTCCGAGCACCACTCTAATATATATATATTTTTGATTTTTTTTTTTGCATGGGAATGAGGAAGATGTGAGACACCATGACCTGAGGTATTACTGAGTCAGACGAGAAGAAAGTGAAAACAATGCAGACGGTGTGGAACAGGACTGCAGCAAAAACTAGTATCAGCCACTTCCTGGCGATTTCATATTTTTTGGATTCTCAATAGGAAGCATCATGATTTGGATTCTTTACATAGACCCACTGGATGATTGACTCACAACAAATGTCATTATATTGGTGAGATCATGATAGTGGTTGAACTGCTGGGTTAAGGAAGGGATGACAGGAACACTGCAGGTAGTAAACATCTCTGCCTTGGTATAAAGGTATGAAGGTACTATTATTCTGACAAAAAAAAAAAAAAAAGAAACTTCGATAAATGACACAATGGTAAGAAAAAAAATGAAACTCAAAAGAAGGAATTCATCCTTTCTTTTATATTCTATGCAGCTTTATCCAACTTGGCATCGCAGGGCGCTGGACTCGATCCCAGTTGGCTCAGTATGAAGGCCGAGGAGTTGTTTCCATTCAAAGAAGGAATTTTCAACATATTGGCATAGTCGGAGAAAGTAGTTACAGTGAGTATTTGTAATTCATTACTTCCACCCCTGTAATAGTGTCATGTGGGCTTACCTGTCTTTGTGATGGATGCATGAGCAATCCATGCAATAATCACACCATCCTTTATTTTGGACGAATAACACCGAAAGAAGGTTTTCAGATAGACAAGGAACCGTTTCATATCCTCAGCTCCTACGTGCCTCCATGTGGGCTTTCTTTCAGCTCAAGCCACCTTTGTCACTCTCATTTCACCTCTTCAACATTGAGCTGTTTCTCCCGTCACGACTGTATGTGTGCAACATTCAGACTCCATTAACGGTAGACCCGGAGTGTGTAATGCGAAAACTCTTATGAGGGCAGATAACTCTGTATAGATGCTGGAGCTGGCACATCCATCAACGGCAATCGCACGCTGTGTTCAAACTTGCATCACGCGCCTTGCCCACTCAGGTTTAATCAAACAGTAACAGGATATCCTCTTTCTGTCTGCATGGTTTCTATGAGTCACGGGCTGCATTATTCACTGTCTGGAGAAGCTAGGCTTTGCATAAGTGGGAGACTTGCCTACAAAACAAAGACAAATGTAAATCTTTGATTCGATGTTGCGGAATGAGTTGTGAGGCATCGTTTTTGTAAACTATTATTTGTTATTCAGAGCAGGATTGAAATGGTGTTTCTATGCTAATATTCATTCCGTGTCTCGTTACAACGGTGCCCTGGAGGCTCCACATGTGATCTCCATGTGGTATCTCCACATTTCCATTGTCTCTCCGTGTTCATTAAAATGCGCTTCAAAAGACATTAATGAAAGCAAACGAGCATTTGGCAGCGTTCAGGAAATCAGACGAGTGAAATACTGGAACGTATGAAGAAGAAAGCTGAGAAGCCCTTTCACTTGGGGAAGGAGAAAAAAAAAAGCGCTTTATTTATGACTATGACTTTGAACTGTTTTTAAATCATAGGGCACATGTTTGGGAAGCTGATCGTTGTCAACTGCTCTTGTCGAGTGCAGGCCTCTTCAGGTACACTCGGAGATAGCTGAAGAGCTAAAGTGGAGAAAAGAGGGAAACGGAGCAACTGAGTTGGAATCTGATTTATTCATTGTGTCCTTGAGGAGAGTGAGATAGGGTGAAAGACTGCAGCACACAGCAAAGTGAGGGAGCCATTGAACCGAAAAGCCTTTTTTTTTTTTTTTTTTTTCCTACAGCAGTAATCAAAGTATCCTCCCCACGACATGTCCTCTCTCAGCCTTTTGAGTTTTCTTTCCTACACACACACACACACACATACACACACATATAACCTTCTTCCTCTTAGTGACAGAGCCCATGTTAGATCAGATTAACTTTCACAGCCACGGGCCCAGAGAGGCAACGAGCACAAGAAGCCAGCCTCTCGTCGCGCAGTTCAACACATCCAAGAAGTGTGCGATGACACAGCAGGGGATGATTACTTGTTCTCTGGTAGAAGGAAATGCTCTCCTGCTCCTGTGATTAGATTAACAGTTCCTTTCCCCGTGTCACTCTCCCAATGAAAAGGCCTGGTCTTAATTGCTTGTTGCCCCTTGTTTTTCTGCCGTTCGCGCAGGACAAACACTGCCACTGTGACGCCCTCTGTAATGGGTGAGTAAACTAATTTCTGAGCAGTCTCATAAGTATTGTGTACTGCAGTGCAGCTCCACTCCCCCACGTTGGCTTATTCCTCTTTGGAAGCAGTCCAGGGATAACAAAGAAAGAAAGAAAGAAAAAAAAAAAAAAAGACACCCCAAAAGGAGAAACAACAAAGCAAAAGAAGAACAAAAAAGCAATATCCTTTCATGCTTTGTCAGAAATGGGTTGTTTGGATCGTAGAGTAGCATTTCATCCAGCCCGAGTCTGTTCCACAACACTGCTGCAGTGAATAAATCCTGAATCATAGGTTCTGCATCCAAAAATCAGAAAAAAATACAACAAAACACACACACACACACACACACACACACACACACACACACACACACACACACACACACACACACACACACACACACACACACACACACACACACACACACACACACACACACACACACACACACACACACACACACACACAGAGACTGGTGTTTCGCCATGTTTGTTGGATTTGGTATTTGAGCTGTGGCAGCCTAGATCTCTGGGAAGGAGGAATTCATTTTACCAACACAATGCAGAACCAGAGACTGGGCTGCACAGTATTCAGTGCTGTGGTAGTTTACAGTCTGTTTGAAAATTCACACTCTGGGAATAAGCAGGGTTGAAACCATTATATTCTCCCCCTTTGGCTGAATTCACTTAAGCAAATCTTGTAGAAAGCCGTCCTTCCTGAAATAGTTTAAAAAATCTAAAAAAAAAAAAAAAGTGTAAAAAAATTACATATGACACAGCTTGTGTTCACAGTGTGCTTTGTAAGCAGTTTGTGGTTACAATAATACATTATTGATTGTGTCACAAAGCGTTCTATGAAGAGAGAGCGGGAGAAAGATCACATGCCAGATGAAGCTGTCAATGAAGCCCTCGATCAGAGGATGCAGGGCAGGGGAACCAGACTGAAGCAGATGGTGCTTACTATTGATCCAAAACACACACACACACACACACACACACACACACACACACACACACACACACACACACACACACACACACACACACACACACACACACACACACACACACACACTGGCCAATGGCTCAATATTGGATTATCAGAGGAAAACCTTTTCTCTTTGTGTATTTGTCTGCAGGGAGCACTGTGTGTGTGTGTGCGTGTGTGTGTGTGTGTGTGGGGGGGGTGCTACTGTACTGATACCCCAAGCTGCAGCTGAAATGTGCCTCCCATGATGCCCACAGGTCAAAGAAACCAGCCTTTCATTGTAGAAAGCTTCAGACAATAAAATGACATTTCACACGGCACCCTTTCTGTACATTTTATTTACAAAATGTATTAAAATTCTCTGTACAGCGCCTCCCTAATGAGGTTCAGCAAATTATGCATGCATCTTTTGCTCTTTTGCACCCACTACTATGCCTGGCGATTTTTGTTTTTGCAGAAGGTGAGACGTACAAAAAAAGAAGGAAGGGTGAAACTGATTTACAAAAGAAGTACCAGGGCTGGATTTTTCTAACATTAACCTAAGGTCAGTTTGTGAGTAGCGGAGCCCGTCAAGCATCACTGGTTTCACATGCAATTTGTCAGAAAAAAAATATCTGAAAAGCAACAAAGAAAAGGGGGAAACCAATCTTTTATCATGTAATATAAATATTTCTCCTTTATCTAAATGTACACATAATTCTCTGAGTCTGCTCATTCTTTTTCTTCACACTATCAGTTTTTATTTGAATTTTTTTTTTTTATATAGAAAACTATCTGTCCATAGTTTCAGGTGATTAAATAAGTATCTTCCTAAATCCTATGGAATCACAGTCTTTTTGAAAGAAAAGAAATTATTACAGCAATATGGAAATGTGCTAAGCTTCAAGACTCTCCCTGGTATAACCTTGTATAAATCTATTTTCTGTTTTATTCATTAATTTTTCTTTTTCATTTACTAAGTGAAGTCACCAAACACTGTAACGCTTGTTAGAGGAAATCAAATTTAAAGCAAACCACAGCTCATTTCAAAATGTGCATTTGTTAAAGTAAATGGTAAGGTAATCCAAAATACTACAGTTTAAAAGCCATTACTGTTATCCTTTAATTGGATTGCAGTTAATCTACAACTGAATTACCCTTTTTTGTTTGGTTTCACTTTGATGTACAGAAGGTTTGAATGACTCTAGACTTCAGGGAAAGACTGTTTCGGAGCAGCAACACTCAGCGAGTCAGCGCTTCCTTCATATTTTACAAACTGTAAATCACAAGCAGGTTTTTCCTTCACTCAGGCATGAATTCTTTGCTTTACACACTCTTTGTCATACAAAAACACACTCTTGGCAGTATTGGAGGTGCGAAAATATGACCCGGCGCAGATCATCTTCTCATCTTCGAGAGTCCCATCAAACTTTTAGAAGACAGTGGCAGCAGCACCAAAGTTTAGAGTACAAACAACACACGTCATTGTTTGTATTTTGGGCTGAATGGCATTTCACTCCAATGAGAATCATCTTTTAAACAAGTACAAGGTCATCAGAAGTGACCCACAGCAGTATAAAAGCTATTGTCTAATAACCAGTGTCTTACAGTGCACTGAGTAGATCTAATAAAATAATTTGAAGACATAGAACCAGTGAAAATCTGGCAACGGAAGGATGAGGAGCAATTCGATCACATTGATTACAAGAAACCAATTGGACACTTGTCGTGTAGGATTTGCTGTCTTTGTGGCACTTCAAAATGTGCTTAGGGTTGCAAACGATGGCTTTAGTACTGTCATTCATGTTGTGTGTATATATATCTATAGATATATATCTATATTTATAGATATATATATTAAACTGCGCCATTCTTCTGTTTTGTATGAGTTTCAAGCAAAAAAGCAATATTATTGTGAATGAGTTGCATTGATTGGACTCAGAGTTCCATAAGGCACTGAGAGGAGGGAACCACGTCGGCTCTTCCCATGACCAGTCCAGTCGTGTCGTCTTTGCAGATTATCGTGCCGTGTCCACCCGAGAGGGTTCGGCGTGAAGCTCAATCCCCTTGATCCTGCGCCCTTCCTAGATGTTCAGTCACAGTTGTGAGGGACAGTGGAAATGTTTCCTAAACCTGCGTCAACACACAAGAACAGCAGCAAACACGGAGGGAGTTTAGTTAAAAACAATGGTGGTTTGATCAAATGACACTGACAGTCCTCATTTATTATCACAATTTGATCTATGTGTCATCTCTCAACGCAAACTGCAATGTCAAATACACGATTGGAGCATAAACACACGAAACAAACCAATCTTGCTATTCGTGAATGTTGTGAGTAGATTCGATTGCTCATTCAGAAATACGATTGATAAAATATGGCCATTAGTAATCCAATCAGTTTTTTTGAAATATGAAACTAATACTGAATTCACAATCCAATGTTAAGAGCTTTCCTTTGCTCAGTGAAATGCTGTAAAAAAAAAAAAAGTCTGTATTGCATTATTGTGTTATGGAGATAATTAGGGGTGAATTGGCACTGGAATAACTTAAGCAGAAGTATTTTATTTGCTTTAACAAGCTACAATTTGTTTTCCTCATGAGCAGCATTTTTTATTTTTATTTTTCGCAAAATATCTTTGTATACTTTCTCGATTCTTCATTTAAAAATTCAATTCAAAAGGTTCACAAATAATTAATTCCTTCAAGAGATGGCGGGAAATAAAACTGAGCTAAAATCGAACAGATCCCAGCAACAATCTGTGTAAAAATGTGTTCATATTAGCTTTATCAAAATAATCAGAGCTGCTTAAATAATGTTGAAGAGCATCACAAACGAAATCTGTAATATAATAGCACGTCAAACTCGAGCAAGTGCAACCAAAGCAATCTAAGAAAAAAAATCTGGTTTTATGATCTGCGACAGCAGACCCTGGAGATATCAAACTGCCCTTTTTGATGCATTCTGAAGTAATGTACTGTTGAACAGAAGAAAATAACTCCAAACAATGGTTTAACGAGAGCACAAAACAAAGGAAAAAGAAACACTGGAAAAGTGCAAAGACGTTGTCGTCTCGTGTTCACGTAGCCGGAGGCTCGTTCCACGACGCCATGTGCGCCGCAGCGTTAAACTCTATCTCAAGGTTTTGGGTATTTGAGTGGACATGTGTGTTCTGGTGCGTTCGACATGACAACCACAAACAATTTCACAGAAAGCAACTAAATAATTCACCGTCACTGATATGACGGGAAGCTAAATGATTCATCTCTCGCCGCGCGGGCTGACGGCGGGGTGAGGGGGCGACGTACCTCTAGATCTTAACGCTCTCGGTTCCGTACACGTTGTAGCCTTCTCTGTATGTGGCAAAGTTCTGGGTGTTGGTCGGGGGAGCCGGCTTAAAATTCTGTGCATTCTTGGCCAATTTCAGCCGTTTGGTTTCTTGTCGTGATTTATAACAGAACTCTATCAGAGCCACCATCATGGCCAGCCCCAGCCCTCCAACCAGAATATAGAAGACACCAGCCACATTGCTTAGGCTGAGAGCACTTGTCTTGTCCTGGGGGAAAGTGAATAACATAGTTAAGAGATTTGCAGTGGAGCAGGAGCAGCAGAACAAAATGCAGCCTGAATCTTTCCAACTGAGCCTTTCATAGCCTCGACTTGACTCAACATTAGCACTACCTCAGTGGTGAATGATCATACTCTCTGCTAGTGATGCTACTAATGGAGGCTTATGGATACTAGCAGCTACAAGCAACAGAAATCAAACATGTAATAAGGTGCAAAATCGTTGAGTTTTAACTAATCTGTCTGTCCTTCTCAGAGATTCGTAAGGAACTTCAGACTGCCATAGTCAAACCGCTCTCCACTAAGGAGAGAGAAGCCAACTCTTTATCCTCTATCTGCTGGTGAATGTTGGGTTCTCCCTGTCCTCTGCTACTTAGAAGTATAATGGCTTCTGCTCTTGACCATGTAAGGAAGCTGGTCAGTATCGCATAGGTCGAAAGCTCTGTAAAAATCCCTGTCTTTGTTTTTTTTTTGTTGTTTTTTTAAATTCTCTCAGCGACATGTACGTATATCTCTCATGGCAACACTGTCATACAGTACAGTCAAATTCATAGTTGATGAATGAGATCTCAATTGAAGTTCAAAAAATACTAAAAATCAAACCATTTTGCTGCTGCTTACCTACCAAACATATTCATTAAAAATTTGTTCATTAGAGTTTTACTATTTGCAGTTTTTAACCCAATGAGCGTGGACGTACAAAGCTATTTAACCTCTAACCTGTGTTCTTTTGGCTGTTTCTCAGAGGGTTAAATAGTGAGTTTATTACATTCCTCGACTTCTTGTAATGTGCAAACAAAGTCTCCAACCTCTTCCCGAAGCAGCAACAAGACTGAGAGGACGCCCAACGGCGGCCTCGCCGCTCAGAGACGGTAAATTTGTATAAATCATTACAATAAGAGGCTTTGCTTGTTCATCACACCACAGGAGGCCAAAGAATCTAATAGACACATCTCGATGCAAACTAGTAACAACACAAATAAATCAAATTTTCATTAACAGTTTGGTAAATAGAAACAGCAGCATAATGGTCCGAGTTCCATGAATGTCAAGAATGAAAATGAGCAAAAATAGCATTTATCAACAACTATTAACTGCTATGATTCACTTAAAATAGCATATCTAAAAAGGCACTTTGGCAATTTCCCCACAGTGTTATCATTACGGTTTTCACACAAAAAAAGTGTTTCTGCATTTTTTTTTTATTGCATAAAAAAAGTCTCTGAATTCAATGGCACAGATGAATAGAAGTGAACTTGGGGATGCAGCGCCTTGCGTAAAAGCCACGTATCAGCTGCGTTACAGCCCGGGGCAGAAAAACTCAAATGCTAAAAAAATAAAAAAATAAAAAATATGTGTGGCAAATAAACAAAATGCATACTACAGATGTTAGAGAAGTCTTGTCTTGCATATGAACAGTACGTCAAAATGCAATTTGGAATCAGTACAAAAGACCTGCAGCGACTGACCTTACTTCCAGAGTCCTTGGTTCCACATTCACCCTTATCGTACCACCATTTGTTTTTCAGCTTGTCTAAGATGCCTTGTTCACTGAGTTTCAATACTGCAAGGTTTACAGGAGTTCTTCACGTGGGAAATAACATAAATAACATTATATTATGTTATTTTATGTTATTCAACTTTTAAACTACTACATACTTTACAAAGCGATAAAGCAGGGCACCTGGCTATGTCAACATCACAAAGAGCAGGCATTCTACCTATTACCTTCATAACCCCTAGTCTAAAGCCAGGACCTACCCATATCGCTTTGAGTAATCGGCAGACGCTGTTGACAAGCCGACAAGCAGGTACTAACAGTACGATCTGCATGTCATTGTATATTAAGAAGGGACAGTGATTTGTGTTGAAGGGGGGAGGAAAAGGACCAGAGGCTTTTTGTGAGGCAGTTAACAAGTTCTTTCCACCTGGAGCTTTGGCTTAACAAACAGGAAGGAAAATTAAATAAAACAAATCAGAAATTAGCTTTGTACGTTAGATGTCAGATTCACGCGATCACTAATAAAACCGTCACTGCAATGACAGCAGTCAGTTTTGGAAGCTTTGCAACTACATTCTGATAGAAGCAATTGTGCCCCAAAGAGAGAGCTTAATTAATTCTTATGTGCTCCATCCCTGCATATCGCCCAGAAAACCTTATCTTCCAATTACACCAGATTAGTGTCAGATGAATGTGCCCCGACCAAACTGCGCAGAGCTGCAGGACCAAACTCCAAAGTATCAGTGGAATAATTCATCTCGAATTTGCCCGTAGCTGCACAATCAAACGTTTGACACAGCTGTTTGATATCTCTCGAAATTATATTATGACGTATTATATTGTGCATCAATATACATTTGCATAATATTCTGTTTCCCTAAATCACCTCAGCCCAAAAAAAGAAATAGAAAAATAAAAAACCAAAATGGTCCACCATTATATTGTGATTGCAAAACTAGATGAAGATCACACACTTTGCAATCACAATATAATGGTGGACCATTTTGGTTTGGGTCAATCTTTCTTGTGAAAGTGAAAAGCAAATTAGGAGCAAAGAAAAATAGTGCATTGATAAATGAGGGACCTGACTACTTCCTTGAAACAATGTCCCCCAGGGGGTTCCACGCAATGCATAATGCACTGGAAGAAGATTACACCACTGTATATCCCTCATAGCCAATCCGGGGAAACGGACTGTGAAGACCAGACCATTGTCTTGGCTTGGAGAGACATTGATTAACAACGCAATTACCCTGTAACATGCTCTGTGTCTGAAACTCAATCTAGGCTGTGCACTATGTTGTGCCTGAGGGTAAGAAACAGTGGTGTTAACTCCGTGTGAGTGGCTGTGAGTGCAGCTGCATGTGCATGGCTGCATGCGCTTTCCTGATTGTCTGTTGGAACATGGTGAGCAGGGCCGGGCCAAGCGATTCACTGTTTGGAACACAGCGCTCCAGGCCACTTTTATTCCATCTAAATCGAGCCTTCCCACTGAGTCCTGGAGAGCCCCAACAAGCCAGGAAACAGACAGTCAGGACATACCTGTGCATGATAAGAGATCGACGGCAGCGCGAGAGACAGATGCTTTCAAATGCTCTGAGTAGCACAGGGAGGCTTTGTGACCTCGGTGGTGAGAAAGCATGGCGATGTGAGCAGCAACATTGGAAAATCCAACTTTTGAATCGATTCCAGCAATGAAACCTAATCATTTACTAACACATTGTCTGATATGTGCCTTATGCAACATTGTGTGCTGGTGTTTGTGAGAAAGAAAGTAAAAATTGATCATTAACATTTAAGTGTTCCCTGCAGTTCAAATCAATACAAATGACAGAGTATAGTGACACAATCTGCAGGACATGCAGCCTTCAAGCTGGTCTGAAGTATACAGAATTACCTTTTATGATCACATCTGCAGACGGCATACCTTTCTGTAAAAAAAAGGTTTCTGCAAAACTACATTGTGAGAAATATGATGCTACCGTCGTTTATGCAATTTTATGAAAACAGCACAATGCTTCATGGCACATAGTCTAAGCAGCATTACACTAAGTTGTCATGGTTGAGTGGGGTTCCAACACCTTGCACCATTAGCTGTCATAATGGAAAAATCATTCATCATTTAAACACACGGAGATGGAGAGACTTAAGGGTCAAAAGGGACACAGCTGGATTATTAATGAGTTCAGGCAGGGAGTGCATGTACTAAAATCATACCACAGGTAGTTTATCGGATCACCCATTAAAAAGGAATCACAAGTAATTTCTTTAATTAGAATTCTCACGTTTTCCTGCAATGCTTAGTCCCCTCAAGACGCCGCTGTTCCCCTTGCCTCCCTATTGGCCTCGGCTGAGCAGCCATTTTGAGGTTTTTCCCTGCTAAGGAGGATTGGCTTTTAAGCTCATAGGTTCTGGGCCGGTGTCATGGATGTTTTGCAGCCGTGCGGTGAAGTACTGCAAAGCCATATTTTACGGGATTAGCAAAACCTCACCTTCAAATAATGGATGTCGGGTTTTTTTTTGGCCCACTTCAATGCAATGTCACAGGCAAACAAAAGAAGCTTCTTCTTGAATTACACCTCCATGACTTCATCAACTGGTTTAACTGAGGCTATCAAAGCTACCGAGATTAAGCCTTAATACCTGGCACTAGATGATCTGCCCAACACGTGTACAAGGGTGGATGAACAAAGCCCAACCTTTACACAAGTGCAGGACAGCCAGATTTACCTTACCGGTCATTTTTGAGAGGCTATGGCAGCTGATAATCGGTCAAACTAAGCAAAAAGTCATATTCTAAAACATAATTGCATTGTTTTGTAGGGCTATGACGAAACGAAGTGATTCTGTTTGTTAAGCAAGAGCTCCTGAGTTTGATCTGAGTTGTGAAGCCATCTGGTCAGACCGTTGGCAAATTTGAGAATCTGCCTGTGGGCAGCAGCGGATTGATTGGCCGGTTGAGGGCGGACAGTTGGTTAGGTGATGGTTGTTCTATTGTAACAGCCTTGCCGATTACTCTGCACTATAGTACCCGATTGTGGTGACATCGAGGCTGACCTTGGAGTCACCTCCCCCGCTGCCGCACTCTCCCTTGTCGTACCACCATTTGTTTTTCAATTTGTCCAAGAGGCCTTGCTCATTCAGTTTTAAAACTGCCAGGTTAACAGCATTTCTTGAAACGATAAAACATAACTTGTAAGAAAATGCACAGGTCCGTGAGAAATCTAATGCAAAGTAATAATTGTACTAAGCATCATAATAATAGGCGATGGTAGTGAGACTACCACCGTCAATGCAGGGGCTTAAGCACAGAATACTATCTGTTGGTCAGAATGGTCTAGGAAAGGACAAATTGTTTCAGAATTTCAGGAATACGGAAAGATAAAAGAGGCTCATAATAAGGTAGAGACAGTGTTAAATCTTGGAAAAGGTGGCATGAAGGGTTACGTAGTTTAGAACTGAAGTGTGCGGGATGGGGACACTTGTCATTGAGAAGAAAAGTAACAACAACAAACATCATGCAATTAACATTCGTCACAAGTGACAGCGCAGCTTTTAAAGGGCTAAATTGAAAAACCATTGAACTGTTAAATTAAAAGTGACAACACAACAGTCAGGTAGGACAGCAACACAGGACAGAAGGAGAGATCGAAGGAGAGAGAAAGGCAACAGTAAGAGAGACACAAATATGAAATGAATGTTAGCTTTCGTCGTATTATCTGGACTTGATTCCTTGGCTAGAAAATAGCAACACATTCATATGAAAATACTGCAGAAAACATTGATTATCAATTAGCAAGAATTAACCGTTGTATCCAATTGCATTCAAAATCGTATTACCATTACCTCTGTGTCCATTGAAATAAAAATAAAAAAAGGAAGAAGAGGAAGAGAAGAGAATGACAACAGGGGGACATCAGGGTAGGTGGAATACTATAACAACATGGGGGATATTGTTATATTATTCCACCCACCTTAATGCTGAGCCTTTGGGCGTCGCCACACCATAGCCTTTCGAGTCGAGGTTCCCGCCCACTTTCATGGTGTCGCACGGCTTCCGCTGCTCAATGTACTCGTTCATGGTGGACTCGAGGAGAAAGGCAAACTTGCCCTTCGACTTTCGTACCCGGGCTACGCCATCAGGTGTGGTCTTAACAAACACTGATGGTTCAGCAGATTTCATGTATGACCACATCTTCTCATACACTGCTATTTTGGATCGCTGCGCAGAGAAGAAAAAGGAGAAGAGAGGCAGTGTCAGGAGTTATCCGATAATCACGTACGTGTAATGGATTTTGTAGGATTTCTGTGCTTAATGATCACACGACTTTAATTGACTCATGAAGTATTTATAGACATCTTGTGAAGACGCTGTCTGATATCTTCAAATACTTCCGGGAAATACAGCTGACGGACTTTCACCAGATCATGAGGTACAAGAATTTACAAAATCCATTTTCTTAAACAGCGTAAACACACCCTTCAAAAAATTTGCTTAAATCTCCAGTGTTCTCAGTGTGAATGAGAATAACAAATCATCTACAGTAAATGCCATGCAAATTCAGTTTGAGTTGAAAAATCCGGTATTTGTAGCTCATTTATGCAAAAGGAAATCCCCTCGTGTAAGAGTGAATTGCAGGTAATCATTTTATTTTTGAAGAACTTGCGAGAGTTTTGGATCTGATGGTGTAAAATTCAGACCCGGTGACCGAAGCGCTGGCTCACATTTGCAATTCAACTTGCTCGGCTAATTACAGTCATTCATTTCAACAACGCTGTTAATGAAATATTTCAGCCGTGACTCCAAGGCAATGCGTAGAAGAGGCAGTTGAGGTGAACAACAAGGCAACCCATCAAACGGCTACAAAGGAGGAGCCTTTTCCAAGTGCCCGGGGTCGGGCTTAGTGAGACTGTAAAAATCTGGGGGAGTTGGGCACTATCTATAATAAGCATCAATTAAATTATTCAATGCTGCTGGATTTATTTTGGCAAAGGCTTTTCACGCATTCCTGCCTGATCCTGGTCCAAGTAGTGATGAGCCACTGAAGATTGGATTTCACATAAAATAATACGCCGTCTTCCAGTTAGGATCAATGAAAAGGCAAAAAGAGTAACGAAATAGTGCATATTTCTGCTAGGGATACTTGACTGTGGCTATTTTGTCATCTTATATGACCATGAATAATAATACTTCAATAGTATCAGATTATAATGACCAGCCAAATAATTGGAAAAACGGTAAAAGTCCACAACCACAATTATGTCGGAGTAAACACGAATGTCAGGGCAAAATTGTGTATAGGAATGTGTGTAATGAAACCTTTCTGCCACCTTTCATTTTAACAAACGAAATTATCAGACATATGATACTTTGCTCTTGTGGCATTATTTCATAGCCGCATTTTCAAACCAACAATACGTCACGTAAAACTTGATGACAGATGAGCAAAACCTTTCAGTGCACAACACGTCACATGCAAGCTCACGTTTTTCTTTTCGAACTTGAGGAAGACTTCAAAACACCAAAAGATTATTGGATGTAGGAGAAAGAGAGAAAAAAAACCTAACAAATTTGAGTTTTTGGATAAAGCTTAATAAACCAAAAAAACTAACTGCAGGACAGACACAGAACTTTTTTTTTTTTTTTTAGCAAGTATGTAATACGTGTTGGCTCACTGTGCCGTGTATTGTCACATTTGACAAATGTCAATGTGACAATGTGACATTGCACAGCAAGACAAACACAATCCAATTTAATAGTTCTAATATGGGGAATGTGTTCCAGATTGCAAAAAGTGCTGCAAGGCATTTAGGCTTATAGACAATGTGTAATGGGATTTACATTTGCGTTGTCTATGCTTGCAAATGTTTTTAACGTGTTTGAAAAGAAAACATCAATCGCCACAGCATTCAGCAGGAATGCTGCTGTTATTGTGGGAAGCTTGTTCAACAGGACTCTTATTCCCTGGGTTTTCTTAGGAAATAAATACAGCATTCTGCCATTTCTTAGGTCTTGCAGTCGTTCCTGAATCTTCCCTGTTGGTCTTTTCAACATATTTTCATGCACATATAACCTTCGTTTTAAAACTCCTGGTTAAGGAATATGTCATTCATGGTATTATGTTAAGATGTTGGCCATAAAACACTTGCAAGAAGAATGTATTTACTTGGACATGCAAATTAACACACGTTATATGGGGGTTTAGTAAATCAGACTGTTTATGTTGAAAGAATCATGGAACATTTTTTGTTAGTATTCCACATATTCTACTATCCAATTGCATTCACATGGTAACTGTTTTGCCACTCTGGTTTAATTCAATTATCTTAAAGTCTTTTAATATGTTAAAGAGCAGAATTCACACCATTTTCAGAAAACACTGTGCATTCATGTCAGAAGGTCACATATCATAATATACATACATACAGAGTTCCAACAGTAAGAATCAATCCATTTACACAGACTGATCAAATCATGAATACGGTTGAACCCCCTTTTCCAATATCGTCATTAATATCAGACTGGGCCAATCTAATCAGATAGAAGTGTTTACATGACATGATTTTAATAAGGTTAGTGTTTAACCAGATTACGTGTGGATCTGCTGCTCAGATTAAGTTACATCAGATTTAAGTGGAGAGAGTAGCTGTTGTTACTTCTTTTTTTCAGGAGTTTTTATTTTAACCATTGTTCAAAAAGTAAACCCCCAAAAAAACCTAAGAAGTAAAGATAATCTAATAAAAGACTCTTTTATCAAGCTGAAGACTGAGTAAAATGAATGACAATGGGCCGAGAGAGCTTGAGTCCATTCTGTATTTTGTGTGCATCTAAAACACGCTCAACAGGCACACTGCTGTCTTGAAATGGTAAAAGCCCCCTTAACAAGAGCATATCCATCCCTAATGCATTTCTATTAATAAACAAAAGCATTAACCTTGACCTAACGAAAGTGCTTTACTGGCTTTATGTAATCATATACAATTTGTTTGTAGGCATCTGTCACAGAGCATGAGGCCAAGGGTGAGGATGAGATGAGACAGCAACATAACGCAAATTGAAAACTCCGTATGATGAATGTTGCCTGCTCAAATGGAAATGACTTGAAGTCGGAGTGATTCTATTTTAATGCAAATTTGACGGATGGGTTGCGGGGGAGGACAAGAGTCAAAGTAAGATGTGATGTTTTGGTCGACGCTCTTGTTCGCTGCGTTCGGTCGCCACGTGTCAGACATCATGAAAAGGACGAGAGCTTGGAGGACATTTCCCCAAAGACGCAGGGCTCATCTGCTCATCTGTGGGAAAGCTCCCAACGCCTCTTCAAATGAAGAGAAAAGAATGGATCTGGGCATTGATTACTGACGACAGAGCCTGCTGCCTCAGTGCTTTATGAAGCCAATTCATCAATATCAGCAGAGGCGAAGTGTGACCAAAAAAAAGTTAAATAGGCCGATTCTGCCGCAACTCGAGTCACCAGCCAGATGCATGGGAGAGAGGGAGAGAGAGGGAGAGAGAGGGAGAGGGAGGGAGAGGGAGAGGGAGAGGGAGAGGGAGAGGGAGAGGGAGAGGGAGAGGGAGAGGGAGAGGGAGAGGGAGAGAGAGAGAGAGAGAGAGAGAGAGAGAGAGAGAGAGGGAGCAAACATTCACACACATACAACGCACCCCGTGAACATGCCAGCGAAAGTCGACTCTCATCGCTTTTAAAACATAATAATTCACTTTCCCAACTACAGTGGTCATTTAAAATTCAATTAGGGGATAATGACTCCAGAAGTCCATCAGCAAGGAAGAGAAAATTTGTAGAGCAATTAGAGTCTGCCATAAATACAGCTTAACACGTGTGGCAGTCTTTGGGAACATGCTGCTGCTTTCTGTAAAGAACGTCGTATAATCACTCCTTCATACGTGATTTTAAGTAAAAAGAAACAACACGCTGTGTTTGGTAAATTGCAAATGGAATCGCCTTGTGTAAAACGCGATTCCACTGAAGCAATCACACTGCTGCTGTCCGCGTAATCACATATCTAAGTAGTAGATCTCAGCCAGGCCTCCTACCTAGGCGACACAGTTACATCATCTGTGTAGGTGTTCCTCCTACAAATCTGTCTGAAGCAGCGAGTTTCCTGCTGTCGTGCACCACTCATGAAGACAAACTCAGCTCTGTTATTCATAGCTGCTCGACTCAGACAAGAACTAAAAAGAAATCGGCTCGTCTTGAGGAAAAGTAAGGTTAGAAGGAAGGCAAAAAAAACCCCCAAAAAAACGGGGAGTCTGGTGACCTATTTTAACTTTGTTCTGGATGGATATGTAAAATGCTCTGGAACACACTTTAAATGCTAATAGATAACTTGGTACGGTAGAGCAGGGATCGGCAACTTGCATAATTGTGTGAGGGCATGAAAATATTAAGAAATGATAAATGATAACAGCCAGATTGTGGCCAAGCATGTGCATTACAAACACCTGAGATTAGGCAAAAGAAATGAAATAAATAATATATACATTGTTAGTTTTGTTTGAGTATTGGTGCTGTATGTGATACTTTCAAGAAATGAAAGATGGTCTTTCCCAATCACCTATCTGTTTTTGATTTTTTTCAATTATATATATTTTTATTATTCATCAGTTAAGATGAAGGACTTTAAAGTCCAAATGGTAATTATTTACATCACATGCATATACAAAACATTATCATTTACCCCCTCCGCTCTTTTTATAATCCATATCCTATTTAATATGACAGAGAAGGCCAAATTCTGAAGCAATAGCACGGCATGTAGGCTATATAAAGGAGCCTTTTGAGTCTTTTAGATAATAAAAAAAGTATGTATCTAATTCCATTGCAGTTTATTTCTCACATGAGGAGTCTATTTTATTTAATTTTATTAATTCTGCCCGAAATACGAAGGTTTTAATTTTTTTTTAGGGGGAAAAAAAGAATCAATGTACAGAAGCGTCATGGTACTCTGTAGGAGCCTATTTCGTCACGAAGACTGATAAAGATAAAAATGTTTAATTGAGATTGCACTGAGTTCCAGAGCTTGTCCAGAGAGTTTATATTTGGATTTGCATAAGTCCTGTATTACATTGTTATCAGCAGAGGATTTATTTGAAGCACTATAAAGGCTTTGACAAAAACTTAAGGAGACCATCAGTTTGCGGTGACTCGTTGCCTACAAGTGCCTCAGATGATATGACGCTATTACTCTTAAACAGTGTGCTGTATATCTTCGCTGTCTTGAGATAAAATGCTCACTGGCCCGTAAAAAAGTATTTAACGTCTTCAGTGAGGCAGAAAGGAAAAGAAAAGTCAACACATGTTAGATTCCTGTATTTCATGCAGATTATCGCTGAATTCTGCCGTTTGAGATTCTCCGACAATGTCATTAAATTGTCTGAGAGGAGACAAGTGATTAAAGTCCAAAGTCAAAGAAATTGACCTCTCCATTCTAAAAACAAAAAACAAAAAACCACTTAATCTGTATTGATTCGGAATTACGCAGCATTTCCAGACCTCTGTCCACTGCCCTTCGAACCGTTGCCTGTTTTTTTATTCTTCTACCGGCGTTGCGGGCAGCTTTCATTACAGCCTCATCCACATTTGCTCCACTGCGTGTATATCTAAATGCCATCTCCAAACAGCCAGCACTACATTTCAGTCGACCTCACTTCCCTTCCATTTTGTTTGTAGACAGCGCCGCTTTCCCTCAATATCCTATATGCCAGGACTACCTGTATCACAAGTGTGCAGAGATGAAAGTTGAGCCTCTGCGTACTTTGTTCTTTGTCATTGAAGTTCCACACGCTACACACTGAATACTAATCGCTCGTCTTTGATGCTTGTTGCTGGACTCCGATGGCACCTCCCATGCCTGCTGTTGCCGCTCATCTAAAGTTCGACAGGGCCCCTCTGAGGATGTGCGTTCCCTCAGAGGTTATGCCTATCTTGCATTAGTCACTTTTGTCAGCGTTCTCTTTTATGCAAACAGGCTGTAATCTTTACTCGGGCCTCCCCTTTACTCGGCGCTGTATTGAAACACAAAGTGACAAGAGCTCGGGGAGTTGTGCTACAATGTGCTGCATATGACTGCAGGGCAACCTCAGGATTTCTAGTGTAAATCTCCAAGCTGGCTCCTCTTCATGCAACCCTGCCCTAATGCAGGTCTGCTCCGTATAAAAAGCTACTTATTAAACATTGTGTCGGGCCATGCAGGAGCTATAGTGTCTGTGCCACACTAGCTGAGACGTGAAATTGATTTTCATGCTTAGTAAAATGCATTGGCGGCTACGCTCAAGCTGCTGTTGCCATTTCCACCACACCTGCAGATCAGTAAGATGCATGATGGTGAGCTGCCGAGGCCCAGGGTAATGTATAATCTTTTTGAGGAGAATAGAAAACAATGTTGTGGTCTCATTTCCCTGTGCAATTATCATTCTTTCATTGTTACACTGTTAAATGAGGTGCATGAAGGGACAGCAGTGTGGTTGTCTTTGATGGTCTCACCCCGGTCTTTACACGTAATTAAACAGCCACATCAGCTCATTTTATCATCCCAGCCATTATTACCATCCAGCTTCTGCTTCGATGTACATTTCAAAATGTAACAGAGCCAAGCTTTTGGATGGAATGAAACCTCATCAAGAGGATAAACATGGCCTCAGTGGTGCAACTCGTCATTTTCTAATCATCCAAAACACAAATATCCAACTGACTGCATGAAACAATCCATGACAGGAATTAAAATGATGAAGCAAACCACCGTGGTGCTGTGGCGCATGACAGCTGCTATGTTGAGGAAGAGCAACACAAAGCTTGAAGCTATCTCGCATTGTCTCAAGGTAAAGCAACAGACAAGCTGGAGACAGAGAAGGAAAAGGGTGCCCAAACAAGCAGGGTAGTCTGGGGAAGAGGAGCCAAGAGTGGGCGAAGAGGCACTGCCAAACGCTGAGAGCCGCTCAGGCTTCCATTGGGCACGTCAGCAGGCTCCCTGGCCAGCTGTCCTAGTTGGTTGTGAGCAGCAGAATTGGGGGGGGGGGGGGGGGGGGGGGGGGATCTAATCTAAGGTCTTTCTCTTTGAAAATTCCTCCACAGCTTCTGCACATTGTCTCCATCAGAAGGAGATACACAGGAATAGTGTCACTGTCAGGTAATAAGCCGTATGTCCAAACTGTCAACTTAACAGGAGCCGAGAAAAAAACGCCTTCGAGTGATTTCATAAAAAGACCACGGCATAATCTCGCCAATATTGGCACATGAAAACCACCTAAATGAGAGTTGAAGGATTTTTATGCCATGTTAGGATTAGCTATATTCGCAATCCACAAATCCGCATAGTATTTCACTTTAGCGATTATCTTCTTCCTATCCAGAGAACCTGGAATATAAACCAGGTGAAATCATAAAATATTAAAGGCCACCAATGTCAGAGATGATGACATATGTCTTGTTTCAAGCGCTGGACTTGATTTAAAATTTCCAGCTGGCTGATGCCATATGGGTCTAATTAAGCCTGAATGCATTTCCTGAAAAACAGATTTGAAATAGAACTTGAACTCCTATTAATCAATGTTGTTGTTTTTTTTTTTTTTTCTTGTCAGCCCTCTGCAGCTTTAATTAAAAGTCTCTTCGAATAGCAGTTCACACATGTCATTTCCTATTTGAAGTCTTGGGATGTAACTAACTCACTCATTATACAGAACACAGGGAAACCGCCACTCTCCGACCACTTCTGCATTGTTCTACCAGCAGACCTTTGCTGCCTCCATTGTCACTTAATCTGTAATTGGCATCCATCTTGTCTTCTACACAAAGAAGCCATGCAGTACACTTCATATACACCTGTGCAGGATCCCCGTTGAAAGAGGGAAATGATGATAGGGTGTTCTGGAGAGACTAAAGCGATGCTGTCAAGCAAATCCTATACCATGTTACCCTGAATATACAGCGTTATCGTCACAGTAGACGGTCTTTTATAACCAGCTCCTAAGAGTTTACAGCCTGTAAACAAAAGGGTTTTAAATATCAAACTCTGCAGACGCTATCTTGTCCCTTTTTGTCTGAGAAAACACGGACTTGATTCTGCATTTTGTTGTTGTGAGCAATTCAACCCAGGGGTAATACAAATGAAGTGCTCTCTCTGCCAACAGACTGCAGCTGCGAAACATATGAATTGTTTCTCTCCTGCTGATGAGTAATGAGGGAGCGCAAGATAAAAGACTGTCATATTGCCTTTTCACCATCACAAGCAGAGTGCTGTTTCATTAATTCCTTTTTCGGCATTGAACTGCTAATGCAGGCGCGCCACGAGCAAAGACGTCAATGAGTTTCACAGCAGAAGCTCGATCACCTCGTGGATACGCATCGCTGTCTCGCTCCTGCATGATGAACGTGCGGTTGCCTGTTGGAAACTCCGTACCTTAGCTCCGGCTCTTCACTAATTCCTAATTTAATTGCCACGCCAGTCTCTCATGCTGATGGACATATTGCTTATTCCTTCGAAAATATCTTTGAGAGCGCCTCGTCTGACCTGCAGGGCTCTTCTTCATCAGGTCCAATTTGCAGGCCGCGGCCAGCCAGATAATTATGCTTCGTGAACTGACCCTTCTGAGTTTGCGTCTGATGTGGGTGCTTTGATTAGCCTCCCCATTTTTTTTTTTTTTATCACCTCTGATTCTTCCATGTTGTTATCACGCTTTCTGCTGACAGCCCCGGTGCCTCAAGGTTGCACACTGCAGTACTGCTGCATAAATTGTGTGTCTGTGTCATAGGAGTTCAAGAACCGCTTCTGTGTCAACATGCCTCATTTGGAGCAATCTCTCGGAGGTCAAGAGTGCTTTACTAAAGGTACAAAATGGAAAAACTGCGAGGAGGAGTTGATCAAGGACATTATAAGGAGCAGTTTTTATGACTCAGTGCGGCTGAGTGCCAAAAAGTTAATCCTTTACATTATTTGCCATTCGAGCTGAAAGGAAAGGAGCCGCTGGTTGATTAATATTGTGCTGCTGTGTGTGCGTGTGTGAAACCAGACAGTTTTCAGACACTCACTCACCCTAAAGAATTCTTTTGTGGAGCCTGAATCCAGAGTGCCATATGCTATCTCTGTCTGCTTGGCCAGATCTTCAGCGCTTTCAATAGGAGAGACCATTCTTTCCACTGTCAGGAAGGCAGCCAGGTTGGCTGTGTAGGAGGAGATGATGATGAGGGTGAAGAACCACCACACACCACCGACAATGCGGCCTGACAGCGACCTGAAACAGGGAGGTTGATGAGAGGGAAACACGGAAATGTAATTACACTGTGACACGTGGTGCCCATCAACCCTGCTAACATCTACCAGTTGTGTTTAATTTACAGTAATCAGAATTTCCGTGTCATTTGCTAAAGCGAGCTTGTGCTGCCTCAGCACTCTAAAAAAGCACAAGTTGTAGCAAATTCACTTTTTCTTAAAATTTATGTAAAACAGTAAAGGTGAATGAAATTAAAGGCGTTGATTTTAGTGACTATACATCTGTAACTGTAATAACTATGACATTATTGAAAAGCTTGGAAAGAAACTGATAAGATATAAAGATGACTAGTTGATTCTATCGCGAGTATAATCACATATCATCAGGTGCAGACTAAATTTCACGTCTATTTTTTCTGCCTACTGGGTTTCGCTGTCCCCTCCTGGTGTCTACCGGAGCAAACCCACCTGGGCGAGATGTCACAGCCCTGCTGCATGAAGGCGCCCAATGAGAACCAGAGGGAATTGAAGATGCCAAAGTCATTGGGAGGATCGGGGGGGGTCTGGGGGTCTTTGGTCTCGTCCTGTTCTTCCAGGTTCCACTCATAAGGACTGAACCGACTGACCAGAAACAGGACCACGCTCACCCCAATATAGGCAAACACTATACACATCCAGATTTCATAGGCCAACGGGTCCAGGAAGGAGAAAACGCCGGGCTTGGACTTTTGCGGCTTCTTTATCATAATGGAGATGCCCAAGCTCATAAAGGGCTTGGAAAAGTCTATCACCTCCTCTCGAACCAGAGTAATGGTGAGAGGTGCAACGGCTATATCTGCTCTCTGGAAACAGGAACATGCACAGCAAGTGTTAGTCATGACCTGCTTAGAGAAACAGGTCACTTTTAAAATGCATGTGTGAAATGGCTGGAGCTGGAGAGGGAGAGTAAAAACATGTTTTTTTTATCACACATTTTGCACAGATTTTTCAAAAGTAAAAGCCACCTCCTGCCACATATTGAAGGCAGACAAAAAAAAGTAAACATGGGGAAATCAGATTCATGACAGAGTACATCTCAGAGCAAAACAGTGAAATGTGTCCAAATTATACATTTAAAGGTCAAAGCCCACAATTCAGACAAGCAGCTTGAAAACAATCCAATAAATGTTCTAATCTAATGAAACGTAATAATTTTATTTTTTAATCAAATCAAAACGTTGAGGCTTCCACATAATTTCCATTGACTAAACATACATTTGAGCATTAAAACATTTTTAAAATCTGTATAATTTGAGCCTCATCAAGTCTCATCCTGATGTACCACCAATTCCAGGTTATAACTGATGAAAGTCACGAATGCAGTATCTAAAAATACGTAATAATTTCATTTGATGAGGTCATTTAGATTTACTTCTTAATTTAGGTGCAAGAGTAAAAATAACTGACTTTTCAGACATCCTAATTTTTAACAACACACTTGTATTTTAAGTACGTGTATGCTGGAAGTGGTAGGAATCACAGATTATTTGGAAGCATTGGCTGTGTGCACTTTATCGCAAGCTTGTTTGCTAGATTTTCAAAACAAAGCTTATTCTGCCATTAGTTGTTTGTTTGTTTGTTGTTGTTTTTTTCCCCAAGCTGTTTCTCTTTATCTCCCTGGTTTGCTCTGCTGCTTCAATCACATTAAGTTATCAAAACACATCCGTAGAGGTGGTGCTGCCTTTTTAGAAATCACAATGGGTTCTTCTGTAAAAGCAATACAAAAATAATTAATCATGTTAGACAGTGTTACTGAAGCTCGTGTGCATGTGATTAATTAAATAATCGCTCCTCTTCAAAGCAGCCCCTAAGAAAAAAAGACAGTTCTTAGTAATGGGCTGTGTTGCCCTTTTATGTCGAAACTGAGAAAACATTGGATTGAAGCAGAAAATGAGGCAGAAAACGTTTCTTACAAGGTCAGACTGGGAGCAACACAAATAGAGCCAATAAACATGGCTGTTTTCTTTAGCCTGTCAACACGGCATTGTGACGGGCTATAACCATTTAATCCTTGTGCAGGCGTAAGCAGCACTCAATCAATGGTGAGGGAAACAAAGCAATAAAGTGCAGCCTCGGGCCTAACCTTTAAAAGACAACTAAAATCAAATTAATTTACTGGTCAAAAGGTCAAAATGTACAAAACTATTAGGCCCAGCCCACATGCTGTAAAATTACAGGACTGGAAAGAATTGACGGTGATTCGACTGTGATTTTTCTTTTCTTTTTTTTTTTTTAACCTTCCATCTGCTAGGAGTGGACTTTTTCCCATTTGAAAGATAATTTGGTGGCAATAGCACATCAAACCAGGCAATCTCTCAGCCTGATAGTTAGGAAATTGAACAGATGAGGAAGCCTAACCCTCATGCATTTCGTATTTGGCCCCTGTTCAACTATTGTGGCCTTCGGAGGAAGGCGGCTCGGGCATGGAGGCGGGGTGTTGGGTGGGTGGGGGGGGGTTAATTTAGGAATGCACGAGGTGTTGCAAGAGCTCGGGCGCTGTCAGATGTAAAACACGGCATGACCCTCGGCTAATGTGAGAGGTTCAACCTTTATGGAGCGCAACACATATGGATGTTGTTGTTCCCAAACCGCTAACCGCCATTTAGCTGTCGATTCTGTGGCCGATTTTCTCAGCTGTGAATTTACAATGTGGCATATTCATCATACACATGAAACATTGAACATAATTACACATTCACTTCAAAGGCGTACAGTCTTTCATTCATCAAAGTGATTACAGTATGTTTGCCATATGGACTTATTGTTTTCATGTACCTACCTCCGTCTCGGCTGCAAAGAAAGAGAGCGTTCTAGGCTAAGCAAGAAGGATTAATTGCAATGAACAGCACTGAGAAATGATTTCATTTTCTCCGTCTCAAGATGATCACCAACTCCCCAATGCCTTGAGGCTGCGTTTGACAAATTCACTCACAGCTGAGTGTCCTCACACAGCATTACACTTTGAACTGGGCAAGAGCTGATGAGTTCACAACGGGTTGGTGATAACCTTAAGACAGAAAAATGAGATCTCCTCTCATGTTGAAGTTCCTTGCAAACTGCCATGTAATCAGTGAAATCGAGACTCCCAGTACTCACCCCGTAGACCAGTTCACCCACCATCCCGTTCCACGTCTTGGTCTCAGGGTCTCGGGCTCCGTACTTTCCATCCATTACTATAGACAGTTTGTACTTAATTCCAACATGTTTGGCAATCTCAGATGCTAAATCGACGCAGTAGCCTTCATATCTGTCATTCCCCTCCAGATGCATATAATTTTTCTTGTACATCACATAAGGAGCTTCCTGTTGATTCAAACACACGCTGGTTTATTCACTCCCATGCCTTCGCACGGATTCAGTTATACAGAAATATGCATACATGCACCCATATGTGTCCGTGCACACTCACACACGCCCACACTCACATGTACTCACAGATTGAAAACATTATAAGCTGTTTTAACCACATCCATGCAGTTGTGCATACACAGATGATGCCCTGCGAATGCACAAATTTGCACTGATAACAGCAGCGTGATCACATGGTCGCACTGCTTTCATCAAGCCGTGGCAGCCAGCAGACACCAAGCCCAATGTGCCCGACCCAATTTGATCCAAAGGGTGCGACCCTGGTATAATCACCAATGGTTAGTGAATGGGGACAACAGCGGGGGGGGGGGTGGGGGGGATAAAATGCTTTTCTCTGGGAGAATACAAAAAGGCCAGGCTGACTTTTGATAGGGTGGGAGTCATTGGGTAGGTGTGGGTCAGCACAGGTGGGTGTGGATGGGAATGGGGATGGGTTTCATAAGTAAATGCCAGTGACAGGAGAGGGATCAGAGTGTGCTCATACTATCCCGACATATTCAAGCACATTGCACTAATGCGGAATTTAAAGGCTATTTCATTCCAAAAGAAAAACGATAAGTAAATGAACAAAAATTAAAAACAAAACAAAAAAAACAAACCAAAAAGAGCCAGTATTTGTTATTAAGAGTAATAATGCAAAAAGTACTTTATCAATTAAAAAAATAGAAAATTAAAATGAAAAATCGAGATCAGGAGAGCAGGAGCGTGCTAGTTTTACTCTCCTTTCCAAACTGCTGAAGCTGCTCGTCTTTTCTCTTACTGAGCACATCATCATCATCATCATCATCATTATCAAACAGTATGACTGCTCAGGAGAGCAGGCATTGTCATTACAGCCACACACGATTAGAGTGCAAGTAGAAGAGCAATGGTTTGTTTGTTCTGTGCTGAATGTATCCCCTCACCTTGGATCAACTGAGTATTTCCCTGCAGTTAACACGTGTTTACCTCCCGACTGTATTTCTCATCTGAAGATGTCAAATGTTTCCGCTTGCCTATCGAGTGAAGCTTGTTTACTGCTTGGAATACAAATCAAACTGTGCATAATTTCAAGAGACACTTATCGTTTTCTGAAAAAATGTTTTTCCTTTTATGATTTAGAAATGTTTGCAAAAGGATGAGGTACTTGATCAGGTAATTATAGCAACATTATACGGTCAGTAAATACAGTAGCAATGGGAGCTGTCAATAAGCTTCACACATTTAGCTGTGTGAGTACTGTTTAAGAAAAAATAAATCTAAAACATGTTGCACGTTTATCATCCTTTGGACGCAACAAATTATAAAAATAAAAACATTTAAATGATACTCCATTAACACTGGAAGTTATGTATACTTCAACACAGAACATATGGAAGGGCAATGCAAAATAGATTGGAGAAGCAATAACAAGGGAAAATACCACGCCTTCATATCCCCCTCCAATACCATTTATTTTGCTTTGCCCTGCTTGGAAAATCATTGCGGTGTCATTCTGTAGTCATTCTGCGGCCAGTCTATCCCAAGTGTCATTGAACATTTACTTGATGAGGACAGACAGGTCTACTTACGTATGCGTTTGTATGCTTTTTGTAATTGATGGAGTCAACCATAATCATTTATACCATTATTGTGATGTCACTGCTACGACAGGCCACTGAAGTATGGAAAATCAAAATGCTTTGACACCCACACAGATACAGTTGAAACACTCCCCACGTCGGACCGACTGTTTCAACATGTAGTGAGTGGATGGAAAGCAACACAAAAAAGATGTGGTTCTACCCGCCCAGGACAGAATGTATCACTCATTGGAATCAACACCATGACCTTGAGTGGCAGAATAAGTGAAACATTTAAAACTGCATGGAAAGTGTACCATAATAGTAGTGACCACAATCGTTCGGTTTTCCACTGAGGAGTCGTTGGAGACCTGCGGGTCCATTATATTTACAAATCGCGTGTACTCGTTCCAGTACCCAATCTGCAAAGACAAAAGAGTGGTAAGTGACAGAGATGAACCAGTTTATCTTATATAAGTGAAACCAGCAAGCATCACTGGCAATTACAGTGAAGTATGGCTCATTTATACACCAAACTACATTTCATGCTTTCCTGCTGCCTCTGCCCTGAAGTTCAGCCAGTACAGCCGTGTATTAGGAAATCCCATAAGCACACCATAATGACATACATTTCCCAGTAACCTAAGCATGGACCCCAGAGTTTATGTTCCCAAAATCAACATGCAGTTAAGTGTTATGATTACGTAAGTATCACTGGCTTCATTGAGCAGTTTCAAACAGCCGAATGTGCAGAAACCAGTTGGTCCCGTGCAACATATGAGCATATGGCCGACAACTCCGCTCCCTCCCACCTTCCCAGGTTTAATGGTAAATAATTGATATTCAGGCCTGTGAACTGCACACACATTTAATTATTTAGCATAATATTCCAGTGGCTCCACAGTTTCTCCCCTGCACAGACCTGCTAATTCAGTTACTCCACATTCTGCTGTACAGATGCTCAAGTCAGACCAATGTCAAGTGTTTGTTTGCCCATCTGAAATAATGGCCGCTCTGGCGCACGATGAAACATGTTGCATATGTTGTTGCCAATAGTCTAACTGTTGCTGGCCGGGCTTCCCCCCTTCACATCTGGTCTGCATTTGTTTTTAGTTTGTTTTTTTTGCCTCAGATCTTAAAACGTTTCGGACAAGCAGGTGTACGGGAGCGCACCAAGTCTCTGTACCAAATGGAGGCGCTAGAAAGCAGCGCATTTCTCAGACTTCAGCACCAAACAGTGGTTACTGTGGTGGCTGCAGTCTGCAGACTTGCCAGCATTGGGAAAACTCTTAAATGTTTACTCCCGGCACTTGCTCGACAGCGATATTTGAATAGCCTTGCTCAGGGGGAATGACTTGTTTTGGGAACTGCGCTGTGGAGAGCCTGCTCCAGAGGCAAACGTCCTGATTTCACCCCGAAGCAGCGGGGACAGATATCAGCCCATACATCACTCGTGACAGTCCCAGCTAAGAACCTTCATCCTCTAACTGTCACTGGGGTGACTCGGGCTGCAGGTCCTGACAAAGTGCCGTGCCCAGCTTGTCTCATCTTCCCTCGCTCCCTCACTCTCCCGCTGACCTCCTTTTCTCCCACTCTCTTTCTCCACCGCTCTCCCTGCTTTCTCATCCTCCACGTAGCGCTGCAGCGATGTGGCTGTGCGAGGCTATGCTAAGCTAATTGAAGTGTGGGCTTTAGAGGCTTGGGAGGCAGGCGGCATAATCACACATCATATCAGACTGAGACCACACTTATCCAGCTAACGAGAAATTCACAGCTGTCTCGTGGAACTTGGCGAGGTTAGGAAATAAAACCAGAGGTCATCATATGGTACTGGTTATAACGTGAATGTACCGTTGGGAATTATCATTTTGAAGAGGAGCCAGAGGAATTCTTGAATCCCCTTTAGAGTAATTGGTTATTCGAATGGTAATTACTGTCAGCAGAGGGCCAAAAAAATCCTATCTGCGCTGTCCCACGGCAGCGACACAGTCCTATATCGTTCTTTTGATAGGACAGTTTTAGCTATCAGATTGCGGGCTGCGTGTGATTTGTGGGGCTTGTAATGCTTGGCACAGCTCATCAGTGCTGCTACCTAACAGAGATGGAGAAAGGTAATAAGAACTGTTCTCTTACATCCCTGCTTTCCTCACATGAATGCAAAAACCCATGGTATAGATTTCCATAAATGAAAGAAGCTTATTTAAAAAAAAGAAAAAATTTATAAAAAAATTCTACTTCTGCACACACCACATTTTTTTGTCCCCGAATAGTGAGGTTTTTAAGGAGATACATCTTGCTCTTCAGTTTAGCCGCTAACGATTATTTAAAATGACTTTTTGGCTGAATTCCACATTTTCTGACAAGTAATTAACCACGGTTTGATGTGTGACAGCTTTTAGCAGCGTTTTAATAAAGATTTCCTGGATGAGCTCATGATTTGACAAATGACGGATGAGAGCTGAGTCAGGGCGGTGGTCTGTCTTACCTTTCTTGGCCCACCTGTTTTCATCTCATAAACATCTATGGTGTAATTGGTCCGGCGGCCATAGTTATCAAACTGGATGTTCCCGGTCATACCCTGAACTTGGACCTGATGGACGGACAGACGGAGGGACACGTCAGAATGTGCGACAGCCAAGCCTTTGCATACATTATATAGCTGCTATTAAGGTGCTCGTGTCCATGGAGCTGCTAGAGTGCACGTAGTCCGTTAATCAAATGATGAACTGGATACGCTTTAATAAAATATGTAGTTTTATGGTAATGAGGGCCTGGATTTGAGTGAGCGCTGTGCAGAGATATCTGGAGGCAGAGGGAGGAGAATAGCTTTTGCACTCTCTTCCCTTCTCTCTGTCACTTTCCATCTTCATCACACTCTCACTCACTATCTCTGCTTCACTTCTTCCAGTCTTTTCTTTACTTTTCAACTCAGCCCGCTCCCTCGCTCCCCCTCCCCTCTCTTTTCCTCCCCTCGCTCACCGTTTTGAGCGCTCTCTCGATGTCTATGCCCTGGCTCCAAGGTACAGCGGGATTGGCTAGACAGTCTCCAGCGCTGCCTCGGCGAGAGACATCCACACGTTGGCGCCGCAGGTACCTGAAGGCCTCTGCTATCACCAGGATGGCATCATGGGTCAGAGCTGAAGTGTACTGTACGGAGGTGGGGGGGGGGGGGTGGGGGGGTGGGGGGGGGGGGAGAAAAAAAACAAGGGAGAATAAAAACAGCGAGACAAAACAAACAATAACAATAAAACACAGCAGAACACACAGTGACACAAAAAACATGGCGAGAGGCAAGAGATAAGATGAGACGAGCGTTTTTGTAGTAAAGCTGTTAAAATGAGAGCGTAAAATTGGGGCAGTCAGCGCCTGCAGGTCAATTTGGCGTGGCTGCGGTGTGCGTGCGAGCTCTGACGCTTTGCTTATGATTAAAAACACGTTTGATTAGACGGGTTTAAATAGAGAAAGCCAGGACTATCTGAGGGCTGGGGACTCTTTCAAAACTTTTTAGTGCGGAGGGGAAGAGAGGAGAGAATTAATGTCTGAGTTTATCTCCCACGCACTTCCCCTCCAACTTCGTCTGACCTTTTCACCACCGAGGGTTGAGCCACTTGTTTGTTGACCACTGCACCATGACAAAATCTAATTAAATGCCATTCAAAATCCATTTCTTTCTTGATCATTGTTTAATTAGATGTAAATTGAAGCTGCAATATAACCTTGGCTTGCACTGCCTATCAATATATCGATTGCTGTGAGAGATGCAAAGCAAAGACGGAGGAAGCGAAAGGGGTGGGAGGACGAGAGGATGACAAAGGCAAACAGAGGATGGGAGGAGACGAACCGATAGAGAGCACTTCAGAAGGGATGATCGTTATACTCCGCATGCATAGTGAAAGGCCTCGCATGCACAGTACCTTCAGAGGAGAGTTTCGGGCTTCTGGGAATTCTCTTTCATCTAGCCGCTCCCAGCGCTGCATAAACTGCTGCACTATCGGGTTCTCAGGGTTGACTATCTGAAACCCTGAAATGTTGGCTCCACCGGCGAAGACTTTGTCCAGGCTCACATTAGAAAATCCCTGTGAGACAAAAGGGGGGAAATTTGAGAGGAGGAAATTCACATAACTTGTTTGTCTTTGAGTTTTTTTTTTTTATTAATATAACCTGGGGGAAAGAACCACAAAAATCTTTGCAACTATTCTGGCAGTGCGCAAGGTGCATTTTATTAAAAACTCCTGTGCCATACGAGAAGCCGGCATGTGTTTGACATTACACGGAGGCTAATGTTTCAATTCACACTTTGTGGTGTTACCTTCATTCATTTCCAGATTAACAACCAGCCAGTAGGTACTGTGTCATATCATGTAACATCAAAATATTTCACTTTAACCAGCTGGCCTACTTTCATTCTGTAAAATAACATTTTCGAAATGCATTCGGAAAGCTTATGCTGCTCCAGCTGCTTTGCAATTCACTTCTTCACCCTGGAACCATGACAGGTATTTCTTTTTATGGTCAAATTGCAGTTTTATTTTATTTTTTTTAGGTTCAGCATTGTGTCATGGTGTGCAAGGACATGTGTCTGACTGCTGCATAATCACATCCTGTGAAGTCAGAGAAGAGGCAGCAGGGGATCGGCGAGTGAGAGCAGCGCCGGCATTTACTTTAAAACTCCCATGCTAATATCGAGGCTAAGTGTTTCCTTCCCCAGAGTGTGGGAAAATAGTTTAAAAAAAATTTTAAAATGGTGTTTATTCATTGCACTAGACTGTCATTTATAAAGACATTCATTGCCTGTATGAATGCAGAATTGTGTTTTATGAAGAGCAGGCAGCAAATGTAAGAAGCCCTCTATGCATATACAGGGAGAAAAACAAAGCATATACAAGCCAGGTTTTTTTTTTTTGATTTTTTTCATTTTTATATATATAAAAGCCTTTAATCCACTTATTGTGCATGCACGTTTCAGCTCACGGCTGAGACTAAGTTCTCGCACGTGCAGTGAAAAGAAAGTCCCACTCCCTCTCAGGGGAGCGCCACGGTTATTACTCACAAGATTGGCCAGAATGTAGTGGTAACCACGACTGTTCTTCCCCAGGGTCACAACCTATGGGAGGGGAAAAAAAACCATCAATACAGCAAATCACCCATGAGATGAGAGTCAAGAGCCGTGGCTGTCGTGGACGGCGACAACAGCCTCAGAAAAACACGTCGGCGTCATGCGAGCGTGCGCAGGACGCCACAAAAGTTTGAACAAAGCAAGAGTCTTCTGTGGAACAACTAAAGAGGGAGACGTTAGAGGAAGTGTTCATTAAGGAGGAATAGATAATGAGGTGGAAACAGGAACAACATGAGCATCCTTGGATATTCTGCTCACTTTGAAGTCATTCATGATGCCGTCCCGGAAACTGCTGGACAGAAGGTGGAAGCTGGAGAAAGAATTTTTCAAAGGAATGTACAGTGAGACAGTACGATGTAGATCTCTCTCTCCGCTTTGAAAATATCACACCTTTGGAGCATAACAGCATGTTTCAACCCACGCGGCTTGTCTGAAAATAGTAAGCGGCGTTCTAAGCCATTCCATCACTGTGGCACTAACCATATGCTGCCTTTTATTTCAGATTTTCTTTCTTTTTTTTTTTGGTTCTGGGCCTGCAGATAAATCCAATCGTGAACATAGCTTTCTGTGCATTGCATGCCGGACAAGGTTTTTTTTTTTCTTGTCTTTTCTTTTTTTTTACCTTGACCAAGCCTTATGAGGTCTGTTATTTATGAGTTTGCGGTCTGTTGCGAATGGACTTCTGAGCGGCCGCCATGCAGAAACCCATCATCCATGTCTCGGTTTTCATCTGCGGTCTCCAAACACGGCAACACAGGTTTACAGCAAAATCAGCATGTTTGCACATGCCCCGGCTCTGTCGCAAAAACAAACTGTCAGTTTATCATCTCTTGGTGTGTGTGTGTGTGTGTGTGTGTGTGTGTGTGTGTGTGTGTGTGTGTGTGTGTGTGTGTGTGTGTGTGTGTGTGTGTGTGTGTGTGTGTGTGTGTGTGTGTGTGTGTGTGTGTGTGTGTGTGTGTGTGTGTGTGTGTGTGTGTGTGTGTGTGTGTGTGTGTGTGTGTGTGTGTCGGATGTCGGATTTTTGTTACTGTGGATCATTTACAACATTCCCGCCGAGTAGGGGAGAGTGATGAAAAGCACTCGTGTCGAGGTGAAAAAAAAATAATAATAAAAAAAAATCTTTGATGAACGTTTTGGCTTTCTCCCGTTTCATCGACGATTACAGCTTTTAACTCACCTACGCTAATTTGCACTGACCTCGCTGCACTTGTCGCGTGGCAGCGCCAAACAATTAAACAATCTCGGATCGGGCGCTCTCTCTCCACACTTAGAAACCACTTGTTTCCCTCCTTGTGGACATTTGAAGGTTGTTCGTGCAGTGTGGTGGGGGGGTGGTGGGGGGGGTGGACGTTATTGTTTCTTTTCACAAAGAGCGGCGCATGAGGGAGCACAAACACACAAAGCCTTTCACTCAGGCTATCAAGCTGCTCGGGTGGGTCAGCGTTCTCTGACAGCTTCCCCATCATTAAGGCTTTAAAGTTCCCACACTGCAGGATGTCAGACAGGCGAGGAGCAAGCTAAGAAAGCGAAAGAGAAATAAAGAGGAAATGAGCTGATTAGAAAGCAGAAATGGCTGGAGTTGGCTTTCAGGAACCGTCAATTTGATCCTAATGACAGAAACCTTATTGGGGTAAACAAAATTCAAAAATCCTCCTCAACACTTTTGCAGAAGATGAAGAATGATTTATAAATGTTATTTAAGTGAAGATAAACACGTGTTTCTTCTTGTTCCTTCCGAACAAACAACAGTAAAAGTCACAGAAACATCGAGGCTCGTCAGTTTGTGTAGGGTTTTGCAGGATTTGTAAATTTGCGCTCTTTGTCTCATCTTTACACATTACTGTGTAACATTCAACAAGATTGGATTATTTTTTTTTAGAAATCCAAACTTCTCTCATGCAAAGATGATTTTTGACTCAATGTGGATTTTATTTTGTCTGAGAGTGTTTTTATTCAGACTGAAGAAAAAAAGCAAATTGAAATAAACAACCTTATATAGGATAGATTAGATGAAGTTTGCTTAGCAGATATTTCAATGAGGGACCAATAAAGTGTTTCACCCTCAGTTAACTATATATATTCAACCCAAATGTTGTATCTCTTGGTTTAAAATTTAAGGACTAACCATCACTCCACCTGGCACGGTAGAAAACCAAAGGATTTAAGGATGTAGTATATGTTTTTTTTTTTTGTGTCATGATACATATTGTGTTCTTTTGTTCTTTTGAGATTCCGACTCAGTTTCTCACTTCAGACTCCCTGACTTCCCCCGCCCAGTGTCTGATTGCTGATCCCTGACGTGTTTCACCTGTGCCTGAGTGTGTGATTGTCTTCACCTGGTGGTTGTGGTATTTATTGAGCATCTTCTGTGTGTTCTGGTTGTTGGTTTGTCCCTGTTGGCAGCCTCCCAGTGTCTCAGTCTGTCTTGCATGTTTGGACTTTTCGAAAAATACAAACACTGAACTTCAGCCGCTGATTTTAACGGCCCACGAAGTTAAGTCACAGCCACACAACAATGGAAGCATCCGCCATGCAAGGAGCTCAGTCCATCCATTGAAGGCAGTTTGGGGTTCAGCGTGTCTTGGTCAAGGACCTCTCTGTCCCCAAGTTTCTCTAAAAAGCACTGCTCTTTTTTTTCTTTTTTCCTTTTTTTTTGTACGAGACCTTGGCTCCACACTCCCTTCGCCGTGCGCTAACCTTGACTCTGGCCGTTAAGCCTCCTCACACCTGCACCTGGAGCCGGGTGCAGAGCGGGCTCGCCACCTGCCCACCGCTCACAGCCGGCCTGGCAGCGGCTACAAGCAGCAACCTTGGGATGGAGCGCAGCAAGACACTGATGGCAGTGGGACACACAAATCCTCCGGCCAGAACACACAAACCGTTCCCCCTCAATCTCTTTAATTAGGCAGACGGCAAGACACGACTCCAGTGGAGACGGACACATTTTGTGGTTGTCGATGCACCGCGGGCGCTCAGATAATTTAGGCTGTGACCGTCTTTGAATTCTATTCATAAAAACAATCATTGTTTGTCACATTTCTTTTAAAAAAAATCCAATTTATTAGAGTAATAACACATAATTAGCATAAACAATATTTATTTTAGATTGGAAGACTGAAAGCATATTCAGATATACTTGTGTAGGTAAATAAGTTGTTTGGACTCTGTTATTTCAAACACAAAAAAAACCACATAAAATCTCACATCTTTAACGTGTGAGTTATGGCGGATTTAACATATGGTCATCCGAAGGAGATTTGGAAGTGCTAAATGTTGTTTATATTTACTACCCAATGGGGGGGGGGCACCAGAAAGACTTTGAGAAGGATACCTTTACTCAAAATGGGTTTTTAGAATTAACATTTGATAAGAAATCCTGAGGAAAAGAAACAAATGGGTGAAAAAAATAATGCATTTTTTTATACGACACACCGAAAGTGAAACTAAATGTCACTAAAAAGATAGATATTCTACGACTGCTGCTTTTGCAAATTGGCTTCAGAATAAAACCAATATTTATCGATCCTTTGTCACGATTTTTCAGAAATTATCCAGACACGTTGCATTATTTATACTTGCCCCTCTACGTGTTGCCTCGGATTCTCAGAGATCACATAAATACTGTACAGTCTCAGGCCCACTAACCAATTATTTTGTTTCCCTGTGACACTGAAGAGAAGAAATGTGTTTAGTGCGTCTGCCCCTTCAATAATGCAGTTTCTCTTTTTTTATATAGTATACCTCTTGTGCATCGATCCGCTTGCTTAGCTTCACCACCTTTTGTTCTGCAGCACCGGTTTGGGGGGGGGGGGGGGGGAAACACTGCATTTCTGCAGAATGGAGTTTTCTTTAAAGCCTGATGAGGACAGACAACGAGCACGACCTTGACTTCACCCTCATCCCGCCTTGGCACCACCAGACGGAGAGCCCCAAATGTAAAACTACAGCTACACATTTTTAATAAACGTTTTCCTCCAAGAGTGACCTTTACACTGCAGAGTTTGCCACAACACAGGAAGAGGCTGACTGAAAACGATAGGCTCCCCAGAGTTTGTAAATATCATACCATTCACCGAGGCACATAAAAGACGAGCAAATAACCATGCAATTATTTTTAGGCTCCAGCTGCATGATGAAAAACACAGATCAGGCAAACTCCATATTTTCGTGGTACAGAAAACTTTTTGGAATTAGAATTTCATGTATTTAGTTCGCATAGTGATTTATTTCTAAAAGCCATGATAAAAGTATACTAATAATAAAATGAACTTAAATATATCTTTTAGCTCTGATTTTCAGCTTAACAGCACTGGGACGCATTTAAATGGTGTAAACTCCACTGAAACCAGCTCTGCCTTGAACATAACACTGAATGTCTCTACAAAATCTACAAGAGCAGAAATATTTGTTCTTTTCCCCCCCAAGGGCTGGTTCGGGATTTCTCACACCGAGTTCTCTTCAAATTTTCTGGGCTGATTTATTTATTTTTATTCTCATGTGATGTCGAGCAACTATTGTGTGTTTGGTCAGAAATTTGAAGTGGGCATTCAACTGAAGTTCACTATTTTTCCCCATCTTGTCCATCTAGTTTTTATGAAGTATTAAATATCCTGAGCAGAAGCACGTTTGGTTTTCTTCTTGCCTCCTCGAGAAAACAAGCAAATGTCTTTATGTACAATACAAATCTAACTAGTTTTTTGTTGAGCTGGTTTGAGCTGGTGTACGGAAACAATTTTCCACTCCCCTCTGAAAGTCAGAACAAATCACAGCTTTGCTGATGCCAGTGTGCTACTGCTTAAATTAAACAGCTGTGTAAAACAACATTATGATAGTTTGATAACCCAACCGATGCTTTTCTTGTCAAAACAGAAAAGAAAAATATTCTCCTTAAAAGTAATACTTTTGAATATATTGTTTTTGTCCAATTCGTGCTTTGCTCTCTGAAGACATTATCTCTAGAGTGACACAAAACAGAATAAAAACACCTCACATTTCACGTGCCGCAAACCATCACTTTATGCTTCGGCCATTTATCCGTTCTAAACAACTCGAGCAGTTAATCAATATCAAAATTGCTGTTAATCGTCGGCCAAGCAACTATTCCATTAGTCCACTATTGACTGCATGACAAATTGGTACACTTGTGAATCAGTGTGTAGGCAACAATTGTCTGTGAGGCGGTAGAAACACAAAGTATTTATTTTAAATGTGCCATCCAATGAGCAACACTTTTTAAAGTCGTCGCTACTTGAACCCTACAAAGGAATATTAAGTCACTTTTGTTAACGGCGATATTCATTTGGACAACAGAGATACTAAAGTCACCACTTCTCACAATGGATCAACGGGGTAAATTAAAGCCCTTCATGCCTTGATGTAAAAAGATGTCCCTCCTCCTTCAGTATCCCTCCTTTTTCTTGTCTTTCTTTTTTTTTTTTTAAACTTCAATGCTGCTGTTTAAGTGTTTTCAGTGGAGAAGCTTCTAATTAACAGTCAGCAGTGGCTGTAGTCGAGGCGCTTTTCTTGGCAGGAGCGGAATATTCCCCTAAAGAGAGCGCGAGCACTGGCCTCCCCGCCAAATGCACACCATGTTAGAAGCACCTGACTCACATTCAGATGATTAGGTCTCTCATTGCGCCGAGGTACAACAACTATTTGAGATCCGATACCTCTGGAGGAAGGCATCGTGGCAGCTCAGACGTCCGCTTGTTTCTGTGCCAAAAAGTTTGACACGCCAAGATGGGCTGCGCTGTTTTTACTGAAAGTGATCGGGGTAATTTTGTCAGACTGATAGTGTAAGAAAAAAGAAAAAAAGAAAGAAGGTTTCTCTGGTTTATACACTGCATTATTAAACGGTGTATTCTCATGCAGTTCCTGCGACGCGCTCAAGTCTGAGCGCTGCAGCTCACCGGCCTCTGCCTCTCATTCAGTGCTTGAGTCAGCAGGTCATATTCTCTTTAATGATAACACTTTAATCCCATTTAATTCTATAATCGCAGTCAGTAAATGGACCCTAACAACCGCGGTGGGTGCCAGGGATTTGAAAGCGCGACGTATCCACAACTTTGCGTCGAAGAAAAAAGGGCTATAGTCCCCGCAGCCCGTCCCCTCGCCAACCTGGTTACAAAAAGCCAACGCAGAGATGAGAGAACACCTTTCATATCGGCAGACACATTTTTCGCACTTTCTCTCTCTTTTCTCGTCTTTTATCTTTTCACGCTAAGTGATAGACACGTCAGGTAATGTTACTTGAAAACAGAGCCAAAGTAATCAAAGCACTGAATGCCCGAGAGAGTTTTATGTGGCAGATTTTCTCTTTCTAACTGGGGGAAATCAAAGATTGCCAGACAACATTTATTTAGATTTAATTTCACTTTTTCATGACTACAGTTACATCTTTGTCTGCCAGTGCGTCACAACATGCCATCCCAGGGTTTGTGCTCGTGCTGCTTCCTGTTGTCTTTGCCGCGCCATCCACAACATTGAGTGAGGACCTTCTTTTTTATTGCTGCCATTCTTTTTTTTTTTTTTTATCTTCTTCTGGCAATCTATCATCCTTTTTCACTCTCCCCCTCTTTCTCCCTCTACTCCTTATATCTCGTGGTCAGATTTCCTTCCCTTTTTTAAAATTTGATATCGCACCAAGATTTCAGACTCTGCCGCACATCGAACTGGATTTCCTCTGCGTTCTGTATTCAAGAGCGGAGGGACGGGTATGGACAATCTCCAACTCTCCATGGGGAGGCAATATGGCCACCCTTAATGCCTCTACAGGCGGCAGAATGTTGTTCTAACAAATCCCCAGATGCGCTTTTCTGTTTTCCTCTCTCTCTCTCTTTCTTTTTTTTTTGCTAAGTCCTTTTCACTTCTTATTGTTTTTTTTCTGTTTTTTTTCCTGCATAAAAATGCTGCTTTGTGGGTGGCAGAGCGCTCATTGTCTGCCTGTCTTTGAACAGCTTGCTTGCCCTGGGCCGGTCCCAGACGCCATTTTTCTTTCTTTCTTTTTTTTTTTCTGCCTGCTTCTCTTTACACTAGTGATGAGCAGGTTGTTGCCTCTCGGCACACCCCAGTATCAAAGTCCCAGGAGGAGGAGGAGGAGGAGGAGGATGAGCGAGGAACATAACGACAGATATGCGCAGCCTGACCGAGGGAGAGAATGATATACACGATCAAACTCACATCAGCGGGAAAGTCCAGAGAATATTTACACCTTGTTAAAAACAATCACCATGACAAGTTGTAGCAACACGACAATTATTAACTTCACTTAATCATTCTTCTTATTTCTATTCCCTCTTTTTTTTTTTTTTTAGCTGCTGCTGGTTCAATGAAACACATTGATTGAATGTGTTCGAGAGAGCAGAGCTGGCAGAAGCGATCCCATTTTTTGTCGTGAAGGAGGGATAGCCATAGCGTTAATTTATCTGCAGTGGAGTATTGATGGAGAAGTCCTATAGGTGATAAATCCTGAGTGGTTGTTCCAGCATGAAATGATAATGGCCCGAGTGTAGCATTCTCCTCAGTAGCCCAAAACAAATCTGCAAGGAGGCTCTCGCTCTGCTCGCGCAGGGGTAAACAAAACGTGTCCTGATGCAGCAGTATGCAAATACTCCCCCGACTGTTTTCAATTCAAGTCAAATGAAAGATGAAGCCATAAAAATGGGATTCATCCGAAGGGGCACAACTCGTGGTTTCGGTATGTGTCCTGAACCTCTTGGACCGCTGTGATGAGGAGTCAGGACTAAAACAATTAGCTTCTTAATCGATTGCACAACCAGAAAATTGAGGGGCAGCAAATTTAACAACTGTTTAATCACTGTTATTTAATTAAGAACAATTGTTCACTACTTTCAGCTTTTCATGTGCATGTCTGCTGTTTTCTCCCTCATCAGTTTAACCAGCACTTGCTGTTTAAAGGTATGGACTGATATCCCCGCACTGTTTACTGTCCTCGGTTCTGTCCTTTTCCATAATCTAACACGTTTGTCAGTCATGCGTATAAAATACATAAAGGGTGGTCACATCTTGCAATGTTCAGGAGAAAGTGGGCTGTCCTAAAATCCGTCATTACATGCCTTTTTACTCTCTAATGTACCAATGTATAATTGAGCAATAACATTTGCCTCAATCATATGGCAAACAAAACATTTTCTCAGCAGGGACACCAACAGTCTGTTGCTGCAGTGAAGAGTGATGCTTCTACAATTATAATATGCCTGACGGAACCCGAACATCTGTATGCATACAAAAGGTCTTCAACTTTCAGATTATCTTTGCTTCACAGAAACGGCAGTTATCTTTTAATCTTTCAATGTTTTCTTACAAAAGCAAAAAAAAAATATCTGTGTGTGTTTTGAGAGTTCATTTAAAATTCAATCAGGTCAGATTCATTGATATTGGTAATAGATAATAATAGTCATGAATATGGATAATTATGTTGCTGTATAGTGTTTGTGGGGCATTGGGTTGTCTCCAAGAAGAGCATCCGGAGAAGTCAAGTCTTCAGTGTGATTGCAATAGCTTGCTGTGGCCAAACCCTGAAAGAAAAAGGTGCAGCAAAATAGACATAATATAAGTATGAATGGGAAAATATATTCATCTGAATTGAGTTAAAGATGTACAGGATTGATGTCTTATTATAAAGCTGAAGCTTATGTGAAAGTAGAGCTAATTTTAGATCAAATGTATTGAATTTATAATTAAGAACTATATATAGGGAAGCAGTGAAGTTTATTAATTCAAACAGTATCGAAGCACAAGCATACGATGGAAATTATTGAGACGTACTTAGTGGGATGAAGCCCGTGAGACGTCTTGTTTTGGTGTCCCTTAAGTCCAGCACTTGAATAAATATGCTACCACCGGATGTCCTTTTAGTCATTTAGGCAGATTACTGAAACCCTGAAAAGAGGCATTAGCAGTGACTGGATGAAAAGTGGCGCTAATGAAGAGCAGCATGGATTTTTTTATTTTCTCTTTCTCTTTCTCTCTCTCTCTCTCTCTCTCTCTTTTGCTCTCTCTGTGTAACAATCGTGCCAAAGTGTGGAAACTCAACACTGGCCTATTCAAGACAACTCCACACTCCATGAACTTCATTGCCTGGTATAAAGGCTCTGCAGTGGGATTACTGCAACAGAAATCATAAAACTAATTCCCATTTCCCCCCAGCAATCAGCGAGCTGGATCAGCTCTGCCTCATGATCCTCCCTCAACAGGCAGTGACCTTGACGGATTGAAGCGACGCGTCGGCGACATTACAACACGCCGCACGATGACCTCGGCGCACAGGTTGGGTTTAAATCCTCCCACCAGTCTGCCAGGAAAGAAACTCTATCTGTCTGCAATCATTGGTTAACAGAACTACAACAGCAGGGACAAGCAGCATGCTTCCACAGAGTTGACAGTGGGTGCCGATTTTGGTGTGATTGCCCTCATGGGAGACAGTCCATTCCTGTTTCAGTGTATAATGGTGTGGCCCAATAGGGGGCAGCTGCAGAGTGAAGTCCAGCGGCTTCTCTGAATGCCTGTGACTCATCCGTATTGGCAGCACCAGCCAGATTATTTCAATTAGCTTCAGAAAAAAATAAAAAATAAAAAAATCCCATGCTGAGGTTGTCACTGAAACAACGAGCAAAACCGGACACACTGCTGCGTTAGCTCCTGCGAGTGCTTTACGTTCCTCCTCTGAGCTGGAACAACACTCAGACTGAAAATGTACGATGGAGGGATGAGATGTGAGGAAGAACGAGCTCACCAAGCAAGGAAGACAATTCATTAATGGGAACAATGGTAGGAAAACATCAAACAGATTATCGGCCTGCGTGCTTTATTATTGTTTGCAGGGGAAAAAGCAATTAAAGACGCAACCTTTAATATGCCTCACGTGATTTGTAATAAATTTTCTATGCTTCTCTTAAACGCTGATGCACATTCGTAACAGAGAAATGAAATAGATTTCAGTACAGTCCTCAGATTGTGAAGAGGGGTGGAGGGGAATGCAGCTCAAGAATTAAATTAGACACAGCAAATTAATACTAAAAGCAATTCTGCTTTAAACTATGACTCTGGGATCAAATTAGATTCATAAAAAACAAGTGAAACTAACAGTCGTTGAGGGGATATTGTGAAGCAAAGAGAAGCCAATATCTAAATGAATGTTAACGAGCACAATCCTATTCAGGAACTGATTGCCTTATAAGCAGGCGGCAGCAGGCAGGGGTGCAGGGTGGAGCGGGGCAGGCAAACAGACGAGATGCATGGCATAAGAGCCACTCATCTATTCATGGTAATTATGTTTCCCCCACTACAAGGACTGGTGGACCTTTCATTTCCTCCTCGGGCAATGGACGTGATGGAGGAACCGTGGGGTTTTGGGTTGTGAGAAGGGGATTAAAAAGGCCGCATCATCAGTGGTCTCTCCAAATGGCTGCTCGCGCTCAGACCTCTCCACCTCACGCCCTCTGGCAGCGCCGACGCTCGCTGATTTTCAAATAATACGGCCTCACGACAAACAACCCAAACAGTAGGCTGAGCAAACCCCCGTTGTTCAATCTTTAACTCTCCTTCTCAAGATATACTGAAACACTGCGCCATCATTTTCATTTTCTAAAGGTAAGAAAATGATATATAGACTGCATTTAAGTTCACAAATTAAAGGGACCACTTTGGCAATTAACTATCACACTTCTTTTCATTCCTCACCTCATCAGCATGCTGACTGAGCAGCCAGAGCACAGTTGGATTTGAAAGATTTTTCTTTCTACAGGGAGCTGTATCTGCAACTGGAAACAGTAATAAAAGCAAATGCAGACGTACCATAAAATATATCCTGCTAAATTTAGAGCGCGGTTAAGAACTATAGAGTCGAGAAACGATTTTGTGCAGGAATATTGTAATGATTTTCACATAATACAGTTCATGAGCGAATTAATTATTGGTAATAATTATCAGAAACATACTGACGGGGGAAAGCAGAGGCTGAGATATCCTGATTGAAACAGCAGTTTAAAAGGTGCGACATACATCAAACATTATAAGCCTAATGCACTAATAGTTTGTGCATAAAGTAGGGCTGTCAAAATTAACGCATGGACATGGATTAATCTATCATCATGGTCAAACTCATTAAGAAATTTAATGCAATTAATCCATCTGCAGCGCAGAATGACTCAAAATCCCTAAAACGTTTCTGGCAATGCACTCCGGGTGGTTTGTCCAAGTAGACTTAATGTCCCGCCTGCACAGAATGGTCAGTTGATCCCGGTAGGGACACGAAACCAACTCGATATGGAAGATTAATAACCGCATGTTGATTTACGAACGGTATGCAGTGAGGATGAGTTAACGCATAAAAAAACAATTGAGCGCCTGGGACGTCACGAACATGTAATGTTGAGCTTGTCCACCAGATTGTGCAATATAGTGGGTGGAGTTTATGTTGAAGGGTTGACGTCGAAAACGCAATGTTGTTTACAATGTCTGGAAACATTTTGCTGCTTATGATTGTGTCTCTTTTCAACACGTTTTGTTCAGCTCTCTTGCTGTTATTGTGGCGAGAGGCTGTTCCTCGTTCCGACTCACCACAACTTTTAATTTGACACGGAATCTCCAAGATTGTATTTTTCTTTTAGTTGAATTCAGATTAATTTAATAATGCTAGAATATGTTTGATTACTTCCTCCACCAACACGTTGGTATCACATTTTATTCAGGCAGAGCACTTCACCCCCATTTCAAACCCAAGTAAACAATCACTGAAACAATACAATTTCCAGCATTTAATTTCCATGTAAACAGGGGGTCTAATGCTTGGAAAACCTGATCACTCGCACAGCAAAAACAAACTGGGAGCACAATCTATTTGCATGAACATGCAATTCAGCATGTTTTATACAGGATGTTAGTAAATTAGGCCCTACATGCTTTGGTCTTCTTTACCAGCAAAGCATCATTGTCTTATTATTTGAAATACAAAAAGCCACATAATTATATAGTCCACATATTATAGATGCAAAATATATAATAACATGAAGAAAAAATGAATGTTTAGTCCCTTGAAGGCAAATTAAAACTATCAGATCTGAAGGTGACAGGGTCAATATAAAGATTTATCATCACACATGGTGTTAAATGTATATTTAGCTTCCCTCTTTTTGAAGGAGTTGCCACAGCAAGTCATTGCTACTTGCACTGTAGACTTGATGAAGGTTTTTGCTCGAACAAGATTCAAACCACTCTAAAATCTAGTATTTTCTCACCTATATTTATATTTCAGGACTCACGCGCTCAAGCACTCAAACGCTCCACTAAAGTGACAGTTATGGCGCAGCGTTTCCCACAAGCTCAACATGAATCCGTTTGACCACAGAATTGAGAATGATCCACCGGCTGTAAACTAAAAAAAAAAAAAAACAAGTCCGGCCGGGCCGTGTATGCGTTTGGTCACGTCATGGCGCTGCAGTACCTGGTGCCAATCGTGTGTGAGACTCACCTGTTCTAATATGGTGTTGATCCTGTCCACCTCGCAGTCAATCACGAAGCGCTTCTCCTGCCTCCTGTCCATCTCCTCAATGATGCGTTTGAACTCGCCTGCGTCCGTTGAGCCGCTAACAGAGCGAGCAGTCACCTGCCAGTTGTTCGCCACCGCTGCCTCCATGATGGCCTGCAGGATGGAGAAACCTAGAGAAGGAAAGATACAGAGAGAGAGAGAGAGAGAGAGGGAGAGGGAGAAAATGGCCCAGAGGATTAAACACAAAGGAGCCTGGTGCACAGTAACGGTTATGCAAGAACCGAGTGGCTTCTAATTTATTCTGGAGAGGTTTTTGCTCGAATTCAAAGGTTAAAGGCCATCTCATTACAATCTAAAATAGCATTCCAAAGTCTGAAAAGCCCACTAAAATATTGTCCAGAGTCTAGACTTTGTGTTCCTGTGTGTAACTGTGTGTGAATTCACATTTGCATATTGAGAAGGCAATATCATAATGAAGTGAAAGGACAGGAATCATATCTCCATATTATTAAAAGATCAGTGGGTGATGCTATTGCGCTTGGCATCAATTAAATTATGGCATTTAGCCCAGCCACATGTTAACTTTGACAGTGCGGTGATACACACCGCGGCCTCCTGTCTCCTTGGAGAATTGTGCCAACTCATTTAAACATAAAGACAATGAAAGATTCATCCAGGCCAGTGGTGGAGAGAGATCATTATGCTGCCAGAGGAATGGCGAATAAGCCCCTTCTAATGATTAATTCACACGTGAAATATTTTCATTAAACAGAGCGCTCAGAAACACTATGGTCAAATCACATACCACAGAATGAATAATGTAGCCCCTTTTCTTGGAGGGATGGACTGCATGTAGCACACGCTGGAATAGAAATAGCTTCACTCTTCTCCCATGTACAATGAATACAATTGAACACGAGGGCTATTAATGGAAATCAAACACACAGCTGGTATTTCATTAGGCCAAGAAGAATACAATTGAAACTGTCTACAATACTTTTTTTTTTTTTCACTGCCCGTTAACGCATAACAGAATGACAAAGAAAGAGAAAACTTGCAACAACAGCAAGTTCTGGCACACACGCAGTAACATGCAGATTTTATTTGACGATTAGTAGAGTTTGGTGTGATTGGGTGCTATGCAAATTGTCTGACACAGCCTGAGCCGCAGCGGGCCGAGTAAACATTTGTCTTTTTTTTTTTTTTTTTCCCCCTCTCTCTATAAGCTGTTCCTCTGCACAACCTTATCTCCATGAACTGGCTGCAGACAGCCAACAAAGCCAAGATGGAAACGAAAGAAACTACAGTTACATAAATAAATAAAATTACAGTTTGACTCTCTTCATTTCTCTGCTTTGGAATTTCCCTTCATTTCCAGTCCTTCTGAAAAGCCAAGTCGCCGTCATGTTTTTTTTCCTCTTCTTCTTCATTAGGACATTTCTGACTCTGCTGCATTGTGTGAGTCTACACTCCCCATGCAGAGGCAAAGCTACAGGAGACTACCTCTTCACTATGAAATGACCTTTTGGTGAGCAACACAGCAAAGTAGAGGAGACCATGACACACTGTGTCATCTATCCAGAGGAGCACTGGCATCCTGCCTGGAGACATCAGCCAGCCAGGACTCGAGGTAATGTGGGAGCCCACTTATCAGGTCACATCTTCATGGAGTTGGCCCAGAGTTCACCAATGAAACTGTAGCCGAACACTCAGTCCAGATGATACCTGCACATGTAGTGGCTCCCAAGTCTCTGGGTCGTGGGAGAGTAGAGAGAACTCAGAGATGCAGTCATGACAAAGTGGAGGAAAGTGCTCAGAGGGGCATCCATTCTCTTTATTTAACTTAAGGCCACGGGGTCCTGGAGCCAATCCCAGCTCACAGGGGACGGCATGGGCGGAGCGCCAGTACATCACAAGGCAAACGCAGAGAGACAGTCCATCACACACACACACAGACACACACACACACCCCACACACACACACACACACACACACACACACACACACACACACACACACACACACACACACACACACACACACACACACACACACACACACACACACACACACACGCATAAACACGACGCAGAGAAAAAACCCACAGAGGCACAGAGAGAACATACAGACTCCATACAGAATGGCTTAAGAGCAAGTATTCAAACCGGGGAACCTTTGTGAGGCGAGAGCGCTAACCACTGCACCGCAGCAAACATACGCAGGTGCAGCTTAAAATGATGGATTATCATGATAAAGGTTTTTTTTTTTTTTCCATAGACTGATTCAAACAGTGAAACTTAAATACATTTTAGATTTATTACTTATAGTATGAAAGGGTTCAATAATTTTTTTTTTGTTATATTCTTTAGATTTTAACTAAAGAGTACAGTATCTGAAATTATTTCTTACATTTTTTTTAAATGAGTCAAAAGTTTAAAAAAATCTGGAAAATGTAGAAATACTGACAAAACAAGTCATTTTTAAATTATATATTAAATTTTTAAGATGCCCACATACGTTGACATGGACATCTGTGGACATGTCTCACGATTCCTTATGAAAATGAAGGAAAAAAAAACCCACTATAACTTGACCTAAATGTGTAAAACATCTAAAGATTTCACAAAATTTTTTTACATTTCTCCTGTGCTACGTTTCTTCTCATCTCCTCCATGGAATGGAAAGTTAGAGAAACGAAGGTTTAAATAACATGGATGCATTATTCATTTTCCTCAGGCATATGCTCAGAACCTCACCTACCGCAAGCCAGCTGGATAGCATGGCAGCCTTCCCGGCTATAAAAGCTCCTCACATTAAGAGATGTCATGCAGATTAACTGGGTCAAAATGGTCTCTGTTGGTTTGGAAACTGTTGAGGATGGCAGGAGTAAAAAAAAAAAAAAAATGCCAGTGCACCACTTACCACGTGGTACTGGTTGTACGACATGTTATGTATGTGGAGTGAAATGATGGTCTTGACGTGAGTTTCTGCTTGTGTGGTGTAATAACTGATCGCTGTGCCGCTAGGAAATCACTGTAATATTTCTCGGAACATTTCAAATGATTGGAAAAAAACGAAAGAGACAAGAGCTCACTTGGGAACTGATGATTTTCCACTTCATATATCTAAATATCTCTAGTGTTCGGTCTTAAAAAGTATTCTGTTTTAATCTTTGAAGTATGATGTGCAGACAGACATAAAAAAAAATACAGGCGTTCTGCTGACGTGAAAATGGGAAACACTGTTCTGTCACTCAGATTACCATCACATGGAGCTTTTTATTTTCAAATTGCTGATTTGTGTCATCCCTGCCTCAGGCAAACCCTGAACTGTACGGGAACAATTGGATTCATTTAAGATTCACACGAGATTCCCTGCCTGCCTGGATTTTACATTTGTATGGAAATTAAGAGATGGAATCTGGTGGTGGTAAATAGTGTGTCCAGAAATTGATTGCTTTTACTGACGTTCTTTTTTTCCCACCCCTCTCTAAAGTCAGCAGAAAAGTTTACATTTTGTGATTTAGACTTCAGAATTGAAAGTGAATCAAATCCTTTGAGCAACAGAACCATCCATACCAACAAGTACAAATAATTCATCATATTGTTATTCCTTCAAAGATTTACCTCTGCTGCTTGCCTTTCGAGGACCAGTGCTTCCAGTTTCAGCTAATCAATGAATTCATTTTCCTTAACAGCTCCGGAGACCCCCATAAATGCTTTTGATAGTGGAATTTATTCGCTACATGAAGAAAAGCTATAAATCCCACACATCTCCTCACCGACATTAGGCTCACAGCTCTGTAGCATGAGAAAATGTAATACAGTCGACTACATAAATAATGAAAGACAACAACAAGGTTTCCTTATCACCACCTATAAATCCCTCTGGTACAAACGCAGTAGCATGCGGCGACTTTTGCTGATTATGCTCCTCAGCAATGATCATGCCATCGAACTGGGAGGGGAGGCCTCTCACATGCGGCTCGCTGTTGTTTGTCACCCGACGGAAGGTAAACATAGAAACAGAATAAAAAGTACAGTACCTTTTGTGGTGTATGTGTATCCACATTCAGAGTGATATTAACGGGGGGAGGGGGGCATGCTTTACTCTAATTGTACTGCATGCATATGGATGCTTTTTCTCATTGTGAAACACGAGGTACACTTTAGTTACACATTGAAATACTTCATATGTAATAATTTAGTTGTTCTTCCTCCATTTTTCCCTCGAATTTCCCCAGTAAGAGTCTGGTTGTGAGTTTGCATGTTCTCCCATGCCTAGGTTTTCTGCCACAGTCCCAAAGCATTTAGTTGAGTCTAAATTGACCTGATGTGCGTGTGACTGTTTATCTCATGATGGCGACCTGTCCAGAGCGTCCCCAGTCAAAAACCCACTGTGACCCTGAGCTGCAGGAAGTGGTTTAGAAGATGGATGGTAAACGGATTTCACCTGATTTAGCACTTTTCCACCGCTTCAGCAGTCCCTAAAGTAATTTACACAGCTAATCACATTCACCCATTCACACACCGGTGGAGGCGGCTGCCGCGCAAGGCACTCAATCCATACACGGGGAATCGAACCTGCAACCTTCCAATTCGGAGATTATCACTCGACCAACCGAGCCACAGCCGCTTCATGGATGGATATACTATACCCTCAAAAAAATCTGTCCATACCTCTTTATTGTGCTGATCAGAATGATCAAGATCTCTGGGCAATTTAGGATCAGCAATTAACCTCACATGCAAGTTTCCAGAGAAAACACACTCAGCCATTCCTGGATTTTGAACCCACAACACCCTCTCTCTAAGCCAGTTTGGAATCTTTCAGCAGACATGCGGGTCTTCTATGGTTTGTAGGTTATGACAGCATATTTGAAGGTTGTCAGCCAAATTGAATTGTTGCCGTCTTCCTTGATCAGTCCCATAAATATGTGGCATTAAAGTCCAGCTCAATACTGTGGCCAGCAGTCAGGATTTATGATGACCTCCAGTTACTGCTGTAATTATGACAGAGGCAGTGTCGGGACACAGGAGACACTCATCTTGTCTGGGGGCAGGATGTGACTGACGAGCTGAACTGTGGCTAAGAAAACTGTGCTGAGGAACCAGACGATATCTGAAAAGTAATCTGATGGAATGAGCAAAACCTGATTATTGAAACTACAGGTAGGATGGGGGTTTTTTCTCTTATAAAGGCAAGCGCTCAGGCTTTTTGCTGTTTTTCTATGGAATGAAACAGTTAATCCAGTCTGCATAATCAGACTAAATCTTCTATTTTATTGTTCAGCTGCTCCCTTCAGGGATTGCCACAGTGGATTATCTGCCTCCTCTGGAGTTACACCAATCATCTCCATGTCGTTCTTCACTACATGAATCTTCTCTGAGGTCTTCCTCTTCTCCTGCCTGGGAGCTCCATCTCCAACATTCTGCGTCTAATATATCAACTATCTCTCCTCAGCCCATGTCCAAACCACCTCCATCTTTCTTTTATTCTCTTAACTACTAGTGTCTGTTTTGCTGTCCCTCTGACCTCTGTTAACTATGTCTCCTACTTGTGCACATCAGTTAATTTCCTTCAGAGCTCTTTAGTTCATGTGATTCCTAGTGAACAACAACAAATCACATCACAGCACAGTTTGTTTGGCTAAAGAGCGAATACTGATCTTTAAACTGTGTACAATATTTTCTATTCTATGTAGATTACGCTAATCACTCCGGGAGGTTCAAGTGTGAACTTCAACCCAACCAAACTTTTGTCACAGAACGTTTATTGTTACATGATGATTGAAGGTCCAGTACAAGTATTCCTTATAGTATTTAACTGATAAAGGACAAGTGTTGAGAACATTATACGCTGATGCAAAGTCTGTTTTATAATAGTTTTTGCAATTGACATCAGCTCTTTATTATCCAGTGAATTGTTGTCAGACTTTATTCATCGAGGCTAAAAATAATAATTGAGTGAAAACTTAAGACAGAGTTGTGGTGGCAACCTGCAATCCTGATTTTCTTTAGTTTAGTAAATTGGTCATAAATTCTGCTGTGTCATCAGAATATATGTTCTAACAAAGGTTAAGACCTCCTTGAATGTATTATGGTGTTACTTGTAATGCTGTAACGTTGAAGCGCTGTACAAAGGTCCAGCTGTTTGCCTACTTCTCTAATTCTACAGGCTTGACTGTGATGTGGGAGTAATTTGAACTACATTTGCTTGTAACAACCTCTCCTATGCTGGGGTGCAATGGGCATCTTCACAAAAAGCGGCGATTGAAACGAACATCATTCAGAGTTTTTATGCGGGGAGTGAAATGTATGCTGGAGAAAGTATCTTTGAGCGCGGAGAGGGAAGTAGGAGGGCTTGTGGCGGCGGGGTAACTGCAAGGGCAGAGTGATAATGTTGTGACTCTGTCTGAATTCACTGGGGTGAATGGGGTGTTTTCCAGCTGGAATGCAGTATTAAGTTGCTCTTTAATCTTAAACGTGCTCTTAAAACAGATGTACAGTTTGTGGACCGGTGTATAAGCCATTGCGATGGGTGCACACTCAATTATTTCTGCATTTTCCCACTATGAAATCCAGACGGGGCCCAAAGACGCCCGGTGCGCTTATAAATCACAAGTGTTGCGAATGAGATGTTGTGGCAGTGTAGCGTACAGTGGCTGAATGAGAGCTGCAGTCCTCTCCTTCGTCTGTGAGCTGGATCTTAACAGGATGAGTTTTGAAGCGTCACCCGTGGCGGCTCAGCAGTAATTGAATTGAGTTGCATCTAATCTCATTGCCCAGCTCCTTTGGTTCCCTGCCTCTCATTAGGGTTCGGTGCAGAGAGTCACAGGCCTCCTTCTGACTCTCTCTCTCTCTCTCCTCCTCTTCCTCCTCCTCCTTTCCCGTTGTTCCTATCGCGCAGCTGATCCGGGCTAACAAGGCAATTTAGAGAAATATTGCAAATTCCTCAAAGCATACACCTCAGCATTAGTTACGATCGACTGTCAGCTTCAGAGGTGCAGCCATATCAGTTGCTCACATTACGCTGTAACGTTACACTGTATTATCACTGGCATTAGAATAATCCACATCACTCCACAGCCTAATCTACTAATCTAATCAAATAATAAAATGTAAGTAAATAAGTCACTGTTATCAGGCTACGCAGTAAATACAGTGAATCGCAATCAGCTGAAGCAGCTAACACACAGCCAAGAAAGTATGATCCCAGCCCATTTCTGGGGGATAACAATCTGAGGGGCACACATGAGAAACAGGCGATAGCAGTTGAGCCGACATTAAATGGGGCAGCCTTCCCCTCCATCTTGCCAATCCTCTGGTAAATGAGGGTCTCCGGTGGGCTGAAACGTCCTGCTGAATACTGTGTCGAGTCTCATAGGGCATCAGAAACTAAATGAAACCACAAAGATAAGGTTTTTGATTCACAATTGGAAGGTTGCTTTGGTGCACAGTTTAGAAGAAATAGAGAAATAAAACTAATCATGAGTGTTTGAGTGTGTACATGTTTCTAAGTTGAGGTCCTCACTCATGCAGATCGTCGTATTTAAACTCTTCTTTCCAGATTTTTTGAGGTTTTAGAATTGTATTCGGCTCTATCATGATTACACAGGCAGAGCACAATGTCTCAAACACGGGAAACAACTTCCTGCACATATGGATACAGCTGGAGGAAGTTTTTTTTATTTATTTTTTTTATTGCCATTTAATCCCGTTTAACAGAGTAGTAAAAAAAAACATATGGACCATATAAAATGAAGATTGTGCAGCTAGTTAAACACATGTCTGTACATATCATGCTCTGATGTCCACAAAATTAATTTAATAGGTAAAAAAAACCAAAAAAACATGTGCATGTGTAGGTAGACTAATACTGTTTATATTTGGGAAACATGCGCTTGGATAAAAGAAGACAGGTACATCTATTTTCATGAAAACGTGGCCTTGGAACAAGCTGGGAGCTGCTGACGTGACATATCTGGGCTGCCGTCACCACATGGAGAATACAGGTGATTATTTAAAACTCTCAAGGTGTCAGAATCTCACTCTTCATTAACTGTATCTCTATATATGGGCTAATTCATCAATATTCCCCGAGATGTTTTGTCTTCATTGTCTTGTGAGGAAGCCAGAATAAATACTTGCAATATTTAGGGCCTGGTGAGTGTTTGCCTCTGGGCTAAATATGCTCACTACGCTCAGAGGATCCCTCCGGTGTTTGTGCAGTGGAGATCAAAATCTCGGGCTTAGGAGGAAAGCTTTATATCTCCTACCATTACTATTATCTGGCAGAGGCCCACAGCTTGTATAAAATGGACTGCTGCATTACATGACCTGTGCTCTTGACTTCACCAGTGAACTGTATACGGCAACATCGAACACAAGGAGTCAAATCGATGTCCAATTGTTGCCTGTGGGAGAAATATGCAGCAGCTTCAAAGGCAAGAGAAGTATCTTTGAGAAAGACAATTAATAGTGAGAAAGGAAGAAAAAAAAAAAGGACTCCGAAAACAGATCGATTCAATTTATGTAATCTAAAGAAAAAATATATGTGAAATCAGCTCCGGCTACAGCCAAGGCTTCTCTTTTCCTTTTTTGCCGATGGGAAAATAATGCTTTAGACATTTACAGCCATGGCGGAGAAGAAGCGTTCACGGTGGAGGGAATGCCAAAGTAGCCCAAAAAAAAATGTGTAGCCAAGGCTTTGATGTGGTATTTACAGTCGGCCTATAACCAAAACAGTTTTCCTGCCAAGTGTTGTCCTAATCAAAAAGACAGCACATGTCAAATCAAACAGAAGCAGCATGCCGTCTGTATCTTTAGAAGTGCATACATGCAGGAGGGAGGAGAGAGGCGCTTTAACACCCACAGACATTCCAGAGCTCCTCCATCTCTCCCTGTCGGTCTTTGTTGTTTCCTCTCGCTCACGCTGCATACTGTGACATATCTGCACATACTGTATACAGGCGGGAGAGCATGCGTACTGATGCACATACAGACCGGTATCTGCGTATGTGGTGTGTGTGTGTGAGTGTTTGTTTGTATCCGTCTTAAAGGAATTGATCATGCGGCTGCACAAAAGTTGCCAAAAGAGTCTCTGGGCAGCTTGAGAGCTAATCAGCCGAAGCAGAAAGAAAGACGACAAAAAAAGAGAAACATAGGGAAAAATAAATAAAAGAAAAATTCAAATCTTATTCCTCTTGTGTGTTTACTCTCGAGGATGACATATATATTTTATGTGTTATTTCTAACAAACAAATTGGCCCTGTGACATCAAAGCAATCTACCTCTTCTACGGCTGCTCGAAGCAAAGGCCAGGACATTTTGCTATAATGAAAAAAAAAGGAGCTCCCAGCAGTAATTTCATGGCTGCTGAAGCTAGCAGTGGGTAGGTGGTAAAATGGCTTTATTCCAGGTTCAGTTAAGAGGACACAGAGAGAGCATGGTGGTTTATTGTGTGCTTATTGTGACAGACGATGGCTCTCATACTGCATTTTTTAAGGTACAGGTGCTTGACTTGTAGTTTTTTGTCGAGAGGGGGGTTTACTGAGCTACGGAGGCTTCTGCTGCAGGTCGGACTACCTGTATATTGCCAAGTCACTTTGGGAGTGACACCAGTTTATGTTTGCAAAATAAAAGGAGGCAAAGAATGCTCGTGATGCACAGTTTCATCCATATTTCTTTAATATTATTTTCTTGGGCATTTTATGGCTCCTCTGATGTGCCCTTTCTTGTCAGCGTGTCCAAGCTGATTTATTCTCCTGATGCATGCATAATTTAGCTGTTATGAAGCCGCTACGAAGAAGAGGGCCACTAAAGCACAAGGGGCATACGTGGGTGGGTGTGTGTGTGTGTGTGTTTGTGTAAAGTCTCAGCTGGGTGCAGCTGATGTGCCATTATAGAGGCTGTGATGAGACCACAAAGCTAAGGAAACAGACTGCGGCCTATGATATAGACGTGGTTGCAGTAGTGAGCTGGCATTCTTACTTATTATCTCACATTGTGAGCAGAGAGCCTAAATCAACAACTGCGGGTGACAATATTGCACTTGACTCGGCATCATTTGTGTGAATTGTGTCAGAATGGCATACAGATTACTTGTATGATAAAACGAGAGAGGGGAGAGCTGATAGTTTGTCTGTCCAGGCGTCTGCACGCCGCTGCCGGCTAAGAGATACACCACATATCCACAGAGAGTGTGCACACGAACTACACCTTCTTCAGTGGGCATTGGGGGAGAAGACAAAACAACAGCACAGTGTTTCCCGTCCCTCGTGTGTTGAAACACTTCAGTCTGGACTGTCCTTAGTGCGTTTAGCACTCCATCACATTGATTTGTTATGTTGTGCACAACGGCAAAAGCAATACCAAGCCACTGCAATCAAATTAAAGGGGCGACTTGACTTGGTGTGCCATCAAAGGCATCCAGGAGAGCAGCGGGAGGCATTTATTGTTTGACTCTTTTTTCGGGTCCAAAGGCAACCGTCTCTGGACAGCCAATTAGAGGGATTGCTGAAGAACAGGGAGCAAAGTTCGCTTTAGTTACATTACGTCTGAGTCTGGCTGATCGCACACCCTCCCATCATATCTGTCTTTCTGTCTTTCTATCTGCTGCAGCTTGGCAGCAACTAGAAGAGATGGGGCTAACTGTGTGCGGTCATCCAATCTTCCCATCCACAAGCCTCCTGGCCCTGTTGGCACATCGGCCTGCAAGTTGTGCCAGGCCAGGAGCCACTGCCTCTTTGACTGTCTGTGGTGAATTATGAAGGCTTATCACAAAGAGAAACTTTATTTTTCAATGCAGCCAGAATAACATCAATCAAACAGTTTTTTTTTTGCTTTTGTTTTTTTTGCTTAAGAATGCTTTTTAACTAATTGAAGTAATAAGCATTCAGAATACTCATATGTTCCCTTAAAAAAAAAACAAGTAATCAGCCAAACAGTGCTATCATACAAACACAGCTCTGCTCATCAAAAACACATTTATTCCCAAACAAAAGGACATCTTTTGCTGGACATAGACAAGAGGCATGGCTTTATTAACCAATAAACTGAGAGTGAGATGTCAACACAGGAGGGCAATTGGCTTGGAAAAAAAAAAAAAAGTCAAACAAAATGACAGATAAAAATAAAGATGTGTTACACCTCTGGCCAAAGATGAAAATGAAAGTTTGATACACTCCTGTAAGTGGGCTGGGACTGTAGGGATGGTTGTTAGTGGAAACATTAGCCTTTCAAAATGTTAATGAAGTCCACCACAGCAGCTCTGATTCGGAACATTCAAGCTCCAAAAGCTGAAATCAGTGCGGCTGTGTGAGACTCCAGCTGCCCTGTTACTCGTGTATTACAGAAACCCTTCGCTTCACACAGGCAACATGTCAGCAGTGTGAGCGAGTGCTCTGTCACTGTCACGCTTGTTCCACTCAGTCATTTTCTGTCACATAGTGTCAGCATCCTCCGACTGAGACAACAAGTCAGTGAAACCTAAAGAATCCACACTTAGAGGCATAAAGTATCTATTTAGACATTTTCAAAATTACTTAGTTATTCATATTCATTTAGGACATAATCAACCAAAGGTCTACAAAAAAAAAAAAAAAAAAAAAAAAATCAAGTAACACATATGTGACTGACTTCCAAATAACACACTATTTCATGCATTTATGGCATGATGAGCAGATTGTGTAAAATACTTGGAGGAGTTTTAAGTTATAATTAAATAGTGTACAATGCACAATGCGATTCACAATGTCTGAACTCAATAGCATGGTTTATTATTGGGTTTCTACGTAACACATTTGAAAGGGAGGTGTCGATCACTTTATCTGACAGTGGATATGCTTCTGTTACCGTAGTAAGAAGCATTTCCTCAGCTGGCCTGCCATCAACTTTCATTTGCATATTTTATCCGTGAATATTTCCTGTGTTGTCAGCTTTATTACATTTGTCTGAAATGTTTTCTGAACGTCTGGTCAGGCAACTTTGACTTTGCGTACTGCCCCCACGTTCAGATCCATTTACTGTAACCACCGGGTATGTTTGGTAACTTTGTGCACCAACCCTCTCAACTCCATGGTGTGACATTAGTTTTCTGCTCGTGGGGGCTCAGCTCCATCCAGTCGCTCCACGGTGAACCCAAAGAAACATGGAACTGATAGTATTTAGATCGTCTCAATGTTGTGTAAACGCAGAGTAATGCACACTAAACCCTCGCATGTGATTCCCCTCATGGTGTTATTCTTAGCTGATCACCCACAAAATGCCTGTGAACTGAAAGCGTCATCTATATTTGTGCAATGCAACCCGTTTCACACAGAATCTTAGTAAATCAGGCCCGTTGATGAGTTCTTACTCCCTTAACTTTAATCTGACTTTGACTTGGTTTGAGTTGAAGCATATTTTAAAACGGGGGAAAAAAAGCAAGCACAAGCACATTTTATAATGAAGAGCACTGAACTACAAGGTATTCCTTTTTATGAAGGACAATTTATTTCTATCAATTGAAATGTTTTTAAATATCAGAAGCTCATCACTGCTTCAATAATCGGGATTCCAGATCGGCTTGTTTGATTTGGGTTTTGGTTCAGACTGTTGTCTGGGAGACAGCTGCCTCAGTGATAATGAAGGAGCAAGTAACGTTCTTTTATTTCTTCTTCTTCTTTTTTTTTTTTCAGAAAGTCAATATATTTCTCCTGAGGACAGCTTGGGTGTAGCTCATTTTCTGCTAGCATTAAGTACACTATAAGGGCTTTCTTGTGATAAATTATGTTTGTCTGCAGTACTATTTCATTTTAATCTAATCATAATATCTGTAAGTAATGAATAAAACAAACAGGCAAGTCCAACAAGGACTGCATGTGAGATTATGTGCAGAATTTGTAGAGTACCAAATCTTCTTCCCACCATGATTCCAGACACTGCAGCAACTTTTAATGATCAATACTCTGCATGCTTCTTATTGTTCCAGGCAGACTTGCTGAATTGACTCAGCCATAGTTGTGGTCATTGGAAATATTGAGGGAGCAAATGAAAGAATACCCTGGAGATATTTTAAGACCAAGTGCCGGAGTACAGCTTCAACCTGGCAGATTTTATTCAAAGAACATTTAAGGTCCTGGTGCAATAATGAGGCTATGGCATGGAGCACAATTCCCATCGTGGTTTCAACTGTCAGCAGCAAGATGGCGAAAGTGAACGACTCTTTGCTTTCCTTCCCGCAGCCACACGTTGGATCGCTTTGATTCTGACCGGATCCCATTCAGAATATTGATTTGTGGAGAAAATGATGGAAAGAGACAGCAGGAGGACAGGCGTTGTTCTCAATATGTCATCTGCGTCTTAGCCTGGCACTGGACGCTGCAGGAGCAGGCTGAATTCCTCATGTCCCACAACACTGTGGCAGATTTAAAAGGTGGCAGCCCCACGCAGACTAACTGCGGAATGGCACTCACGAAACGTCAGTGGAAAGCTAAATTTATGTCTTCATTCATGTTTTTTCTTCTTCATGTCTGTGCAGAGATCAAGGACAGAACTGGGGGAAAAAAAACACAAAATGAAAGGGGGAGTGCGGTGATGTAAAGGCTGACAGGATGAATGAAGGCAGCAGGAATACACGCCTGACCCTTTGATAACCTTTTTCCAAACAGGTCCTCCTTTTAAACTGTAAGCGGGTCTGGGAAGCTTTAGTCTTACAACTATATGTTACATTTAAAGTGATTTGGCAGTACCGCCAAGGCTAAAGATGCAAAAATAAATAGAAGTTTGTTGTCTGTTTAAAAAAGAAAGTCCATCTGCATAGCAACAAAGCATTAAGGCTCCATGTATCTGAGCACAGCCTAATATTGAGGGGTTGTAGCCTGCATGAACAATACCTCGTTCATCAAATTCATTGTATTAATGCAGCCGGAGTGAATACAACTGGGTACTAAAAGAGTTTGGGGTATTATCTGCAGCTGGATCCTCTTTATTGGATCTGTGGGAGTTTAAACTCCACCAACCTTAGCCAAAGTCATTATACAAGATGTTTGCACAAGCATGTAAATGAGTCTTTATTCTTAGCAGTTAGAAGAGCAGCATGGCCCCTATTGCCCAAAATGTAATCATAACCGAAAAGTTTCAATCAGTTCATAGAAATAATTACGACAACATGTTAAAGCCAGTTTTCATTCGGGTTTAAAGGCTTTTCGCTAATGAGAAGAAGTCAATAGAGAGTGGTAAATTGTGATTTCATACTACTCCTAATAGCAAAAATCACTGGCCAGCAAATGTGTGAAATGCAAGCTTGTTTTTTAGTGTAAGTGGTGTGAATGAAATTAAATATCCTGATGCCTCGTAACGCATTACTCCAATATCTAAGCAATGGGTACTGTTGAAAAAAGTTAGCATGACAAAATGTATTAGAAATAAACGTCAGTCTGTTCAATAAGGAAAATTATGCCAACTTGCTTTATTGTGTGTAGTCTCAAATTATTATAATGCAATGTGTGCAGTGTATACTTTGCAAAGAAATCACTTCACAGTGATGATTCTTTCGCTTCACAAATGCAACTGTATTTTTATTACTGAGATTCTACTGAGGACAGTTTGGATAGATCTGCCAGCATTTTGTGTGATTTAAAAGCTTGTAAACTTATGTTTGTCTGAAGTACTTTACTTTAAAATTATATTATCACATTATCATATTATCATATTATCATATTATGATTATTAGAGAAATCATCACAATGTCTGGAAGTAATGAATACAACAACAAGTATAGCTTGATAAAGGACCGCATGTGAGATTACATCCAGAATTTGCATTGTTCGTAACAATATTCTTCTCACTGTGGTTCACAGCAGCAACTTTTAATGATCAATACTCTACAAGCTCCTCATCGCCCCCAATAAATTATATCGCATTACTTTAATGCAACCTATAAATGCTTGAAAGGGCATCGCATACAAATTGTAATAATAGCCCTGCATCCAAACTTTAACAATACGGACACAATATAAGATGCAATATTGTATTTATGCATAGCCTATCCATCGGAGTCTTTGCATTAAAGGGGACTTTTGAGAAAAAGAAAAAGAAATCACTTTTTTTTATGGTATCTTGTGATGTGGTACTTCTTTGCTCTCGAAGGAAGAAGTCTATGTATTTCTTAACCATGTTCAGTAAATTGCCCTACTACTGAGTAATAGTAAGAACAATTTACATTACGTGCTCCTGAGTATCTCCATCCAAAAGTTAGAAGTTTTACCAGGATTTGGAAAATATGTTTGGGCTGTAAAGACATGCGTCTCTACAGAGGCTTCCAGCCTGTATTAATTTTATTTATGACGGCAATGTCCCGGCAAGTAAAGATAAAAGCCTGTATGTGCCAACCATTTTCTATTGGACTGCTTCTCTACATTAGGTCGGGACAATTCAGGACATGAATCAAGACTCAGTCTCTGTGCAGTACCAACTGTTCCCCAGAGACCAGAGGAGGTGACTGTGAGCATTTTAATGTCCTGTTTAGATCTTGCTCATGAGTAAAGTCACTCTGTGATGATAATCAAAGGCCGATGTTGTGTAGTATCGTTGATAATGCTAATGTACTTGTCTTAAGTATGAGTAGCAACAGTCTGCATACAGCTGCCAGGATTATTAGTCACCATTATATAGTTCATATATAGTTTGCAATTTAGCTTTCTTAAGTCTAAGTAGCGGCTATGTGCTTCAACATGCTGGTTGCCATGGACACAGGGATGTTTTCCTTGCGTCAGTATACCGAGAGGAAGAGGAGGCTGCGGCAAGCGATTGCTTATTTGCATTCAAGGAGATTAACACGCAATGGATTCCACCCAAAGATGCCCTGTTTGGTCGGAGTGAAAATGGTGGAAAAGACTTATTCCTCGATGTTTTGGCTTTGTGTTAGCATTTCATAGGGACCCAGCACTGCAGTGGCTGTTGGAAAAAAAAAAAGGGCATCACATCTTAAACTGTCTAATATATTGACTTATCTTGTGTGTGATGTGTACTATATATAAAAAATAACAACCCATGCTGTTCCATTTTAAGGGTGATGGTGACAATCAACAGGTGGAATAATAAAGCTGACTTTTCTCTCGAGAAATGCTGCTGTGGCTCCAATACCATTTGCTTTGCTATTAAGTTGATATCTGGAACCCATTTTACAGGGTTCTTGTTTTAAATTGACTCTGCTGGAAGCATTAAAAAGTGAGCCAGTGTTTCCAACCTACTTATGGAGCTAACCTAATCCTAATTAGCCGGCAAGAGCTGATAAAAGCTGCCAGAGACAATTCTCATTCCAGCCAGCAAAATCGACAGTCATCAGGTATAATGAGAAGCCGGCTTTTGTATACTTCAGCAGCCAGTTGTTGCAAAAATTACCGAGAGCACTGCGGCATTGAGATTCGACTTAACCGATCCTGAAAAATTCTAATTTGTTTTCTAACATCAAGGCGCAACAAATTGTCTGACTGCTTGTGGTTTGTTTCCCGGTGCCGTCTTACGCCGGGGCACTTTGCTCCATTTGAGGAAGAAAAGGTTGTGAATTGTCCACAATGACAGTCGCAGTGAGCTAAAAGGTAAACACTGAGAAAGGAGGGACATCAGAGAAAGCATATAAAGAAGAGGTATAGAGCGGGGGGGGGGGGGGGGGGGGGGGGAAGAGAGGAAAGAGAGAGTGGCTCATAAATCAAGGAGAGGTAAGATTGCTGAATCAGGGTTGATTGTGCCTGGGAGAGACAATAAAGCCTGTAATCATCTGTCTCTGCAGCACAGACCTGGCAATTATCTGCCCATACCTGACCGCCACAACCAAAAGGGCAAGCTGTATCTACTTTCACCCTATCACCCTTATGCCTCTCCAGTTTTAAGGGGAAATCGAAGTGCCGATGTGAACTGAAAAAAAAAAAAAAAAAAGAAGCAGGATTTGGGAAAAGTGTGTCGCAGGAATATTCCGTTTTTCCCGTTTCGTCGCATGTGGTGCTTGTGGGAGAATCAAAAGGGAAGAGTGGTGATATCAGTGAGGATCTTTCATCTCTCTCTCTCTCTCTCTCTACCCACACGAATATTAACTCTCTCTCTCTCTCTCTCTCCTTCTTTGTGATGCACACACACACACATATAAGGCAGCTTGTCAATATATTACCTCTGATAAGAGGAGAGTAGTCACTTATTAAGCTGGTATAACACTGCCTACGGAGGCTCCATTTGCTTCCACTGCAGTTCCTTCATCATAACGTCTGCTTTCAAACAGCTGTCTGATATTGGCATTTAGGGAACAAATTTCCCTCCATTTCCCTCCAATACATCTGAGCCTGAAGCATATGGACCATCACTCCCCGACTGAAAGCACTACTTCAACCCCTAAAAGCATTTTTTGCCGGTCCAATAACAGAGCCAAATGAATAGTGTGGCTGTAATTAATCTTTTCTATTGACTGACTAAAACCTCTTGGTAGAACTCAGCTATGTGAATGCTTTTTTTCTTTTTTCTCTGTAGTGCTGTGTTCTTTTTTTCCCCTCTCTAATAGGAGAGTTTGGAGAATTGTGAAGTTGTTTCCAGTGTTGTGGATGATCAATGCTTTTATCAAACACAAGTTAAAAAGCAAAAAAGGCACTCGGGGAGAATAATGCCCTGCAACAGGTGAATTGTGGGCAGAAGCTAATTCATCATTTTGGGGTTGTTTTCTTCTAATTTGCTGTTTATCAACAGACGTATCTGGAATTGGTTAGAAATTATATTACCAAAGCTTCATCCAAAACCATTCGGTATTGCAGGGCTGTGTTAACCAAGAGTGAGCCAAAAAAAATCTAATATTCCATTGATACACAACCAGGATTATATTCTAACATGTTGAAACAGTTAATATTTTACATGAGGGAAGGCAGAGAAATGTGTGAGCAAAATTAACTAGATTGATCTCAAGGCTCCTGCAGACTGTACAATTCTAACAATCGTATCAGTTCACAGCTTCGATAGGATAGGAGATAGGTTTGTGTTGTTGTTGTTTTTTTTTCACTATTACCTACAGATCTTAGCAGCTGTTAACAATAAAGTCTTACAGAAACATTAAACACAGGAAATGAAATCCTTAATTTGTCCAAAATAGCCCAAATTGATCATTAATAAAACTTTAAAACTCATCTTGGTTCATATATTTTCTCGACAGAACAAACAATAATGCCTCCCTCTCAAAGCTTTAATTCATTACATAAAGGTAAATGAGCAGAAGTAGGAAAAAGACTATCCAAGTAATGGATAAATGGAGATTTATGATGATAAATAAGGATCATTAATTGCTTAGATTATAAATGAATACTTAGTTTTTGGCGCAAAACACAAGAAAATAGCTTGAATTGGTGTTGTAATAGGCAAACAATAATGTAAATGACAATGAGTAATGATAATATATAGAACTACAGGACAAAAGGTAATGAGCCATTGTTGCGTTGTGTTGGGCATCGAGAATTCCCCCGTTCCGGTGTTCAGTATTGTCTGCCGTCACCAACTTTCTCATGAATTTAAATGGAAAACATGGGGCAGCGCTAACGAAGGAGGCTTGATGAGGGGTTTACCTCCTGCTTCAGAGCCGAAGGGATGAAGGAGAAGGGGAAAGAGAAAGAGGCGTACACCCTTGAAGACTATTTTCCCATGTCAGTCCTCGTGGTTTAGCCAGCAGACAGTGTCCATATTGCCAGGGGAGCTGCGCTACCTGATAAGCGGAGGTAGGCGCTCTCTGACACATCTGTCTGCTTGATGAGCCAAGTGTCAAAGCCCCCCAAAGTGCTGGATGGAGTGCATCAATAAACGACTTTAATCCCCTCCTGGGGCCAATGTCCTCCGACTAATAAGGGATCGCCTTACACCACTGGCAGTAAGGAGAGGGGTAAAAGTGGCTTGGCATGCGTCTCGGCACACAGGGATGTACTGTACACTGGGAATTGTCCGTACACCGGTAACGGACAGTGTAAATCACACATGCCTGCTGTTGCTTTAATTGCTCAACCAAATTGGCGTTTTAGTCCCTCCTTCCTCTTAAGTCCCTTTCCTCTAATCATCACTCTCTCCTTCACTGAAACATTTCATCCTTGTTGTTGTTTTTTTTTTTCTTTCTTTTCTGGTATTTCAGGCTGTCTGTCCCTCCTCCGCTATGTATCAAACTCTGCCCCAGACAGTCTCACTTGCCAGACAGAAGTGGAAAAGCAGTGGGATGGGGGGGGGGGGGGGGGGGGGGGGGGGGGGGGGGGAGCTGTATCGGTTGTGCTGAAGGACGTGTGGGTTGCTAGCATCCGCAGGGAAGATCCAATGAGTGTCCTCGTCAGAGTGACCCTAATTAACCACGTATTATCTGCAGGCTGCGTGGAGGATTAAGGCCCTCAGCTCTGGGCCCTACAGGCCCACAGACCCATGGACAGAAAACCCTGCGCAAAAGCTCACTTCATATTCCGCCTTAAAGCAAGAGACCGAGGGAGGCGGGAGCGTGAGAGTGGACCATAAAAAATAAAGAAAGTGCAAAGCATGCTGCAGGGAAAGACTGGTGGCTTGAAGCATATCTACAGTTCAGGACCTTTCTATAATGAGCGAATAAACAAAGCAAATACAAAGTGCAATGTACAGTGCAACAGTAAAATGTATTGCTCATATCTGGCACCCTCACAAGGACATAATTCGGCTTTGTCTGTCACTTCCTGGAAATAACCCTCCCTCCTGCCCAGGTGCAGTGTGAGCAAACTGAAGTCTGTAGGAGGAGGGGATCAGTATTCTATTGAGAGATAATGAGCTCATTTTCTCGTTTGACATTAGAAATCCCAGAAAATGAACACTTCGCCATGTTGACAGGTTGTCATATACGCAGCGTCAACAAGGCAATGCAATCTGGGAACTACACAAAACCCCTCATTGATGCAGCACAATAAGCAGCCCCCACAGGCAGCCACAGCCTCCCGATTTCTGTGGAAAACATTTTAGTAGCAGCTGTGACATACCTCATTTCGGATGAAAGACGAGCCAATATCAACAACACGATTAAACAGAAGATTAAGTGACACCAACCAGCCAACTGTTAGAAAAATCCAAAGGTTATAGCTTGTAGAGCGCGCCATTTCTTTAAGTGTAATGCGTTATTACAAGTGTTACGAGCGGCCCGTGAACATATTTCACATTTGCATAACATCACACGACTGTATGAAATAGTGCAGTGTTAACAGTTCAAGCATTTACAAGGCTTTCATGAAGTATTACGGGATAAATCTATCCTTCGCTAACCCCGCTGTGTATCCCCAATCCTGAGTCACTGTAATGTGGCCCCGTGCTGTAATTCAGGCTCACGCTGTCACTTACCTCGGTCCGTGTCGTAGAGGTAGACAAACTTCTGCCATTTGTAGTGCGAGAGCAGGCTGAGGACAGCACCCCGGAGGGCGGGCCGCATCTGGATGACAAACTGCACCTCATTATCGGTGGGGTAACTGGGTGTGACAAAGGAGGTGTGGAGCGCGCCGCAGAACGAGGTCAAGGTGTTCATGGACTTCTTGTCGTAGAATCCGAAGATGGCGTACACCCCGCGGGAAAACTGAGAGCAAACTGCGGAGAGAGGAAGAGGGCGAGAGAGGGCGGCAGTGTTAAAACACCCGTCAGCAAAATGCGCGCGTGCAACTTCGCAGACGTGAACCCTCAATGCGATAGAGCTTTCGAGTTATTTGACCCACCACTAATGGCCAATTAAAAGTTCATGACACTCTAAATATCCCATGCACTTTGAAATTATTGAAAAATAAATATAGATATATATTTAACAGCAGCTTGAAGTGATGTTCTGTTTATAATATTCGGATACAGCGTCACAATGTTTTATGTTTCAAATAAAGCTGTTTTCTTTTATGGAGCGCTCATTCATCATTCCTCGAAAAATTCAAATTCCAGCGATGCCGTCAGGGTTACATCATCTCGGATTGGAGGAAAGAATTATCAGACGCCAAAGTGAAGTGGGGGTTGGGACTTGAAAGAAGTGAGCTTTTACTGGTGTGATATAACAGTATAATGAAATACTGCAAAGCCACTGTGGCCACAGATTATTACCATTGTGTGAAATCTCCAAAAACACTTTCCTTAATTTGGGATCGATCTACTCAGTAACGAGAATAATTGGCAGTCACACTAAAATGATACCCATTTTTTGTGATTTATACACCGTGTTAACACCTTGATATTAATGCAAAATTCTGTAATCTTTAAGGTTTTTTTAGTGCAATACTCACCTATAGTGTCACTATGACTAAAATAAATGTAGTCTTGTCCTGTTTATCTGCTGCTTCTACTGCTTCTTACTCATTATTATAGTACTGTTAATCCTTAATCCAGCAGAGTTTGGATAAGGTAGGGTGGGTTAGGACAAAGAAGTTTTGTATTCGTTTCATAGATTACTGGTTTATGGATGCACTGTTGTGGATTTTGCTCTTTTATCAGGTAGAAATAAATGAAATAAAAACAATAGCCTAAAGCTGTTGGGAGGTTAATGTTGTTTCATCCGCATCTGGCAAACACAAATGTGCTTCAATGCACCATGCGCAAAGAAGACGGCATTGGCAAATGGAAGCAGTGCATGCGTGTGTGTGTGTGTGTGTGTGTGTGTGTGTGTGTGTGTGTGTGTGTGTGTGTGCGTGTGGATATGTGTGCTGGTATGAAGTGTCAGGAAAGAAGCGTCTCTCCATTCAGCGAGGATCTCCAGCTCCCACTAGGAGCTCCCACCAGTTATCGCTCTGCTCCCTCATCCACAGTGAACGACTCACTGCAGCACTCACAGCTGCTGTGAGCGCCGCCGCAGCCGCAGCCGCCGCCGCCGCCGCCGTTGCCGCTGCTGCCTGTCGCTGCCTCTGTTGCCTCCCACGGAAGAGCAGAAAAAGACAACTCTCTCTGCCTCGAGTGAAAAGTGAATGCTGAATCACTTTCAATGACCTTATACCCACGTCGATGCGAGCTGATGCCACGGTGTCAGTTACACCTACACCGCTTTTATCCACGCTCGGATGACAAATGAGATCCGATAAGAGCAGAACCTTTACAATAAGAAGAAGAAGAAGAAAAAAAAAAAAAAAAAAAGGCCAAAATGGAGTTTTAATAAAGCAACCTTGGAGGTCTGCTTCTAAGGTAAATAATATGTCTTTAACTAGCTATTCAGTAAAAATTTTAACTGATACGAGTAAAGGTTGGGGAATAAAACAGTAAATTGTTAGTGTATACAATCATTCAAATGTTTTTCACAAGCACTGCAGGAAATGAATATCTCAGCACTATGAGCAATTTACTTTCTTTATTTTTTTCAGCATGTGTGTCTTACATTTACTTGAGAGACGAAAAAAAATAAAAAATTTAAAACGGTTTTCATTTGTTTGTGTATTCATCACGCACTCTAGTGGGACAGCGTAAACTGTTAGGCAGAGGTGACTTCCATTAAGTCAGAAGCCATTAATGCATAAACTAATATTCAGAGCTACAGGTGTGTTTTGCTTTCCCACCCTATCATGAATAAATGTTCACTTATTCTGATTGACTCTCAAGTGTTCCCGCTGGGTAATCAAGCATTCGTAACATCCGTAAACACTTTGAATATTCCAGTACAGTGGTTAGATGACAGGGGGGGAAGGGTCTATCCAGGCGTATGCCATGACGAGACGGAGTGCTTGATTCTGATTGGCTGTCGGATAACCATTCAAAGTCGTTTAGAGGAATGTATCAGCCGGAGCGTTGCCGCCTGTTTAAATGTTGATCTAAAGAAGGGATGTTAGTATTCTTCCCGACTGAAAACAATCCATCAGCAGGCTGACGGTTTGCATTCGGTGCCTTCAACATTCTCGTGCTAAAGATGCAATCGCACACGTATAAACAACCGTGCTTCTTGTTTCTCCCTTTCTGCCCGTGAGGATGCGCGTGTCTTTGTGAAGTGCGACACTACAACCTGCTGAAGCTTTTCTGATGCTCAGTTGTCAACATGACAGCACTTATGTGTCCATCTCTTAAGCACAATTGCTGTGTGAACGAGAGATGGAGTCACTGGTGGGGTTTGACTCATCCTTTTTAATTCTATTCCCTCCCTATCTGTCCTGGCACAGACACCTCTTCCAAGGTATAAGCGTCCGTTCTTCGCCACAGCTCGACGCGTGCTCACATACACACGAGGGCCGGCCCGTGCACGGGTGGAAACGCGAGCACATGCGTGCACACACACACAGCGTCTTGATAAGTGAATCAACAGATGGACAGCGGTATTGTGGGCAAGTGCTGCAGCGTGAGTGGTGCAATCTCCTACACTGAATGGGAGCCAGAAGGAGTTGCAGCTCTTGTCGAGGCCCAGTTTCCTCTGCACTCCCTCTTAATTTGGGCCAGCACTGACACAGAACCTATCCTGGGAGAGCAGATCTGGCACTCTCCTTCTCTCCGCTCAGCTGTCCTCTGCTTATTAGGTTGAGCTTTGAGCAAGCCCGAGTGTCAATAAACAGATATGTCCAGACCGTCTCGTCTTGCTGCACTCACGCCCCTCATCATCTCTCTGCGCCCCCACGCCAGCGTTGCAGCCTTTTGAGCGCTACCACCTCATTGTAGTTGAGAGCTTTATGTGTTACAGCGATGCCTCGAGGAGTGATCTGAGCTCCTTCTATATTCTCTCATGGTGGTGATGTTAATGAGTGTTCCACACAGACAGTGATAGGTCCTGTTTTGTGGGCACACACCATCAGCTCTCACTGGTTCAGAGCTTCCAGCCAGTCCCGCAGCTCTGCACCGTAGCGGAGCTATTTGTCTGCAGCCAACGTTCTCTTCGATCTCCACCAGCACTTTCATGTTCTTCAGCCCTCGCAAGCGTCATTAGATTCGAAAACGCCGCGTTTCACCGAGATGTGTGTGTATGTATGTTTGTGTGTGTGTGTGTGCGCCATGTAGGCCTGACCACAGTTTGTCTAACAGTTCATACAATTAATTGAAGCAGTAGTATTGATTCTCATTGGAGGGCCGTAAGCCGAGCTGTGGAAAGACCTTTTGTTTTCTCACCCGTAAATCACTGCGGGCTCATTTCATGGCTCGAGGCCAACCAGGAGAACCACATCTTAATGCTCGTTGGGTTCAGAGGCTGTTTATGCTCTGTGGCCCGCCGATGAGCGTTAAATCTGAGCTGCAAAAAACCTTAAAACCTGAAGTAACTGGTCGGGAGTCATGATTGAGTGAAGAAATATGCAATCTCCTTTGTAAAAGTGAAAACAGGTACAACCATTATTTTTCAAAACTGCTGAGAGAAAATTGAACGAACCAATTTTCCGTGTCAAGAGGGGGAAAACAAAGAAGTGTTGGCTCTTATCGTGAACAGCAGGGTTCGCCTGTGAGGAGAGCAGAAGAGGTTTTTTTTTTTTTTTAATGACATATTTTTGTATAACTTTTTAATTAATGTGCATTTTTGTTTTAAGCTGACCCAATTTGCTACTTCACTAATTTGCTGTGCATGGACTTTTTTCAACCTTTCATTTTAAAGAAACTTTACTTTATATATTTGAGGGCGAATAACAGGACGGCTGAATGATTATTAGTACATAAACTCCAGGAAAAAAAAAAAAAGAAACTTTAACCAACTTAGAATGAAAAAACTTCTTTGCAGTGAATAGCAGAGTCAGCCAGATGAATGTCATTAAAAAAAAAACAACAACAATTAAACAAATAATAGCAATCTGCGCCGGAAGAATTGATTGCACACTTATTGCTGCTGCTCAAACTGTTACAGCCTGAAGATTATGTTATATTATATTATAGTGTATATATAGCGAGCTTGTCTTCAAAGCACTGGATTTTGTGACAGATCATCTCCCTTATTGCGCTTTTTATCCAAAGTCAGATTTTCTTTTTTTCTTTCTTGCTGTCTCCCCAGTGAGTTTAACTAACTCCACCAACACTTCCAGCTTCTTGTTACCAAATTAAAATGTTGTGCTTGCTCACACTCAGCCCTCCGTCCTCCAGCAGCAGCAGCCCCTCATTTAAACACGTGTCGTCAATCACGCTATTATTCATAGCTGATCACCCACAAAATGCATGCAAACAAGCGAAATCTATTAGCATGAGCGTACTCTTTTGCAATTGTTATTCAGGATTTTAATTAATCGTGGAATCCTATTTAAGTGTGCGCACATATGTGGAGGGTTCGTTTGAGTTGCTCAAAATCAACCTGCGTTTCTTTAACCAGAACAATAAGGTCAAGCGCGAGGAAAAGTGATTAAAAAAAACAAAGATGGAGAAAGGAATGGATAAATCCATTTATTTGTTTTTGTTTTTCCAAAATGAAACTAAACTGAAGTATAGTAAAGAACCAAAAACATTAAAAGTATTTCATGACTTCATTTCTTCCAGAGACGTGTCCCCATGCGGCGCTAAACCTCTCCTCCTTTAACACCCCTCGGTCTCTCTCCTCTGCACTATCGTCACTATCCTCTTTGACCTCTTCTTTTGTTGCTTGGTTTTTTTTTTTTTACTTCGGCCATCTGGTCGTCCCCCAAAGCACACTACCTCTTCAAGCATGGCGGTATCTCTCTCCACCTGAGTGCATCTCTTTCCCCCTCAGATTGTTTCCCCCCATAATATCTCTGCGCTCCATCAGTGGACCAAAGATTGCTGCTCCACTTTGGACAAATCCCAAAAAATATATAGAAATGACACGGTCCTGGCACGGGGCTGCTGTGGAGAGAAGCACCAGCCTCTTGTCTCGTTGTAATTGAATACAAGAGAAACAAATGGGCCGCTCGATGAGGAAATGAGGTGGTTGAACCTGTCTCAAACTCTGGAGCGATAACGCATCAGCTGAAATGATTTGGTGATTGTGTGTCACCATGAATTTCATTAATGCTAATTTACCCACAAGTCTTCAGAGAACTATCTGTGCACTGACAGTCATTACAAGGGCCTGCATGAAGACACTCCGTATCATCGTTCTCCTTTTCTTTTCCTCCTCCTTGTATCTCACTTGTCCCCCTTTTTTTTTTTCTTCCTCTGCAGCTAACCGTGCCTCCTCCCTTCTTCGCCCTCCTCCTCTTCCTCCCCTCTCCTGCTGCAGGGAACCATGCATCCCATCTCCAGTTCACTGGTCAAACACACACACAGTGTGCCGCCCTCATTCCCTTCCATAATCAGGACACTCAGCAGTGCTACGGGGATGTTACATTTTCTGATGCATCGCTTGAGATGGCTGGCCTGGAATGCTACTACCTGCAGGCACACTGAGCTAATTCATAAAAAAAAAAAGAAAAACCTTTTCATGCACTTGGAGTATTTGGACTTCCATGCTCTTTTGTGGCCCATGAGCCAAAGCCTTGCACAGCCTTGGGAAGAAGGCCAGCAACACTAAATGTCAATGGTGATTGTATCGCTTTAGCTGCTTTCCTGGCCTCTTTCACAAAACCCACATTCTCACTTTCTTTCCTTGGCTCCGTTGTTTCTCCTCTCGGCCACTCGCCCTCCATTTCCTGTGCCTGTGTCTCAGGTCTTCTCCCTCTAGTCCTCGTGGCTGCTCCCCCCCCACCCCACCATCCCCCACCTACACCAGGACCAACCAGTCCTGTGCTAAAGAAGCGACGCTGTCGTGGGGAGAAAGCTTGTAGGGGCCCTGGGGGATTGCATCAGCTCTTGTCATATTGAGATGTGAAGTGCTTGAGACTGTTAAGCCCAGATTCAAGAACCGCTCAAGAGTGATGGTGCCGTGAAACGGTGAAAAGAAGCTGTTTCCAGTCCTGCTGAATCAACTCCCACCACTTCTTTACAGTAGAAACGTTATGCTGGTTTGAAAAACACCAGTGAAAACCGAAAAAAACCTAAATAAAGATTCAGCACTTACAACAAATGTAGATTTTTGAGTCGACTGAGACTGCAAAGGGGTCATTTCATATATCAAATGATGTAATCATGAGAAACTGCAGTGCAGGTGCAGAAATGGCCACCAAGTACAAATATGCATATGATAAGAACAAAAAGTCTGCAAGGCAGCACAAAATGTTCTGAGAATAAGAAAAGATAGGAAATAAATCCAGGAAAACATAGACTGAGTTTGACCTCTCCAGGTGCCTTTCCAGCAAAAAACAAAACAACATTCATTCTGAAACATACGTGTTTCATTTTGTGAAAGTTCCATCATGTTTCATTGTAGTCTAGCCTTGTCATGTGTTCTGTGTTTAACCCTTAAAGCTCTGGGAAAACTCTATGTTTAACAGAGTAAACGTAATTGTGCTTTCAGGTGTGTGTGTGTGTGTGTGTGTGTGTGTGTGTGTGTGTGTGTGTGTGTGTGTGTGTGTGTGTGTGTGTGTGTGTGTGTGTGTGTGTGTGTGTGTGTGTGTGTGTGTGTGTGTGTGTGTGTGTGTGTGTGTGTGTGTTCTCATACATGTACATGTGTGTTTGAGCAGTACAGTCCATGATGGATGAAGGGGAGTATGTCGCCTGCACCTGGGATGTTCTGCCACTAAGGCTGCTTAGCCTCGAGCTCAGCTGCACACAGAGAGCGTAGGTCATCCCGAGGACAGGTTTCTAACTTCCTACAGTCACTTTTTCCCCTGCCATCTCACCCAACTAAAATTCTAACATTTAGCTGGGGGTTTTTTGGTATTTTTTTTTTTACTCCATCTTGAAATGAATGTGTGTTATTTTAGCCAAATAAAACAGCAATGAAATATACATGATTAGCTTTAATAACGGAAACTGAATGTGAGGTTTATTGTGTCTATAAAGCGCATGCAACTGCAAATTGTGAACGCCCAACATTTCCTTCTTTGCTAAATATGGTAATAAAAGTCACAACGCACAATAACGTTAATGAGTCAAATCAGCGTGTCTCTATCAAAGTGGGTCTGAATGGTAGCACGTAATGAATGTACAATTAGGATGAGCAGTTCTTTTTCAGCGTCACTATAAATAAAAATGATGCCATACTTAGTTTTTCTCATTCTACACCACATATGTGAAAACTTGATCCATTTTCTAAAATGACAAATAACAGGATATGGTGGCAGGTCGCTGCCAAAATGTGTTTGCGCAAATAAGATGAAGTAAGTAGGTGGAGCCAGTCATCATTGTATCCTGACATGTGACAATGTGATTGGTTAAAGTCTTCATCTCTTATGTTGCCTGTGTGAAGCGCTACCACTCGTCTGGAAAGAGCCGTGGAGACATTTTCTCCGTATATGTTTGAGAGAAAACCCAGTTTGGAATGGCAGTTGTATGAATGAATGAACTTTTCAGAATCTCCCTGGAATTATTTGATCAAAATAAAATTACAAAAAAAAGCATATTCTTATATATGAACATACATGTTTTTAAAAAAGAATGCTAATAAGTAAAAATGTATAAAAATCCAACCTCTTCTACATCAGTTTTTGAAATCCAATATGCTTTCCGTCTTTGTTGTACAAAAAGAAATAATCACACCATACCCATGGATTTGATTAATTTTGGCTTGAAAAGAATGTGTTCGTATGATCCAGATATCCAACCTCATGAATGATTCTTATTGCTCTTTTCTGTTGAATGATTAGTGGATGCAATGCTCTTTTGGAATGTCCCAAACCTCTACATGGTGATTTAAATATGGTAATATGAGTACAGTAAGGAATATGTAATGATTCGGGATCTAGAAGACGTTCTACTTTCTTAGTATCAATATGCTTCTTGTGACGCCAGGAAATTACATTTTGTGGACAAAGATTCCTCCATCTGGTTGAACCAACAGTGTCTACTATATTTTTGGTCAAGTTATGGAACAAGATTCTTTTTTTTTTTGAACTCGGAAACATTGGAAATTTATGGAACTGGTTTTACGTTTAGGTCATTTTCGTAACTGTGATTTCCTCGAACTCGGAAAAACAATGAAAAACAAATAAAACCAATTATAGTGCTGCACTCTGTTTTTGCAACGCTCCTCTTGTTTTGTGGTGTTATAAATCCAGCGCACCCTTCCTTTACAGCGGTGTGCTTTCTCCCTTTAAAGCCCAAACTCATCCTCCTTTATTTGATTTCAATTGAATTGTATTTAAGGCTCAAGGAAATCCATAGCTAGAAAGATGAGCCTAAAAAAAAAAACCCTGTTAAATGCAGTGCAAGTTAAAGAGTAATGTTGTTTGCAAGTTCAATATTGGCTAAAATCTATCTTTTCTTATGGGATTCGGTCTGAAAGGTTCCAGTTTATGAGAGAATAGCAAGTAGCCCGGTGAATGTAGACATTGTGATCACCAAATGAGTTTTCTGCTAAGAAAATAACGTGACAGTGTTTCTACAGTCAATGTTTAGGATGCTTTAAAAGTGGTACAGCATTTCAGAGACAGCAGCCAATCAAAAGATACCGATCATATGTTAGGATGCAACTGGCACCGTCATATTAAAACCTTCAGCGAGCAGGGGAGCAGTGACCGCAGTGTGTGCTCCTATTGCTCCTTCTACGTTCTGCAGATTTCCTCTTCGTGGGCCCTGACGTTGCTCACGTGAGCAGAGCCAATCCTGTGAAAGCTCTCGCAGAAATAATAAACCGGCACAGCTGTTTGAGTTGCACTTGCAAACCCATTCAGATGTTGAACTCATCCACCCTTGCAATCGAGTGTTAGGCCATTATTGTCGGGAGGTGTTTGCCTGAACGCAGCAAAGAAATTAGGTTAGAATTAAATACGAATGTAAAATTTCACTACTAAATTCAACTTAGATCTCACGCAGCTCTTTGGTGAACTTTAGAGGATAACTGTAAGTAATGCTAAACTTTGTGAAATGATGATAATAAAATCTCATTTCCAATTTGGAAATTTGGCAGCCACCTAAACTTCAGCCAGTAGCAGTCTAGGGGCCAAGCATATTGTCAGGAAAGTACCATGGAGCACGCAAATGTCGATATTGGAACTAGTGCTCTCGCCTCAAAGCAAGAAGGTCGTGGGTTTGAATCCAGGCATTGTGATGGACTGGCCTGTCCATGTTGTGCCTTGCCCTCGACTGTAGTTGGCTTGGATTTGCTCCTGAACAGGAGGGAGTGGGATTGAAGATGGATGGATGGGAATAATGACCAGGTCATCCTTAGGCCCACTTGACATCAACAGCTGTTATTGTACAGTCAAAATGTTACACCTGCACACTCTACTGTCGTCCGTAATGAGAGCTCTGCCACGAATCACCTGTTTTAAAAGGTAATACCATTCAGTTCTGCTCGTTAGGGTTCCAATTAAACTCTTTCAGAGGTGTTGCATGGTGTTGCATATCAAAAGATGTGTCAAAGAAACACATATAGAAAACTGAACATTAGGATTTTAGTAAATGAGCTGTTAAATTGTGAAGGCGGATCAAATCAAATGACCAGTGAGGTCACGTTGATAACAGCCTTTTACACTAATAAAGGAGATGGTTGTGGGTGTTTGGAACTGAACACTCATTGAGTTGAGCGGACACTTTCTGTCATGGAGCCACCACTGGCACATAATAGTTTTTCTTTGGATCCATGTTTAGGTGATGGCAATTTGCACATTTATCTTAGTTTGAAGGTTGTTGCATTTTAAATAGAATATTTGTTTTTGGTTGTTTTTTGTTTTTTTTGTAGCATGTACAGAAAAGGCAGTCAGTTTTAGTTTTGGATGAAAAGATGAAGTTATTGAAATTTGCTGGAATGTTTTGAATGTTTTGTGACGCTTTTAACAGTTGGGTTTTCCTCAGCTGCAGTGGAAGGGAGATGGACATCACCTGTGAGCTGTAGCGCTCCGACTGATCGGACATGCCAATCAGGTACATAAAAGGACAATGAGAAACTGTTTGGGAAGATTTCCTTCTATCTTTGCAGAGGGCTGTGAGAAAACGCTGGCAGTTGATTTGTAACATTAGAGCTGCTGTTGAGCAAAACAAATGTTTTTTTGTTTTTTTTTTGATTCACTTTACTACTTAAGAATCTAGGATCCAGTTTATTCATTTTGTTTTTTTGCACGTTTTCTCTGTGTGTGAATGGGTGTTCTCTGGGTACTTTGGTTTCCTCTCACTCCTGTTCTGGTTTGCCATGTTGAGGACATTGAGGACCATACCATTATTTACTTTACAATATAATCCTATGATCCAATATCTCAGTTAAACATGTTTTCATGCAATTTAGATCTATGAATGATTGTTACTGGCAACACTGAGAATATCCATCTATCAGGGTCGCTGGGCGCTGGAGCCGATCCCAGAATACTGTGGGCCAGGGCAGGATACACCATGGACAGGTTGCCAGTCTGTCACAGGGCAAACACACAGTCGGACAGACAACCACACACACTCACAGTCACACCGAGGGGTTTATTGACCTCACATGCATGTTTTTGGACTGTTGGAGGAAACCGGAGTACCCGGAGGAAACCCACGAAAGAGCCACTGCTCCACTGTGCGGCCCACACTGACAATATAGTATTATATTTTAGTATTCCTGAAACAGTGAAAGGACAACTCTGAATTAACATATAAATAAGTGAAACTTTGGGCAAACTATCTCAAATAAATTAAATTATTGAACTTAAATGGGATTAATACCTTGATAATATGTATTTAGTGCAGCACTTCTCACTTCTTAGGTATTATTAAAGACTAAAACGGCTTTTTGTTAATCAAATCCACAGAATTTATTTGTCAAAAGACATTTTTTCTTTTATTACCACACACACAGCTAACATCACAGGATTAAGTCAATTTCAAGGTCCGTATTAAAAACATTTTGTCGTCTTCAGTAAAACATCAAAGTTTCCACTGCTGCAAATCACCGTCAAAAGGACTGTGCAGTAAAAGCATTACTCACCCCAGCACCTGAGTTACTGAGGTCAGAAGTGGCACACATCACCAGAGTTCATTTACTATTCTCTTTCCTCTCTTGTTTTTCTCTTGCAGCCCTTCTTCCATCAGCTCCTTTTCCTTTCCACCTGCCATTTTGATGATATAGTCCTGTACTTGTGAGATCGGCCGGTGAGCAATCCTCAAGGGAGTCAATGACTCTCAACTCCATCTCCTTCTGACAGATATTTTCACCTTCAAGGTCTTAGCATCATGCTTTTGTCTGAACAGAGAACAACACACTGGACTGAACTCACTACACAGGTCAACGGGAACGACACTGGGGCGGATGTCTTTATTATCATGGAAACCCCATCAGTTCCTCATTATGCAGAGTGACAGGAGCAAAGGGGTTTGACCAAGAATATTGTTTCGATGTTCAATACATCGTCCATCTTAGAAGTTCTGATAACACTGTTGTGGCACAACTGTGAGATTTGTTGGATGGAAAGTCAGCTTGATAAGATTCCACTGATATGTGCAGGAATCTCACTTTGCATGCCGACGTCCGCTGCGTGCCATCTTTCTGACACATGCAATTAAGGACTATCTATTTGATCAGATAACATCCCCAAACCCTCGGCCTCATGCTTCACCTTGACAGCCATGCAGAGAGATCCCAGTGCATTACGTAGAACAAATAACAATCCCATCTCCGCCAGGCACACACAACTCTCCATTTGCTGCAATGCAGAGGCAAGAGGAGTGCTACAGGACTTGTCTTATCCTATCAAAGATGATCACTCCGCTCACCTTCAGGAGGATGTCACGACAGCACACAGGGAGGACAGCGGCTAAACGCTGACCCGTTGAGTATGGCTGTGTGCATTTTTAAGAGGGATTCACCGGAGCATGAAACATGTAAGGCTTATGATATTCTGTAATTGGATTTCCCGGAAGCTGGTGACAAAGTCCCTCACACACTACTAATCCTACCAATCAGCACTGTGGGCCTAAAGCATGCTCCTCTTTGCAGGATGATTGTGAAAGAGGAGAAGAGAATGGTGCATAACGTGAGGAAGGCCATGGGAATTGTGGTCGATGAGGGGTGTGGACTGCGTGTGTGTGTGTGTGTGTGTGCGTGTGTGTGTGTGTGTGTGGCAACTGCATGAGGACAGACCACCACTTAAAGGTGTGCCCGTGTCACCTATCGCAGTGTAATCACCGTCTGGTGGGAATGAGATGAAATAGAGGAGGCGGGGTGACAAAGACAGCGATGAAATAGAGCTCCGACGACTCAGTTCAACACTGCAGAAAACATTTAAATTGTTGGTTGCGTGGGGGGACTTTGGTGTTTGCCTTCAACCTGAAATGGAGAAGATTGTCTCCGTGGAATCACAGAACATGAACAAATCCTGTCACGATGTCAATAAATTTAAATTGATAGTTTGAGAAAATGCTTTTAAATTATTTAAGGTGATTCCAGGAGAGCCGGGCTTCACTGACTTAAAAATGTGTGGTGATATAAGGAGCCACGCCCAGCTGCCTTGTTTTGAATCCAATTCTGCGCAGCAGGGAAAATTCCTGGCAGCTGAAAACCTCTCCTGTTCTTCTTCTTATTCGGATGACTGAAAACAAAGCAGAGTAAACTCTATGGATGTCAGACAGGCAAATATATTTTTCCATCAATGTCAGAATGCTTGGGTATTTTTCCTGCGCTCCTGTATGCCATCACTTCTATCTCTTCTTACTAAGCCAGTTTCCCTTTGTCCTTTTTCTCTCTTTTTCTCATCAGCGACACAAAAATGCAAGGAGTCTTGAAATCTCCATATTCCAGTTAGAGAGCACATCATCTGAGTTTAATGTTTCCTGACTGGTTGCTTCTGTCCTTTAGGGGGATTTCAGATTCCCGTGTCTCATGTACGGCTTAAATGCACAAAGCTGAGAGTGTACTGCACAGGGACACCTAGAGGGGATAACTATCTGGCAATCTTATGAAGTCCTCTTCCTGCGCATGTAACCTAAGCCTTTGCCCCTGGTGTCACTAATCAAATTACATATCACCATTCATATCCTATGGCATGAAAACCAATCCATTGAAGGATTGCCATTGTGAGGCTTGATTACGGGGCCAAATTTTAAAGCAGCAGATTTCCAGTACTAGTCTCTCCCGGCACTTTGTCGTTCTCTGGAGAATAATAGAACAAGTCGATGAGGACAGGAGCTGGGACCAGTTGTTTAACCTTGAAGACATCACTTAAAGACTTCCCTCTCCTTTTTTAGCCTAGATGCAGGCATGGTTAAGTATGTTGAGTCCAGTGCCACTTTTCATCTTATTAGTGCCCTTGCTGAGACGGTGCGCCATCCCTGAATGATAATGCTGGAAGCGGTACCAGAAAGACTGAGCTGGAAAACAGGTGCCTGTGTAAGTGAGTGAGCTGTAATCACTTTATATTCTAAAGCTTCAGTATGCAGACCCTTAGAATGTGCCTTACTCCCCATACTTTTCTGAAACAAATCTACCCACAAAAACCAATACAGATTTTTAGCAAAAGGACTTCTACTTCAGAGCCACTTCATGGAGTGACGTGAACAAAAGCGTGCAATCAGTTTTCCCCCTTTAGGGAAAAATACAAACTCTATTTTATTCTGAGAGGACTTTTAATAGCTATTTGCGAGTCACGAATGCCGAAGAAAAGAATTGGTGTCAGTTTGATTTCTAGTTTTATATGATCTGCATGTTCCAATGAAGGAAAGTCACAATAAGCTGAAAGCTTTGAGATTTTAGGTTTTGACAGGACAAAGATGGACCGTGATGGAATTTGGGTCAGTTCACGCAATTTCAAAATTCATTTCAGAAAAAAACAAAACATTAATGCTGTATGATGGCTTTTTGCCTGTGAGAATTGATCACAGAGGGCTGATAGAAGAAAACAAATCATTCAACATGTGCTCACGCATTAGGATTCGTCTTTACTCCTGCATGTTTCAGCCCTTTACAAGGTGACCTACCGGGCTTTACTCAGAGACAAACCTCTGAAAGTGGGAGTCAAATGGTTGCTGACTTTTCAAAAACTTTGTCCACTCTGGAGCAATTTCCGAAACTTAAGCTTCTTTATGCATAAAGGACCCAAAGTCTATCCCTTTACAGCTTAGGGATGGTACTTGTACAGCGGCGGCAGCAGCAGTAGCAACACTACAATAGGTAGGAGGAAAATGCATTGCACAGACTGCTGAAAAATAAGCATCGGAAGATAAAGCATATATGACAATCTGTGCCCTTCACACATTTAAAAAGACACGATATTCTATCTCACTGTGAATTTAGACGAGATAGAGCAAACTGTTTTTAAACCATAACTATTCAAACACGTTGTACGTTCCTTTGTGGTAGGTTAATCTCAAAGAGCTCCTTTTGGCCACCTTCCACATCTCGGTCATTGCAGCTCTACCGTATAAAGAGGTGTAGAAAAATGAGTGCATAATGCACATGTTCAACTTTTGCACACCTGACAGGCATGTGAAGGAACGGAAGTGGAGCTGATGTGCTATCTTCTTACAATCCGGCGCCCTTGCACGTCCTCAAACACAGTGAGCGGTCACTCCATCGCTACATGTTTAGCACTGTGCCTCTCTCTCCTCCGCCGTTCCTTCCTTTTACAGGCGTAGCTAAGCCACTGAACTCCACCATGTCTTTTTTCATCATATTCTAGCACTGTCAGAGCTGCAAAGGGCACGGGCATCTGAGAGAAGCTTTCCATTGAGGTCCTTGGAATGGATTCACTCCAAACGGCCTTTTCATTCTGCAGCTGCGATGGATTAGCTCTGTCATGGGTCCAGATGAGGTTTGCCTTCCTGATCTGCGCGCCACGCTGCAGAAAATAAAGCCATACCACCGTGATAAAGAAGAGTGGAGAAAATAAAATAAAGGACAGGAGTGGCACTGACAGCTACCCAATGGCTGATGATAGGATGATAAAACACTTCAATATTTCATCACACAGTCATGCATGGACACACAAACATGGACAGTGGCCTGGGAGCAACCGCCCACAGGTTTTTACGTAGCCATGTGTGAAATGGCAAGGGCCACACAACAGCTCTTTCCGAATTAACCATTGGAGGGAGAAACAGAGGAGGGTCATGGTTGAAAGAGCACATCATGTTCACTTAATTCTCACTCATGGGGATAGTGAGCACTCAGGACGGGAGAACAGCGGTAAGAAACATGTAAAGCAAGATCACACCACTGCGTGTCGATTAAGCATTTTCCTCATGTGCAAACATCTTCTTAATACGAGGACTGATGGACGGAAATGGCAACAGCCTTCGCGATGACCAATGCAAGGATGGAGCTTTAGACATGCATATTTACAGCGTATTACTCAGGCTCATTTGATTATCACTCTTTGCAGCACTCATGCAGATGTGATTGAGCTCATGCACTCTGTGTGAATCAGTGGACAATGTGGAGTGTATTGGTGCTTGTTATGGTGACAACACAGCTAAAGTGATTTGAGAGGCCTGGGATTTGTTCTTTAGCCTTGCCCGAAGATATTTGTGTTTCACTGTCATTAGCTGTTGAAGCCAACACATCAACAGACCTCTCTCTGACACTGCCACAGTCTCATTCTTCACTGTAATAACAGCTGCACCAAACGTATAGAAATCCACCTTATCTGTTGAGGTGTGGGTCTGCATTATCTCTTTCATTATATCAGATATATTTAATATTAACCACAGAGGCTACTCATGGCAAGGCATGTCTCATTTGCCTCTTGTAACACTGCAAGAAATATGCTAATTTTGTTTGTTTTTTTTGTTCCTCCTCCTCTCCTTCAGCCTGAATGCTAGAGTGCCCATCCACTAGTTTCACAAGGTTATGATGCTTCAGTGGCCCGGCGACTGTGAACTGTCACAAGCAATCAGTTATGATGGAGCCCTTGTTTCTGCACAGACATGCTGCTTTGGCAGGGCTCTGCTAGCGACTGCCTCTTTTGAAACCGGCCAGAAACGTGCAGATCAATCTGCTCAGTCGGCAGACGGAGCACTGGAAGCTGGAAGCCCTGTCGCACTGTGATCCAATATTTACTAGTTGGGGGAGTACATCGTGACACTCCCTGTTGGTGTTTTGTATTCATCGCAGCTCAGCTCTGATGTCCTCGTTCATTTTTGACTGTCTTTATATACAATATAGACTTCGACACAGACATAGGCAGGGAAACCGAAAGAAAAAAGACGTATTCCGAGTGGTCTGCTAAATTCAAACAACACAAAGGTGCCCGATAATGCCTTTTGCTGGCTTCTCTATAAATGAGATAAGTATTTTTTTTATTTTTTTATCATTTCTCACATGGATGTCTGACCTTGGTTAGGACAATGCAGTCAGCAGCTCACACTGAGGAAGACTACAGAGTTCCCTCTATTTCTTTAGGACCCAGTGAAGCCAGACCAATGCAGCAACTTCCGATGAGGCACGATGCGGATGTGCTATTCCAGCTCAAGTAGGGGATTACTGATTCAGTGATTATGGGTATTGTAGAGGACTCTAGTGAATGGCCAATAGCTAGCTGAGTGTGACTGCAATGGCTGCTGGAACATAGCCGTAATGGGCATTGTGGGAGGGATTAAATATATATAAAGAGAGTGAGATAGAAATGAGAAAGACACAGAGAGGGAGAAAAAGTAAAAAAACGAAATGCTGACTGCACGACCAAAGATCTTTACAAGTGACAAGTTTTCAAAAATGCTTTTCCTTTCTTCTTCTTCCTCTTTTACGTGCTCCCTCCCTGGTGCACAGCGGTAAATGACATTTTGAGATGAGAAATGATCTTTTCCAACAACATACCCCACTTTCTTTGACAGATTTTGCTGGCAGAGAAAACAAAATGGAAACCAGCCATAACATGGAGTTGGTGTATGTATCCCCAGTGCTCCTAAGTTGAATAGTTCCCCACAGTTGCCTCCCCATGTTCATTTCGCTTAAAATTCACCACATGTCGGGCCTCTTTCTTATCACTAACATTTTCCTCCTGCACAGAGCACACCAGCAAATGTGTTTAATGCGCCACTACGACTCTGTGCGCCTCCCCTCGTGAGGTCCCTCATTGCGTTTATCGCCACTTCTTTTTACAGCCAGCTCCTCTTGTTCATCATGAGAGGCTGTGTTGATATCATCTTCAATAGAACACAGACTTGGCCTGTCATTGTTGACTTGTAGTTCAAAAACCACCCCATTATTCGAACGCTGGTGAACAGATGTGCAGAGCATAGATGGGCTGTCATGTTGCATTATGTCTGCTGGGAAAAACAGGGGCCTGATCTACACCTTGTTCATGGCTTTGCCATAAAGCACACATGTGGGTCAGTGTACCACAGACTATACAGTACATAAAACTATCCTTGGTGAATTACACAGATAAGATTGGAGTTTAAGCTGGATAGAAAAGCTTCTATCGATGCACATGTTCTTAATGCAAGAGGATTTGTATCCAAACCCAGAATTGCTTCACAGTGCATTATATTAAGAGTGTTAGCTGTATCATATCCACAGTAATTCTGTATTGAAACTATTGGTTTTCCGATGTTGATATTTACACCATGACTTGCTGACACTTCATAATCATCTACCTCAATAAAAATTCGATCTTGCAATTCATGATATTTGCTGAGGGAGACTGAGCAGGATATCAATAGAAAGTTGAAAAAAAAAAAAAAAGATCTGTGCAGACTGTCTGAACACGCCTGAAGAAGATTGAAACTGCCAGGTTTGGAGAAGTCTCCCCAGCATGATGTGATGATGTGATTTAGTGATCTTCCAAATCAAAAATTTGCCCCGACACAAAAATAATTTTCAGACTCCACAGCTGCCGAAAATGGCCAAAAGCCCAGTGTGTGTGAAAGCTATGTGGAGATTTGAAGCCACCACAGTAGCGAGTGGAGGAAATCTGTTGTTTTACCAAACAACATCTGCCATCTGATTCCAAGACAAATAACACTCTGACAGCAGCACCTCTCCTCAGGTTGGGTTTAAGAGGATCGTTTGATATGCCGATTAAAAATTCAGTGTATTGAATCTACTTTGGAGTGTGCTCGATGTTCTGTATTTAAATTTTTTTTTTTTTGGGGGGGGGGGGGATCTCATTACTGCTTTAGAAATATACTGCCTGACTGAAAATCAAAAGTCTACAGCAGAGGATGTCTCATGACTAGTAAATTAGGTCAAAATAATTTTCCCTTTGGAGAATTGGCCTTTGGAACTTCTCCAAGCTTTAAATATGTGTGAAATGTATGAAAATGCTTCAAATTCATGCGATTATAACAAAATACTACCAGTGATAATAATCATGCCAAGACCTTTGCAGGAAGGTTATTATCCATTCACACAAAATAGAACGTAGCAGCGATTGCTGAGGTGCTTGTATAAACATTTAATCTGTGTTTCATCAAAATTCCACCAATGTAAGTAGGAGTTCATCACAATGCTTGTTTAAAAAACACATTCAAATGTGACTGTACTCACACACTCACCAACCTTCTCCATGCCTCATCCTTCTTTATCTGAGCTCGGCTGTCAGTCTCTCTCCTCTGCCGATGTCTTGCTGCTCTCCAGAGGAACTTGCAGCTCCCAGAGCATCGCGACCCCATTGCATGCCCTTTCTGTACCACTCATTTGACTGAGGCTCACATTGAACCACTTCTGTGGTCCTTTGAGACCACCTGACCTGCTGGCCTCAAAATCACACCATTACATCACTGCACTCTGGCTCGTGTTTCTCTCTGAGGATTGTGCTCTGTCATGGTGCTTTAAATATGCTGACTAATGGGTTTTTGCAAGCTTAGCTTTTTTAGAAATATATCATTATGTGTTCATTCTTTCCAAAATCATATTTTTGAAGGTTTTATAGTTTGCACATGAAGACGCAGGGTAACCATGAAACATTTCTTTTAACCTTGACCGTTGACTTCAAATGAATGATGAATTGTGTCATTGTGGATTTAGTTCAAAAAGATTTACTGTGTAACGAACGTGAAGAAGCACACATGACGTGTCTGTCATCTTGTGTCTGACGACACGCGCACACACACACACACACACACACACACACACACACACACACACACACACACACACACACACACACACACACACACACACACACACACACACACACACACACACACGCACATGCCTATGAAAGCATAAACAAACCTCCATCTGTGCCTCCAACACAGCTGGACTATGATGGCATGTCCTGGTACAACCCCCATAGCCCGAAGAAGTCGCTCTCTCTCGATCTCACTCTCTCTCTCACAAACACTCATACACTTACAGCGCACATAGCCAAAGCAACCTTAAAAACATCCGTCCTCACATTCTTTTCCCTCCAGTTTCTTGCTGCAGTCTTTGTCACTGTCCTCCCTCCCGCCACACGGTTTCTCCTTCCCTTCCCCACCTTCCCCGGCCACCTTCTCCTCGTCACACCTTTCAAGCTGAGTTACAGCCTGCAACAACAAGGAGTGTGGTACCACTACAATCACCTGAGGAGCTTCTCTCAACCATGGCCTGTCTCTGTCAGGCCAAACACTGGAAAAACATGTCTCCCTGTCGCTTTGTTTACCATCCATTCACACACCACCACGGCAACAGCCCCAAAAGCTATACTCAGCAAAACATGTGAAGATTTGATAAGGACCCGTTCGTCTTTGCTTCACGACATATGCCATTTGCCACATGTGCTCAGTCATTGTGTAGGCCGCCGGTGCACAGAGACGGTTGGTGTTTCTCAGCAACATATGCGGAGCAAACACTCTCTGGGTGGGCGTAAAGGTCAGTAAAGAAGATGTTTCTAAGGAACCGTCTCGCCGAAAATAATAGGAGAGCTCGGAGTCTGTGTTCTTGGAAGTTTATGACGAACATGATTGGCGATGTCGATATCACACACGCATGTAAATACGAGCATCTGCTGCAGTTTTTCCTCCGGAGTGAGAAGGGAAATGCCATGCGTCTTAATTGGCTCCATAAACTTTCTGATCCTCGCACGCTCTGACAGTGCTCACATGTTGGCACCAAAGATCATTCTGCATTATGATCAATCTAGCATCGAGTCAGAGTGCAATATGCCACAATGTGCACTAATTAATTTTCTGTCTGACAAAGCAGGTCCTGAAGTGTGAAATTTCTTGCACTATGTAAGTCAACTGTATCCCCGTCAGAGCTGTGTTGGAGGTATTGTTGGCTGTTTTAACGTCTTCCATCGGGTCCAACATTAAAAACGTGTGGGGATAACGCATATGAGTACCCGGAGCCAGCGTAGCTCATCTTAGCATTTAGAACCGGAAACAGGGAAATCAGCTAGAATTGGCTCAAGTCAAAGATAACCAGATACGACTTCCTACACTTTAATAGCTCACTGATTAATCAGTTTATTTGTTCTGCAGTTTTCACTGGGCTTTAGGTTCCTTCATAAACTGTTTCTTGGCCAGCTACTTAGCTGGCTCGGTTGCCAATAAATTATTCGGATTTATGCGATATACTGCAGACAATTTTGCAGTATCAATGTTATCATGCAACTCTCAGCAGAAACTAGCCAGTATACATCTTAAGATTTCCTATTCATTCAACCTCTGCTTCATTTGGTTTACAATACAATATAATGCACGCTTTCGGTTTCTCTCCTTTTGCACTCCCTTTTTCGTGCCATTAAAGACAAATACGGAGTAACCGTGTTTTGTTTTGGTCTGTATTTCTTTCTTGGTCTTGGAGTGAAGCATTTCTGTCCATGACCAATAATGGCAGACGAACAAGGGGTGGGTGGGTGGGTGAGTGGGTGGGTGGGTGGGTGGAGGGGGGGTGGCTGGCTAGCAGTGAAGCCAAAAAAGCATCTGCTACTGCCAGGGTTTGAGGACCTGAAGGATTCAATAAAAGAGGGGTAGGCACATGTAAAAAGGCTGGCAGAAGGGACACAGACCATTAGCTTAATGACAGAATGAGGAATGAGGAATAGTGAGATGAGATTCAAAAGCCAAGCAGGGCAAAATCTGGCTTTAACAAGAATCAAGGCAAGTAATCTAATAAATAGCATGGCAAGGAGAAGCAGAGCAACGCTTGATGTTTTTTTTTTTTCCACCCCCTCTTGCCTCAGGTAAAGGAGGATGAAGAAGGAGATGAAGAAGAAAAAGCAGAAGGGTAAACAGGAGAGAAAAGGATGGTGGTGTCATTAAGTTGGCTGGCCGTGACCATCAGGAACATTAAAGCTGTCTGGTCTGCTTTCTTCAAACTGGTACCCTTTGCTTTGAACTTCTCTTGCCTTTTCTGTGAGCATACCTGACTCCTTGCTTCCACAGCTATTATGGACCCTGCACTGGTAATTACACATTTCACAATTTCTGATGTCACTTCAAAGCAACAACAGTGTCGCCACCAAAGCCTATACCATGCTGCTGCTGCAGTACAAAGTCAGGCCGTAAGGATTACTGGAGCCAAGCATTGTTTTTCTGTTTTTTTTCCGACGGTCACTAATTCAATTAATGGCATGGGACTTGAAACTGACTTGAAAGAAATCCTTCTGAGACAAGACTGTGTTTTCATAATAGCAAAGGATTTCCATGTTTTGTTTTGAAAACGCTAACTAAAGTTTAATTTGAATGCACGTCTTATGGCTCCGCTCACAGCATTATATTACACGTCGGAGGGATGTATAGGAAATGAGGGGGTGTGATCTTTGTGATGAGTCAGAGAGGACTTTGGCACGGGCTGTCCCAGAGCAAAGACAGGAAGCACACTGAAGCAATATAACATCAGAAAAAGAAAAAGAAAAGAAAAAAAACGTCAAAAAAGCAAGCCAGGGCTCATTTTGAATGAAGCAATGCAGCTTGTCCCAAAATAGCTCTCCTCCCCAAACCCACATAAATGCCACTTTTGTGAAACCTTGTCCAATCATAAAGTAGATGCGTGCGACTGCTGACAAAGGTCTGACTCATTCACATGGGGCTATTGATGACACAGGGAATTTAAATGTCCACTAAATAATTGTGACAGCTTGCAGAACAAACAACAGCGCTGACAAATGTAAAACCCTGTGTTGTCTCAGAGGCCTGGAAGTCAGCAGATAAGTGATATTTAATAACCGTCATCTCTGTTTTGCTCACTACATTGGTGGAGACACTCTTGAGGTGCTTGTGGACTGAGCTCAGCATGAGCTGTCTGTGGTTTGTGAGCTCAGCTTGACAGCAGTCTCCTGGTGCCCTCTTAAAAAAAAAAAGTTTCAGATCATACATCACACAAATTAGACATAAATAAAAAGCTGCAACTCGGACTGAAAGATTGAAGGACAGTTTGCTGATCATCTTAGCATTAAAAAAAATACTTTGAGAGTAACCTTGCAAGACTAAGAAAAAACATTTTTTTTATACATGCACGTCCAAGCTCCGCAAATGTTGATATTTAATAAGAGCCTCTATATTTTTATTTATTTATATATTGTTTTTACATTAGCTTGTTTGAATCATTAAAGAGCTTACATTCTCTTTTTTTATCTAAAGTTTAAGGCACTTCTGAGACGGCACTCTTGACGAAGATGCAAAGACATGGCAGCAAGAAATAAGAAACGGGGTCACGGCTCCCACAGGAACCTCTTCCTTTGCGAAAGCTCTGTCTGCCCCTGAATTTAATTAGATTCTGATATCAAGCCTTTCCTTTCTATGCTCCCATTCCTCTTCAACATGCGTGAAATTGCACAGCACTATCTATTATTTATTCACTCTCATTTGCTTATTGTTTCTTATGGATGCCTCCGTCACAGGACTTGCAGCTCTGCTGGCTGTGATATGATGCTCTGCTTCATCTCCCTCACTGCTCAGACCCACCTCCTCTGCAGGTCTGAGCCCAACTCATTTGCTGGCGTTGGTTGGGGAGCTATGGATTTTTTTTTCCCCCCTTTCACCCAATGACAGCACAGTGAGGTGCTATGAGGGCTGAGTGCTAATGAGCTGACTCTGCAATGCTGGGGGAGATGCTCTGTAGCACAGGGGGAGTCAGAGGATGGAGCAGGCGGAGACGCTCTGGCACATGAAGAGTCAGAAGGGCCATTATGACCGTACCACACAGGGGTTAGCGGGACGCACCCCCAACAGTCAGAGTGAGCCGTGCGCCGACAGAGTTGGCATTTCAACCAAACTGAAGTCACCATTTAAAATGACATCATAAAAAAAAGTGCTGTCAAGCCCCTTTCTTTCCATTTTCTCCAATTTTCCTCTCTTGCTGCCGATTTCAAGAAGCTGCTGTTGAACGGGGTGAAGGAATAAAAGGGCTGCGAGGTAAAGTTGTACCACCTAATGAGATAAATACATATGACAACTGTCCCATATCATACAAACATCAGTAAACACGTTTCTTCTTGATTAGTGAGCAATTTCAGTGATTAAATAAAAGACATTTATTAAACACAGAGTCACTTTGAAGATCTCGATCATCACATTTTGTTCCACATCATGACCCCTGACCTCTTCCAGTGCTCAGCATGTCACAGGGGATTTGTGTAATTTCCTGTTAACTGCATGTCACCAGGGGATGGTATTACATAATCCTAATTCAGTGTATTTGCAATAAATCCCATCTTTTGTAAACTTGAACAGGCAAAAGTGTTGAAAAAACTGTCTGATTACATTTCTCAGTAACACCTTATAATGGCATTTTATATATTTTGGGTAAGACTGTTCAATTATGCAATAATGCTGCATATACCATTAAAAAAAAAATGTGTTTAAGGAGTTTGTGGACTGAGATGAGCTGGTCAGCTTCTCCTGCAAGGGGCAGCAGCAGCAGCAGCAGTCTCTCTGTAAGCTCCGCATGAGTTGGTCATAAATAATTCTGCCCGTTCCTGGTGGACAGGAGTGGATGATGTGGACGGACTGACAAAAGAAGACGCACTTACATGCATGGGTGACCGAGAAGCTGTTGGACGACTCGAGGTTGTCGACATTGTAGTTGAGGTGGAAAGGCTTTTCCGTGGTGTTTTGGTTGGTGTTGTAGAGTTGAACCGCGAACCTGAACGCGCTGTGCTCCTGCACCGTGGAGCGCATGAACAGTCCCCCTTGAACACATGGAAACCAAGATCAGACAGTCGCAACACAGGCCCGCATTTTCACTAAGTGTGGACAAACTCTATGCGCATCGTGTTGTCACAGACAAGCCAGCTGTTATTTTAACAGAACTCCCTTGCATTTTGATGCGCGCCCGTCCGCAACTCGGAGTGACTGACCGTCTCTTCTTTGGATCAGACTCCCCGCTCGTTACCGGCCACTGATCACAATCACACAGTCGACACCGGCACTTGCTTTACACGAGTTTTCAATAATCGCCGACTCGCAGCTTGCAGCATATGGGATATTCAAGTTATTTCCCCCCCTTCGATGCGCAGAGCTCCGCGCGCCGTATCCGGTAACAGGAAAAAAAAATAAAAAATGCAATCTTGCAATAAATTTGTCCGCACAGAACCACAATTCGCAACCGTTCACACTTACCGATATTAATCTGATTAGGGAATCCTGCGAATGACGGGTCAAAGAGCCACAGGAGAAAGAAAACCAAGCGTTGTGCCATTTCTTTTTTTCTTCTCTCCGACCTATCTGTTCAACTCCTTAAAAGGGTCTGTCTAAGCAAATTCATATGTTCGGGATGGAAGCCGGGCGCAGAGGAAATCCAGGGGCGAGATGATGGTCGCTCACAGTGCACCAATTCATTCATTGAGGTACAGCCCAGCTGCAGAGCATTTTTTGCAACTAAGAAAGAGAGAGAAAGAGAGAGAGGGGAGAGAGAGAGATATAGGGAAGGAGGAGAGAGAGAGAGAGAGAGAGAGAGAGAGAGAGAGAGAGAGAGAGAGAGAGAGAGAGAGAGAGAGAGAGAGAGAGAGCGAGAGAGCGAGAGAGAGAGGAGGGGTGGGCTGCAGAGGGAAGGAGAAGAAGAAGAAGAAGAAGGAGCTGATCTGAACTCCGATTGGACCCGTCGCAGCGGGCCGATGTTGGTCAGACTTGATCTGACATTAGATTAAAAAGCCCCAGCCCGCTAGATTATTGCGACAGCTCGAAATAAGAGCGGCACGTGTCAATATTAGCCCACCGCTCGCCGGATCAATAAAAAAACACCGCAATCTCAGGTGGCCAATGACTCTGAATGTTCCCGACCACATGGAAGCTGTGGGGGCTGCTGCGTTTCAAAGATGGGTCATGAAACAAACATGAGCGGCACACACACTATCTACAAAGTTTGAGTCCCCCTTCTTTACTTAATAAAGTGCAACGTGATCAGTAAATAGTGTTTTTCTTTGTTTCACACAGTCCCACACATTTACATGCGCTGGCAGAGTGAATAGCAGGGAGCCAGCAGAGCTGTCCATGGTCCTGAAAACGTGATCGTTTAATGAATTCTGACAGATCGCTAAAGAACACTGGCTCGTTGCAACACACACACGATGCACACACGTATTTAGTGAGTACTTTGAGTGCTAATAAACTTCTGCTCCTCTGTAAACTCATTTTATTTACCTCAAGTTTTGCCTCTAATGAAACATCTATCATTCCCGTGATTCCGGACAATTAAGGGATTACTGGCCCATTTATCACCCTCACCAAAGTGCTTTGAAAATTGAGTTTTTAATTGCATTGCAAATGGCTGCGGCTTCAGCCATTAATAGTGTAAGGCGTCAAGATTTCTTTCCCACAAAAACACATTCTGCATCCTATGTTTGCATTTAAAAAAGAAAAAAAAAAAAAGCTCCACGTTGGAATTTGTTCAGGAAAAACACAAATATTGCTGACTGCAACAGCCTTGGTTCTGCTAGTGGGATGCAGCTAATCTGGCATCACTAACAGATGAACAATTCTATTGATTTGCACAGGCTGTGCTTTGCATGAGAACAGGAAATGATAGAGCTTAAGACTATCAGGGTGATTGACGCGTTTGACCGTTTTACATGTTGTCATTTCAAAATCTACACGAGACAAGTTGTAGTGGGACACCGAACTATTCACACGTGTCAATCCTGTGGGGATGTAGTGTGAGCAAGTCATCACAGGAGGGGATTTCCTTTCCCAACAGGGTCAAAGTTGATGTCTGTTCCCACAACTCACTGGGTCTCTGGGGATGAATGTTGAATGGTATCACATTGATTCGCTGGTCCTGAAAGCCTTACGTGTCAAAGCCGTGGCATGTTGGCTGCTTGACCTGAGCAGATGAAGTCACACCGGGCAAATGTCAGACCCTGACCTGCAGACGTCTCCACAAAGCTCATCACGTTGCACCTTGATTTGAAATGCTGATGGCGGTTGGATTGAGGAGACACACACACGCGCACACACAAAAATAAAGCCACCTGTGATGTTGGTTTACTGAATTGCAACACAAAACAGTTAATTGAAAGAATACCAAAGAAACGGTTTAATTGGTCATTTACAGTGCGTGCTGATTCTCTGTGGGAACTGAGCTAATCACTTATAATTTCAAACAAAACCCGTAATGAAAAAACATTATTCGCTACAAGGGGAGCCCAAGTATTTGAGATAAGCCTTTGATATAATTGATATAAATGATGATGAGTGTGCTGCATTATTTGCAATTAGGACATTTTGGCCACGCCGCATTAAGCTCCGGGTTCCACCTCGGCAGGAACTCCTTTCAGTCACAAGTGTGAAAATTCTACAGATAAGGTCGGTAATGAAAACAAATAATTGTGAGATATGCCTTTTTGGGTCTGAAAACACTCGCAGGAGTGGTACTCAAAGCAGGCGGAGGGAGGGAAAAAAAAGCGGACAAACCGATGAAAAGATGTAGCCTTTTATCTCATGATGACGATGATTCACAGGCTATAGCTCAGAGCAGTGCGAGTCTGCACCGACAAGAATTATTCATTTGCTCCCTGCCTTCCCCTGCACACACACAACAGGGTGAAATCCTCATCTTCACCTCTGTGAGGATACAAAGTTAAGACGTGTTTACGGTTAATTAAGAGAGGTTCTTCTCTGCTTCTGTGGGAGTTTAGAGGGCACAAGTGCAAATATTTGTGTTTGATTTGCTCATTATTACAAGTAATTATTTCATTGAGTTGACATCACAGGCTTGTGTTTTCTCCTGATCGCAAAATGAAACTGATGTGTGAAAATATAGAACACGCCACACATTCGTAGCATCATAATGTTCATCATCTAAACAACATTTTGCAACTTCGCACTTTATAAACAGTACTCACCTCCTATTGTATTTGTACTGTTGTTGTATTCTCATTTAAATATATTCCATGACTCATTTAAGAGGTATTGTCTTCTATGTTGTACCTTAATTGTACCTTTTTAAACTCTGTTTTGTCTTTGCTTGAAGGGAATGCTGTAAATTGCTGTGTATGTCAGCACATCTCATACTTTTGGAGTTTGTGACATACAGTACACCCGATCCTTGACTTTTGTTGTTTGTTATATTTACTTGGCTATTAAACCCATTGTTTACTGTTTTGTTAATGCTTTATTGTATAACTAACCATATCTGGTCAATTGTTTTCTTTGAGACTAATTATAAAACGCCACAACAATTACAGGACACGTCCCTTTTTTGATAAAAGCAATGAAAAACACAAGTATCATGTGGTGATTAGACTGGATCCTGTAAGATATATGAAAGCTTCTGCAGATAATGTTAATCTATTTACTGATTTTAATACTACTTGAGTGCTGAACTGATCAGTTGTCAAATTCAATGAGTGTCCCTATAAAGATCTGAACTGCTTCTTGTATCAAACAATTGAAATTGTTTCATCTCCCCTTATCGTTCACACATTAAAACATTCAAGTCTAATCTTCTGCCATTGCTCTCTAGACCGCGAGACAAGTAACGATCAGATGGTTTCCAGATATCTAAAGAATTTTTCATCTCTGTGGATGTCGTTAATGACAATCAATGCCAACAGTAAGATAATATTTGCCCATGCCACTTCAAGTACTGCCTCTTGATGTGAGCTAAAGTCAGTGGTTATGATACGAACACGTGGGCACACCAGTGACACAACTGCTCCTCCATGGAGGTCCAAGGTCGATTCCCAACTCTGCACTCTACGTCATTCCCCTTTTCTCTCCCCCCATGACGTCTTTCTGTCTCCCCACATTGTGTCAAGCATGTTTACTGAGTAAGCAGCAATATGAGTCAGTGAAAACAGTCTTCCTTTTCTTTTATGTAAATAATCTTGTGGTTTGTGGGAGGTGAACAATATCAAGTATTGTGTGGCCCCCCCCAAAAAAGAAGAAGATAATTTTGTAGAACTACTTGATTGAATAAATAATGCGACCTCTTTGATTTATCCTGGGAGTCTGCTTTATTCAAGTAATCAGTGTGAAAAACTGGCAACATCTTGCCAACTAGTCTGCTGTGATTTTCAGCTTCATCACTTCCAAGGACTCAAAACATTCTCTGAATTGATTGAAAGCTATTAAATTCTTTATTTGGTCTCTGACTTAGCTCCAGGTTACTTTTTCCAAGTGTAGGTGATTATAAACACTATTACGTAGCTGATATTTGCAAGTATTTGGTTTGTGGGTTGTGTTAGGTTTTTATCTAAGTGCTTCCTGTTGTATTGACACTGATTTGCTCCCACTGGTTGATAAAGTCTTTGGTCTGAAGGTGCGTGGATCTGCCGGACTCGCTCCCGTTGTTAAGATTCTCACTGTCAGGTCAGAGAACAGCAGCAGGCGACTCCTTGCGTACTGGAGCCAGGCCACGGCTGTCTACTTCCTGCCCAGGTGAACAGTGGGACTCATCGCTGCAGGTCCGGGGTCACGTGGGGATTTGGCCTTTAAAAAACGGGGAAAGATGAGAAGAAAATCAACCAATTAAAAACCCTGCAGGTGAAAACAAAACGGCGTTATCACAAAAGTGAACCATTGTTGTCATTATGTTTGAAATTGTTATTTCATAAATACGGGGACACAAAGCCTGTATGGATACACGTTTATTTTTAAATGTGTTTGTCATGTGAAGACAAACCATGACCATAATTGACTGGTCCACCCTGCTCTCGTCACACTGCGGAGACAAAAACAAGAGTGTCTCAGTACGCCGCATCTGCTCAAACCCTGCTTGTGTGTGATCAGAGGCTTGGCACCCGGTGACTTGCAGATACCGAACCAGGTGGTTGGATAAATTCTTAAATCTGTTACAGATTACCTTGGAGCTTTAATCTAATGGGCTGCAATGCATCAAGGCCATTTGTGTTGAATCAGCAATGATGACTTATATTTAGCAAGATTTATTGCAAATAAATAAATACATGGATAAGAAATGAGTGTAGTTCAGCAAATTACATTCAGATTTTTTTTTTTTTTGTGTGTCAAGGATTTAAACACTTCACAGCTTTCGAATTGAATCTTTTCTTTTGATGAGTAAAGTGAGATGAGGGTCAGTGGCACCATAGTCATTCCCTTCACTCACAAGTGACTTAACTCACTCATAATCAATTTTTTGTCTTTTTTTTTTGTCTTTCCTCGTTGTGCCGCATCAATCTGATCATGCTGAGAAACTAATTTCAGTAATCATAGAAACGAGCTTCTCTGGTGAAAGACGCACAATGAGAGGGGGTGAATTAGTATTGTAGGGAGGATGCAGTGAAACAAGCATTATGCAGCTCAAACTCAATGATATTTGGAGTGCTATTCAAGGACCCATCAGTCTTAGCCAGATGTTGGGGGCTGATAAGGGAGTCTGCTCTGAAGGAGCTCTTCTTTATTCTGTCAGTGCCTCTTTCCCTGAAAGAAACTGTGGGAAGGCAATGGCCCACGGAGATAGGGAAGCACTTGCCATTGTGGTAAAGTGTCGCACAGATGTAAAGACACAACAAATGTGTTTGAACAAAACATTTTGTGCTAACACTGTTCAAAGGAGGGATCACATTTAGTTAACAAGGTGTTAAAAAATAAATAAAAAATCTCTTTTGTGATAGAACTCAGCTTATGTCAAGAGGCAGAACATTCTGATGGAAAAGATGTTCAGCCACAATCGCTGTTCGCTCCCCATGAGGAAAATGAAAACACATCATGTGGCACAAAATAAATGACGTGACACAGTTCAAAGGATGATGGGAAAGTGCCTACCCCAATTTCTCGTGCTGCGTCACAAACCCATCACGCGCTTTGGCTCCCCAGCAAACACTCTTTGGCCTGAGTGTGACAGAGGCTGTGTTATCAGCTGCACAGGCTGACACACTTCACTCTCTTGCCTCGGGGCTTTGCACAGTCAGAACCATGCGACCGCAACAGTCAGCGCAGTGTGGCAAGAAGACATCTTCACCACATGAGGCTGGGGCGACGTGTAATACGCTGTGTGCGCAAGGGTTACCCCCCACTTCACACACAAATATGGACAAGGCAAACACGTGTAGGCACACCGGCACAAGTGTGCACGAGTAAAACTCGGGCGCTTTTTGGTTAATTATGCTGCACGTTGCACACGACGTGTCGTCAGAGGATTAACGGCGACGGCTCAAGTAACTATAGAGGGTCAAAGGATGTGTGAATTATGTAAGGCTGCAATGTTTAATTACCACAAAAGCCCAAATAAGCATGCATTTACAATGATAGTTAATATATAAATTTTTTTACTAATAAGAAAAACCCACAAAAAAAAAAATTAAAATAAATCTTAGGAGCCTAAGCAATCCATATTTTTTCCTCAAATATGTTTTAAATGTTAATACAGATACTTCAAAATGATACTTTCATGACTGACAACATGTGGATGCTGGAAGTTAAAATTCCATTTAAATTCCGGTTTGATGTTTTAAAGTGCGAGGTCCTATCTTCAGTAGCTACTTTGAGGTCTGAGCATATCGGCTTGACATCTTTAAATTCAAGTTCGATGAGTGAAATTGCAAATTGTCTAAAAATATGTGCTCTAAGGAGCAATAACAAAATGTCAATAGTTCTGCCGTTTGTGGTTTTTCCTTTAAAGTTATAAATCACTACCCTATTTAGGTGATATTTCCTGTTGGTTCGCATAAATATTTATTCCTCCGCATGTGTTTAAAGATGGTATTACAGCTGTACCACACATGCTGGAGCTCATTTTCAGCTTCGAAAGCAGCAACAAACAGCAACATCCAGGTGAATAGAGAGCGCACTGTTGATGATATTTCTCTCTGACCGTTCGACATTGATTTTCTTCTGCTGTGTATTCATGCTTAAATAACTGTAAGTGATACTGAAACATCAGTATTGTGGTTTGTTTTCAACTTGATATATGTAGAGGAAGTACATTGTACTGGCTACTGTTAATTAAGATCCCTGCATAAAATGAGTAAAGTTAATTTCTCCAACAATTCACTCTGACATATAGGCGGAGGTTTGTGAAATATCTTCACATTATTACAATAAATTATATTCTAACTTGTGCTATCATAACCACTAAAGCCTGGACTCTTGTTCATTTCGTTTTAGCCAAATACATTACATATATGGAGAGCTCATGGGTGTATTATTGAATATTCTATAGGAAACAAACCCACATGAAGGCCAACAAGCATCCAGTGATGCTTGTTGAACTCTTTGCCTTTTATTTACTGAAACTATTTCTCCATGTGAAAATGCAGCTGTTCATGATTACATTTGTTTACTTTGATGTTTGGATATATATTTCACTTTCATAAAGAGAAGAAACGGTTGGTACAATCTTACCTAAGAATACTGCTTGCTTTGGTGTTTTTTCAATTGCCATAATTTGAAATAAAATGCTTTTAGCTCTTTTCCACATAAGCTTTGGGGGAGCTTTGGGTGGATGGATGGATGGATGGATGTACGGATGGATGGGCGGATGGATGGATGAACAGAATGTATTGAATGTTACTGTGTCACGACTTTGAAAACTCAGGAAAAAAAACGACTTTGTTATTCAACAGCTTAAGCAAAAATCTGCACCACCCTAACTAAGTGAACCTGAAAGGCTTTAATGTATTAATCAGGAGTTGACGTGAGCCTTGAAAACATGTCCAATTATGTAATTTCCAAGTTACAAACAGAGCTGTTCATAACATCAAATGACCAAAGGAACCGTTTTTGTTCTTCTTGACACCAACGCTGCAAAATCGGGGGGGAAAAAAAAAAAGGAAAAGCAAAAGCTCATCATGGCTCCAACTCAGGTTCGTTAAGGTCTTTTCAGACCTCAGTGACTGACAAATGCTTCATAGGGGAGCAAGTATAAAGAATAAAGAAATGAAATGCAGCCAAGAAAATGGTGAAAACAATCCCCTCAGTGGCGGTGGCAGCAGTAACAACAGCAGCCTGTTATTTTCCCTTCCCCCATGGCCTCTGTTGCCATATCCCAGTAATAGGAGATGGGTGTTGTTCACTGCCTGCGTGCCTAATTGAGGGGAAAACAAACTGGTTGCTACAGATAATGGGAAAGGTGAGGTAAAACACCATTAATAGTTAGTGATCCTTTTAAATAATTACCAGTGTCCACTGTGCCGCGTTACCAACGGTGTTCCAGTGATTGATGTTTCCGCTGTTATGGCCGTTAAGATAAAGCTGCTAATGTGAAGCGAAATCAATCTCACATGTTTTAATGTATGACAGGTTTTTCTCGCTGTGTAAATACTACAGATTAAGGTGATTTACCAACACGGTTACATAAGATTCGGCGTCGGCTGAATGGCTAATATGATGAGCAGCACTGAATGTGCATGAACGTAAAGTGCGCGCAAATAATAACCACAGGCATGTTGGGGGGGGAAAAAAAGCGTAAGAAAAATATTCATCTTTATATAACAGACATATATGTTTTTCAAGCGTTACTCGGTACATATTAACCTAATGGCGTTCCCTCATGCTTTCGTTTACAACACACAAGCACGTATGAAAGCACAATTCAAGGTCAAGCGTTTCATAGAAACAACGCGCAGGAGCCAACCGCCATGATAAATGATAAGCATTCAGTAGGTAGTCTGTGCCATACGTCTGGATAATGCCCTCAACGTCTCTCTCTAGTTATGATGAAACATTCAGTAGCCGTAAGAGTTAATATTGCATGTCGTTAATGGATCACAGAACGAAGCAACGGTCAGGAGCTCGTGTGTGTTTTTCTAAGCGTGTGTCAGACTGTGCTGGTATATGTGCGTTTATATGTATGTGCGTGTGTGTGTGTGTGTGTGTGTGTGTGTGCGTGTGTGTGTGTGTCTTGCAGCGCTGTTCATCAAGAGGGAGGCTTCTGCTGTTTGTTCGTCCCACACAGACTGTAATGCTTCATTTATTCCATTGTTAGTCCGTTCTACTGTACCTGCAATTAAATTTCCAAAGTCAGAGGAGCTTAACTAATTACTCCCGGCAAATGCCCTGTCTTTCCAAAGCAAATAACACCACAATATGCTCTATTAGTGCAGGGAGCCATAACACGGGGCTGGTAAATCGAATGCTGTCAATCAATATGAAATTGGATTTTGCAACATAATGTTATGTCAGCTATTTCTGTGCATTCATTTGACAGATAAAACTGTAATCAAGCTAATGCAATGCTCTCAACAGAACAGTTAGGCAGCGCAAGTTAAAATGACACCAGTTTTCCCCCTTTCTTTCCTTCTTTCGTCCGTTCTTTTTTTTTTTTTTGTCTGAGTGCACACAAGCTCAACTGCAATCCAACTGCAATATTTCGCATGTATGATGCTGACGAGTGGTTGACAAGGCCAGCGCCGGGCTGCTTGTCTGCACCCGAATGAGAATGAAGCGTTCTTCAAATCACAAATCACCCCAGAAACAGCACCTCGGAATATGAACCCTAATGTAAATTCTCTCCGGTTTGAGACGTATTTGCATATTCTCATGTAGTGTGCTGTCAGAGGCAGCAGCGGGTGGCTCCGGGAGCATGCACAGGCTTCGGTGTTCAGTTCAGCATTCGACTATTGCTATAATTATAGGAGAATGCCTGCAAGGCCACCATCAACCTATAAACATCACCTGCGGAAGACAAGGCCTTCAAAACCGTCCCTGCCCCGATTATATGACTCTGTACAATGCCTGGGCTCGAGCCGTCTGAGAAAAGTTCCCATCAGGGGTGACTCATCCAAGATAAAGTGATGTGAAGGAGAAAGAAAAACTAGACTGCAACCGCACAAACAAAGGCGGAAAAATATCCAATTCATGCTCAGCTCTGTACAAGTTTATTGCTGCATTCTTTCTCTGGGACCACGTAAAGACGGATCAACACTGGATAATAGAGGCAAGTGGCAAAGCTGATAATAATAGTGCTATCGACAAATGGCAAATCACGCTTGCGTCTCAGTATTTTTAAAGATCGAATAAAAGTCTGCGGCAGCACATTTTTGATCGGTTTGTGCAGTGTCCCCACCTCGTGTGTGAATGTAATAAGGGTTGCCTCACTGCATATGTTGTCTGAATTAAATATTAAGTCAGGCTGCAGATGCGCAGGAGTGCATTATTTACTGATGCCAGCAGAGGAAACACAGATGCTCCCCTGTATGGGTAGAACATACAATACACCTGACAGCTGGAGGGGTTATTCTAAGTACTTTACTCACTTTATGTGGAATACTCCTTGCTTTTAAACGGATAAACCACTGAGCTGTGCTATGCATACTTAAACAGGCGCATGCTATATCGAGGCACTGTCTAGATGACTGAAATAGAAGGAAAATCCCAGTATGAACTCAGGCACACAGGCCACAATTTCCTCCTTCAGCATCCTGTGCTCGCGACATGGCTTTTGGACATGCCGCCGTTTAACAAGTTTCTCACTTCGCTCTTCCCGAACACTGTATTCCTCTTAGAGTCATTAAATTTTCACATATTTTCTCTCTTTTTTGTCTCTCTCTTGTAGAGGTAAAGTGCACTTGATGTGTCATCCATGTGATCCGATTCCTTCCGACGGAAGCCTTTATTGCTCCGCCACGTTTACGCCGCATGTACGTATATGTCCTCGCGAAATAGCCCTTCTTCATTTCCATTTATTTCGACCGGCGGTGGAGGCACAGCAACACTGGCGAATAAAACACCTCATTTATTCGACATGAAAGCTGATGATTGCTAAAGACAGCTAGAGTGGTGACAACAAAGCTGGAGGAAACCCAAAGTAGATAGAGTTGGATTGATCTGCCTGGGATCAAATAAATGGCCTTGTCACTGAAGGGAATAGCGATACTTCATCGTCTATTGCCTATCTAGTAAGCCCAGATTTTTGTTAAAATGTGTGTAGTAATATATTAAAAAAACAAAACAAAAAAAAACACCCAAACAGAGCACATTTGTGCATTTTTACAAGTTCTCTAGAAGTCTGGACAGGTGGTTGTTATGCAAGCCACCAGACGGGTCAGTCCAGCAGAGTGGTAGTTCTGCTTTAAAAAAAGATCTCTGAGAACATATCTGAACTAAAACAAATTGCTCTGGGCTGTAAGATTCATCACTGTCAGACTTTCTTTGCGCCACATTTCTATAGGTCATCATAAGCCCCCGAAAAGAGGAATCTTCTGGGGATGTGGCACACTTATTTCAAAACCTCTTCACCTGACATTTTAAAAGGTTAAGCTCTCAGGAAAGGGCAAGCTAATTAAATAATTTCTTGTCAAAGAAAAGAAAAACAGCTAATCACTGCGCAGACGTATCTCACAAATATTAAATCAACAGCATTATGGAGAAAACGAGTGTGTCAGATTAAAGATCCTTGTTTTTTTTTCTTTTTCTCAGTTTCTCTATCATTGTGAGAAATCCAATTCCACGAATCTGCTTATGCATTAGTTAATCAGGTTGTTCAATTATGTCTAGATTTTAAATCCACAATTTCCCAAAGCCCTCCCTCCAAGCAGCAATTGTCCAATCACAGCTAATAACTGTAGTGAAGCACAGCAGAACTGTCAGGCTTTGTATTTGGCCATGCAAACTGAGCTGCAGGAGCAACTGTCTGCCAGTGAGAAATGCTGCGTTTTCCCATATCGTGTGGCTGTAATCCAAGAATAATGCCTTTGTATCTTTATTAAAATGGTTTCTTCAGAGGAAGTGATATGCAATATGATTGCATAGCATATTTCAAACTGAGAACCTTTCTTTTCTTTTCTTTTTTTTTTAACACTGAGGCTTATTTTAAAACGGAGATGCAGTTTGCATTCACCTGTCTCCATACAGCCACTATTTTTAGACACAGCCAGTGTTATGAATTACTGCAACTGATCACTTGGATAAAAGTATTGATGCACATACAATTACTCAAGCTTTTAAGTTGTCATTTTCCCAAAACAACTGTGAATCTCTTGTTTCTCTTTTCAAGTTCAGATGTCTAAAACTACGTGCAGGTTTTGCATGTGGTGCACACCAGCTTCCATTTGTTTCACCAGGAAAGGAACTCCGGGTCTCCTTTTAAAGTGAAAGAATAAACAAAAGCGACAACTTGCCATTTGCATGTATTCATAAAACACAAACCCTCACATATGTGTTCAGCCAAAAGAGTTCTAATGCTCACCCTTCAAAAGTTGCACCCTTGTTCAGGAGCATGTGCATGATAATTATATTATCTGATGAATAACTAGTGTGCATTGCTATTTGACTTCCAAATTCCCAATGAAGTTAAGCTCATCGAGAGAGAATTAAAGGTGATACGCAAGTTATTTTTCCAAGTAATGAGTAGCTGCATCTTCCTAAAAAGGAAGTCATTTTTTTGTAACTTGCATTAACAGGCTTAAAGGGCCGTTGTGTTTCGTGCAATTACATTCTGTGACTTCTTCCAAGGTAGTGTTGGGGATAATTTATCCTTCTAACAGACATCTTGTATCTTTAAACATTCCCCATACTAAATCAAAACCGTTTTCCATTGGTCCCAGCATGTGGGCTGATGTATACCCTTTCTCTTTATCATACTAAGACACACTTTATGCTCTTGGACTCTTGAGCTCTTTTCTGCAACACAAGAACAGTCCTGTTTCTTTATCTTCCAAGGGGATTAAAAGCTGATAAGGATGCAGTGCCTCAGTGTGTTTGCATGATATCATCCACGCAGCTATCGAGAGCATTTTAAGATCCCTTTTACCCAGTTTCAGTTCAGCACGAAACACTGAAAATCAGCAGGAGGCAGTCAACTCTACCGACTCGTTGAGGCAAAATTAGCTCCATTTTTAATTAGCCCTTTAAACACCAGCAACACTGAGTTTCAGGCTTCAAGATACGGTCTATCATTCCCGCAGCTGCAGAGGATCTAATTGGAACTGTAAGATCTTACATAATATTCTCATGGCTGATAAAACACGGCCACGATGCAGCAAAGTGACAGGTTCAAGAGGAGCGTTTGGATATTGGACGTTCTTGAAAAAAATGTTAAAATGGATAAAAGCACATCGCATGTAAGAATACTCACAGTTGCCCTTTATTTATTTATTATTTTTTTTTATAAACAAAGCAAAAACAACCAAGCCCCTAAGCCACAGGCGCCGTCCTTTCAGCTGTCACACAGTCAAAATAGTTACGGTGGTTTACATACTTATTTATTTATTTTTACACTCTTCCCGTCAAGGGAAGAGGCTGATCTCTTCCACCTGTGCTTCTTCAAGTCAGTTCAAGATAAATTATTTCCAGAACCGGAGCTAATGTTGCTGCATGGACATGAGCAAGACTGGCCAGCTGCTGATACGCTGACTTACTAGGATCCGCATGTATGAACATCATCTTTATATTTGCACCCAGACATGATGTCCAACCCTTTGCATAAAAGGATGCATTAGCGTGATTAGGATCGGACCGGAGGGGGGGGGGGGAGATAATGCTCTGCGTGGTCTATGTGATTTCAGATTTGTCACAGTGGGCTATGATATAAGACTGTATCCTATCAGACAGGATGGAATAGATGGACGAGGCAACTGGACTAATGCAGAGTGACATTCGCTCTCTCAGCGACTCCCCTTAATGGCCCACAGATAGACATGCAGCGCTGGGTACCGTGAAGGGCACAGGGTTACACATTTATTCCACCGCTCCTCTTTCTCGTCAAATGTCTTCTATTATTGTCACATTCGCATTAAGATACCAGGGAAACCGTTCTTTACGGGCGAGCATTTTATTTTTATCCATCTTGTTGGCTGTGTGGAAATTACTGAGAAGGGTTAGGGTTGTGGAGATGAAAAAAATAAAAAAATAAATAAAACAGCCTTGTGTGCTATTTTGGAGCATTGCACACGTAGCAAAACAACAACAAAACAAAAAGATGAAGTGCAGTCCATAACTGGAATAAAAGTGCAAGTGGGTGTTTAGCCGAGTGACAGTGTTCATTTGTCACTGTGCAGACTTCTGGTGGATGACTGTCTGCAGCAAAGGAGGTTATGTGTGGTTGCTTCTGTGTTTGGTTTAGCAGTGACTTAAGAAGAAGGAATAAATACAAAAAAAAAAACACAGCTCAGTGATTTCAAAACCAAAAAAAAAAAAAAAAGGAAAAAGAAAATCATATGTCAACTGATTAGTCTGACCCACAGACACACACACAGCTGATACCTGAAAATATGCAGTAACTCAAAATGCAGAGTAGGACAAACTATTTGAGAATTTCATTAGATAACACTGCAGGAGCTGTGAACTTCTCTTTTCAAAGGATTTTTTTTAATTTATTTTTGTTGTTGCTTTGTTTGGTGTTATTAGCTATCACACTGTATCTACATCTCGCAGTGAATAGAAACCACCACAGACAGACTTCATCTGCCTTTACCGTACAGTATTAAGTTGTTATGTAATCGGGCCCCTGCAGCGGCCCCGAGCACCATGGAGGCTGGAGTTACAAGTTCACACTGGGCACCTGCCTGCAGAAAATGTCCAGAAACTGAGAGAAGGGCATTGTCTCTCCGCTCGGTCTTTTCATGTGGTCTGGAAACAGTGGCGACGCTGCAGGCTGCTTCGAGTCAACAGGATTCACTCAGTTAAACATGAATGTTTACATGTAGAAATTCAGTTTTCAAGTCCAAATGTTTATGGGGATTTGGTATAATTGCATAAATAAATCCATATAAAATGTTTTCCATGTGCTTCATTCATTTAGATGGCTTGTCTGTGGTTGTCGTAGAATCCTAATATTGGCTGTAGGATTCTCCATTTCAACTTGAGTATGCTCTTGGGGAAGACGCAGAACTCCAAATTGCTTGTAATAGAGGGCGAGGGCCATCTATTACAGCTCCATAAATATTGGTATGTGTAAACGTGTGCATGGGACTGATAGTGTAAAGTGCTTTATGGCTGCAAAGTGAAGGCTATTCTTAATGTTGTGTTTAAAATGTTATGTTTATGTGGATATTCCTGTTTTGATTCTGCTCCTGGAGGCCTTTTCTCAGTGGAGCTAACATGTTTTTTTGTGGGTTCTTTTTTTGTTTGTTTGTTTGTTTAAGGTAAAGGTAAAGCTGAATTGCCCCGAGGCATAAATGACCATGTGTTTGTGGTGTGTGTCTCAGTGTTTGCCCCATGATGGACCCGAGTCAGTTGGCTTTAGCTTTGGAGATGCTGAGGGTCTGATAATGGGTGCAAATGTAATGTTGTGTGCACACAATGTTCAAGCTGATCAACTAGTGAGGCATATAAGGGTCGCGTCTGACACACACACACACACACACACACACACACACACACACACACACACACACACACACACACACACACACACACACACACACACACACACACACACACACACACACACACACACACACACACACGCAAAAAAACTCCACTTTCAATTTAGTGCAATTTAGTGGGAGTTTATGCTGAAAGATTCATGTACAATTCACAATGTGATTTACTCGCTCTGAAATGCTTGCATTGTTTATCATTGCTGCAAGCAAACCAACATGGAAACAATGCCTTTTTTTTAAACGTACCGTCTTCATTTAAACAGCACCTGAAGCGTTGGGCAAACCCTCGATAAATGCGCCTGAATATTATATTTCAATTTCTGTAAGATCTTAGAGAACAAGGCCCCATGTTGAGTCAATTTGGGAAAGACAGATTCTCGATCAATTCAATATTTTACAATTTTATTCGTTCTATGCAGTTGCCGTTTGTCAAAACACTTAAACTGCATCACATTTCATATCAAATCACTGACACAAGACAGCAAATGCATACTTTCAAAGCTAATCACTCAGAGTACAATAATACAGTTTTATTCACTGTGGCTTCTACAGCTATTTTTTCATTGCAAGTTATGTCAGTGATGTATAAAGCCGCAGATACCACTGACACATGTCACTGTGTGTAAGGGAAAACAACATTACTTGTTTACTTCGGTGTTAATATGATCAAACAATTGTACATAAACGTATGATGACAGCACTGTGAATAAATGCTAAGGTCTTTCATTTATGTCAGAAAGCATGAGGCGTAAATTGTCACGGCGAATCAATTCTCATTGGATTTTCCTGTCACATCACAGATTTATTTTACCTTCATATCACATCAACAACCTCCTAAATTCACCTTGAATCTTAAAAACCTTTTTTTTCAGACAAAACTCAATTTCCTCTCGGGACATCAGAGGACCTCTCTTCGCCATGAATCGAGAAATACTTTAACATGTTATTGACTTAACAGATGGAGTTTACATGTAGTGTCAGACTATAGCCACAATATTTCTCTCGGGCTTATGAAAGGCGTCGTGCTTTTGCTTCGGAACCCTGACCACGCATTTCTTTAGATAAACGGCTTGCCACAGAAAATCTGTCTATCTCAATGAAATATGAGGCTGGGGGAGCAGAATAGACGGCGTATGTGTATACTGTATAAATCACACACTTTCTGAAGAGAGTGGGATGACAGTATATTGTATATACTGTCTACAACACTTGATTAACATCATCAGAGGCACATTTACAAGTTGTGAAGAGCCACTGCATGTCTAGCTGTTGGTAATTGTGCTAATTTGTTTTGGATTTAGCTGGCATGTTAATAGTGGAGCTGTAGTTGTCTAAAAAAAGTGTTTAAACAATGTGAACATACATCTTCTAATGTAAAACCAGATATTGAACGGCATTTGAAACGTTGCTTTCATCTTGATCTTGTTTTGACATCAGGTTCATGAAAGGCTGCTCCAAATAAATCCAACCAACCCCGTATAATCACACGTGTGTTTACATTTGCACTTTACGTACTGCGGTTATATGCCCGCTTCTCACTTCTTCACAACAAATCAAAACAATGAGCAAAAACAGGACAACAAAGCAACTAAAAAGTACTTTATATGAGTAGCTGGCTGTGCCTCTAGACATTGCCACCAAATGTTTTGTCTAAAAAAAAAAAAAATGAACCTGCATTATAATAAAGGCTTTGCCCTCATGTGGTAACTTGTCAGGCAGCTACAGTAATTGGTAATGGGATTTTCACTGAGCTCTAAAGGCAGAGTCAAAACACCAGTGTACTATAAAGTGATTTATTTCTACATGAACCCCCAATTTAAACACCTTTGTTGTTCTGCTAAATTAAGTTGAAACAAATTGTGTGACATAAACCACCCACAACGCTCCACAGCAAAGAGCACATCCAGAAATGACCACATTGGTCTTTGGATTTCTTCACTATTTTTCCGTAAAAATGCCTAATTTTTGATGTCAAAACATGTTTCACTCTGGAGCTTAGTCCTCATTACAAAGAACAACTTTTGTCACATGAAGCTTAGAATTACCATATATTTCCATCTAAATACTAGAATACCTACAGTAGGAGGATATGCTGTTTGCATAAGAACCATAGAGAATATGCATGACTTGGAGGTGGAGGTTTCCCCTCCACAACAAGGATTATTTCAAAAAGCACACGGGGATACAAATATTAAATATTCTACATGGTGTGGTGAACAATTTTATACAACATAGCCTCAAAAGTAAGTGGTGTAATGTCAGTGCAGTATCTGTCACCGTTCTTTAGCTCTGAAAGATACAACACTGTAATATGTCTTGCTCACACCTGGACTTAAACAAAAAAAAAGATCATACAAGGAAGTCATACTACATATCCTCCCCTTTTATAATCCAGCTTAAGGCCCATAATTGTTCAGCATTAAATATGCAGATAGATACGGACGGCGTGACGCCGCCGATGGCCTACGGGGGCAGCATTGTGTAGTACGGCAAAAGGAAGAAGACAACAGAAATGACTATCGCTTTGACAAAAGGCTTTAAATGTGTGCGTGTAAAAAAAAACATCTATGACCATGCTTCACCTCGGACATCAAGACAAACAGATCAGTTCTCAAACATCTTCACAACAATCATATTTACGCCCATGGCAAGTGGCCATTCAGCTTCAGACACTTGTTTTTGTACTGTTGGTGGAAACCTGGAGAACACCGACACTTGAACAGAGAGCGTAATTCCAATAGTAACCAAAAGCATGACCCGAACTCCAAGGCTAGGAAAAGCTGCTTCTTTCTTCAGCAGTTGGCGCTCCTGAATAGAAACAGGAGAAAATCCCACTCCTGGGAGAATAATTGAGTCGGCGATAGACATGAACGAGCCACATCTATGAATTTCACATGAACTTTAAATGACAACTGAGCAGACACGGTCGTCATCAGCTCCGGCGTCCCGGTGAGGTTTCACAAATTTAAAACTGTCCAGTGGGACTGCAACATCTTTAGGAGATCACAGTTCATTGACATAAGCACGTCTGCAGCTAACAGCTTTCATTCTCGGTACACTGATCCCACTTCCAGCAACACTCCTCGGTGCGTTATGCTCTATTTGGATTTGTCACCTAAAGCTGCTGTGGGACAAGGTGAATGAGTAAAGGACAAGGCTACCGCATAGATCCACCTCAGACCAGAATACAAATTACACTCAAAGAGCTACTATTGTTAGTTTCCTATTATGAAATGTAAATATACACACGAATTTGTAGAAAACAAGGGCAGTTTGTTGCTTGCTGATCTTTTGGGGGTTTTGGTGACTTGTGATTCTGGAGGTAAACGTTTACGTTTTCATCAGCAGAACAATGTGTGCTCAAATTGTGTTTTTGTTATTCTTTAACATCGGGAGTTTTTTTTACTATTTTGTTTCTCCAGCTAATGCTTCATAATACCCCTCGCTGCTTGAGCAGAAGTTGCCGCAATTGCCTGTCATTGTGGAACTTCACTATTGTTTTTGTTTATCTTGAAGAAACAACTGTTTCTGCAAAACCTCGAGCTCGTGTTGGAAAGAAAAATCACGTTCAGAAAATACTGGTGTGGCACCGGTCTAGAATCAGAGACCTTGCAGACTTTAAGCCTGCACGAGGAGCGATAAGATAAACTACTGAACGACCAAAGTCTCCATTGGCTTCCTGCACATGGTTTAATTTATTTGTAAGATGTAGTTTTTGAGGTTTGTTTTGTTGTTTAGGATCTCTCATGTACACTGTAAGCAGCGAATGTAATCTAAAAGTCCACACAAGCGAACTCTTTCTACATGTACGGCTGGAAATTAAAAAGCTTCTGGATCGCAGGAGAGACACGAAAGTTTGTCTCCCAAATACGCAGGCTGTGTGTGTGTGTGTGTGTGTGTGTGTGTGTGTGTGTGTGTGTGTGTGTGTGTGTGTGTGTGTGTGTGTGTGTGTGTGTGTGTGTGTGTGTGTGTGTGTGTGTGCGTGTGTGTCTGTGTGTGTGTGTGTGTGTGTGTGTGTGTGTGTGTGTGTGTGTGTGTGTGTGTGTGTGTGTGTGTGTGTGTGTGTGTGTGTGTCTCACATTAGCTGATTTAATCTTGTGATATATGGAGCTTAATTTAATGTGTTATTACGGTTAAAGAAAAAGCTATGGCAGCTTTATTGGAACTTAGTGGAATTAAACTAAATCACTCAGTGTAAAACACAGTCGCCACGAACACAAAGGCCCAAAATAATAATGTTTTCCAAATGCCATCAATCCTTAAGTTCCTCATTTAAAGTCTAACATACCAATCCATCCGTCTTCCACGTCTGCTTCAACCAGACTCCACTTACCGGCGGCTGGAGGCGAGTCAAGCTGGCGTTGGGTGGAAATCGGATACACGCTGAACAGATCACCAGTCCATCACGGAAGGGGGCAAACGCAGACAGATAATTAGACACTCACTTCCACACCTATGAGCAATTTAAACTGAATAATTAACCTAAAAATCATCTTTTTGGGACCTTTAGAGTACCTGGATAAAACGTGGGGAGTTCATTGCAAACCCCACAAAACCCGACTTGGCTTACTTCAACTGGAATACGCTCCCATCCGCCTGTATTTGAAACGATTGAAAATTGAGAAAATGCATTTGGGAAAATATAAGGAGGCAGTTTGTTAGTTATGAAAACAGCACATGAAAAGATGGCGCTGCCTTTGACAAAGCTTGTCTCGAACACTTCTGTTTACAACAGCAGTAACAGCAGATTAGGGTGTTTCTGTGTCAAAATCCACCCATTAAACAGACAGTCAGGTTTTTTTTTTTTTTTATTTATTTTTTTTTATCCCTGTCCACAGCTTTTAAACCACTTACTGTACCGCAGGAATTTAGACGCCTCTGGTAAAAAGGATTCGCTTTCTAATTCCTGTTTGAAATGGAAAATAGTGACTCTATCAACACAGGAACTGAAATGTGTGAAGAAAAAATTTACATTTTCTCAATGTGGAAGGAAGAAGGAGGGGGAAAAAAAACAATCAAAGTACTCAGCAGTAAACTATCACTTCCCATTGGTTGTTTACTTTCAGTGTGATTTTTATGTCGCCACGTCTTCACAACATTTCAGTTTTCCAAGAGAACGAAAGGCCCAAAGTAGAGAGCAGATTTGCTGAACGGTGATTAAGACAAAGAGGCGCCATCTCTCATCCTGCCACTACTTGTTGTAGAACTAGTGTGACTAACAGCAGGGTTGAATGTCTTTTGTCAGTAAATGAGAGTTTAATATGTTGCACCATGGAGATGGGACGGAGAGTGTGTGGCCCCCGCTGCTCCCCTCATCAATGCCTTGCGTCGTCACGAGCTGCTCTGCATGGATCCACTCTCCTCCTCACTGACAGCCGTCTGAAACACACCAAACTCGAGACCTTTCCAGCAGCCCAGCGAATCGCTTTCTGACGTACATTCATCACGACTCTTGACTCAAACTTACCTGAAGGTATAAGCCCCCGTTAATATTCTCACAGACGTGAAAGGTCGTCCGTCTTTTTTTTCCATTAACGAAAGCTAAATGTTCTCCAACAATATGAATCATTTGTAATTATTTTCTGCATTTTGTGGCTCATCCAATATAGCTAGATAGATAGATAGATAGATAGATAGATAGATAGATAGATAGATAGATAGATATCAATGAGAGCATCCAATTTGCAAAACAAAAATGCTACGCTTTTTTAATCGCCAATGTTGTGATTAAAAATATTCTTCAGTGTGAAAAAAAACATGTAAAAATCATTCAACCAAAGTAAAGCCCTTTCAGAGTTTCTTATATGACATTTAACTAGACTGTTTGTGTTTGATTTATTGAAAAAGAAAGTGAACAAGTTGCATTTATTTTCCAATCTTTTCATTCCTAATCTAAAAATCCGCTTATAACCTGAATTGCGAATAAACACATGTATAGAATGATTATTTTCATTTGATTTGTTCAAGAATTTGACAGAATACATGAATTAGCAACACAATAACAACAGAATTGCATATATTCTAGACAGAGGCAAGCTAATGACCTAGTCTAAATTCTTTGTGAATGTTTTGAATCATAAAGGCAATATAATCTTGTTTTAAAAGGAAATTATCTTGTGTTGATGTGTATCCACTGCCGAAACAAGCTGTAACACACCACTATAGCAGTAGTCCGTCATCAGCCATAATATGAAAAATAGGATTGGAAATACCACACTGCTTTGAGTTGAGGAAAAGGAGCAGCCATCTATGTCTCCTCTTATTCCTGAGTAATAAACTCTGTTCTTCTTTCTCACCACAGTCACTAAAGGTGGCTATAAATCTCATCCCCTGCCTCGGATAGGTGCAGTTGAGAGCCATTACCACATATCTTTGGAGATAATGGACGATAAAAGCCATTCAGTTGGACTGGCAATGTTCAGATCACATGGGATCACCATGCGACTCTAACAGGAATATAATTAATATTAGACGTCTGTAATTCAAACAAAAAATAAGTAACGCATTTTTTTTTTGATCAAAACTTAAAGTGACAAATTTGTGAACATAAAAACTCCAAAATATCAAGAAGCTCGTCACATTGGTTTCTGTGCACAAATATTCAAAACTGAAGATTCTTCACTGGTGTAAGTAGAATTCTTCTATATCGATTCAGTCATTCACCAGTCAGTTTTCTGCCCTTTTCAAATGAGACTTTTACTTCTAATTACGTTTATCCACATGACTATTTAGCCTTTCAGCTCAACACACCCGTGGGATTACAGCACCGAGTTCTAACAACAATCCCTCTCCACTGAGCAAACACACTGCGACACCCTGACTGGTATTTTACAGTAAAATGAATGCCTGTGTTTTCCCCTAAACATTGTGCATTCCCCTCAAAGCAGCGCAATAATGGCATCACTGTCCCTGTAAAGGAAACGGGTGCATAGTGAAGTGTGTGATAACATGGATTTTATTTGCTTGAAACAGCACAATAGCCTGGATGTGGAACTATGGCGAGAAAAGGCCGTTAAATGAGAAGCGGTGTCATTATCACTCAAGTGAGTTTTACATAGCTTTAAAGCCTCTTAAAAACAGAGCCATCAGATAAAGTGGAACACATATCAAGTAGGGCTGACGTGGTTTCTTTGAACTACGTGGTGAAAGGTCTTAGACGAGTCACACTTTCTTTGATGGATTATATAATGATAATTATAGATGTCAGGCTTGATTATGAACATCCATAGTTTATAATCATAGATTAAACACTTAGTGCATTACAATGTCCACGGATACCAGGGGGCAAGTGTGGTACTTTTTTAATCTCAATAAGTCTTTGATCTGCGGTGAAAATGTGCACCACATTGGGATTGTAGAGAAGTAGGAGGAGGGAAGCGCTCAAATAAAGGTCAAATTAAATTCAGAAACCAGTGGAGTGCTGCGCTGAAGATAACGCACGCCATCATCAGTAGTGATAGGTGTTCGGGCTGCATATAGATGTACAGAACGAGCTGCAATTACAAGCACTGAAGCTTTAAACATTGCAACCCAGCGAGGCCGTACGCACATATGTGGATTTACTTAAACAGAAATTGTCCTATTTGCATGTCTCAGCACACCACGTTCATGTTTGTTTTCAAAAGAGAAAGTCTCTTCTTATTGAGCCCAAAACTGAATATGAAGTAGGTGAAACGCGGCTCACCTAAAAAACGGAAAAGCTTTCTCGTGCCCAGAGACTGACATCACTTCTGAATTGAAACCAAGTTTCAGCTGGTCCAACTTTTGCAATGTATTCTTGCCATTTCCTGAGGGACGTGGAACACAAAAGGCCCCCATGAAGAAAATTAACATTTTCACAGTTCGTTGAGCTCATTTAAATGAATCAGAAGATGCAACTGACTCATTTTCATACAATGTGACAAAGTTGATGCCAAGCGCTGTTCGGCATTAGGCCCTACTGTATTTACATTGTTATGAAAAGATTCACTGGGAGTTGGCACTAAAAATTAGGTCTGGTTTGGTTTCTCTAAACGTTCGTAGACTATAAAACTGTATTGTGCCACATGGTTGTCCTATTACCTTACAGTGGCCCTCGTCATTGAATTGTCATTAAAAAGATTTATAGCTCAACAAAATCTTACAGTGTCTATTTTGGGGCTTCTCTTCTCAGTTCTAGGCTTGTTTTCAGCTCGAACAAATAGCAAAGTATGTCTGCTGTTTATACAGAACTTATTCCCTCTAAATGAGCAACAACAGCAGCGACGTTTACCCAAAAACTCCAAAAAGAAAATGTCTTCAGAGTGAGATTTGATGATGATTCTGAAAATTGTTTTCTGTGCTGTGAAGTTCTTTGAAAACTGTGGAAAACAAGTGGCTTGTTTAGTTCTCTTCAAGGTTAATATTGGCGTTTGATTTACAGCATATTTGGGGTGTTTTGCATAGCCTCGGAATATTGCCACCAAACCAATCCCGTGAAAAGTTATTTCCCTTGGAGGACCATTTATTTAGTCAAGGCCAGAGTAGTTTAACGGGATGGCTTTCATTTCACGGTTCATACTCTCAATGTGATTAATAAGTAAAATGCTGTTGAAGAGAGAGAAAAGCCGTCATTCAATCCTATCATCCCGGCATGGCAGCAGGACAGAATATCCCAGGGCATTAGGAGCTGTTGTCAATCACTGCATGGAAAATCAAGTATATGTGGATGCATTCTGACAAGTCCTCATCTGGTCTGATTTTCACCACAGCTGGCTGGAAGAAGATGGAACGCTGGTTAAAACGATGCTTATCGACCAGTAAGTTGAAGAAAAATCTGTGTTGTATTGTGCACTAGCAGAGAACAGGTATTGGCATAATAGCACGGTTTTTCTATCATTAATTCATTGGCCTTTTTATATAAATAGAGGGAGAATTAATCGTGTGTGTGTGTGTGTGTGTGTGTGTGTGTGTGTGTGTGTGTGTGTGTGTGTGTGTGTGTGTGTGTGTGTGTGTGTGTGTGTGTGTGTGTGTGTGTGTGTGTGTGTGTGTGTGTGTGTGTGTGTGTGACTTTTGGGTAATTGACTTGATAATAAGCCACTAATTCCTCTGAGAGCTAATTTAGTTAGCAACTTCTTCACTTTCTGTTTAACCTTGTAAGCTGTGGGACTTACTGGCCCCTCCAAGATTTTTTCATTATATTTTGTTAGAAATTAACATTATTCATTTTTCCTCCAATCATACATGCGGTCTGCGTGCAATGCCTCCGTATACGTGGCTAACTGATGCCATGATGAATGTCTTGCGAGTTCCACCAGAAGACAGCAACATGAAAAAGTGTCAACGCCACAATAAAGCGCGATGCAGATAATCTATATCAGCCTTCATAGGATTCTGGCTAATGATGATGGTTATTGATCCTATTTCTTATTTTTGGCTCACATATAAAGGAAATGCATCAGTAACTGTCGCATTACTTGACTTGACATTTAGACATGTTGCTGGCTTTCTGTCTTGTCTTGATGTTGGACGGCATTACAGAGGTGCTTGTGTTTGGTCACATTCACAAACTGTGTCCGATAGCCTGCTTTCAAAACACACGCTGGTGGAGTTTGAGTGGAGTAATAACTGCAATCACCAAAATTCACCAAGTGCAGCCAAAACAAACCGCAGCAGACTCTGAACCGCCGTCTCACTTCAACATATCTCCCGTCCTGATGTCAGTGTGTGGAAGATGGTTTTATTTAGAAGCCCATGACTCTGTAAAATATTCAGTGATTGCTAGTAATGTACAGAGTGAGGTTAACAGCCTGCAACCACGATCCCAAAAACATCTAAAAAAAAAAACATCTGATGTAATCAGATTTCATAATTTTTCATAAATGTTGTGAAGCGCGCTAACGAGATCCACTGTGTCAAAGTCTCCCAAGAGGTATTTTGTCAGATTGAGATCTGGTCACTTTGAAGGAAAAGGCCAGATGAATCATAATATTTCCAAAGTCATCCCATCATTCATTGACACCTCGTTTCCCTGTATGAAAGCATCTGTATTCATTAAGCTTCTCATTTACTCAGATTTTCTCTGTAATTTGTCTGGCCTCTGCACAGCATTGACCTGTCCAGGGTGAACCTATTCATTCAGCCTGTTGCAGGCTGGGATGCAGAGAGGCCGACATTGGCCCGCCACCTGCAAAGTCCAGCATAGCACAGTGGTGCATTGCTCACACAGTGTGTGATAACAGAGACCCACATGGCATCGCTGGCCCTTGTAAGAGTCTGACTGGTCTACTTAAGGTGCACACATATGTTGCAGTGATGGATAATGCTGTGAATTTACTGTCCATTACTCATAATAGACCGTACAAATATACTGTTATGAGAAAGCTTCCATGTATTTCCCCCTTATGTAATATGACTCACACTGTGACCCTCTTGAACCAACTTTTCTTCACCACCCACCAGCTGTCTCGTCGCCGGCACCATCACTGTAAACACTGAATACAAACCCGGGGCCTGCCACAGTCAAGCAAACCTTCTGCTCCCTGATACTGCACATGATTTAAAACATGTCGACCCCGAAAACAAATGCAGTTTTCATTTAAATGCTTCACAATAATCATGAGAGGAATGAGATCTGCGATCACATAGTCACCACTCACTGCGTTAAAGCTTGACAGGTGCTAAAACGCTAGCGCTGAAAATCACACACACCCATTCAGCCTGTTTTATTTTATTTATTTTTTATACCCAATTTATCTGACTTAAGGTTTGCAGCTGCAGCAGATCTCAAGTGCCAAAGGGAAAAAGGCAGAGTAAATCCTAAACATGGTTTCCAGTCCATTAAAGAGCTCGGACCAGACAACGCCACCCCCACACGCACCTACAAGCAACTTCAATTTCCTGATCGATCTAACAAGCCAGCGTTCTGATTGTGGGAGGAAGCTGAAGCGCCCGGAGAAAATCCATGTGTGCAAAGGGAGAATATGCAAACTCCACACAGGATGGCACTGGAAGAGAGACAACAAAGTGAGAGGGGTAACAAACACTGTTGCCTGAGCTCATGAGTGGTTAAAAAAAAAAAAAAAAAAGTCACTTCAAGCTTGTAGATTATGTAGATCTTTAAACAGAAGTTCGTCTGGGACAATGTAAGACTACATAGTGTACTGCTTTGAAGTATTTCACTGGAACATATTATCAAAAGATGCATGTGTACAGTACAGCAGAAAGTAAATGTATCTCTGGCGAACAGCCGCAAAGCTTATATGATTATACAGAGTTTGGTACAGTTTTCACCTCTGGACATGCAAAGTGTTTATCAGCAGGATGGAAGAAGTGGAATTCATCTGAAAAATCCATACGGTCCCTGTGGGAATGTATGCATGATTAATACTGCCTGTGTGTATACAGTACATTCATCGTGTAGCTAGTGTCTACATGACTCACACAGCCTGTGGCAGGTGGGACAATATCCATCTAATTTCTGAGGAGTGTGTTGTGGCCGTCCTCTCTGCTTTGTCGTTTTTAACGCTACGGGATCACCTGTCATTTTGATTAAGTAAGCTCTTGAATCTTCTCGGGTGTTATTAACTTCAATTTCCATTTTCTCCATACATGCGCAAATCCAGTGTCTAGATGGAGGAAATGAAAATACCTGTGACCTCGTTTAAAGCCTAGATTCTGATGACATGTCTCTCCCTTTGTGCTCAGCAATGTTTTAAATACTTTCACGGCTTGATGATAAATGACTGGTGGAGGTAAACATTAAGGAGAAATCACCATAATGGAAAACAGTTTTATTCAAAAATAAATCAAGACAGACTTTAAATTTGTGCTTGTGTGACAGCGTGTGTGTGAGCGATATGGCGGGAGAGAGAGAGAGAGAGAGAGAGAGAGAGAGAGAGAGAGAGAGAGAGAGAGAGAGAGAGAGAGAGAGAGAGAGAGAGGCCAACTCTCATGTTGGACTCAGGGACTTTGTGAAAATGTCAGCAGGCCTCGCAGCACCTCCCAAGCAGTCTAACTGGAAATGGCACAGAGACACTGCTGACCATATGGCTCTTGTAATTAATCGCGCCGATTAATTTTTGGCTCGCCCTCAATGTCTGCACAGCAACTTACGCACTACCAGAACCCTATGTGCATGCGCTTCCCCAGCTTTTCACAGTGAATGCTAGAGAATGAACAAAAGGTCATGTTGCACTAAAGTCCACAGTGGAGAACTTTATCCGGAAATCCTCATACGCCACACTGTATGCATTCTATAGTAGCAGAAAATATTGGGACCCTTCAACACATAATGTGTGCCCCAGATCACCATATTCCATCTATATGCAATTCTTTTAACTCTCTGCCATTGATTTCAGATGCAACTTTCACCCATTTTCTTCACCATAATATCAAATTCAGGGTCGCTGGAGGATAAGGCCAGTCAGAGCTGACTCTGGCGAGAAAGTAGGGTGCACCCTGGACAGATCACCAGTGCATCACAGGGTGTACTGCGAGACAGACGACCACACACACTCACATTCCGGGGCAGTTTAGAATCACCTGTTAATCTCTAATACGTGTTACCTGGATTACCTGGAGAAAACCAATGCGTGCACAAAACATTCAAACTCCACGCAATAAGGACCCAGGGCCCAACCTGAACCTGAAATGGGGACCTTCTTCCTGTTGTGCAGTCTCAGAAAGCAAAGTCAAATGCCATTGAAGAAGGACATCAGTTTTGTAAGTATGTGGAAGTTGTTCCTCGTTGGTAATTTCTGACACACACTCATCTATTTGAAATATCCTCATCTTCGCTCTAGAGTCCATTTGGAATTTACCACTTCTGGTTAGAATTTCTGCTGCCCTGTGATTTCCTCATCAGTGTTTGCTTAATTTTTCTTACCCTTGAGAAGAAGTAGTCATTTGATTGCAAGAGAATTGTATTCCCGGGATTGGGGTCTCTGTTACGACCTTGTTGAGTAAAATGAAGGCATTGCCGCATCCACTAAATCCAGATATACTTGCTTTCCTTGGTTTAATCTCATCACACAGAGCCAAATGACAAGCAACAACTACAAGTACACATAGCCTTGACATAGGCCAAAACACTTCAGCATACTAGATGTATTGTTTACCACTATGCCAAGGTAACGTATCCACAGGAAAATTGAAGAACAGCCCGGGGCCATGGACTAGCTGCTCATCTATAAAACAAATTGCATTCACTTTAAATGCACCTCTTGTTTCAACTAAGACTGAATATGTTAGCAGTCCACTGCAGCTGTGAATCCCTCTTAAATCAGTCTTTGGTTTGTGGTGTAAGGATTAAATGATGATACTGTAACTGAAGAATCATAACCCAACAAAGTAAGATACTGTACAGAAAACAATAGTGCAAGTCAGCGTCACAATCCTGGAAGTTTCTGTATGTCTCATTTTGCCATTTTAGATCACCTCGTTTATTTTCCACCCAGCGAACTGATGCGAATTATACTTGAGGTGTCTACCTTGTTCTAATTTTTATGCTCTAAGCCTGCAGCTGTCTGAGTCACCTGCTGTGTCATAAGGCTCTGTGCTATTTGTCGTTGGATGACTAAAGACCTCTCATTATGCTGCTTTTTTGGTGGTGGTGGTGGTGGGGGGGTTGGGGGTGTTTGTCCACCATTTTTGTTCTTAAAAGACCGGCAAGGTCGTCACTTCTGAATATTAGTTGTACTATCTGTGTGTGGGAGTTAGAGGGTGTTGCTGGGGGCAGCCTGAAAGGCTCACGCTCGTCAGTTTCGGAGCCTCCTGCTTCTGCTGCTCTCTCACTTCAGCTCTGGGATTGATAAGACTTGTGCTCCTGCAGCTGGGCTTCTTTGGAGCGTTGCACAGTGATAACAGACCAGCGAGACGTCAAGCTGTTATCTCCTTGATGCTGACATTCACCTCATATACTTGGTAACATGTGCCCAAAAGGTATACAGAGCTCTGACTGTGAAAGCTGTGGGGAATCGAGGAGGCAAAACACAGTGAAGCAAGACTGTTCACACCGTCAATTGAACACAAAAAATAGCCACAAACAAAGGAACTACATCCACCTATTGAAATGCTTTATTTATTTGTTTTTTTATTATCTTTTGCACTCGATCTTTCTTTTTTTATATGAGCACCATCTCCAGTTATTAGCTTTGGTTAATGTGTGTCAGAAAGCCAAAAGTCCAGCTTAAAAATAAGCTTTTGTTTTGGTCATTCTGAAAAGAGTTGGGTCGTTTATGGGGTTCTAGGAAGTTAATTGTCACATGTGACTTAGCTTTCGGTCATCTAAATGAACTTGTAAGTTTTTAATTAATTTCTATATATAGGATATTAATAGACACACAGGTATTTGAATTAAATTCAGTGCAATAAAAATAAAAAATAAATAAAAATAAAATAATAATAATAATAATAATAATAATAATAATAATAATTGCATCGGAACTGTCAGAAACTATCTCCAGACAGAAAATGAGGACAGGCACAACAAAGACTTTAAAGCCATCATTTCTCTTTGTTTCAAACATGACACAAGTTGGACAGGACCTGGTGAGAGACAATGTGTTGCAAGACACTTTGTTCTTCTGAATTAAATTAAGTTTCACATTAAAAAGAGGTTTGTACTTCACAAGCGCCGGCAATAAAAAGGAAGGATGTACCTTATCTCTGGCTGTACTCTCGCTCGCTTTTATTACAGAGGTAATTTGCATTTTAATTTGGAGCTTGAACCTGTACTTAATAGAATTAAACTGAGAGACATATTGACATGATTTTCTGACCCCTTCAAGGCCTGCAACTACAGAAGGGGCAGATTCACTCAAATTGTAGTGAGACATGTGGTTGACCCCAGCTGAGATAAGCCCCAGCAGTAAACATCAGCTGCTTAAATGCCAATTATTTCCATCATTTTCATCAAAATCCCAGCAGATGTGGCATATTAATCTGTTAGTTGTTGCAACAACAAAAAAATACATTCCCTGCATATTTTGATGCGGCACTCGTCTTAAAATATTGACTGTGGCTTATGAGCACTTGAACCTTGCTAAACTGCATTGTCTTTTACTCTTTAATTCATGGCAAGATTGCAGTTTGCGTTGCCTTAATAACTCCGATGCTTGTATCTGTGAAATTGGAAGTCTGCTTGTCACACATTTGGATGTTTACAGCAGCTTTGAATTTCCTATTCCAGTCAATATTAGGTTAGGCTATGTGTGTGTGTGTGTGTGGGGGGGGGGGGGGGGGGGGGGGGGGGGGGGGCTTGTAAGGGGGAAGTGCTACGAAGCATGAAGAGCCTGGCTGTCGACCTATGAGGAAATAAAACCAGACAGAATGAAGTTTGGCATTTTATAATTAGAGATGAGAAGCCGGTGCAGCAAACAAAGCAGTTCGACTGGTGCACATCAGTGTCTTGGACTGTAAGTACAATAGCAGAAGTGAGACGTAGCATAAGATGCCTGCCTCCGATATTAACAGCACAGCTTCACAGAAGAGATGTTTTCCTCTCTAAATTATATCATCAGTTCCACTGCTTGAGATTCTTCACTTCATCCTATCCAATACAACATGCTGGATCTTCATACAGGATCTGCTTCAACATCATGTCCAGACAAAACACCATGTTTAGTCATGACCTATAACAGCAGCAGAATTCCCTGAATCGAGAAAAGGTTTACGTGAGATATAAGACATGGCCATGCAGCGAAAAACAATATCTTGTTCTTGATGTACAACACAAAAATAAAGGAGTACGATGCATATTAATTGCAGGGGCAGCAAAGTACAAAGTTTTTTTCCTTCTCATCCCCAAACTGCTTCTTAGAGGTGGAGCATACCCCCTCACTGATCCATGAATTACCAACATTAAACTGAAGCCAAAAGCTGCCAGACACGTCCATTCTCAACAACAATAAAATGCCTAAAAAATGAATACTGGCGCAATTTTGCAGGTGTGCTCTAGGTTGCACAACAAAATATTATCATGTTTTTTTCTTTTTTTTTCTTTTTTGATGTGCAAATCCAATATTGACATTTTCTAATAAGCTCTAATCAAGATTCCTCCAAAGTCAACTTGTATTTAAATCTAGACAGTGCTCCAACATGAGCGTGTCACAATGACATGAAAAATATGTATCAATGTATCCCGAACATATTTGTCTAAATAAAATTCTATTTTGTTTAGGCGACGTGATTCACAGCTCCTCAGAAAGTTAAAGCCCTTGCCATAAATGAGCTCTACAAATGGTTGTTTGGGACACGGTAAACAGTCAATCAGGCGTTGAGGCGTCATGGACAGACATGTCTAAACATCCCGTTCTTACAATAGCTGTCAACCCTGACCTATGAGGCAGTTTTAATAAAAGGCTTGTCAATTAGACAGTTGCAACAGGAATACAAAAAAGGTAAAACAAAAAAAACAACATTCCAAATGAAACATATTGGACCAATTACTGCACATTTGATGGTTAATCCTGACAGATATATTCCCCAGTATTGCAAGCCATTGCACGCCCTATTTATATATAATGTCAACATATTTTCTCATATGATTTACATTCTTATATAAATTCTCCTCTTACAAAGCTAATAATGTTCTGCTTTACAGGTGGTATTGCAGCAGCATGATCCCCATTCCTGTCCGTCCACCTGACATGACAGCTCTGTCAGATGTGAGTGTGTGCTGTAAGTGTGGATGTGAACCACTGAAAAGGCTGAATAAGCAGCAGAAAACTGTTCAGACCCAAGTTGTCTTAGCTCATACACCCACGCCTTCAAGTAGTAAAACATTGAATCCACTCACAAATAACTTTAATTTGGGCAGAAATGGAGACTGTGGGTATCCTGAAAAAGGCGATTCTGAATTATTTCAAGGTGAGTTAATAGAAGCAATGAGTCCTGGGACCCATGATATACTGAACACAAGGAGTCTTAAAGGTAACTGCTTTTCTTTGTGTTTATTACTGGAGAGCAATCGGGTATGTTTGAGATTTTCCCCCAAAACTGGGTTGTTTTTAGATCACAACATACTTCCAAAGTGCCTTTTAAACTTATTCTATAAAGCTTGACTAAAAAGAATTTGTTTGTTTTATCAGACTATTATAATGTGTAATCTTGGGAACGACAATTTTTTCATCCTTCTGTCCAAATAGCTGAATCCAGCCTGTTGAGACTCGTGCCTGGGAGTGAGTGGTGACTTCCTCAGTCAGTATCAAAACATTATTGTTCCATTCAACATCTGCCCACAGGGCATCTTCGGAGATGTTCATGCTTTAGCAGCTTGAGTTTATCAGATTCTTTCCTCCAGCATTACCTCTGCGTTGTTTCTCCGCAGAGTGTTAGCCCACCACGGGTCTGAGTCAAACCCCTTCACAACCTCCACCTTTGCAGAGAGGGCACAGTGGGAGCCTATGTGGATTTGAACATTTGGACAGTAAATAAGACTTTTATGTCAAAGGAGAAAACATCCCATCGAGTGCAACTGGGTGGACAAGATTTCTTAAGATTGCAGGGTGATTTCCTGAGAATGTGCGGTTCAAGTCTATAGTGGGTCAATATTGATTTTTGTTACCAGGTCAGTAAAGGGCAGCGCTTTGACTGCTGTGTGACTTTATCCGTTCAAAACATCCTAAGAAAAAATTTAACAATATACAATCATTCAGGACTTATATTTCAGTGCTACTGAAGATACACACATGACGCCACAAAATATGGAAATAAATGAGGAAACAGTATGAGACAAAGTGAAACGAAAACTATTGTATTGGTCAATTTTGGTTAATGAAATGAACATTCAGCAAAAAACTATTCTATTGTATCATCAATCGGGAGTCAAGACTATTGTGTGTGTGTGTGTGTGTGTTGGAAAAACATTGTCCATTGGTCGGCCCAAAGGTGCCGATTGTCGATTTTAAAGTGGAGAAGACAAAGTGAGGGAATTGTTTCATGGATCAAGATTATTTTTCTTTGTTTGTAGAAATATGTCTTTGATTAAAGGGAAAGCTGAATAGACAATAGAAAGAAAAAAATTACATACAGAAGATGGACAAAAAGTGCAACAGTAGAAGTGCAACAGTGATACGATATCGTGTGATAAAAGAGTAAAGGCAGTAGAGCTCAGACACACTAAAGAACAGTCAATTGAATCATAGCAAACTTTGCTGTGGAGATTATTTGTGCTCAGCGGGTCGACAGTCAGTGATGCTTTCGCTGTGTAACGGCTCCTCATGTGCCATTTGTTGGTTTATCAATTCAGTTGGAACAGAGACGTGAGGACGTTTGCACCCTTTCGTGTGAGTAAAGACTTTCTGAGACGAGTGTTATTGGTCTGACTGGTCATCAGCCATTTGATTGTAATGTTGTTGAACCAGATGGTGACGCTGGATTTCACTGCTGACACTTTAGTTGCTCTGTAGAATATTTGTATGATGTCTCTGCTGACGCTAAAGACCCTCAATCTTTGAAGCGATGGAGTTGCTGGGGAATTTTGAACCTTTTCATAGCGTAATATCTTGACCATCTTTATTTACTGAGCAGCAATGTCCAGCTGACTGAAGTCCAGCAGCATCTCCACTCTCTTCTGTGTGTTTATTACACCACTTTTACAAAGTGTCCAAACCTGCTCTGTGGCTGCTTGTGTCGAATTGTTTGTGTATTGCTGAAGATGGATGAGCGGTTGAATAATTTCACAATAAATTGATCATGTTGGGAGCTAATGCAGTCGATGCTGTGAAAGGTAAACAACAAGCCAGTGCTGCTTAATGCTGCCATGGACAAAACGAACTTGAATTTAACCAGCTGTGATCTGTTAGATAAATGACGACCCTTTGATTAAAAAAAAAAAAAAAAAAAAAAAAGATTCATTTGAAGCTCAGCCAGTTTCTTAAGGAAAAAGTGTGGCTGTCCAGACTTAAAAGCAGAACAGTAATCAATAAAAACTGCTTCAATATAAAATGCAAAATAGTGGTTATGTCATAATTTGTGCTATAGCCTGTTTTCAAAAAGAACAGGAAGTGTCAGTGTTGATGAATTTACCCAAAATACAGGGTTTGAGCTTGTTCAGCAGTTAAAAAAACCAAAACATTCTCTCCTCTAGCAGTCTATCTGTTGTGATCTCCAGTAAAAGATGTCCAATAATTCACAGCCACCAATGGTGCAGCTTTGTATAAATAGTTTGTCCGTGGTGTCCTCCTGTCCAAGACGTGGGATGAGTGCTGCATCAACAAAGGCTCAAGTCTTTGTTTTTTTTGTCTTTTGACAGTCTTTCTTTTCCACTGCTGAGAGATTTGGATGCTGCCTGAAAGTGTAAGCTCAGCTGCAAACCTTGATGCTGTGAACTTGTAATTGTGTGGACTGAAGCAAGCTGTGATTAGCACTGAACTGCATTAACCTACTCCACGAAGAAAGACATTGGTTACGTTTTCACCATTCCCATGGACAGAATCGGAAACTGTTTGCTCTGTGTTGCTTCTGTGAACAGGAAGATTTAGCCGAAATACGAAACTCCTTTTTACCACTATGGGACATTGCTTCTTGCGGCATTAATTCTCAGTACTGACAATGACTTCTGCTGTCCAGCCCCGCCAGTGGGAGGTGATACACGTCTGCTTTATTTTCAACTGATTGGTCAATTAAAATGGAGAGAGGAGATAAGTTCTGGTGGAAACAAAACCAAGTCATTCATTGTACTTGCGAGATCTCAGCAGTGCACTACATATTTCAAATTAAATAAGCTCCCGCTACACCAATATACCAATATAGTAGCACTGTGTGGCAAAGATGAGTTGTAGATGTTATAGAGAGAAATATTTAAGTTAAGAGAAAAGCCACATAGAAGGAATATTGTTGTTTTACAGACAAGTCCTCTCTGAATTCTGTTTGGTTTTGAAGGCATTATAGGCTTATTATTCTCTCCTGACCCACAACACTCTTAAAATAGAATTTTTTTTTTTTCCTACTAAAGAGCTGAACTCATACATCTGAGCAAACAGATGGTAGTTTCACGCAGTTATTCACTTTGATGCTGCGTCTCTGCAATAGACCGCTCCCTCCTATGCCGTGGTGCTCTGGGTAAAAGTATCTCCCAACCAGAACATACTGACATGATTTCAAATAGTCCATCTCTCTTGCTCTTTCTCTCTCCCGGGCTGCTGGTGTCCTCACCGCGAGCGCTTTCAAATGCGAATGTGTTCTGTGTTTGTTTGGCTGAGGGAGAAAATGCATACACTCCACACTCTGATCTGAAGGCAGCTAGATTGAGACAGGCACAGGCCAGATCTATAATTGGAATCTGTTCTTGGATGTGAGGAGTTATGAATGCCTATTCTCCAAAACCCTTTCTCCTATTAATGGGAAGGGAGTGCATGGACACATCTTTGTACACTTCAGCGTGTGCTTGGCATTCTCAGAGTAAGACAGAACTAAATATTAATGCTGCAGTGCGGAATTTCTCTGGCTAATAACAGAAAAGGCTCTTATTTCTATGGGTACAGTCTTTTTTTTTTTGTTGTTGTTTTTTTTTATAGTGGCACTCATGCACTATGCTATGTGCTCAAATGTCTAGTAGATATTTACAGTATGAAAACATACAGCCCACTTTTTCTCTCAGGCCTTAGAGGGACATCTTCAAAGCCCACGATTCCTTGTTTTTTGTGCTCTTGTGGCCTGAGTCTTGCGTTCTCATTGATTGGCCCATTATGGGAGAGACCAATATGGAACAGCCTGTGGTGCTAATGGCATGCTCTCTCATTCATACAGACACTGAGAGATGTTTGGCCATTACAACATGCAGCTCCTCAGCGTAGCCTGTCACTGTAGCCGTTCATTCAGCATCCATCCTCTCTCGTAGAACCACTTCTGTTGTTGGGGGGAAAATGATCGGGCATGTTAATGTTTTATGGAGAAAACCCCATGTCAGGTTTTATCCGTTTTTAAGACCAAAAGTAGCTTTGATGAATATCCCTGATATGGTCACTTTTACAAATGAACCTCATTGGAAAGCCCCTCTGTAATATACGTCAGTGTCATGACTAAAAACCAAGACCTACATTTATCATCCCAAAGAGAATAAAAAGTTCCAAAGTCATTCTTAGACTTAAAGCCTGGGGATTTCAGGGTATCCAAACAGATTAGAGTGAGTTCACTCAGCAAGGCTGCAGAAATGTGCGGCAAGCAAAAGCAGGGCACTGAAAGAAATACAAAGAACATGAGAGGAGCAGACAAATAGATGACTACATAATGATAAAAGAATATCATTACTGGAGAGGATAAGGCGAGAGAGCACGAGTCATTACGTCAACTACTTTCCCAAGTATTCCCCTTTTCTCTCGTCCTAAAGTAAACATTGGATTTCATGGTTGATGGATGCAGCCGAAACTTTCAAGTCTTATACAATCTCCTCACAAGGATCAGGCTGCACTCTAAGATTTGTTTGTCTAGAAGTTCACAGATCGCTCTGCAGAATAAATGATGTGTAAGTTACTCTGTTCTCACTCTTGTTTAAGCCGAAGAGCTTTCCGCTGGGATTTCTGACGTCATAACTTGGAAACCTGAAATCGTCAATGCAAACACTCAAAGAATCCCACTTTCAACGTTCCAATCCCGTGAATGTGGAATGTGCAAGTATTCAAACTAAAATAAAGTGTTTAAGCAGATGAAGGAACAGCTATGGTGAAAGGTCACGACAAATCGGTTGCATCAATCATATGTAACAAGCTCCTGTTACAAATGTAAAAGACTTTTCCAGCTTAAAGTCAGATCTTTCTATTCAAATTAAAAAATAAATGTTGTTGACACAGACATGGTTTGATCTCTTTCTGTGTTTCTGTGCACTAAAAGTAAATCATTGATTCAATGCTTAAAAGCAATATTCTTGTTTGGAGGACAGCGCTCCCACGTATCTTTAACTTCAGAGAATGTTATGACAGATCACGCCTTAATATTTCACAGAAAAACATTGAACTCAAACCCCAGTTCACGCTCAAATGAAGAAAGCCTGCTATTTTGATCAAAGAAAAATAATAATGATGATCATAGTGAAATCAAATCAATTATCCATCGCCCCTGTTTGGCTGGAAGGGTGAGCAACAGTCACTTCCTTGTTCATGTGCCCATCGGACGTCATAAATCCAGAGTGGTCAGTGACACCAATGGAAGGGCTGTCAGAAAATAAAGGCACAAACCCCTCTACCACAACTCTATTTATAGCTGAGCCGTGCAAATGTCAATAATTTATGCTGACATGTGTAAACGCTGCTGTCACATTAATAATTGTGCTGCCAAAATAGTCACGGAAACAGCATGCAGAGCCGAATGTAGGCGGCACTGAACAACATATACCTTCCCGAGCGTAAATCTCACAATATCGTGATCGTCAATGAAAGAAATCCGACGGATCAAATGAGGCCTCTCAAACTATTTCAGGAGTCAGATCAATGAACTTGAAACTGGTGACTTTGGTGAATCATTTTTGGTTGCATGTAATCAATCTGGTTAGGACCCGCAGGATTCGTCCTCTGTATAAATGACAAAACTCTGACAAAAAAAATTTAAATATCGAGACGCCACAGCTGAAACCTAATCCATCTGTTCTAAAACTGCTTGGTTCACTACGTGTCTTGTTTTATAATGGGCACATGAAGAAAAGCATAGCAATCAATGTTTTATGCACTAATTGAAGTGCTTTGAATCTGGTTGGATTCCCATTGTAGTGTGTGTGTGTGTGTGTGTGTGTGTGTGTGTGTGTGTGTGTGTGTGTGTGTGTGTGTGTGTGTGTGTGTGTGTGTGTGTGTGTGTGTGTGTGTGTGTGTGTGTGTGTGTGTTTGCGTGTGTGCGTGTGTGTGTGTGTGCGTATGTTTGTTTGTTTGTGGGCCATTTCTTTATTCATCTGCATTGCTGTCCACTTCTCTTTGTCTGGCTTGTCCTGCCTTTAAACTCTGTCCGTCCGTGGAAGCGCCTGCTTCTTTTATCAATATTTATGCCAGAGAGCCATTTGGACTCAGATCACGAGGTTCTGCACTACTTAAAGGCAACTGACTGAGAATACAACTTATGGATTTCATTATACATTCATGCCTCAGACCCCAAATAGCATTTCCCTGGGAAACCAAAACAGAGATTCATTTAGAAGAATTTTGGTCTATCAGTCATTACACATGCCCTTTTTTCTTTCTCTATACATACATTTGAATTATCAATAAAAGGAGGACCTTGCACGTCTGGTGATAGCCTGATAGAGATAATCAAAAGTTGGTAAATTTCCCTGAGATGACTCAGAGATAGTTTGGTTTCCGCAATCAAAGACTCAATCTGGCACGACATCTGAAAACAAAACTCAAAAATCAATAGAGGGAGACGCGGCAAATGGATATAGCTCTTTCGCAGTCGGATTCCTTTATCATGAGAAAGAGCAGGCCCGAGTCTTGACGATTCATTTAACAAACGAGTTCTCAAGAGATTTGGGAAATCTCGAGGGTCTGACTCTGGAGTGTTATCTGCAGTAAAGGACACAGTCTTAGATAGGGACGGTGTTATTTTATTCTGCTGTCATTAAGTGCTGATGTGTTCACTTCTAAATGGCATTTCTGGTGAGGGCATTAACATTTAAAACTGGACCAGGCCTTTTCCTTTCTTGACTCTAGGAAGGCAAATAACATTTCTATGAATGTCCACTATAAATTCAAATAAGTCTACAGTATGTGAGGGCAGTTTCATGAAAGTCCCTGTAGATGTTCGGTCCAACAATCAAAACTTTCCCCGCTAAATCTTCAAAAACCTTCAAGGCAATTGCATAGCAAATATCAAGTTTGCCAACCGGGAAATTTTGTCTGGGGCTATGCTTATGTGTGGTAATCTTCCAGACTTTCAAGTGCAATCACTCTCCACTGGAAAGTCCTGCTCTTCATTTGACACGGGGTGTTTCACTGGACCAGCAGCTAATTATGTTGGACGAGTGATTAACATTTAAAGGAAACTCTATCTTATCCATTCAGGGCAGTAGTTTCATCACAATTCAGCTTTAGGGGTTGCCAAGATTCTAATTATAATTCTGGATTTAAATAAAATAAAAAAAATTGGGGGGGGGGGGGGCTGGCTGAGTGGCTGTTTGTTTGGGTTGTACAGTTTTGTGTCTGTTTTGTGATGTTTCAGGACTGTTTTCAAACCCTCTTACATGCACATCATGCATGGTTGAACGAGGCCCGGCCTAAGGACATGATGAGAAATTCATACCTTATCTGAAAAAAAAAGGCTTATCCTTACTACCATAGCATTTTTTATTTCTTATACTTTCAGGTCTTGAAGAGGGAAATAGATCAGGGATGTAATATTTTTTTAAAGAGCATTCATGATGCTGAGTGCTGCAAAGGTATGTGTCATATAAGAAGCAGTCGGAGAAGTGAGTGACCTTTTACTTGTACAGCATTGTTGATACATATCAAAGAGAATAAAAGAACCCTAAATGACTCTCAAATACATTTTGGAAATGTTATAATAATAATAATAATAATAATAATAATAATAATAATAATAATAATAATAATAATAATAATAACATAGTTTAATGTGTGTATTTTCACAATCCAGGATTTTCTGTCTCCTCACAAGATCACTCGTCTGTACGTCTGACTGAAGCTATAGAAAGAGGCCACAACGTGAAAAAAAAAAATCATTTGTGGATCGACTCATGCCAGAGGCGCCTGAAAGAAATCAGCAGGAAGAGTCACACTCTAATGTAAAAAGATTTACAAATTAATATCAGGTTGTAAATGCACATGTCTGCAGTTTTGCTTTAGGTGTAAACATTAGTGCATATGTCTTTCTTAAAAATACTAATACCTATATCATATATGGATATTAGCATAGATATTAGTAGATTACAAGATTATATCTATTTCATATATGTAAAACATATAATATAATGGGGTTTTTTTAAATCCTAAAATGCACTGATGAATCACATGTAGTTATTAATTTTGATGGAGACGTGACTTTATTGATATATACTGACATATTCAGCATATCCATTGTCCACTGAAAGCTAAGTGTCAAATTTAATCCTAACATCCTTATGTTCAAAGGCGCAGGTCAAAGGTGTTTTAATAAACTACTATAATACTTTGGAGATGGGTTTTCCCCTTCAATATGGGAGGATTACAACCCCAACCAACAGTTATTTTCAGAGACTTGCAGGAATCATAGACAGATTAATAGCATTACTCTACTGGTTAGGTGTTTTTAATTCAAGATTTACACTTTATATACACAGTCCCTTTAAGACCACTGCTTTAAATATAATGCTATCAACAGTGCAGTAAATACAGGATATAAGATAATATTGTCTATGATTACTTTCTGCTTTTAAAACGGATGCTTGAGATATATAAAAAACAAAGAAGAAAAGTGCAGCATTTCCACATTGTTTGGCAGATCAGTTTGGTCCTGGCATCCTGGCATCCTGGCATCCTGGACAAATTGCACCAGTCCTGCTGTGGATTCAGGCTGTGTCATTTGTCTCCGTCTTTTTACGTAAGTACAGACCGACTCCATGATGCTGAGATCAGAGCTCTGAGGGCGCCATATCATCTGTTCTGGGACCTTCTGCCCTTGTCACTGAAGGCAGTTCTTCATGACTTTGCGTGTGTGCGTGTGTATGTATGTGTAGTCAGCCTGGTGACTCCCTGGTTTTGCATGATATATAACAAACAGTATAATTTTTCAGAATGATCTTACACTATGAGGTAAATGATTGTGTTTATTATGCTAATATATGTCATATGTCATTCATATCCTATTGTAATCGATTTCTTCAACGTGTAATCTCTCGATGATCTCATTCTATGGTTTCCGTTGTTTTTGCCACCATTTGCGACGGCTGCAATAGCAGAGCACCCAATCACAACAGAGTGAATTCTTGTGGCTCAGGGTGGAGATAATGAGTATTGTCAAGCTGAAGAACATGATAGGCTCATCACTGAGAAATAACCACATAAGATGTCACTAATTGTTCTTTGCGATGGAAATATCCTTCTCTTTAAGTGGAGGCACACACGAAAAAAACCAAGCAAAAAAATAAATAAAAATAGACAAGCTTGCATGGTGTACTCAGGACAGCATACAATTAATTGCAAGCACAAATTACAGGTTGCAACATAGTTGTATGTGTAGTTTCTGTGACCAAACCATTATTTCTTGGGGTCGGTTGTTTCCCAGACGTATAAGCGCTTCACCATTCAAAGAAAGAACTCATGAGATGCTAATTCAGAACATCTTTCTCTCCATGTTGCGCAGCAAGTGGAGTGCTGCAGATCTGTGACCTCACATTTCCTTTTGGAGGATGTCGGGCTTCAGTTTGTAAAGTTTGTGTTTTTAATTTGTTGTCGGGTTAAAACAGGCACGGTGCTTTGAAATTACGTGGATTGATTGACAAAGTATCAAAACAGTCTATGAAAACTGAGCTCTTCAAAAAAAAAAGAAAGAAGAAGACGAAGAAGAACTGGCTGCATTAGTTTCAAGGCAGCTCGCTGATGCATGAAATAATGTCCTGTGGCATGTTGCTAAGACCCATCCCCAATGGGAACAAGCACTGAAATAGCCACCAAACTCCAGTATTCAGCCCCCGCCCCCACCGCGCCCTCCCTCCTCGTCCAGTCAGCTCGAAGACCGGGCAAGTCAGTTGCGGCTCACACGCTGTGTTTCTTCCTGTCATGCCATCGCTCTGTGAGAGCTTTCATGCAACCGCTTTTATGTTTATGTAACACATCTGTAGAGTGTTTTCCACTTCGCAGCAGCTCCTCTCTGTCAAACATTCAGCCCCTTTGCCCCCTTGCTCACAGCACATTTCAGACTACCCTTGAACCCGCCTGCCGTCTGCTTCTAATTGCGATTGTTTGGGCAGGATGGAAGGTGACAGTGAAAGATGCTGCTCTGAGCTATTAATTACACCGTGCTGTCACGAGGTGACAATTCTAATTTGATGCAGGTGCAAACATTCATTTCACCCAGAGTGCATGAAAACCTTCCCTCTGTTGCTACATTCTGCCCTTTGATTTACCTCTATTTACATATCCCCGGAAGTTGACTCCAGTATGACGTATGCCCTCACTTTACAATCTAAACCCACCAGTTTCATATCAATTGTAACAAAAAGCTCGAGTTCTCCCTCCTCTGCCGGCTCCGCGTGAGACAAAAAGTGGCGCTTACATTCCTGTGTGAACCTCACATCTTATTCAGTGGTCTATGCTCAGGTTCTTATCGTCTTTGAGACAGTTTATGTCACCGTAATTGAAAGGAACTTATCCAGTCGGTGACGGGGAAGTCTAACCGCACACTGAGCTCACATCTCGCTCAGCCCTACAATCTTTTCATGGCAGTTGTGTATGTCAGAGAGACTTAGCTGCAAATTAGCACAGTGCCTTTTGGGAAAAGTAAGGATTTTAGCGTAATTAAACTTCTCACTGCCATCTACTGTACACTGCAACCCCAATTATAGATGAATAAGAATAATGGAGTTTGTCTATTTTTAATCGAGCTACCTAAATTACCTTGGATTTTGTAGGATTGCTGCCACGGCTCTGGTGAAATGTTTTGTATTCGTTTTTTTCATGGGTAGATTTCGCCGTCTGTTCCCTTTTGTATTACGGCCTCTTAGTTCCTTTTGTTTTTTGCCTGTGTGTTTCTTGCTCCACTATTGATGTGTCTCACCTTTATAAACGCTTGGTTGTCTCTTTTCTCCGTCGTGTGTGTTTGTGCGTGCATGTTGACAGTGTATCCAGACATGCTCACCATTATATCAACAAGGACTATTGTATTCAAATACACACACTTCAATATGAAGCTGGCTCTTTCACCTCCTCTTGGAACGGCTTTCCTTGATATTTTGGAGTGCTTTTGCTTTTCATTGTGTAGAGCATTTATAAAGTCAGGCACTGATGTTTAGAGGAGAAAGCCTGGCGAGCAATCTGTGTTCCTATCATCCCAAAGGTATTCGATGGGGTGGAGGTCAGCGCTCTGCTCGTTGAATTCTTGTATAACGAACTCGTCAAACCATGCCTTTATGGCCCTTGCTTATACTCATGTTGGAAAATGTTGAGGTATGTTTCAAAGGGTGTGAATGAAACTGCTGAATTCCGATGTGGCCACAGCCTTCTGTCCGTGTCATGTGTTTGCCGTCTTTAGTTTTCTCAGTTGCCATGTCCGGCCCAGTCTTAGCTTCGTTGGCAGTCTTGTCAAGTTTAGATGATCTAGATCATGTTCTGACTCTGGCCTGTGCTGCGATCGTGTTGTGTGCAGTGTATATTTTAATGCGCACATTGATTGTGAATAAACTGGTTCAGATAAAGTCTGTTGTCATCTCTGTGTGTGAGTCCGCTGTCTGTGAGCCCCCCTCTCCATTCTTTTGGCTGGGGCTGAAAACAAAACATGAAACATGAAATGATGCTGCATTCTTTGAAAATAAAATTAAAAAAAATTTAAAATGGGCCATTGCTCAGAGCATAATATTTTTCTGTCTGTCTTTACTGTTGAAATGGAGAGTACTCAGCATGGTTTCCAAGTCCCCTTTTTATAAGCAAATGTTGGTGGTTGCAGGTTTTTGGGCTTGTTTGTAAAATCTGTTCAGTCATTTGGGATATACCCACCCATACAATTTGTCACACAGCACACCCAACTCACATCTCCCATCTGATTGGCTCTGATTTTTGATCGAAACAGGTACATTGGTATATCTATCTTCTCGTTAGGAAGTCAGTGAGGCAGGTAAAGGTGGCAATACATAAATGGAAGAGCGTGTCTTGCTACTTTTTAATGTGTAAGAGCCTCGGGGTAAAGTGAGTGAAATACCAAAAGAATACCATCTACAGCAGTTTAGTTTATTTAGAACCTTTTTCATTCACTCATTTGTCTAAGCAGGAGTCACTTTTCTTGCGGCACAACATCATTATCTCTAATACTTCCCATTTGTGGGTTGCAATTATGGTGAATTTTAATTATTATTAAAGATCCAATTATTCTGAAAGATCTGGTAAAAGACAAGAGAAGATGAGTGAATGAAACATAACAAAGATGTGCAAATCTCAGAGGCTTAATTGATATAAAATGTAGCAATAAAATTAAGAATATAATTTATTTGACTTGCAAATGTTGAGTGCTGTGGCTCACATTTTGTTTCTTGTGTTTTTCTTGACATTCTGGCTCTGTCTCTGGTTTCAGGTTTCTTGACTTCCCCTCCCCGTGTCTGATTGCTGTTCCCCACCCTGATGTCTTTCACCAGTGCCTGAGTGAGTGATTGCCTTCACCTGATGAGAGCGGGGTATATATTGGGTGTCTTCGGTGTGTTGTGGTTGTTGTGGTTGTTGGCTCGTCTGCGTTTTGGGGTTCCTGTGTGTCTCATTCTGTCTTCCTGCATTTCTGTGTTCCCAATGTTGAGACTTTCCTGCTTCTGTTTTGCTGCATTTACACGGGCTCACTTGATAAAATACATGCAGTGGCACGGTGCAAAACAAACTGATTTAGACAGCACAAATCCGGTCTGGGCATCAAGACTTGCAGTGTAAATGTGGCGTTAGTGATTCTCCCGTGATCTTGTGGATGTTTTTCATTTAATTGTGACAGAAAGTGGCCTGTTTGGGCTTGTTTTCAGATGGTTGCTTCGCTCACAAGACGTGGCAACACCGGTCCTCAGTAAAATGCATGCACTGCAGCAGCATCTGCTCCCCATGGAATCATTAATTGAGGAAGAGACCTGTCCATTGAGATCTCTCTTGATACCTTTTAGCTCATGAATATGAGCCCGAGGCAGGTGTTAAATTATAAACCTTGCTGAGACTGGAAGGTACAAGGCCGAATACAGTTTGAACTTCACACCAACAATTGACTTGTGAGGGATGTTTAAACAAATTTAAACTCAACAGACAAAACATGCCCGTCCTTGCTTCACCGCACCACCTCAGGCGTGCGTGTTAGCTACCGAACGGAGGTCAGGTAATATTGGAAATCATCACTTCAAGCTAGTGAGAGGGTGATGTACGCGAGTGAAGGGGTCTGTCTGCTGACTGAAAGAGAAAAGGGCTCCTATACATATTAAACAGAGCCCTGAAGAATGATGTGTTAATGTCAGGTGTTCCCCGCGGTGAGGCGGTGTCAGGAACATCTGGCTCATTTCAGGACACCGTAGAACATTGTTCCTAACATGCGGTGTGGCACAAATTAAAGGGGGAAACATCAACATTTTACCTCAGGTAGGTAACGGAGAGAGACTAGAACTAGTTGTTTGGCAGAGCAGCAAGCTGCAAACAAACGTGGGACAACAATAAAGATTTTTGTCCACTTCATGGGGAATTTTCTCATTTTACTCTCATAATGTAAACTTCTGTTCACCCCGAAAGAGGGATTGTATTTTCACATACTCGACATGTCTAAACAGTGAGATTGATAATTGAATACATTTCCTGGATAAAACTGAAAGAGGCTATTTTCATTTCATAAAACAATGTCTTTTCTTATTGTAACTGTTATACACCCAAATATTATTCGGATTTCTAAAAATGAAGAAGAAAAATGTTATATGTATGAAAAAAAATTGCATTATAAAGCCTTGATTGAATTGAGGTTTGTTGAGGAGAAATTACAAAATTATGTCCGTCGTTCCATTTTCCCCAAATCTGTATCAAAAGTTAAGGTTGCGAGTGGCTGGAGCTGATCCCAGCTGACTATGGATGAACTCAAGTTATCCCTGACAGGCTCCCAGTCCATTCTAGAGCAACAACAACCACACACACTCAAAATCACACCTTGGGGCAACTTATCACAGTTCAGGATTAAATGCATGTCTATGGGCTGTGGGAGAAAATGCAAACTCGACACAGACGGGCCTCAAGCCTGGTATCAAACAGGAGATAGTCTCACTCTGGAGAATGATCTTCTACTCCACCATGCAGCCTCACCAAAGTATTTTTTTTATATAAAATCTCAAAAGTTAACAACAAACATGTTGAAGTCTTGCCACAGCAAGAACATTTAGTTTATTACCACAGAGTGGAGACTATATTTTGATATTGTGAGGAAATTATTATGACACTGAGTCATAGAACACGTTGGGTTTTTGGCCAAATCGATGCAAATCTGAATTTTTATCCTCTATTAACAGGTTTGTAGGTGCCGAAATAATTAAATGCTCACAAATAATGTGGACTGCAGTCATCTTGTGAAAATACACAGTAAATCCTTAGAAACGTTGAATGGTCGTCTTCATCTGACAGCTTCCCCCGATTAATCAACTGATAAGGACGTGGCGAAATGACAGTGACATGGTGGAATTGCACAACACTTTATCAAAAAGGTTTTTGAGAGAATCTTTATATTTTTCTTGATTGCAGTCGCAGTCAGCAATCCCCAGCTTGGAGACAAAACAAAGCGATTCTTAATTTCCAGCAGTTACAAATGCCAGAACCCAAGGCGCATGGAGGAGGCAGATAAAGTTGTTATTGGCAAATGTCCTTGGTGCAAGCAGAGTGAGCGCTCAGTAATCCTACTGTGTTATTAGTCTCTTAGGACCCTGGGACTCCGCGTTACTATCACAGGCTGGTCCCATGTAGATAACACCAGTTCCATTCACACTCGCATCTACTCATAGCTAAATTGTCTGCAATTATCAGGACTGGGGAGCTTATTATTGCCCTCTTTTATTTACACATGGGCACAAAGTTGTTTTTTTTTCCTCATATTTTCATGGTGCTAAACATTGAACATTTCGTAACAGGTCCTGATTCTTCATTACATCCAGCTACAGAGCTGCACTGATCTCAATCTGCTTTCCCTTAAGCATTAATTGACCAGGAAGCAATCAGGTATTTTCCTACACAATGTTAAATAATATGCAATACAAAAAGCATTAAGCATGCACATTTATTTGGTCAACTTGAGTTATTATGAGCACCGAGACTTTCTGCTGATCCCCACGGTTTACGCAAGCAGCATCTACTTTATATTCAGTGTTAAGAGATCACTTAAATCTGGCAACTCTGCTTCAAAAACAAACAAGCAAGGGCCAGTGGCCTCGGTGTCAGCTGTCATACGCACAAGAGAAGAATGGGGGGAAAAGTACAGTGCACTCTTGAAAAATGTGAGCTGCCAAGTGGCGGAGGGGGGGGAAACAGGTGAGAGTGTGACCCTCTCTATCAACAGAGTGTCACCTGTGGTCATCTGATATCGGTGAGGGCTGTAACCTTAAAAAAAAATGAAGTGGCCTGTCAGTAATGTGACGTCTGGGAGGACACCGGGAAACTGCAAAGGGAGGAATATTAAAACTTATCATTTTTGACACAGCGTGTATCGAAGCATTTTCAGTCTCATTTGTATTCAGAGTTCCCATAGGCTTTTCTCCCTGTTCATCCAAGCATGCCCGCTCAAAGGCTAAATAAGAATGAGGCTTATCCATATGGGTAAACTGACATACCATTGGACCTAAAGCAAAGTACTGTGGAAAATGTTTTCTTGAAGAATGGTAAACATCAATATCCGGAGGGGCATATCACATAGTGCGCCGCAAAAATATATCCGTAATGTGACTTTAATTAAAAAAAAAAAAAAACACATGAAAGATTAACACCACCCAGTCATGCTGACTTGCAGTGACAGCAGTTTCAGACAGTCATCTAATATATCAAAGTGAAACCAACATATAAATTGTATGAGCTGTATCATGAATTAGCGAGTGTTGCGATGTCGGTTGTCGGCGCATCACAAAGCCCGAAATAATGGTTGATAATGCTGAAGCAGCGCCTGACTGTCATCGCATTTTCCTGGGAGCTGCACGACTGTGGGGTGCAATCAGTGTCAGAGCTGCCCGGCTGAAAAATGGACACTGAATCACTTCACTCTGAATTCCGGCCAAAACGCAGTCAAAACACTGACATTTTATTTGCATAAAAGGTTTACCTCAATAATGGGATATTCATCAAAGACAACGTTGAATCGGGACGAATTTCGATGAAACAGCGTGCGTTCATACATTATGGAACACAGACCCTCCTGAGTTGGAGTGCCTCAAGTTTTCCTTGGGCGGCGTTATTCCGGCTGACCTTTTGAAAATTTAATCTTTGATTACATGGAAAGGGAAAATATTGAAAACAGTGAAAGCTCTCATCTGTGGCTCGCATCTTTACATGTGGTGTATGGAAACGTGAAATACAGTGTTTCTCATTCCCCCATGCTGTTGTTATTTTCTGGATAAAATAAGTAATTTAAAGTGAACCTACTATTGTGACCTTTCAGAATGGATATCTTTGAAAGGCCCTTTTTCCATAGCTGATGACGAATGCGTGTCTTTGTGTGGATGCTGTTCGAAGTACAAAAACAGATAAGTGAACTTTAGTCATTCGGTTTAGTTAACATGGCTTTCTAATACCAGGGGAGGAAAAAAAAGGATTGATTGTGTGTTTTTGAAATATTTAGACTTCATGAAACAAAGATTGCCAAGTATTGCAAAGATTGTGTGTCGGAATGAATTATTCAGCTGGTGTCCAAAAACTTGCGATCTTGCTGATACATGTAAATGGACTTGGAGTAACTCTTGAAATATTCATGCAATTAAACACCACATGGAGAGTCCAGGGTTGAGAGGAGGTTAAGTCTCATATGCATCAGTCACACTTAATCCTCCTATAGCAGGGGGAATGCACCGCAGAAGCCCACTCGAACCATGACACATGTATTTTGTGTATTTCTAATAAAAACCAAATGCTCAGTCATGGCCGGGGGCATACAGGAGCTGTTAATTGCCCAGTATGAGGATAAAATGAACCATTCTGATATCTGAGATTCTCCCCATAGGTGTAATTAGATGTGCATCTGCCAAAGCATCCCCTATAGAGAATCTGCCATGGGTAACGTTGCCTCCCAGCGGACGCTTGAAGAAAGATAATTGGTGTAATGCTCATGCCCGGTGTTGTGAGCTAATTAAAGCTCGGAGCAATGGCTATCAGATCCTACAAACTTTACGGCAGATGTCCATTGGTTTGGAAACTGTTATAAATCATGTCTGTCTTTGTGGCTTTTACATAACGTTTTACATCACTTCCAGAATGAGGTGAACTCGTTGTCTCTTGGGAATGACTTGAGATCAAGATCATCCGGTGGCTTCACCAAATGCAAAATGAATATTTGTTAACTCCTCGTTGATCTTAGGTAGAATCATGTGTGTTGTTCGAGGTGAGTGATCAACAGTCACTTTATTTGTAAAGTTTTCCCCTGAGTAACTAAGTAGCTACAACCATCATTTACAGTCGATCAAGCAGCGCTGGCAAACTGTGTGTTTTACTGCTGCACTGCACAGAAAGATAAGTTACTTTATCTGAATTTCTGGGGAGGATCCACGACCTTGATGACCAGGCGTGTCATACCATAAGAAAGCTCCAGGTTATCTGATCCCCCACTGGAAATCTGCACCGATTTAGACGATTTAGAGCACGGATTTGCAATTTTTTTTTTTGTAAATCAGCAGGGTTGTAGCTTTCAGATGCCTCCACTGATCTCGCAGTGGATGAGACGAAACCTTAAAGCCACATGGAGGGAGAAAAAGAACACGTGCATTTTCTTATAATTCGAAATACGCTTTGGTCTGTTGATATTGTGTTACAAGAGTCAAGTTTGCATTGTCTTCATCACAATCAGAAAAAATACTGTTTATCCATTATGGGTTTATTTTAGATCACTTTCAACAAGCGTTTTAGTATTTATTATTATTCTCTGACCTTATTGAAAGTCTGCTGCACCATACAGCGGGATCTATGAGTACATTGTAAGCAAGAGTGCACATCGATGCACATGGGACAACAAAGGAAATGTGTCAGTCAATTTTATGTAAATATCACCTTTGAGTGCATTTCAAAGTACTTCACAAATGACTGACAAAAAAAGGAAAGACAGCAGACACACAGACACCTGGCGAACAGCACACACACTTACAAAACATGGACACATGCAGAATAATAAAAAATAAACAAAAAACTTTAAAAACATTCATTAAAAAAAATGTATATGAACATTAAACCCAGATCTTGCAGGATGCAGGATCTGTTCCTTTGAATGATCATAAAAATTATCATTAAAAATAAAATAGTAACTGTTTCCTAATTAATATGGATGTGAGGATTGGGTGCATTATAGTCTGCATCTCCATATTTCTCAAACAAGGTGTGTAGCGCAGCATTATGTAATATCATTTGTAATAATCTGCTGCATTTTGTAAAACCCTATTCCAACAGTTATTCATCAGAAGACATGGTTCTATGTTTAATAATGAGAAGAAGAAAAATAAAGATTCCGTTGGACTCAAATTCTATGTCAGTCTTTGCTTTTGCTCATGTCCTGCCAACATAGCAATGGTAGAATGCAGGACTCTAAATCAAGTTTAACTTTTTAGATCGCCTGTCATTGTGGCTGGTGGATTTTGAAAGTTACAAGCCAATCAGTATTCCCAACAGCCATTTCTATCTTCTTGAAAAAAATTAAACCAGATTGTAAGTGCCACTGCGGGCATTTAATCATTTAACACGCATTTTGTTTCAATATGTGAGTTATTACAAAATGTGGTGTTATTACACAGTGAGTATAAAATGTATTACATTATTACATATTGCACCATTATTACACAATGCAAGCGCTACAAGGTGATCAGTGTAATCTGGTATAGGCGTGAAGATGTGGAAACGACAGTAAAACCAAACTGAAAGCCACAAATGCAGGCAGAGGGTACAAAAACATTTCGCCGTTTGACTGTAGATTAGTCTTTTGAGACAGTTTGGGTGCTCGAGACGAGCTGGTGTCAAAGCAGCATCGCAGCAGTGCACATATCGACACAGCTTAACCCATGCTGTGAAGCCTCAGCTCACCCAAGCCTGGGGAAGAAACTTGTGATTACAACTGAAGTTGGCCAGTAATATTGCACTTTGTGTGGTTTACACAGGATGAAACACATTTTGAAATGAAATGATATGAATGTAGTGCTCCATGCAGGTGTGCTGGAGAGGAGAGGAAACAACACAATTCTTCAAAATGATGGAAAAACAAAATGTGATTTCCTTCTTTCAGCAACACATTGCTGTTGCTGTTTGAAGGACTAGTCAAAGCATCAGTGCTGGCAAAACGGATAAGCACAGGCTGTGGACTATCTCCGCATTAATCTGCAGCAAATGGAGCCATTCTGGCTATTAAAACGCAACACGTCCGCGAGCGATGCTCATTTTTGTTAACTAGTTCACCACATAATTGCATTGGAAAGTGATCAGCGAGTTATCTGCTTTGTGCAATTAAAACCTTAATATCCAGCTCATGAACCGCTTGCTCTTGGCGCCATAAAAAACAACAACAACACAAACATGCACAAAAATGTTGAGCATTGATTTGTGCATTCATGTTTTTTTTTTTTTTTTTTAAGTAATCGTCTTAACCATGCATAAGTGCTAATTGTGGAGTTTTATTAAAGACTGGTCATGCTTTAGTGCACGCGTCCACCTTTCTATCACAGATAATTTAATATCCACAACAAAAAAAAAAAAAACAATAGGGGGCTAAATGTCCAGTTTAACCTCGACGGGAAATTTAGGAGTTCATTCAGGGAAGAAAAAACAAGGCGCTGGGCTGTAATTGCTTGACAGTGATTATAGCGTTTATTTTGAAGCTTTTCACAGAGAATGAAAATGAAACACCATTACCCAGCCATGATTGGACTCTTCTTGTCATCAGCGGGATAATTGTCCACAAGTTCATGATCTCTCTCTACAGTGCTGACTGAATTGAATCTGGAAATGAAAATCGCTGCACCTCCCACAGCACTTACCTCCTGAACCGCCTCAGCATTAAATCCGACTTGGAGCTCGCACACCAAAAAGGGATTTTTATTGACGTTGGCCTATCCTGTCAAGCCTTCCGAATGCAAATAGTGGTGAATGTTGTGGCGGGTTACTCGGATCAAAATAAACACTTTATGCAACAGGAAATGGAAATGTTTTTTATTCCGGAATTTGACACATGTTGTGTAAATAATATAGCATTTGGCATGTTATTTTTTATTTGCCTGTAGCTTTATTTCTTAAATATAATGCTAAAGAGGCACCTCTCCTAAGGGTGATTGGATCATGGTGGGCAGGGGGACAGATGAGTCGTCCTGGAGGTGATATCTGATGGGGGTCCACTCCAGCAGCCCGGCCTGATAGCAGAACTGATGAGGGCAGCAGACTGAGTACTGCAGCAATCTGGTCTCCTCCAGACGGACTCCATGGACATCAGCAATGAGATCTCCATTACTCTGTTAAACTGTGTCTGAGAACGCAACCTCGCTATTATGTCAATGTCAGGGGTTTAATGCTGATTCATACAGCTGCACAAATCCCAGATTAACCTCCAAGCTGGAAGACCTCTTTCAGCAGGAAACCGCATGGCCGACTGTATGCCTCGAAGCAGGAGCTACACAATTTTGTGTTGATAGCAGAGGGAGACATGCCTTAATCCAGACAACTTTATTGACATATACAGATAAATACGCAGACAGACGGCTCGTCATTCAACCAAATATCAACATATGTTATTTGGCATTTGAGTGTAATCACTCATGTCGAGTAAATACGATCCCTTATCAGGCACCATTCAAACTATGTACAAAGGCACGTTAAAGAAAGTTGTAATTTCATTTAAAAAGAAAACTATCCAAAGTTTAATGTCCAGTGTCACAACAGAGTCCTTATCAAGGACAGGGCGGCCTTGTTGGGCACCAAGAACCGCAGTGTTCCTATAAGAATGAGTATAAAGCCGTTGGGGATGTGGAACGCTGGCAAAGTGGGGAGAATCAGCTGCAAGCCCTTTTCCCAGTGGTATCAGGCTCCTTTAACGAAACTAAACCATGAGGAAAAAATGGTCAGTTTTATTTTTAAGGAATAGCGAGCCTTAAAATTTGGACTATGGTTTAATAGATTTCTCACAGGAGCTCCCATGCTTTCAGATTTCTTTTCTCTGGCTTTACAATTTATGCAATAAAAAATGGTTTCTCAGATTAAAAGTAATGAGCATACTGTACATTTTAGAGTGACTGTGGCCATGCTTCTTCATTTTGATGCAAATATTTGTACCTCACATAAATTCACAATGAGTTTTCAACTGTTTTCTTTTTTTTTTTTTGGTTGTTGTTGTATCTTAGAAACATGTTGGGTCACGCTGCAGGAAATTGCATCTTATCTCCAGAAAATCAACAACCTGCAATCTTGTTGAGTGTGTGTTTGTGTGCCTGTGTGAAAATGGGATGGGTACATGGTGAAAGAAGTGTATTGCAATAATCAAAAACACACAGGCATGACATGAAAGTTTCTCTCTGGACAATAGCTCTGGGGGTTTATTTTAAGAAATTGCAGTTTGGAAAATGAAGGGCTTTCCTTGAAAGACATGGCTTGTTCGTCACAACACAACAGTCACTCCCTCAACAGAGGGCCATAGGAAACTTTGAAATGTGATTTAGCTTTTGGGAGTCATTAGAAATCTGTGATATGAACCCTGGGTGGCCCGCTTGCTGTGCAGTTTATGTACCGTCAACTGCTGCCACTGTCCCGCTGCCCTCGGGGACTCCGAGGATAATGTTTCTTCTCTCTGGTCTGCGTGACTCTGTTTCGGTTGATGGCGAACCCATCTATTCTGTGTGACAACAGTGTCTTCACTGATTCATACGTGTTTTCTAATGTCCAGGTGTTGAACATTGTTTTCCACTTCATCACTGGAAGTCTATCACCACTCTGAGCTGCTTTTAACATGCTCCATTCACGCAAATGCCGTAATTTATTTATTATATCACTTGATTTAAGCAATGGCTCATGTTCCATCACTCCACGGTCTTGATAAAAATCGAATGTTTAAGAAGCTTTTCTCATAGTTCTTGCATTGTGGACTGCATCAATGTTATTCTGCCGTGGTTTTTCCATGTAAACTGTGCTGATAAACACACTTGATGACTGAAGCAATCTGCAAACGCTGATCCATAATGCAATTTAAGCATGTTTCCCAGAAACAATGAGACATGTCAGAGCTCCTGAGCTTTCCAATAGCTATGCCTGAACTGGCATTTCACTTAAGTTATAATGGTGAAGTACTGCACACCCACCTAATTGACTATCTCGACTACCTCTCAAATGACACGTTCATGACATAGAAGATTGATACTTTATTGTTTCAATTTGAAAGCTTTTTTTCTCATTGAAACACCCACATATTATATTGAAACCCACTGTTATCAGTTATATTCCCCGTAAATCACAACAATTGACTTTTAATACCTTTCACCACCATCATCCCAAATTATCTGTTAACGTGCTTTATTATTAGACGAGAACAAGCTGACATTCAGAATGTCACATTTGGCGTGTCAGCATGCCAACGTTATCATTTTCAAAAGGAGTTTGTCACCATGGAAAGCCATATTTGAAACAGCTTCCCCGCTCTGCAGCCCATAGTTAATGGAAAATCATCACTTTGCGCGACATACAGACTCTGAATGGCTATACTTTGAAGGAAATAACATACAGATGTTTCCGGCAATGGTCGATCCGACGCGGGCAGACCCTGTTGCAGTGTGAAAATGCAAATGTGTTAATGGGCTTTCAGCTTTCGCCATTGGAGTTAGTGTGTTGCTTTGGCCCTTTCAGTGGAGATCCAGCCCTGAGTGGATCGGAGCTGTCTGGCCATTGCTTTTGAGATGAAGCAACAGACTGCCTTCGCTTCGACTGCCCCTAATTGCGCTCGCTCTTCACCCTAAACCTTTGCTTGAAAAATATCTGCTAATAATAATAGCAGTTGCTCACTAAACACAGAGTGCCGTTGACAGTCTTGCTCGGGATGGAAATTATGTTTTAGCTTCATTTTTCAGCACTAAGTATCATGGTTCCTGAGAGTTTACCTTATTAATATCACATCTGTTATTGCGTGTCGGTGAGATACTTTATTTCCTCTTACTCTCTGGACTCCAAGTCTCTGGACACACCAGTCAGCTCATACTTAATATTCATCCAGCATAAATTCATACCGAGGTTGGATACACGTTGGGAATACCAATCCTCTCTTAGTATGACTTAATTTCTTAACAGGTAATACTGAGGGGGATAATTTTGTTTAAATGAATTTCAGATTTATTATGACACCCTGCTCCTGATAAGAGTTCAAGAGCATGGTGTTACATTTGCCTATTGGTCTCTTACTGATGCCTATCTTCAAAGCTTCGATTGCAGAATCAAAGGCAATGAAAGATGGCCTCTCTTGATAGTGCCAGACGTGACTTGAACTAATCCGCTTTGACAAAAAAGGTTGTTAATATTTTGTGACATGTATGTTCTCATGCACTGTGTATCCACTGTGTGGCATTTCCAAGTCAGATTAATGGGAGCTAAGCCACTGTCACTGAAGTTTCCAACTTGAAGGAACAACCACAAAAAAGGGAAAACTCTTCCCTGTGTTGCAAGCACTGCATAAGAGGGACCAAGCGGAGCGACGACTCTGTGAATGGAGGGGGAAATGAACCCATATGAAACGGTGCGGCAAGCACAATTGGCACCAAGACCTGCTGTATTAAAAGTAAGTCCTGCAAGGTCATGAAGGCCTCGAACTTGGCTGAAGCAAACCAGCACGAGGAAAAAGAATCCACACAAAAATATAACTGGCAGTGACTCGAATACAATAGACAAAACAGTCAGATCTGCCAAAACCGCTTCCTAAGCTAAGCAGGGACAATGTTTAAGTGGGAAGGAGCGGGGAGGGAGGGCATAAAGGGATGTGTAGTTGGAATTAGATGTGATTTTTGGAAAAAGTGTGGGGTAAATCCACTGCTATTGTTCGTTGAATAATAGCATGCTCAAAACCCCAGATGTACTTCACACTTGGTCAACCTACTGTCTCAATACATAGTCAAAACACCAAAGCAGCTTTTCTCAGAGCAGCAGTCTCATGAAATATTGGACTCCTCTCCTGATGCAATAGTTTCTCTGCATGTCAACTTTCCGTGCTGCAGAGCAGGTCACTCTGTGCTAAATTTTCCCTCGGCCTCAGTTAATGCTGTTGTTGAACTACTGAGTGGCTGTTTTATTTCAGATCGAGCCATCTGTTCCATTAATGTGTGATTGGCAGTAAAAAAACAGTTTCTGAAGCTCTCAGCTCAAAGCCAGGAGGGTCGGCTGACATATTAAACTGTGATTGCTGGTTCACAGCAGTGGAGTTTCTGGGCTGCTAAAGCTGCAGAACAGTTTTGGGCTGTCGGAGGTTAGACTGACATTGTGTTGACTATTTCAATCACAATTCTGTGAATAAGAACACATGCATGAAGTTTGCATTTCCTACAAGATTTTGGAAGAAGATTATGTCTGCAGGGGTATTATGGGATGCTAAAACTGTCAAACATGCCCCGGTTCACAATGTCTTTATCTTACCTAACAGCAATGCAACTTCATAAGAAAAAGAAAATGGTTATGGAACTGAATTCAACTGAACTGTGACACAATTTAGCAGAGACATGATTCAAGGGTAAACCACAGTCAGTCTTGATATCACAAAGGGCTTCAAGTCTAAATGCCACAGGAAAACAGACCGATGCCCCAGTCCATGACTTTGCTGCAGCTTTGTCGTGTAACATTGGTTACAACAAGGATGTAAATATTAAAGGACAAAAATAGGCTGTTAAACACATTGGCTGCTGTGGAAATTGAAACAAGATGAATACCTTCAAACTCTACAAGGCATGCATTTACAGTCCAAATCGTCGTGAGACAGGTTATTTTTTCCCCTACTGATGATGTGTTGTTGCAATAGTAATGCTGTCTTTTATACTGAAAATAAATTTTAAACAAAGATGAGATTTTTTCTCATGGCAACCCCATCTGGTGAGTCTGTGCTGCTCATAAGTGGGTTTGTGAGTGACAACAAGTTCAGGGAGTGCCTTTTAATTTGCTGACTGTCTGGACTCTTGGAGTTGGGAGTTGAATAAATCCTGTAATAGTAATGTCCCTGGCAACTAATTTGTCTTTTAACTATACTAAAACACCTAATTAGCATTGTGCTTTTCAGACTCGGAACATTTCATTAACTTTCTAAAGTATTTAATTTTGACTAAAGCTACCACCGCCACCAACCAACATTCAGCCATTCAGGTGTATATCCAAATGCTTGGGATGACTGTGTGACACTAAGAAAGGTACATGGAAAAAAATTAAAACACAAGTTTGTATTTTACTAATATTTCTATTGCTAAATAGGAAGGAGGTGGACATTTAATTGCGAACTTCCTTAGTGGTTACATATGTAGGAATGCAGTGGATACTGCAGATTTTATCTTACTTTGCTGCAATATAGATTTGTTCTCAATGTGCAAAAAATGAAGTGGTGTGGCTTTACAGTCCAGTTCTTGTATACAGAGGCGTGCATAGCGGGTGGAAGAGTGACTCAGAGGTACTTCACTGACATGCAGGCGTAAATCACACCAATATTTCTTGTAATATGAAAAATGTACATTTTTCCTTCATCGGCAGTCGCTGCAGAAATTTGATGTCTGTGGGCCGTCATGAATTTAGAAATTGTTTTTAATACAATATGGAAAGTAATGGTGTTGTAGTTAGTGGCTAGTCGGTTTTAGATCTCGATCACTGCTCTATCACACAACTCCAAGCAAAACCTACTTATACATGTTTGCCATGCTTGATTACAGAGGTGAGGAATGATTACAGCAAAGTCTGAAGTGTGTGTTCTACAATATCACTGTAGCACTTAAGATGTTATTCAGGACCATTTACTGTGATGCTTTTTCTTGTTCAGTATCCTATAGGGATCCTGTGGTGTGGATGAAGAGACACTGAAATTACTTATTCATGTGACTACATCCATTTTACATTGCGCCCGTACCATGTAACTGAAAAAGTTACATGATTCATGGCTTCACTGAAAGGGCTTTTTTTTTGGGCATGTTTCTGCTTTTTCATTGCAAACAGGACTGAACATGTGAAAACGTACAAACTACAAGCTAATTCACCCACCGTCAGCAGATGATTTAAAGTTTCTCTATTGAATGTAATTTCCAGAGCATGTTGTGCTGCGCTAAAACATCCGCTGCTATGCTGGAAATTGAATGTTTGATTTGTCAAAATACAGTAAGGATTACAACCCTGGGGATTAGGCTTAACCAGCTAAGCTCACCTAATCACTGTGCCTTTAACCTGATATGTGAGTGTGCTTAGGTGAGGTTTGTTTATTAACATTCAATTTCCAAACCCCTTAAAGAGGAGAAACGTTTAGAGCACCTGTGGTGTGTACAAGCTTCATCTGATGAGCGACGGCAGCATTGGGATTCAGTCTGGCTATTTATCATTTGCCGTGCCGCCATTGTACTGTGTCACCAGCTAGATTGCCGGATGACATGGGAGTGGGTGTGCAGAATTTGGTTGTTATTTATTAGGCAGCGGGTTACAAAGGGCGCTGAAAAGCGTTTCTTGTGCTTTTGTCCCTGGCCAGTTTGTTATGTGTATTTGTTGCGGTGGACAGAATGGTAATACAGAAGAACGGCATGGGGGCTGTGGGCTGTTTGTTGAAGCTTATCGGATGGTTGATGCTCACTGTGGACCCCGGGCTGAAAATTGTCCCAGGAAAGATGGACTTTGCTGCATTGTTTTACTCTGCAATACTTGCTGTGCGTACTCAAGTGTGAAAATAAGCTGTTTTGTTTAACATGCTGGGGAAAAAACAAAGGACATGCAGTGGACTGTCAGGCATTAGAAGTGTTCTTGGCTGCAGCAACTCGCGTCATGATCCATTACATGGAGTAATGCTAATTAAATAGTTTTGTAATATATATTGTTATCAGGTGTTGTGGTCTCAAAAACAGAAACGACTATCAAAAAATTCTCGTATGCTCCGATACATTTATCAATTGCTGTATATTACAGCATCATTACTACAACATTGTTTCGAGAGAGTTCTTAAGTCTTTTCAATGTTACTGTACCAACTAAATTAATTTGAGTTTTGGGAGTGCAGTGCCCCAAATTTTGGATAATGTCGATCTGTTAACTTTTACATACTCGCTTTGGTGATGGAAGGGTGTATAATGCTTTGTGACAGCTATGAAATAAAGTAAACCCAACCCTGCTGTGAGCAAGCATTTATCTGTAAAGCCTTACATTTTGATGGAACAAACATTCAGAAATGATGACAAGCTCTCTCTTTTTTTCATCTTGAACAAAATATAATTTCATGCTGGATTAACTACATATTGACCAGAAGTAAGGAAGAATAATCTATGGGCACAATTGAAGCCCCCGGGGCTTAGAGATCTTCATCAATTCACTGTTTTAGCACATTACTGCAAAAGAAAAGAGAGACGGGCAGGGAGCTGAAGGAAAGTGAGTCTGATTTTGACTGCTGACCTGAGGGCTGTCACATGCTTAATCTAGAGACATTACTCCTGACATTGCAGTCCACATTGCCTTATACGTCTATGATTAAATTCCTCTATTTTACATTTTAATTGCTTTATTACCATGATAGGTCAGTGTGTAGGAAAGACTTAGTTCTACGATAGTAAGACATCTTTGCATAAGCTTTGCTATAAAGGTAATGATGGCTACAACCAGGGCATGGATATACCCCTTTAGACATTGAGCCATTATATGAGTTCAGCATATCATGTGCCATTGTTGGTTTCTTTCAATTTTTATTCTTCGTATAAACTGTAACCTGGAGGTTAACATTCAATATTGAACTTCAGTTGTACAATAAGCCCTCCAGGGTCACTTAAGTTAGTTGTTTACGTTACATAACCTGTGTCTGTAAAGAAATTTGGCTTGGTTTAAATCTTAAAAGGTCCCATACTATACAGTTTTTCAACCATTTCACACAAATGTCATACGTCCAACAACATTGTATTGAAAGTGTATTGCTCCAAAATCCTGCCTTGGTCTTGAATTACATCCAGTCTAAAAGTCCCTCTAGTGAGGTCTACTGAGAACAGGCCTTTTCTGTGTCTGTACCTTTAAATGCTAATGAGCATTGCAAAATGCAGGTAAGATGGAGCTCGATGGATTTTTATTATTTTGGGGACAAGGGAGTAAGCTATGACAACTACGGTGGGATTTTAAATTACATTTTGAATCAACATCTCTTAATAGATATTTGCTTGACAACATGATTCATTCGGTTCAAAGACAAAGCTGCAAGAACGGGAGTAAAGTTTTGTTTTTATTTCAAATGTACGTAGCTAATTGAGCTTAAAACTGAGTATTTCCCTCGTTATAGTCCCACTTCCTTGTTGTTGCTGGCATACTTGGGTACTTTCTGTTCTACTTCTTCAGGTTCAAACTGCTTTATATTTTCATTCAATAAATGTCAAAAGTTGAATATTTCCGTTCATTTTTGTTGTGATTTGTCATTATGGTGACGTGGAGGGTCCTGAAGGTAGACCCATTGAGAGTAATGTGCTTTATATTATATATACAAACCCAACAATTCTACAGCTGGGGGTAGGAAACTAAGCTTGTCCCAGAAGGAAACCTCAGAGAGAATCAGACACAGAGGAAGGTGGCCATCTGTCTTGACAGGTTGAGGTGAAAGGACAGCGGAGTCAGAAAGAGAACAACACAGGGAAAGTGCAAACAATAAGCACTGATCAGGAACATGCAGCTCCAGTGTCAAATGTAAAAGGTACAGGAACAAGGAGAAAGAGGACGGAGAGGAACACAAACTACTGGTAAGAGAAGATAGAAGGCACACACACGTCATACAGGTTACATGCAGACGGATCAATTATCTACAAGGAGAATCGCTGTTTTCCTGCAGCAATCAGCAAGTGCAGAACAAGCCATAGTGACACGAATCGGCGCCAAAGTGAACAGATGCGAAAGCGACACCACGGACAGTGTGCCACTTGCACAATGCAGAGCTCAGAAACACCCAAGCATCTGCTTCAGACATGGCACGGAGGTTATCAATCGAGACTAAATGTTCTGTGACAGCTGAGGCAGCGTGAAGGACATTGCATTATGTCAATGTATATAGGTAGAGGTGTCCAAAAATACAGCAAAATCTTGCACTCTGAATGCACTGCTCTTTATAGTGAGGCTGTATGCTTCAGGGGAGATGACATGAAGACGGCTTTGTGATAGCTTGTGAACATACCATAACACTAACTGAAAATATGACTGCTACTCCTCTGCAGACTGTCAGGAAAAATAATGTTTCAACATGATAATGAACCAAAATATACAGCCAGTCATTTTAAAAAAGAAGGGGGGAAAAGTAAAAAAAAAAAAAAAGGTAACCTGGCTAAGTGTTTCGTCTGCCGTGACTCTAGTAGAATAGCTTTGGGCTATTTTAAAGAGAGAGAGAGATTTAACAACGCCCCTGCAGCAAAGAGTCGCTGAAAGAAATTGTCAGAAGTAGCAGCACATCACTGCAGGTCTCTGGCATACCGAGGAGAATTGAGCCTGTCATCAGAAATAAAAGCACACAGATTAAGTTCTGAGGAAAATAAAATAATTGAATCTCAATAATAATGATAATAATAAAGTGTGCTGTATTTCCACTGTGGGGCTTGGAGTTTAATTTGGTGAATCTGAAGTATGTGCAAAGTTGGTTTTTTTTTCATTATAATTATTCTATAAGAAAGAATCCCCTTGTGTCAAATATAAGACTTAGAAACATCCATTCATTATATGCTGCTTTATTCAGTTCTGAGTTGTGTGAGAGCTGCATCCCAGCTGTCTGTGGGTGAAGGCAGGTTACACCCGGAAAGGTCGTCAGTCCATCACAGAGTAGACACACACACATACACACACACACACACACAAACGGTCATACACACTCACATTCACGCCTACAGGGATTTTAGATACACCAATTACCCAGACGAAAAACTCAACCATGCACAGGGAGATCATGCAAACTCCACACAGCAAAGCACCAGCCCAGTCTTTGATGTGCTCAATGTCCACTTTCTAGGTTTAAGTTAATACAATTCTGATTAATTTGACATTAACTTGAAATTACACTCACCTTTTTGTATACCGTATCATGATCTGGATTTTTCATTTATGTCCACTGTGTTCCCGGTGCTTGTGTTTGTTTATATATTCAGTTTCATGTCTCGTGTTGTGTTTCATGCTCTGGTCTCTTGTGTGGCTTCACCTTGTGGCCTCCCTAATGTGCTCCACCTGTGTCTCGTCTCCTTCTGGAGCATTTAAGCCCGTGTCCTCCTTCTCTCTTGTTAGTGTTTTGTTTGCTGTTGTTGTTCGTAGTTGTCATCGACCTTGTCCTGTACCTTGAGTTTTCTGGGGGGTTTACGTCTCGTGAGTTTTGTCAGTGTTTTAGTTTTATTTTCCAGTGTGACCTTCTATTTGAAGTTTGTTTTGGATTTATTTGTTCACTGCTGCTGTTATTTTTTATTGAAAGACTGTCCACTCAAACTCGCATGCAGCCAATTGTAAAGCCATAAAACAAAGATGAAAAGCCACATTTGTCACACTGAGTTTCAGTTATTAGGAATATTGTAGGACACGTCAGTGCTTTAAAAAGTGTAGTTTTACTGTCCGGGCCAGCCCAACCCTCCCAGTATATTTATCATATTGAGTTTGAAATGACCAATGAAGTTAATCTGCACGGACATGCTGTTTTCTTTTCTTTTTTTACAGAGAATGTGTTGGAGTGTAAACTCAGGAGCACAGACTTATACACGCCTCTGTGTTGCAAACAGACAGAAACACACCATGGGGCTTTTTGGACCATTAAACATATTTAAACATTTACTTTTAGTGTTTGAGGGGAAATTACTTTACAAATTGAAAATTGCACTCATTCATCACTTGCAGCATGATTAAGTGTTTGATTTGCAGCAATGCACTGAAAATGTACAAATATACTCAACAACCAGTCAAACTATAAGACACGTTTTTCACCGATACCTCAGGAAGAAACCTACATGACTGTTCTGTTGGCTTGGTCTTCATTACAGAGAATTACATACAGGTCTTAGTTAGAATTCATGGGACATGTGGTGTCCTGTTTTGTCGGTGCTGGTATCTTCCAGCTCCCCAGAATGAAATGTAGCGGGCTTTGACGTCACTATAAAAGGGATTTTGGCGAGTGTACAGCTGTTGCGAGGTGGCATTGTTTCGAGCTTCCAGTCTGTGCTGTGTCTCGAGAGCTCTGGCAGGTGGCCCAGGGGTGTTCAAGGGCGTGTGCGCATGTGAGTGTGTGTCGAGGAGGAAGGGCATTGTCAGATTGTATAGATTTTAGTCGACATCACAACATCAAGAAAAAAGTTGAGGTTTCTGCAATTTGCCAGGACTGAGACCGACTGAAACTAGAGTTTAGGTAGGGGGGCGAGCCGATCCAGTATCGGTATCAGGTTCCGATATCAACATAATTTCACGGATCGAAATATTTCCGAGCCAACCTGCGGAGATTTCCGATCCATGAAGCCGCGTCTATGCTTTACTGTGTACTGAAATGACTCCACAAGTGTTTCGTATTTTACGCTCAAAACACCTCAAAGCAACACAGCAACGTGCAATGTTTGCAAAGCCGCTGTACAGCGAGGCGTCACCATATTAAAACGCCAACTCGCCGAGGAGAACGGCACTGCCAGCGGCATCAAAACAATGAAAAGCCGCTCAGCAGGCGATTGAGACCTCCGTGAAGTTGCGTCCTACTCCACGCAAAACTCAGTGAAAATAGTCCCATTGGTTTGTGCTGCGTTAGAGCTGGAAACATTGCTGTTTGTGCTGCGTTGCTAAAGAATTTCCACAGGGATTAATAAGTTGATTCTGAGGTTTTGAAGATATAACAAGTTTATTATGAGATGATGACGTCACGCAGACCCCACATTGTCCAAATTGAACAAAAATAGTTTGTACTGCTTCCTTTTCTGACCTTGTACTAACCTCAAGTTGCCTTTTGGGAGAATTCATGCATACATTGGTACATTTCATACTTGCCTGTAGAGGGGAGTTTATCATAGCCTCATACAAAATCTAAAATAATGATAATGATAATATTAAAGCAAACAGAGCTCCTGTATCGAAAGAGTATCAGTATCGGCAGATATCCAATTTCAGATATCGGGATCGGATTGGAAGTAAAAAAAAAAAGTGGATCGGTGCATCCCTACTGACCAGCACCACTTTTCCATAAGGAGAAAGAAAAAGTTTGGTACCATTTCTTTTTTTTTCCTTTTTAAGACCAAAATGGTTCTTGAGGATGTAACATCTGCCCTGTTTCTTCTACTCGGGCAGTTTTGAATTATTCATGTTTAGATTTGAGGTCATACAGGCAGAGAGCTGTCAGTTGACTGCAAAATGCTCTTTTTTTAAGCTTTCATTTCTTGTGTTACTTATTTAAAACCAAAACTTTTTTTTTTCATTGAGAATTACATCCTTCAGTCTATAAATGTTCATTACCTGCTTCATACATTGCAATGTTGTACTTAACTGCAGCCTATCAAAGCCCTATAGTACATCGCAGACGTGAATAATGCATTGTGTGGAGACACACACTACAAAAATAATATATGAAACGTATGTAAGGTTTCGACTGCATTGGAGCAACTAGAAGAGTCCCTGTTGATGATATAAGCCTGTGAATGGACTTACTGTATCACCATTTCGGTAATGTATGGATTTGTCAAAACCACACAAGTTTTGAATTCAGAGTATTTTACCAACTAAACTCAAAAGAGCTTCTTTAAAAGAGCTTGGTGAGAAAGCTCCCGAGAATTCTGTAAAATTGGAGTTTGCCATTGTGCAGCCAGCCAGTCATCTCCTCAGGACGTAAGCTCAATGCCAGGTGTTTGTCTTCTAAAAATCACCCTCGTTGGAAAATGACTGCAAAAGACAGATGTCAACAAAACTTAAGAGATAACTTTGCAATAAAAAAAAAAATAATTCAACAAAAAAACATACATCGAAGAAAGCACTCGCTCAAACACTAAGACACCCAATCAGGTAGATTGCGGCGTTACAGTCCGTCTCAAATACGTAATTGCATCACTATGAAATCTGAATTCGTCCCTTCATTGTTGGCGCGTTTCGTCATGCTTTTCTTCACTGACGTGCATCTGTGCTCACACAAAGCGGTGCTGATAGCCCGAGCGCCGCGCACAGTAACAGCTCATGACTGGAGATGGCACCGCCAAAAGAAGAAAAATATGGGCAATTAGCATCCCTCTACCATCGCAGAGAACAATTTCCATGATCACCAGCTGCTGCCTGCTAGCGTGTACACCTGTCTTGCTAAAAGTCACATGCATGGTGTAAGCCACAGTGGCAGTCCGTGGCTTCGTGCCCTCTGATTGCGTCTAGTTATCCCCGGGTTTCTGCCGAGCTGACAGGCAGGACATGCAGACAGATGGTCAGAGCCCCAAACCTGAGCTTTAGACTTTACAAGGCCACTTCCACAGTAGCTATGCAATCATCATAAAAAAGGGGGCGATTTATTAGAAGCTGTCCGTGTTGCCTCAAATTAGGGACCAATCATTCCCAAACACTTGAGCAAAATTGGATGCTTTGACCTTAACATCACGAACATCATCTACACCCGCATTAACAGTCTTGTAAAAGTAAAAAGTTTCGCTTTTTCTATTGGGATACCAATTGTCATTTCTATGTTATCTGATCCATTTTTTTAATAGACAATGAGATAAATATAGTGAGCTGTTATACCGATCAGATCGAGCTATTAACTTGGTTTGTAGGGTCTCTGCAGTTGTAAACCTCTTTTATAGACAATACCAGTTAAAGACGGTTGTCTAGTCAAATGTATGAAGGCGTAATGTGAAGAGTCGTGACCAGAGTTCACGTTTTAACCTGGCCATGAAAAAGCAGTTAAAGGTTAAATCCTCTCATAACTTTTCACTTCACTATTTCCAGTCCAGAGCCTCCTAATTTCTGCTCCCTACTTAAATATCAAATATATATCATCTCATTATGTCATCATCATAGTCTCTCTTTAAACCATTTAAACACAGTTATTGAAGCATTTAATTTTCTTAAATTTGCTTTTCCAATAAATAAGAAAAAAAAAAAAAGTAGTTGATGCTCAACATTGAGGATATCAAGGAGCTATAAGTTATTCATTAAATTTCAAGTGGTCATAATTTGAAAAACTTTACCTCACTATACAAGCCTGAAAACAGAATTTTCCTCTTAGATGTATTAATAATGGAGCAACTATACAGCAACTCTCTTTCCTGACTCTGGAGACTCGAAGCTGCATTCCTTGAGAAATGAGGAAAATCATTGGCATCTACCAGCCCCGGGTCAAACTCATCAACACGTCCTACATTGATGAAGGAGGAGCTGCATGCTAATGAAGGTGTCCTTGACTCACTCACATCCAGTTAGGTAATCTGTCCTAAGATCATTTAAGAGCGCTTTGACAGCCCAGGTGCAAAGCTAATAAGGCTTTCTTTGTGAAATCATGTTTACTGTTCCAGATTAGACTTTTTTTTCCACGCCGTCTACTAAATTTTCATCATTCACCAACTGTGTGCAGCTCTTTAAATAAGCTTAAGTCAAAGCGGGGAAAAAAACTTCTCGAGCCATTTCACTGAAACATAATGTTTATCATTATTTAACCCCGCAAATCCCTGTGTAAACTTGAGCAAACTAGACCAAATACATGGCTCTGTGAACATATTGGTAGGTGCTCAGCTGTAAACTAAAGTATGTCTAAAAAGAACAGGAAGAATTGCCTTGCAGTTTTGCAGAGAGACCCATAGTATCAATGGACTGACTAGTAATAACTCAGGGGATCCCCTTGGCTTTTATTTTGCAGTGCCACCATGCAAGTGACATTTTTGGTTAGTAATAATATGTCAGTTATTCGGTGGATTTTCCTGACAGTACATTCCTTGACCTTTCCTCATGCACCACCAGTAGGTCATAACTCTGACTTATTCAGTTTAATACAACATGGATAGTCAGGGTTCCCCTGAGGTTTTCTCAGGCAAGACCATGAGCTGGAGATTTATGGTTCAGGACTGCACATCTTGGCTCGACCGGAATGAAATTTGCTCCGAACATTCCTGTTCCTCATGTCAAGTCATCAAGTCAAACTGCACGTTTGTACGACATATTCTATGGCTTATTTTAATACAACTTGAATTTCATGTCAATATATGTGAACATACGTAAATGTGATCACTTAAATCTGAAAGAGCAAACTTATTCTCCAAAGTAGAAAAGGGAGAGTCAGAACATGAGCACAACATAGTGCATGCTGTATTCCTTCTTTTTTCTTTTTTTCACCATCAGTAAGATTGTGCACAGTGTCGCATGTCGAAGCATCTGAGGGAAAACACTGAATTGAAACGACTTGATCTGTGGCTCGGTTTCAGGGGGCGTTGAACTGCTAGTTTTATGGCCCTATTAGGTGGAATTGACTGTCTGCGACCTTGACCTCACTGAGACGAAGTTAAAGCTGAGTTGTCATCTTGAAGCACTGAACGAGATCCAACACACACACCGCGGATTGTGCTTGACATGCTTAAAGAACAGAACTTAAAGGGAGCATCACAAAGCGTGGCAGCAGAGCAGGAACCGGGGTATTAATTTTTATAGACTTTTTGATTGCACCTTGCATCTCTTAGCACTTGCTATAAAGTCCACTCAGGCGGTTCTCATTTTAACCCTGGAAGACCATATGATGCCCTTCGTTGGGGTTGTGTTTCCTGTGGGTCTGTAAGGAATGCCCATCTCCGAAGAGCCACTCAGAGGCTTCTACTGCGCAGAAGGTCAGCAGAGCGTGTGATATCTCCCCGAGGTGCTTCGTCAGAGCACTATTAATAGGTTCAAGGGACATCCTCCGTCCTCCGTCTCCCAACCCCCTGCACTCCCACCAACTCACACCCCTTTTGCAACCGTCCACAGATGGGTGCACCTCTCTGTCGGCATGCCTCGTGAAAAGGTAATGGGCAGTCAGCCGTGATGTTGTGCTTAGATGAGAAAAGCCCAGTGTGGTGAGAGACGTGGTGCTTGCTTACTACAGGCAACGGGGCTTTTATTTCTCCTTAGGAATTACAAGACGTTGTTCAACTCACGACTGACGACTCAAGAATTACAACTAGGCACGAGTCACTTACTGTGTGTCTCATCAAACTTGTAGGTTTCTGAAAATTTGTAATACTAATATCAGCTCAGATAATAATCTTGGCTCTGTATTTCTGAAAATATAGAGGGCTATTAAAAAAAAAATGGAATAAAATCCCATTGGATTACTTCTAAGTCTTAGTATGCAGCACACAGCTAGTGTAAAGCATGAGGAAAAAAAAGCTGATGACAGATCACCCTTTCTCACAATTTGTAAAGGTGCCTTCAGGCAGATAATATAGTGTCAAGATGCACTAACTCTCCAAAATGCAGTTCAGTCTGGGAATTCTGAAAACTGTTCAGTGTGTGGTGATGCATGCACACGGCTTCATATCTATCCTTTACCGGGCAGCGCAATATATAGTCTTACCATTTGTATTCTCCATGCATCTGCACTTTCACTTTTCCAGTGTAGAGGAATAAGTCTGATACATGTGCGATTTACATCTGTTCTGTGTTAAGCGCACGATGTCTATATGGTTGACATCTGTTACATGTTTTTTTTATGCCACAAGTACCCAACGGCAAAGCTCCACATGTGTTGGTCATAAATTTTTTTCCAAAGTCTACTGATGCAAGCACGTTAATCAAGTGAGTTATTTCTACTCCTCGTTTTTATGCACAACTGCAGCCTGACAAAGCCTTGGTAAGCCAATATTTGCCTTTAATTTTCAGTGCAACTGCAACAATAACAAGGAAGGGAAATCAAAGTAGCTTTTGATACCAGTATCCTTTCTGCAAAATGATGTAAGACACAAGGTTTTAGAAAGACATTCAGTTTTTAAAATTGGTACCTAAATTGGTGTCAGAAAACAAAGTCCGACTCTATGTGTGGAAGGAGGGACACAGACAAAGTAGGAGTGGAGGGAGGATTAATCACTGCTACCCTGCAGCCGTTTCTCCAAACCATGCAGAGTTTACACTCCCACCTCGGTTGTTCTGGACGCCGGCCAAGATTGGAGCACTCAGTTTGCATTTCACCAACCAAAAACTCACGCAACGTCACTAACACACTCAAGCACATCAAGGTCAGTCTATGTGAAGGCTTTTAGCATCTCTTCTGTCTCACTTGCACTCTAACTAAAAGAAAGCTTACCCTCAGCAAGAAACTATGTGAAGTGCTTGTAAGTGTCATTAGCTGTGGCGGGCTACCTGTCTGAGGAGGAAGTTTCTTTCGTAACTCAACAAATGTCACCTTCTGTACCATTTCCTTTTAAAGTTCACTTATTGACTATGCTGTTTCTGTTCTGTAAATGTCTGTTGGGCCTCATAGAAATCCTTTTTTTTAATCAAGGAAGAATTGATTGGACGTTGCCCCCTTCACCTCAAAGCCTTTTGGGTATCAGGAAGCAGGAGACTTGTGATCAATGAAGCATTAATCAGTTATTAATGGTCTGTACACTTAAATGTGTCTCCGGAATATGTTTAATTAGTTAGGAAATGGTTAAATAAAACCTTTTTTTCTGTTAAATCTTGTAAAATGTACATTTAGCACCCTCCTAGAGATTCAAACCCGGAGTCCTTAAGATTAGTATTTAACCCAGTATACCATCAGGGTGTTGGACATCATCTTTGTAATTACATGCAGGGGATTTGGTTTATTGTGTTAAACACAGTGTTTCGGCACTGACATGAAAGTAAACTATAAATCACTTCAGTCATGGGCAGTGTGCTCCACAGTGCAGGGGGCTCAGGCTGTCAGGTGGTCCATTAAACTGCAGATGAAGTGGAACTGGTAGAGCTGCATTTTGTAGTCATCACTCACTGTTTGCAGAAGTTGTTGATATTCCTTGAAATACATGAACATATGTTAACTCCCTATGATTTTTGTCTTGCCTGCAGACTCTGATAAATATGTTCACACTCCAATTCTTGAACTGCCATCGCCCCAATCCAGATTTAATTCAGCAAACTTTAGTCTCACAGAATCCACACCACTGTTTATATTTGTGTCAAAATACTTTTTCAGAAGCAAGCATTTTATTCACAAAGGACTCATGAAATCAGTTGTGATGTTGAGATGAACAACAGGAGGATATGAACGTGTCTTCCCATGGACAGTCCACATCAGTGGATACTCTCTGAATACTAATACGGTGGCTTTGCAAGCCACAGGAGCACGATGGAAAATGCCTCCTTGGTGAGGTCAGTCCACACGATGATGAAAACCTGTGTCTCAATAATTAACACTATACAATAATCATTAACACAATAAATCTGAAAATATAATTAAAATAGTCTATTGGAATCTAAGCATTGGTTGAGCATTGCACAGACCGGGGTTAGCCTAATTTGTCAGCGAGAATCTGTCAGTAATGACAAACCATAACCTTGATGTGCTCTTCTTGAAGTTCAATTAAGTCTGTGTGATTGCTCATATTATTACCGCATGTAAATCAGTCTCTTCTCGCTCTGCCTCCATTTTTCATACTCTGCATGGCGGGTAAAGGACATTGTAATCACAATCGTATTGCACTGCATCACACTCGGGTTTCTTTACAAAACGTAGGCCAATGTCTGAGTCTGTTTTCGCGCAATGTCGACGCTGTTGTTTGTCTAGTGCGTTTTAAATTGTGTCATAATTTATTAAGTGGTCGGGCACGCTGTAACCTTGCCACTCTGCTCTCTTGCTTCCTGCATAGTTTGTGCTGAGCTCCACTACCTTCATCAGTGGTACTGTTCATAACTATGTTGACATCAGAAGGCGTAATCTAAGTACTTATTGCTCCTCTGAGAGAACTGGTCGCTGCCTGCCTGACAGTCTGTGTCCCTGTAATTATGAATCAATCACTGATATGGAGAAGTCACAATATGATCGCAAACAGTTGATACACCTAAAAAAAAAAAGAGCTGAGAGCTTTGGCCTGCACTGTGCTAAACATCCTTTGTGCAGTGTTAAAGGAATACGAACATGCATGTGAGATAAGTTTATATATGTCTATATGTACGCAACCACAATACTGTGGGAGTTTGAAATTACTTTAATGACAGCATGATCACATTCATTTTGCCCACGCCTGCTCACCAGTGTTTCTATAGGATGACATGAAAAATCCCCAAGATCATTTCAGCGCCATTTACGGTTTATATATAACACTGCTGCATCCTTGAAATTCAATTAGTTTTGATAGAAAAAAAAAGAGGAAGAAATTAGTCGAAACAGCAGGCATCAGTACAGCCATCATGAAAAAAAAAAAAAAAAGTTAAGCATGGCAGCTCCTTCAGCAGACATGGCCACAGAGCACAAAACTCAGAAAAAGGGCAGTTCTTTGTGCTGTGGTGACAACAACAAAAAAGTCTTTCTGGAGCTGATAATCCAGGGGATTTACTTGGAGCAGCATTGCGGTACAGCAAAAACACAAAAATACAACAGCACTTTAAGGCTATTATTGTGTAAGTTACAAATACTAACTAGTCACTAAACTGAAAATAAATGAGAAGTGACTATACTTCCCACATAGATACCGAAGTGTTGCTGTGACACTTCGGCTGAGCTTACAGTTAGAAGTCAGATTATGACACAAATGTAATTTTGGTCTGCTTAACTAGTTGATGTGTGATTTTCGAGCCCAGCGTTTTTAGCTGTAAGAGCTCCACTGCATGTCTTCCCATGGGGGGGTGGTGTAATTTCTGGCAGTCATGCAGGACTCAGCATAACACATGTTCTCGGGGGGGGGGGGGGGGGGGGGGGATGAACCAATGAGATGAAGAAGCAACAAGACAACTTAACTCTAAATATGCAGATTTAAGGTAATTTAATGTTCATCCAGGGCTAGGACTGCCACAGCTGCAGTGAATACAGGACAGAGTTCATGTTAAACATGATGCTGTCAAGTTTACTCCATGAGAGACACTCCTACGCAGTAAACCGGAGCTTCAGCTCGAGCAAAATCTTGCACAGTAAACAAGACAAACAGACAATAACTTCACTTGTTGTTTTCATCTCTTCAATAATTGTCACACCAGTGGTAATTTTATACGATTTGTTGTTGTACTGGTGCATCACTGGCTGTAGTAGCGCTCGGGTAACTCATTATTAGCAACACTGAAACTGAGCAATTCTCCCTGTTCCGCAAAATGTCCACTTTGTTATCGGGTGAATGTACTTCTGTCAGTATGATGAAGAGTATCGCTGTGCTGCTTGAAAACCTCTGCACTTGTAGCGGTGGCTGCTTCTTTCACGTCGCCCCCTCACACTGCAGTGGATGCAGACAAAATCAGAGTCTCAGGATCTGGTCAAACTCAGGCTGTTGCCCAGGTTTCCCCACTGAGATGCTTGTTTTGATGGGCGATCTTCCATTCACAGCCAAACTGTCAACTCTGTGCCTATCGACAGAGTTTGTGAGCTTGTTGGATGCAGGAAACCCAAATATTCACAGAAAATGTATGTAGGTGCCTACAGCCATGAACAGTGGGAGGAGTCCAAATTGCTTTTTCTATCTTTCATATCATCATGTAAGCGTTCAGTGGAATTGAGGTCAGGTTAGTGTTTATGAAGGTCCATGGTCTTCTTTTGTTTCCTAGTATTTTGTGGCATTAAGGTTATTTCCGTGTTGCAGTATGATATCAACACCTCACTGCCTTCTTATGATAAGCTGCATTATGAGCCTCAACCCCATTTTTCTGTACAGTAAATCAATAGATAAGGGTTACTTCTTATTCCACACTTTAAATTGGTCTATACAATACAAAATTAGCTTGGTTTTTAATCTCCCTAAAATCTCCACTATTTCCTTGATCCTGTCTACAAGTACCCCTCGTAGGTCTCTGATCACTGCCCTTTGCTAACACGCCGCACAGATGCAAAGTCATTTGAAAGTTTCTGCAGAGGACAGGACCTTTACTTAAAGTTTGACTTGCACCGGGTGAAGCAGGCAGGCTTAAGGACAGTCCCCTGCAGAGCTCTCAGGGCATGGTAGGATGCGTCCATTAAATACCACCACATTGTCTCGAGATAAAGGTCACACGTCCTATGATGCAGCATAACAGCGGGGAATATCTAAAGTTTGCAATGCAAAACATCTGTTTTCCCCTTGTTTTGTCGAAGCACAGCAGCATTATTATGACATGATCAAGACTGTTGCATCAGACTTCACAAGACACCAGCAGAGCCACAAAAGGGAGTGCAGAGCTCTTTTTTATAGGCTTTGGTATATACCAGGTAAACAGATCAGTAAAAGTGATGGAGTACCTCTTGGAAAGGTTTTATTTTAACACTGTAGACACCCTGAAGAGTATAACATATCCTTGTATTATGAAGATAGGTTTGTTCTTGACCATATAGAAGGATAATCTTATACCCTACTATAATCACTGTTCTCCAGCTGAGTGCGACAATAGGCTTTGTGTGTACGTCACCTACGGTGGAGATATTGTATGGCAGACTCGCACACACCAGCTGTGACAATCTCAATGACTTTTCTTTGTAATCCAATGAAAAGGAAGAACTCTATCAAGGAGAAAATGAAAGACGACGACGAGTCAGAAATGGTGAAATGGTAGAGGGGGCCTGACGGATAACAGGGTTGACAATTGGGGCATCCATTTCAGAATTGGCCCCGTTATTGTCATTATTGTCTAAAGAGGCTGGATTGGTTGGTGTGGAATTGGGAAGGCACAGGGCAGCTTCATGCGTGTTTTCATTCCCATCACTCGGTCATGCTTGTTTCATGGTAGACAGGCTCAGACCCATCAGCGCATTATCATTCAAGTATAGCTGCTGTCTGAATCAAGGACATGGGCATTACCATGAGAATGAATTGTCAGTCGACATCAGTGAAACACAGATATCTTTCACCACCACCGCACAACCTTTTTCCGTCTTTTTTTTTTCTTTTTTTTTTTTTAAATGTGTCACAAGGTTTTGAGTGGCCTCACCACTGAAGATAGAAATGCGTGGCATGTTGAAATCCATTTAATGAAAGTCATTAACTCACATGTGCTGTCAAACACTGTAGCCTGCATCTAAACCTATACAGATTTAGCAATGTTAAACAGACATTTCATCATTTCACTGAAGAGAGGCTGCTGGGTATAAAATGTTATATTGAGCGCACTCATGTTCCAACTCTGTGGGTGGGAAATGCTCTTCTCTGCTTTCAAGCAGTTTCACTCGGAGAGAAGGCACCCCTGTGCTATTAGACATGTAAATGTAAATCGCAGGTAGGTGGTTATGCTTTTGCTGCCTCTCTAGCTGCTCACACTCCAGATTGGGATACCAGTGCCACCCAGTGGTTGTTTTCAGACCAAACCTCAAATTTGCACAAGTGCTCCAGATGATTAAAGTTTAGTTGCCCAGGCATAACTGCATTGTTAAAATAGGATGTTTTATAATTATGTAGGTTATTGATCACAGTTTTCTGCATATATAGTACATTTTACTCAAGCAGGAATCATGTTATTCTCAATAATTCACATTTGTTTTCAATATGTGGCATAAATAGTGGCGTTGGTGCCAGATCTGATTGGTAATATCAGTGTTGCACCTGTATTATTCCAATATGACTGCTTAGTTATACAGGATGGAGTGGATTTTGTAATATTGTGGTGCCACATTAGCAGATGGTTTGGGGGTCAGTGCTTCAGGTCCCGCACCTCGCTCTTCTTCATCTCCAGGTGAATGCGAAGTGATTGACTCAGTGTGGGTTCACGATTCTCTAGATTTTTTGATCTCAGGAAACCACTCAACCATGCGGTGTTGAGCGGAGTAATTATGTTTTGTCATGCACACAGAAGTGACTCACAAAGGCACAGCTGCATGTGCCGCAGCAAGATTGAGGCACAAAGAACTGACATGTACGCATCTGCCCATTCAGATTATATTGGTCAAACAAGGTGTCAAACATTTAGTGAACTGATAATTGCGAGTTCATCAGTCCACCCAGAAATCTTCTCTAATGCTATGAGGCTGGAGCTAATTTCAGATGATTGTGGGTTTAAGGCAGGTACGCCCCTGTGTAGGTGGCCAGTCCATCATATAACAAGCACAGATACACATATTCACACATCTGAGCAATTCAGGGTCACTAAAGGAAACCAGAGTCCCTGTAAAAAAGTTCTCACCACTACATTGCCATGCATTGAAAGTTCATCCAAAACTTAAAATGGCTTCACCTAGTTCTTTTTGAGAACCCAAAGAGGAGGGTGACAAAAATGCCAATAAACATCCTTTTCTATGAATGAGAACAACACTGCTGTTAGTTCTTTGAGGGTTTTCTCACACAAGTGCAGCAATTATTAAATGTCTAAAAAAAATAACACAAAATTGTTTCCCCAAAAATCATTTTACCCACTGAGGCAACCCCCCCCTCGAGAAATCAAGAAGCAAAGCAAAAAAAGACCACTCATAAATTATACATGACAGGTTATTTCCTTTTATACTTTTAAATACTCTGTTGACACTTCAGAAGGTACAGTAGCAATGAGCTGGTTCAGTGGCTAATAACAAAAAAATGCTTCGGTCCTCGACTCCAAAATGTCCCGGAGTACAAATGTGTGTGATGATTACATTTCCAACTATTGAACAACACTCGGGGAAGTGCATCTGCTCGATGGCACAAAAATATTTGTCAGCAAAACCTTAATAAACGGAAGCAGTGAATTAGAAAACCAAAACTGATGCACATTTGATCCCTCGCTGAGAAATTAAAGGTATGAAATCATCACTCAGCGGATGAGCTTTTGCCGCTGTGAGCGAGGCTTCGGCTTGTTGCAGGAATTAATATTCAAAATGAGGAATTGATTGGCTATTATGAGGAAGTAGCACTCCTAATTTGCTTGTAGAAATGTGTCAGAAAATAAATTTGCATATATATTACAAAAGCTTTGAGAAGGGAAGAAGTTTGAGCAGAATTCAAACGAGCATCATCGCAAGATTGAATTACGTGCTAATTGAAAACGTCACGTCGTTTTTGGAACACATGAAAACTTGAAATGTCTGTGAATGGCCATGTTTATTTAGGAACCAGTGTCAAATACCCTTTTGTGGCAGTGTTGTTGAAACCTTCCAAAACCTTGTTTGGGTTATTATTGAATATAATGTTTTATTATTGTGCTTCATGGGTTTTTAGTGTTCAGAGTTCTTTGTAGTTTTTATTAAAGGGTTTCCGGGAGGGATTAACAATGTTTTCTCTCTCTCTCTTTCACTCTCTCTCTCCACGATTCTTATCATACTCTTTACCACGCACTGTGTTGGCCAGCTGATGATGAATGACCATGTTACTGGAAACCAAAATGAGCTCCTGCAGCGACCACACGAATGCCACACTTTCAATACCCCTCCAGAAAGATCCATTACTGTAATTAAAGTTCTCTTTTCTCACATTCCTCCACAGAAGTCACTTCTATGCAATCATTTCAGTCGCTCCCACTGCAACAGAGCCCGCTGTCAATGCGTTGGCACTAGGAGTGGGTGGCTAGACTGGTTTTCTATTTTTATCGGAGTGGACATCAGCAGCTTGGATAATCAACTCCAACAGATTGTGCTCTGAGAAACAAATTGCTTCATTTAAGCATGAAAATGATTGAGCAAAAGGATGACAAACACGGTGGAGTGCATTTATCAAAGCTGTTTACATGAGGCGCAAATCATGGCTGCTGGATCCACATGAAAAATTGCTTTGTTATAGTTACAATTTATCATTGACATGTTGTATTTACTGAAAAACAAATCTGTCAGATGGTAGTCAAAATAGATTCAATATGTCAATTATTACCCTGGGATGAAATTACAGAGAAGTCTCTTCTTGTCTGCGCCGCACACTCTGAGACATCACAGGTCAGTGCATAACCATATCCACACATCGGCTGTAATTTGAGGAACAAAAGTTTCAAGCGGCAGCTGCATTGCATCTGTGCCCTTGTCCAGCCTGACATCAGTTTAGCGTGCCATGTTCTGAATTTGCTTTCAGACGAGTGACGGAATAAATGGAGGAGCTCGATAAATGAACGGGGAAGCGTTTGAATGCAGAATGCGATAGCTCGCCGGGTGAATACTCAGACTATAAATAATATGGTGGCTGTTTGCTGTGGCATGGCAGTGTCCCGGTCTTTACATAGCAGAGCAGACATGAAAGGTGTTAGACTGAACTGTTCCACAGTCATCAAGTGAACAATAGTGTTGATTTTCACCAGTGGAAAGCGTTTTAAAATCTATATCTGACAGAGGGGGGAAGAAGTACTTATAAAGCTTTTTGGAGATTCAGATTGTACCTTTCAATCTTATCACATTATGAATGAGTTTGTCTGCGCAATATACACATTGCAGTGCCGTGCACACATAAATCTATTGGACTGGCAAGAATCTTTCTCATTGATATGCGATCCAGTATATATTTGTAAGGAACATGCTTGAGGCTGTTTGTAATTAACTTTATTTGTATAGATTTTTATTTTAAAGTGTTAAATGGATTAAAACTAAAAAAAACAAACAAAAAAAACATATAAAGACCAGAGAAGTTTAAAACAATCAAAATATAGACTCAAGAAATTAATTGGAAAAACTTTAATGTCAGGAATGAAGAAATCCATCATTAAATTTAAGCCATGCCTTTGTGACATTCCTGACAGCATTTCCTGCCACACTCACACAAAGCAACTGGAAAATCATAGAAAAAGTCAAATCTATAAATATTTCAGGCGTATGTCTAAAATTAGATCTCTTCCCAAAGACCCTTCATTTCGGTACAAACTACAGGCTGATTAGTTGATTTTGAAATCAATACTCAGTTTGTAGGGAAGTCAGTTTGCTCTCAAAGAGCTAATAAAAAAGTAAAAACAACAATTTTTCCCATTATTTAGGCAGACAGCTGCAGCCCATTATAATCTTAAGTTGTTCTGCCAGAGGCTTAAGATCAAGGAATCTGCACATATTTATTTGAACAAAGAAAATGACCGGCCAGCAGAAAGAGGAATTGGAAAAACAAGGGCACAGTGTACCTGGTTAATTAGTTTCACTCTTAATAAACATACTTTAAAGAATTGCCCCCAAAACTTAAAGCAGCATCAATTATTTTGATGTTGTTAAGATGTTATACTCTTCGTGGGGATTGGCAAAAACCTACATGATAATATGTTGACACTTTATTTTTTAATAATAATATACAGTATTATTAGGTAAGGTATACTCTAACTTCAGTTTTTGGAACGTCTTGACCTTTCAAACATACAGCCATGGTTTGTGTGAATAAGTTCTAAAATTTGTAAAACTAAATTATAACTAGAAAGGAGAAAAGTCCTACATTTTTCCACAAAGGTTTGAGAAAAATTCCATCCAACACCCCAAAAAGTTGCCAAAAAGCGCAAATAAATTTTGGTCAATACATTTGTGTCTGCACAAGAGAAGGAAAGTCTTCCATTTGCCGTCTACTCAACCAGTGGGAAGCTGCAGCTGACAAACAGCTGGACAATAACACAGCTTGTGCCTGAGTGGGCTGAATGGGCCAAACAGTTCAATGGTGCTCGCATGCGATTCAACTCTTCTTTTTGATGCGGCTTTCCGGAAAGCGTAAACTTACAAACACCTGCACCGCTGGGTTGATCAAGTCCACTGTTGTTGCCACTTCTTTCTCAGCAGTTTTCGGAAAGCTGTTTCTCGCTGTGAGGCTGGTCGAGGGAATGACATGGAGCTCTGAATGGTCAAGTGCTTCTTCAACTGTCAAAACAGTCAGTCAGCACAGCTTCAAACCCACTAAACAAATACCAGATGTGCCAGGTTGGAGTTTGTGAATCGAGCTTGAGGTTTTTTTAATTGTCCATACAGTCATATTGTTACTGAAGCCCCATCTCTCTTTGCCGGGAAAAATTGCAAATCAGATGTGCTAAATAGTTTCCGAAATCACTTGAAACTTTCACAATGGGTTTAAAGTTCCCATGTGTGAGTCGCAGGACCTTACAAATGTGTTGCTTGAATGTTTATCATGCCCAAACACTTTTGTTCCGGAACAGTGTCATAGTCTTTGTGAATTCCTCAAACTCAGAACAACTTCCACAAATTATAAAGCAAATGCAATGTGAAAGTAGATTTCACTGTGTCAATCTGAAATTCATCTGGGTTGGCTTCTGCACTTCTTTTATTAGCTCTATTATTGCCCCCGTCTGATGGCGAAATGACTAGTGGACTGGTTAGACACAGAGTGTCTGCATGAGCAGGAATCCTCAAATGTCTCATCACTGTCACACGACTGTATGCGAGTGTAGAAATACCTAAACACAGGATGAACCGCCAAAGGGAGCAGGTAAAGCATTTTTACCTTGCTTCAGAGATGAGGAGTTCCCAGATCAACAAGCACAGAGATAATAACAGGACAATCAACTTACCTAGTAAATGAAAGGAAAACAAAGGATTTTTTTTTTTTTTCAACTCCAACAATTCCCAACGTCACTAAAAGAGCTTCTCATTACTTCAAATAGCCTAAAGGGTCTATTTACATACTGCACCAAACCCAAACGAGAAAAATAAATCAGTGAGCTACTGAACAAGAGCTTAATTCATGTAGTCCAAAGGTTAACAATCGCTTCCACACATGAGGCACACCTGCCTTCGCCCTCAGTTAGCTGGGATCAGCTCCAGCGCCCGACGACCCCGAGCAAGACGGAGACTTTGCCTGCAGGTACTCACTAACACTTTCAAACATTGGGCCCGATCTACTAAAGCTACTTGATATTGTGTGTGAAAGTCAATCTACTAACAGGGCGCGCTGAGGATTGCATCTGTCAGCCGCACAAAATAGCACACAGTATCCAGTTTGCCTCTGTGAATATGGAGTGTGGGACATGTCGAGATTGAGCAGATTACTGCGATGCTGATAGACCGATGTACACCACACAATGTGATTTATTATCGTCTCTGTTTCCAACGCGTTCGAGGCGGTGCACAGAGGTTCAGCAGAGATGCCGCTCCCATCGTAATGAGAGGCATTTCCTCTGCCAGCTGCCCATGGTTTTTATTTATGAACTTCATGATAAGATATATTCTGCATTGTAGCCCTTCTCAGGTCTTGCAATATTTTCTAAATTCCTTCTGTTGCTCTTCTTTTTGCCAAAAACTTTGACTTTATGACTTGACTTGAATCTGTCATATTGAATTTTTGCTGTCTTTTATCTTTTTTTTCTTTTTTTTGGTCTAAATTCAGATTTATTAGCCCCAACTGTCAAATATATCCTCCATCCACCCCTCAAACTCCATAGTATCATATTTCATTTTGTGCTCGCTAAGGCTCAACGCTCCATTCAATGACGAGGCACCCAAACAAACATGGAAACGACAGCAGATCGTCCTCCAGTAAACAAGGACTAATGCACACAATCCCCTCATCTGAATACTGTTTATGTATGATGTCACTCATAGGTTTTGTCAAAACACAGTATTTGGTCATGCATAAAATCTAGCATGCTTTACATAATAGTCTCACTTCTGGCTCTGGTGGGAGTGTTGGAGTGATGGAGGAGAGCAAGAACTAACTTCGGCTGGTGTTTTCGACCCAGTTTGTCTCACTGCGTGCCAATCCACTGACAGCAGTCACCTTCAGACCACCCAATCAGCAACATGCAACAACATGACAACACGAATAGCAAAACTAAATAATCTACCCAAACAGGTCACAATGAGGGACATAAGAAGTTGTAAGAGCCAATAATTTGTCATTTTATCTTATGAATGTAGTGTGTATCTCTGAGTGAGATAGGGACTTTACTACTGTAGCGTTGTGTTATTTGTTATTTTATATGTATGAAGTAAAAGTTCCTTTCACTGTCTTCATCTGTTTCTATTTTTTTCTATTTTCTATTTTTCTTATCTGCGATATCAAAGCGAATTGAGTGACAGTTAGAAAAAGGTCCACGTAGTTGATGTCCAGGTGCTTCACGGATATTCTCAAGTAATAGAGATGATATTATAGTTAATATTCAATTGCCCCAAAAAAAACTAAGAAACCAGGGTAATGTCTCTAATCGCAGATTATCAGCTCATAATTACAGCCGATAATGGGAGCAGCAGATGGGGAATGCCAGTCAAAACCTGTTCCGAGTGGTAATTTCTGCCTCATTCCTCTGCACTCTGTGTTGATTACTGTTTGCATTGAGGTGAAGATGAGCCTCTGACACGGCGCCTTGCAAAGAGGACACAGAGGACAAAACATAGCAGGCCGGAGAGATTGTGTTGTGCCCAAGTCAGTAATGACAATGCAGATTCACAATGCCAGAGGGACGAACCCCGGGTTGATGTCTTTTTTTTTTTTTTTTTTTCCCCAATACATTGCAGTTAAATAGCTTTAGGTGGTTATGAATTACTCAAATAGCAAGAGAAATGATACGGAAATCCTAATATAAATGTATATATTTGAAACCCCCAATTTCAATAGGGTTGAGACAATATGCAAAATGAAACAGATGGATTCATCCATCCCAACAGGAAAGGTTTATCTCAGTTTTGGCTCGTTTGAATGTTTTCGCCGATATGGCGAGAACAGTAATTGGTGCTAATGTAAAAAGCTGGAGGAGCATTTTGAATCGGTGAGTCCAACTGAATACAAGTTTCTATCATGACAGGGTATAAGACGAACATTTCAGAGAGACGTCTAATTAGGTTCTGTGTGAATAGATAATGAGTTTATGGGCTTCGCAAACGACTGCGACTGGTTTCAGTTACGTTTTTCACAAACATTTGGGGATTGAGGTTGTAATGTGTTTTTTTTGTTGTTTTTTTTATGCTCTTGCTCTTTTTCAAACTGTGTACTGTTGAATACAGAAAGATTTGCATGGCTTGAGCACTATTGTCAACAAGAGTCTGAATGTAATTGATGTTTATTTACAGTATGTGCTAAAGTATCACACTACAGCTCTGTGATTGTGGAATTTTTCGATATCCATGCATCTGATGGATATCTAAACGGGCAAGCTGGGTTAGAGAAGTAAACCTGTCAGTCTAAAAAAAAATACATTCTCAGCTGTTTTACAATTGTGTACTACAATCTGGTAATTACTGGTTCAATGTGTGCCTCTAAATTCTTGGATGAGTGCACGCTTGTATTTTCCTGGAAAGTCATCCGTTGTGTATCGGGACTGTGCGCTCCGGCAAATGAGGAGCTGTGGATTATTGACTTGTGTTTACATTGACTAACAAAAGCCAAAGTAGCATGACTTACCACAGAAGAGAAGTGAGGGTTGATCGTTTTGGTCGGCAGAGCATGTGAATTTCATTAAACTGTGCTTTCCATCCCAATAAATACCAAAAGAAATATGCAATTTCTCAACTTGTGGATAATTCTCCAACCTCAAAGCATTACAAATCGCTAAATGACTTTCTAAACGTTTCCTAAACATAACCAGAAAGTTAACAATCGAGAAACGACTAAGGAGTGGGTCGATTTTCACGAAGCGTGTACTTGAGGTCAGTGGCTCCCAGTCTTTTATCCCTGGAGCTTCCCAGATCGCCCCAAAAGAAAAGTCTGACTTCTGATTAGTGAAAAACCATCACAGTAAAGCCAAACCATTGAGGACACAGGCTCTCTTACAAAACACAAACATAACAAAGAGCCTTTCAATAAAAGAGATATATTTCTCATTTTATTTTTCGTCACTTGCCTATACATTTTCACCACCTCAGAGCAGGCCTTCCAATGACCTTTGGCCTTCCAGTGACCTTTGATGCCGCTCTGAGATTTTCAGCATTTCAAAAGAAGACATTTAATATTTGAAAGACTGTATAGTGAAACAGGTATTGTTTCATTGTAAGAGATAAAATGACTTTGAAAAAGAGAAATTTCTTGAAAAAACTGCAGAAGAAACACAAAGCCTGGAGGATCATTGGCTTGTTCTTGTCTTTAGAAAGCAGCATAGCGCCATGGCAGGCCTGGTGGGATCGTTTTTCCCATTAGTGCTGCATTAAAAGCTATTAACTACACAGAATTGCACTCTCCCAGCATACAGTAACCGTAACAATTGCACAGAGCCATCTCGAATCAGAGATGAGGGTTTAATATCAGTACAGTTTAGCATGCTGCTCCCCGCTTGTCTTCCACCTGATCTTCACGCCACACAACCTCTCCAGCCACACATTAGGAGCCATGATTATTAAAATGTGTAAGAGGTCGATGGTTTCTTCTATCTGCTTTTGTCCTTGAGGTTTTTTTTTCTCCCACAAGCTTTAGTACCTGCCGGCAGCAAGACGCCCCAGAGCCTGAATCCATAAGAATCTACATGGCAGGCTTAAGGCAGCTATAGAGACACTGATGAAAACAGACTGAAGGTTAAATGAGAAATGTGCTGCGGAGAATGTGATTCAAGGGCCAACATTTCAGATAGTGCACAACGTTTCGACAAAGGGTGAGATCCACTTTTCCAATATTGTACCAAAAAAAAAAAAAAAAAAGAGAGACCTAAGCCCACACAAGGGTAAAAGTGTGCCATCTGATAAGTTGTTTTCACGCTTCATACTGTGGAAATTCACTTAATAACTCCGCTCCAAAAAAAAAAAAAAAAGAAAAGAAAAGAAAAAAGGATTAAATGCAGTTAACCTTCTTTGTTTGTCATTTTGTTTGTTTTCATTATATACTACCAACTTCTGTACGGGTGAGATTTTACACTACATTGTCTTTTTAATTTTTTTCTGCAATAAAGGCTCAGAAAATTGGCAAAGAGATCAAAGAATGAAGTCTGTGATTTGGGGGGGGGGGGGGGGGGGGGGGGTGCTTGAGAGATTTCCACACAAGTCATTTCATTTCCCTGGAAGCAACATTAAATCCTATTCAGCCAGGCCAGCCATATTTTTGGGGAGCTTTCGGTCCAAACAAGTATTTGGAAAGAGCCCAGTTGTTACCCCTCGTCAGGATTTCCTGGCACACCTCGAAAGAGTTTTAAGGTGCAACATGCAAATCTTCTCATCAAAATTAGATTCGTAGTTCCACTCACTACAGATGGCACCAAAATACATACTGTGCTGGTTTCTTACGTTTTAAAAGCATGGTGTTCTTTTCTCCTACAGCCTCTTTTTTTTTTTCTCCTTCTGGATCTGAAGTCTATTGGGCTCAGTGGGGACATGGATTAGTAATGAGATATTCATACTCCTTGGCAATCTGGTTATTCTAACTTTCCTGATAAGTTTCTGAAACTAGAACAGTGCAGTAATACTTGCCACTGCTTCATGGACATCGCCCGCTCGTGAACTTGTATCCATATGAGATATTGTTGGAAGGCAGCGTGTTTGGATCAGAGTAATTTGAGCTTCAGGTAGAAATCTACAGGCCTGACACAGCACAATTTGTTACAGAAAATATTTGACACTCGATGAGATTCTGTATCTTTCAGGCCTCACTTGGCTTAGCTATAAATTGCTTTTTCTGAGACGGGCCCCAAGCTCCATTACCCCCAGTGGAAAACCATCTCATGGAAGGAGTTGTCACCTTGAGGCCAATCTGTTCTCACGACTGACTGACTGACTGACAGCCTTCCCTCTGCCCGTCTCGCTGCCTCTTTCTGTTTGTCTCTATTCCTCTATCTCCATCCTCCATCTCTCTCCACCCCTCACTCTGCAGTCTGTTTGGATCAAACTGCTCCGGCAAGCATCTCTGATTTTCAATCAATTTCAGGAGCAGCACTTCTCATTGTTGTCTGCCTGTCTGTCAGTCTTCAGAGCACCCGCTGCTGGAGGGAGTGGAAGCTGGAATCCACCGGAGACACGACCCGATGCCATTCGCCGCTCACAAACAAGCCTGAACAGGAAGTCTATGACCACTGCAAGCCCTCCTCCTCAATTTTATTTTAAGTATACGCTGTCTCTCCCACCTGGTTGCAAGCCTTGGAAACCAACTTGGTGGCAAAGTCAGTGATAACTGAGAGTTTGTTTCACATTAATTCATCTTATCCCAGTACGCCTGGCTTTATGAGATATGATGTCACAGCTCAGTGTATTCAGCGATCATATCTCTCCCACACCGTGATGAGATGCCATGTGAACAGGCCGGGGGGGGGCCCTCGATGCATTAAACAGGCCTTTTCATTTTGTCAAGATATACCAGAAAGCTTGCTGTAATTCAGCTATTTTTAAAACAAGACGTGGAAAGGTTGCTAAAGTTATTTTTATTTATTTATTTTTAAGGTGCTGAGCAAGGTGATGAATTGTGCATGCATGTTTTATCTATTCCTCTTTCCTATTAACCGTGTGCTCTCAACAGCAGAGGGGTTGCACCGGATGCAGATGTTAAATAAAAACTAAACCCTTAAAGGGAGGTACACATTGATATTATATTGTACAGAAACATCATACTTTGATGTCCTACATTTGATATCATAGATTTTCATAAGTGTTTTGTTTTGGGGGGTTTTACATTAAAATAATGTAATTCTCCAAACTTTCTTGAATGTTCAAGTTGTTTTTTGGCCTTTCCGATACTGGACGTACTATTGTCAATATTGGTGAATATTAATTCAATTGTCTATATTTTCTGGAATAAATTAGTGTCTAATCTTTTATTGAGATACTCAGAATCAACATTTAGTTCAAACTGATTGATAAAGTTAAAGAAATTCTAGTCTCATCAGTTGCTCTTCGAAGAATTATTTCTGGTGGTAAAGAATTATTCTCTTTTAATATTTAATATTTCGCAGTTTTTTTTTCACAGAGTCAATAGAAAAACCAGAAAATCCCAAACGTGTGTTGTGGCATTCTTTAGTTTTTAGCTGCATTACAGTCGTAACGGTAATCATTGCACTGTGTTTTTAGTTTTTCAGATGACCGACACTCTAGACAGTTTCTTAGCACTTCTGCAGAATCACTGACACTCCGGACTGAAGTTGAAAACCTCTCAGACGACACACTCTCTGTTACTGAAGGAGCTTCTCAGTCTGAGTGGCACCAGCACACGATGGAGACTTTCACCTGATTTTTCCCCTGGTTTGTTTGTTTGTTTGTTTGTAACACTATAAAAAAAAACAAAAAAAAAACTGGAGAGAAAACTATTTTGGGCATGCTTAGTGCTCATGAGTAAAATGGAAAAGAAATACTTTGACTTATATAATAAAATACAACAGAAAGCATGGCTGAAAAATTCCCTGGCATACAATGCCATGTATGAAGTAAATGTTTAACTCCCTGGGGAAGTTAGTGTGTTGAAAGATTAAGTTGATGACGGAGTTTTCGGGCATAAAAAAGCATAAAATGAGTTGTGCTCATTCATAGTTATCGCTTTAAAAGTTAAAAGTACGTTTTAATGTAGAAGTTTGCTACTGCCGTCCTTATTGTTGTTCACTACAGCTTTTGGTATCGATTTCATTTTTATTACAATTTGAACACGTGACGGCAATATTTTGGATTAAATACAAACTTCTTTACTCAAGACTGTGACATCATGTCAGTGCAATTCATCCAACAATAAATCAGACTGTTAATTATCACTGTGCTTGTGCAACGAAGGCTTGCTTTGTTTCGATTTCTATTATTATTATTATTTTTATTTTTTTAATCTTTTAGGTAACGTCAGAGTTGTTAGCTACTAAGCCAGCCGATTTCAGTCGTACATTAATAAAAGCCCCAGAGAAGTAAACAAAGGCAGTTTTCCACTCTCGTTACGGCCATTTCTGCACCGGTGGAGCGGGAGGAAGCTGCCGGGTAATGACGTGTGCATCTCGATGTAATGAATTAGACACAACCTCAAATCCACAACCCCTGACATTTCATGGAAAGAATAATATGACTTTAAGGGCGACGCGTATTCCAGCCTCCTCAGGATACTTGAGCAAATGCATCTTCATATGCTCAAAATAAGGAGTCATATGTACCCTGTGCTGAGTGCTATTGGTGAATAATCTAATATACATGAATAATTTATTAGATTAAAGCAAACTATAAAACAACACATAAAAGTTGTGTTGCTGTTCTTTCGAATCTCATAGTTGCAGAAAATGCTGGGAAAACGTTGTTAAAAAGCCTCCAAGAATACCCCACGTCCTCCCCATTTGTGAAGTTGCTGCACAGTAGCAAAAGACTTTCGGTTTTATTAGAGGCTTATAACCAGAGGAAAGGGATTATGAACGGAATCCTTTGTAATTAGGTCCACTGGGTGAATGTCTTAGAAACAATAAACTTCAGAGGAAGCAAAAGTCAAGGTGATTGGCTACAGACGAGGAAAACATGTTTACTTGATGCAGGAGAGATGAGCCGAGTTACACAAACTGTATTTCTGTCCTTGTAACAGGAGTTCCCCAGAGCATTACAAGTCCATCTCTTCTATCTTATAATGGGGATGAGACTCAGTCTGCGCTCACCTCTTCTCAAACAGACATCCTCCCTGCCAGCCGCCTGCCATGAATAACACGTCTCCCTTCCTTTGTTCTATCTCTGTCTACCTCAACCTTTGTGCCTCCACTAAGGTTCTTCTTCTGGTGCCTGGCTTCGGCCTGAACATCTTCATCCTGGTGTCCCTCGTGTCCTGTTTGCTCAGCAAGCAGAGGAAGATAAGGAGCAACGTGGCAATGTTCATCCTGGGAAGCACCGTCTGCAACCTGGTCAACCTGAGCCTGTGGCCCATGACCATCCACTGGAGGCAGAACGGACACTGGATGCTGGGCTCGCGCCTGTGTGAAGTCATGGTGAGCGCCAAGCACCTAACGAGCTCCGCGTCCTTTCACTACGTGTCCTTCATCACCTTCTCCATCTACCTGACGGTGGTGTGTGACTGCCAGCACCTGGTGGACAACAGGGTCTTCCTGGCCCTGCAGCTCCTCTTCCCTCTGCTTCCCGTGGGGCTGAAGGAGCTGACCCTGAGGCTGTTGGGGAGCCACGTGGACCACCTGGATCCCGTCAACCTCACCTGCTTCTCCTTCATTAACGACCACGTCATGAGGATCTTCCTCCTCGTGAGGACCGCTGTGTTTTTGCCGTTGAATTTGTATTTCTACGCTCATGTGCTGCACACTATCGTCAAGAGTGCAAAGGTGATGCACCGGAGCCAGAGAGTCAATGTCCATCTGGCAAAGGTGTTCGGCCTCATATCTCTCATTACCTTCATGGCACATGTACCTGGTAAGATTCTTAAGTCTTTCTTGGATTTACTAGAATCACAGAGGGCATCTTGTATAAAAACTCAAGTTTCAACGTCTGAAACATTTCTTGGTTGATTTACGGCTTTAGTCACGATAGTTAGACGAATCTATAAACACATTTATATAATATTCTACATCAAGAAGTCTGGAACTTTACAATGTTCTTTAAAATGCACATTGCAATGAACCTTTTATAAATTTGTATCCAGGTTGCTTACACTGTCGTCAAATCAAATTTGTTTCAGATCAATATAAATAATTGATCCTCAGCGACTAATCCATCAGATAAATATATGTTTTTATATTAAACCATTACTTGCAGTCTATACATCGTAAATGCATCTGGAAAAAATATATATATTATTGAAATGTTAAATTTTTAATGAAATAAATTTAAGTTTCCAAGTTTTTTGATAAAAAGTAGTTAAAAAAAAGTTAAATACTGCACTAATGAATTGCATGACTAATAATAATAATAAAAGAAATCAAATAAAAAAGCTTGAATATTTTAACTTTACACATAAACAATATGTTTCGTATATCATATATGGGCTAAACTCATTTTGTTGACTATTTTTTTTCTCAGAATTTTACTTTTTTCCTCATCTTTTCACCTTGCCTCTTTTAATCCTAAAGTATTTTCATGGCGATCTATGAGAAATGGTCAACAGATCACTACAATGTAGATCTGATACATAAAACATTATGTACATACATAATGATGATTAATACTGTAATAATTATCATCTCTTTTATGAACACATATAATAATATCTTCCTTTATGTACTGCAGGCGCTGTGTTTGCAATGATGAAGCACTCCTCTGTGTGTCAGGAGATGGTCAGAGACTTTCTCATGGACCTTCCTTTACTGTCCAGCCCCACAATCCTACTCTTCATGAACAAGGAGCTGAGAAGCCAGTGTGTCCATGTCCTGCACCGCAACCCTCCCAACCACTACGTGGGAACAAAAAACAAGACAGATGAGCAGCACAAGACCCTCAGTACTGAAGAAACAGACCCAGTGCACTGTAATTCATGAGATTATAACATTTATGTTAATAAATATACATTTAAACTCATTTCAGCCCAATGAAGAATTCCTTCTTTTTCTGCATTGACAATCCTATTTCTAGGATGCTGAGGTGGAGCCACATTACGGTGCTCCAGGGAGCTGATGGGGGTTGGAGGTCTTGCTCAGCTCATTCATGATCCAAGGTCTGCTTCTCTAACCTCTAAGCCACTACTTAATTTGCTGTTGGTTTCATGCACCTCACCAATTTACTTGTTTCCCTCTGACTAAATGTTCTTGTTGTCACTGAAGTGTATGCATTCTGAAGTGAAAAAGACAAACAGCAAATACATATATCAAAGGATCAGTGTACGTGTGTACGTGCACATTGCTCCATAAAGCCATGATTTGGTGTACCAATACCAATAAGGCATAGCAACTGAGTGATCATCAGTTGTCTCTGTAGAGGTGTGGCCAGGATCCATCCATGGCAATCTTCATGCAATTAGTTCAAACGTAACCATATTTTGAGCCAAGCAAAAATGCTTTGAGGTCAAAGTCTTCACACATCCATCAGGACAAAAAAAATAATCCAAACAGAATTAATATCTAAATATTACAAAGCTGCCTCATAGCATGAATACATTTGGTGCATAAGACAGCAAATAATCACAGATTTATTAAATTTTTATATCTGAAATGGCTTTATTTCGGAAAAAAGAGGGCTGGGGAAACTAGGAAGACTTTCCAGTCATAATTATATACTGTACCCAAGGAGCCTCAGACTGATGCTGTGCTTCTTTACTTGTAGTTGGACTGGATTTTGAGATGAGTTTCAACTTGATTGCAGTCATTTAAATTGGACAATAGGAGGCAGTGTGGCGTAACTGTGATTCTCATCCAGCTTCCGTCACAGACTTTCTAGAAACAAACTCTCACGTGGCTTCTTCAGTCTGCCCGTGAAGCGGCACTGGAAGGGAACTCGCTGCAGCGTGTCTCATCAGTTCTACTGTTTTCACAGGTTTGTAGAGTGTTTAAAACACATACTGTATATATATGTATATATGTTAAAGGTAATTGAATTTTGGAACTGCATTATGTGATGTATTTAAACGATTTTGATGTGTAAGTCAAACGTTTGCCACCTGCAGCCAGAGTGAACTGGCGGTGCACGAGTTTAATTTTTATTGCTGGCTCCCAGACATGTTCTCCTGTTTTGTGTTCATGTTACTGATTCAGAAATGCAATGCTTAAATCACAGTTGAAGTAATTTATAATGTACTTATGTACGGTGGCCCAGAAGGGCCAACAACACAACACACCAACAAAAGCCACAACACAACAAAAGTCGCAACACAACAACAAAAGCCGCAACAGTGTTAATTTTGGCAGCAAATTCTGATTTAGTCTTAGTCTTAGTCATTTTAAGAACACACCATTTAGTCTTAGTCTAGTTTTAGTCTTCTGAAATCTTTTAGTCTTAGTCTAGTTTTAGTAGACTAAACATTAGCAGATATTAGTCGACGACATCTACAGTGGACTTAGTCGACTAAATGTTTCTTTTTTCATGGAATGGTTAGGTATAAGGGTTTGCAATACAAAATATGCAATACAGATAACGGTTGTAATACAACATGTATTTTATTCTTAATGTCATAACAGAACTCTCCTCCTTCAATATTGCATCAATCTCCAGTTTGATCTTCTGTGGACTATGTGCATCATTAATGCATGAGATCTAAAATATTTACCCTCATTTTGGTTTTCTTTGGAACTGTTAGTCTCCTATCTACTATCTCCATCATTAGCACAAAGTCCTCGTCTTCAATTGTTGTGACTGGTAAACCTGTGCGTCCAATCCATCTAGCTATGGCCTGCTCCTTGGTATGTTGTTCCTTCGATTCAGATTTGTATTTTGAAGAACTTTGAAAAGCTGTAGAGATGGCCTGCTGCTGGGTTTCACTAGCAGCGCTAGTTTTATTTCCACTTGGCCCATGGTCATCTTTATAATCAGACTTCTTCTGTATATGTGAGGGTGAAAAGGGGGGGAATCAAGCTGTGATTCTCATCTTTCTTGCCCAATCTCCTCAAACCTCTCTGACACACACACACACACACACACACACACACACACACACACACACACACACACACACGTATGTTTATTAAGCTGGCTTTTGCCTTCACAAATCTGCCATCTCTCAGTGTGAAATCTGTTCAATTCAGGGGCTTATTTAACAAAATAAAAGTTCAATAACTGCTTAGGCTACAATGACACCCACACACACAATCTACTTATAGTACATATTTCATTTATAATCCTATATATAATCATTTATAATTTATAATCCTATTAATTCAGCGAGATAATCGTCTCAGACTCAGTCTTATCAATACAGTTCAAAGGTGGATTCCTTTAGCTTCTATCGTACTCCAAGTTTAGCAGAAACACAGGTTTTGATATGATAAAATAACCGTAGCTTACCTTCGCATGTATTTCTTGATGAGTCGTCTGTAAATGTTGCTTCAAGTTGGTGGTGTTTTTCCCAGAGATTTTTGCTCCACACGCTGTACAGACGGTCTTGTTGTCCTTGTTGTCATATGTGAAGTGCGACCAAATGTCAATTCTTCGTTTTCGGCCTAGTCCTGACATGTCTATTGTGCACGAGACATGCAGTTTCCCTCGGACATGGTAGGCTACACCGTTGTGTTACTTTGTTCTCTTAGCTGCTGCGTTTGTTTCAGGTTTGTATACCTGTTGTTGCTCGCGTGCATTTGCCGCGGTATTTTAAAATGGCTGCCTCCCTCCGGACAGATCAACCAATGAAATCAACGTATCCTCAAAAGATTCGCTCTGATTGGATTTTTTCCCAACTTGTCCCGCAAAAAGAGTAGTTCTGATTGGATCTCTTCTCCATTCGTCACGCCTTCGCATTTCGTCTCGTTTTTATTCGTGGACTATAGTGTCAGTTATCCTTCGTCTCAGTCTTCGTCATCATATCTTACTTTTATTTAGTTTTTATTTAGTTCTCGTCCGTGAAAAAGGTTCGTTGACGAACATTTTTCGTCATAGTCTTAGTCTACGAAATTAACACTGAGCCGCAACACATCAACAGAGTCGCAACACAACGAGATAAGCCACAACACACCAATGAAAGCCACAACACAACAACAAAAGTCACAACACAACAACATAAGCCACAACACACCAATGAAAGTCACAACACAACAACAAAAGTCACAACACAACAAGCCGCAACACAACAACATAAGCCACAACACAACAACATAAGCAACATAAGGGAAACTTCTCTCCACAAGTCCAGTGGAAGATGGGAGGCTGAGGACAAACGATACATTTATAATTTTGCATAGTATTTTAGCTACCTATATTGTTTACTTTATTTATTATTATTAATCCATCCATTTATTTAGTATATGAACCATTTGAATTTATAAGATGTTGTGTAAAAGATTGCATATGTGTGAATATTGTGAAGTAAGTTTATGATCATGTATACCGTTAGAAAGGCCTGGACAGAGAGTGTGGGGACTAAAGTTGGGCATGTTTGTTTCATTATTGGCGGTGTTGTTTATTATACTGATTATGTGGATGTGTGGATTCTGTTTGAGTTGAGTTGATGTTAGTTAATCGGCCACCTACTGGCATCGTAATGCCTTTACTGTTTTCTAGTACTGCGCTGTTGAGTTGACGATGGCTGCCATGTGGGTATGGAAAAAAGTGAAGTTAATCTGCGTTCTTGTTTAATTGTGTTTACTTTGTATCCTGTTTTGATTTAAGACGTTCTGAAGGCCGTTTGTAATTCTGATTCTGTGGTCCATTAGTCTAATGATAGTTACTTTATTGTTGTTGTAGGAATACACACATACGTATGTGTAGCCTACATATGCCCACTGGTGCCTGCCTGTAATACCCCAGCATTCTCTATAATAACAGAACAAGCTCGACTTCACAGGAGCTTCTGTCTGGAAGAGACGCGCAGAAACATGACCTAGGGATAGACCCACCTTTTCAAGAGAGCTTTGTATAGTTTGTACTATTCCCTCTGCTGACTCATCTGGATTTTCAACAAAATCTAATACTTTGTTGACAACCCCATGTGCTGGTGTGAAAAACTGCACGGCCAACGGAAACCCCTTCCCATTTCCCTGATTCGAGGCATTGGTGTGAAGGGAGAATGGGAGTGGATTTTCACCGCCTTTCAATGTTTTGATTACCTCCTCTATTGCTTTTGGAGACAGGACATCTGTGACAACTGCCTCAGCTTTCGTCCTCCCACAGGACATCTTAGCAATGCTGGAGTCATTCAGTGTTTCTAGAGTCAGCCTGAGTGCACAGTCAGCTGAGTTGTAGCTTAACGAGTGCTTTACAGTGTGGTAGACGTGGGCTACCTCTGCAGCTGTCAGCTGTAAATCGGAAGAAATGAAAGACATTTAACTGTACATATGTCTATTATATCAACTGCCCGGCCATCGATCTATCTTTTTGAAATTGTAAGAAATGTGTATAGTTGTTTGATAATAATATTACATTGGTTTTATATAGTGCTTTTCGTGACACTCAAAGATGCTTTACATTGTATTATTCGTTCACTCCATACTCGATGGTGCTAAACTAGGTATGTAGCCACAGCTGCTCCGACCCAGCTGTGGCTATATACAGTACATTATAATGTGTACACATATGTATCTTTTATCTATTATCCACCTGTTACTTTTATGTTTAATTTTTCTATTCAATATAATCATCTAGCAATTGTTGTATATTACACAAAAATATTATTGTAAAATCTTTGGCCATGCAATGCTGATATTCATTGTACAGTCCCAAACAGTATTAACCTTAAGCAGAGGGTTTAAGGAAAATGACTAAACATTCTTCACCTACCATATCTGCCTCTGGCGTGGCGTAATGGACAACAAGTGGGTCAAGGGTTCCCCTAATTTTCTTGTCCCTCATATTTTTCATGTGTCCACAACCTGAAAGCATGCTGATTCAGGTCTGTCTGTCTGTCCACCGTGGGCAATTGAAAAAGTGTGCCGGCACAGAGTGCGGTGCACTTTATAAATGTTGTCTCGTTCTTTTTCCACCCAGGTGTTTTGTGCTTCCCAACCCTCCCGGAATTTTTGTAACCTTTTTTGGGGGTTTTTTCGGCGGAGCATTGCTGGTCGAAGCCGGGGAGTGTGTCCCGTTTCAGCTCAATACGGGACATGTGCATTTGTTTCAAAATGCTGGACGATTCCATATTTTAAGGGACGGTGGGCAACTCTATATAGAATGGTTTTGCAAGGACTTATTAAAGTCTGCCTGTGAAGCTGCACTGAAAAGGAAGCTCTCCGCCACATGTCTCATCATTTCTACCGTTTTCACAGAGTCCGCAGATTGGACCTGTAACAGTATTTGGGGGCTCGTCCGGGATCGATGACATAACTGTTAGGAGAGTCGCCGATCCATTATCTACTGAACCTGCAGGCCAGCTGCCCAATCCGTGTGAAGCAAGGAGCCAAGGTATCCAGGTCGTCTGACTGCTGTCAAGAGTGAGGGCGTTCCAGCGTCAGGTGATCAGCCACAATGGAGCACAACGAGAGGAAAAAGCTGGTATGGAAGATCAAAAGGGGACTGTTCAGCCTAAGTGTAAATGGGTTATTTCAACTCGCAACACACATCGCATGGACACCTGATGAAAATCTGGCCGTTGAAGCTGTTGAGGAGAGTGATGTAGTTTTACCCACTGTTATTACATCACACCTGCCACCTAATACTGAGCACACGAACACCCATGCTGTAACAGACACACATAAAGGAGGTGAAGTTGCTGATTTGGCTTCACAATCTGAAACATGAGTCCCAGTTACGCAAATTAATTTACAATTACGACCCTGTACCAGAGGCTCAACCAAGGCAGCGTCCCACTGACTCCAAATACAGGGTAAAAGTGGGCTCGTCGATCGTTCACCCTCTGACAGATCTCCGGGAGCTTACCCAGAATGTCAGGGACCGTGGCTCCTAGAAAGCAGCGAGTGAAAGCATTGAAGAAGCGGACGTTTCTTATGATGGAATCTCCAACAATTAATGTAGTTGGAGAGAGGAGTGGACGATGAGAAGGTGATGGATGAGGAGATGACCGGGCAGGTTGGTGTTGTGATGGGACAGTGGTGGAGTTTGGCCACAGATTTAGCTCTTTATGTAAAGTTAGAATCCTATCATCCCTGGGTCGTCTGCAGCATTTTTCCTTGTCTGTGATGCCAACATACTGAGCTGTTGTGTGGCTGAAGTTGCCCTCTGTTCAGATTGTGTCAGGCGTCTCTGAAGGCGACTCGCCGTCTCTTGGTTTTCTGCCAGCTGCATCTCATACTCAGCTATGGTGTCTTGGTCACTTTCATGCCGCATCTCTAATTCACGCCATCGCTCTTTCTGCCGACTCAGCTCTGCCTTGAGGCTTGTGATTTTAGTGTCGAGGGCCTGGACGTGGTTCTTGGACTCTTCCATCCACCGCTGAGTGCTTTTTTGCTGTGTAGTGAGGATTTGTGTGAGGTTGGCGCTGGAGCTCTGGCTGCTATCCTCCAGCTCCCTCAGCCGGGCGTCAAGGCACTGTTCCTTCAAGCTGTACTCCTGCTCCATCTGTGAGACCTGTTGTTTGGCCTTCTTTTGGACCAGCAGGGAAGTATTTCGTAACTCGTCCATCTCCCTACGGAGCTGCATGTTCTCCTGCTGCAGCTGCAGCCGCTCCTCACTCACACTGATGCTATCGCTCCGGGTGGTAGCGAGGGTGCACTGCAGCCACTGCACTTCCTCCTGGCAGCGCGATACCTGCTCGCTGCAGTCCCGCTCCATTTTTTTGAGCTCGCTCTGGCTGCTCTGCAGCTTGACGTTCAGGTCTGATCTCAGTCTCTCTCCATCCAAACACCTCTGATGAAGTTCTTCGATCTTCCTGAACTCTGGTTCTGCCCGGCCCTCCTTGCACACCTTCTCCAGCTTCTCTTCAATGGCTTTTCTCTCTCGCAGAGACCTTTGAATCTGGAACTCCTTATCTGCGCACTCCATCTGCAGAACAGAGAGCTCCTCCTTCATTCCCTGGATCTCATCATTGCACTGGTTACGTGCCTTCTCAACCTCTGTCCTGGTGCGGACTGCATTGTCCTGGATCAACTGTGTCATGGCCTCCTTCATCAGCTCCAGCTCGTCTGTCTTCTGTTTCTCCATTAACTGAACCTGGTGTTTCTGCAGTGCAGATTCTTCTGCCATTTGAATACACTCGCGGACTTTGGACAGGGCCTCACACTTGTCCTTCTCCATGGTGGAGTAACGTGCCTGGATTTCCACCACCTTTTTCTCCCAGACAGTTGTCTCTCTGTGGGCTGCATCTGCATCCTCCGAAGCAGCTTCCAGCCTGGACTCCAGTTTGAGAAAGGCTGCCTGAAGCTGTTGGAGCCACCTGTCTGCTGCCTCCTCACGGCCCTGAGCTTTAGCCATATCCTCCTCCTGTCTCCGCATCTGTTCCTGGAAGCTCTGCAGGATTGTGTTAGCCTCTTCCACTTTAGCTATGGCCGTCCTCTCTTCAGCTTGAAAATGTTTGAACTGGCTGTGGAGCTCCTCTATCTCTGTGCTCTGCTCTGTCACCGTCTTCAGCAACTGCTGGTTTGTCAATTCCAGTTTCTGATTGGCCACTTGAAGTTTGGACGTGCACTGCTGGAACTGAACAAGCTGACCCTTCAGCTGCTGTTTCTCCATTTCGTGCATCTGTCCATCAGCGCCATTCTTTTGGCAGACCTGCTGGAGGTGATCCAACTCCAGGGCTGCTGTTTGCCACTGCTCCATGGCCTGCACCCGATCCTGTTCAGACAGCTGGACCTGCTCTTGAAGGTTTTTGATGATGATATCTTTCTCCACTCCTGAAGATGTGGGCTGAACACAAAGCTGCGTCTCCACAGTCTCCCTCAGCTCTGCGTGTAACTCTTCATTTTCTTTGAGGACTGTCTCCAACTTCCCCTTGACATCCGTCAACATGGCCTCATATTCCTTAATCTTATCACTCATCTCAGCGATGAGCCCGTCATTCTCCGCAATCAGAGGATCCATTAAACCTTCATCAGCAATCGAGGGAGTGGGAGGCGCCGTCCGCCTCATCTCTTCAACCTCAGCTGCTGTGGACTGAGTGTGCCGTCCATGCTGATTCTGGTTGAGAACAGAATACAATCTGTTGATTTGACCAGCCAGAAACTCCAACTCTGCACTCATCCTGAATGTCTGGGCAGAATGAAAAAGAAATAATCTGTGGTTACCAGCTAGTGCCGTTAGTATTAACAGCTAATCAACAACTAATCACTTCAACCTAGGAAATACAGAACCAAACACGTTTCTGATAAAAGATGATACTTGTAAACTACGTAAACCGAATGTGTCGTACCTGGTAGTGAACGAAAACCAGGGTTATGAAGTCTTTTTACAGTTTTTTTTGCTTCCGCCGCAAAGTTTGAAAATAACAATAACAACCATTGACAGCGGAGAGGCCCAAAACTTAGTGGCCGCTTCACTTAATGAGCAAACCAAAATAAAAGAGGTATCTGGGTCATTAATCCAGTACTGCAATGCCGGTCCAAGCAGGACAAAGGCCAAACCATGTCTTAAGATGGTGGCTCGTCTGCCGGTCCAGGCTTAGACTCGGGTGAGTGAGGTCCAGAGCAAAGAGATTATCCAAAACACTATGACTGTCTATCTACTAAAATGATGCATTTCACAGTAGACCTTTCTTAATACTCAGATTTTTATCATTACATATTGTCCATGTAACAGCTAATACTGATTTCACTCCCATAAAAAATTCTGTCAGCTGTAACGTTTGTTACAAAAAAAATAGAAATGTTTGAGATTAGTGAGCAAATGCACTGACAGAGTTTACTGTCCTACAGCAATGTGCAGCCGACATCGAATGATTTTTTTTTTTATATGATCAACAAGCTGTACAAATATGGACTCAGAGGAGTGACACATAAATTGATAATACTTAAATCCCAATTTAATACTTAAAATCCCAGATTAATAGCTGAATAACATTGTTTTTTTTCTCCTGTTTTTCCCAACTACATCTTTATTCAAAGTGGATTAAAAAAACAAAGCAGAAGTACTTACTTATGAACTGCTGCAAGAGTTACACACTTTTAATTGTTTTGTGAAGAAAAATCTAGGGTTTTCTCGGGAAAAATATCGCTGGTGTTCACACTCTCCTGTGAAAGAAAGTAAGAATGAATTATAATAATTCGGGATGATTGGATGGTTAGCTTTCTGCAGTGATGTCACAAAGCTTTTTTCCAGTGCATACTGTAGTGATGTCACAAAGCTGATGTCACCGGGTTTCTATGATCTTTTTGATCAAAGATCAAAAAAGATCAAAGGAAAGAAAAAAAAGAAAACCTGATAGCAAATCAAGTTATCAGACATCTTGACAAAGGAAACACCCCATAGCATCCAATGCAATTTGGCTTCCAGGCTAACCATTCGACAGAGACGGCAAACTGTTTTTGTTTTTGTTTCTTTTCCTGGACGGGGACTCCTGTGTAGTAGTCCTATTCTTAGATCTCAAGAAGGCATTTGACACTGTCAACCATCAAATCCTACTGACACATTCTGACAATTTTTCTGCAGACGTAATTTCATGGTTTGAATCTTATCTGTCTCACACAACACAATGTGTATCGATGGCGTCAAATCCCCCCTATCTCTGCTATCATGCTAGAATACCTCAGGGATCTATAGCACTCCTATTATTTTCATTATATATTAATAACCTCCCAAATATTTGTCCTGGACTCAATGTGCTGATGTATGCAGATAATTTAGTGCTCTTCACTGAGGGAAAGGATGCACTGACAATTGCTGCAAATCTCAAAGGCCTTGTCCGAGATTCCAGATTGGCTAAGATTGAACTGTCTCATGCTCAACACCAAAACAAAAAACAAACTGTTTGTATGATGTTCATCAAAAAACTTGTAAAGCACATCACAGAAAAGTTTGACTGCTGGAGGCTCACCAAGCAACCAGTGACGCAAAGCAGGCCTTCTGTGTTTTTGAATGGGGAAGAATTGGAGACGGTGACTCACTCTGAATACCTTGGGGTTGTGTTGGACTCCAACCTCAATTTAAAAAAGTCATCGAACAGGAAACCACAATAGTTTGGCCTTTCATCACAACTGAAGCTGCTGATGCCGATAATGCCCAGCTGCTATTGAACAGCTTTATTAAAAAAATTAAACCATCAAGGTGTTTGTCAGAAAAACAGTTATTGCGCAATTTTAAAGAAAGATCAACTCTCGCTTTGAGAATTTAAAGTTGTTTGAAAGTGCTTGTCTAATGTACAAATCCATGCATGGGATGGCCCCACTGCCCTTACCAAAAAAGGAAATAGCCTTACTAATACCAGGTCAGCCACCAGTGATGATTGTGAAGTCAAGTTTAGAAAGTCCTCTTTTGCTCAGAATGCTTTGTTTGTTAAATGTTGAACAAACTTGAATAATATGCTTCTAGTTATCTGAGTAAGCTCCACCTTTGTTGGTTTTAATAAAAAAATACAAGACATGGCTGATTAACAACCAAACTTACAAGCACTGAGAAAATCAGGCACTTTAAAAATAAAGCGGGCACTTTACCTATGTCAGACTCTGCTGAGTAAGCACTTTACCTTAATATTTGCCCTTTATGGTAGGTTTGTGGTTTGTATTATTGTATCGTTATTGTCTTTGTTTTATTATATTGTGTTAATTGTTTTGATATGTTTATAACCTTGTGTGGTTTCATGTTGGACAACAGATGGAAACTAGCCTCGTGCTACATCCGGCATATTTACAGTAACCTTGTGAAGAGATGGCTTAAGATTCACTGTCCCCTACAAATAAAACAAATAAATGAAATTTAATAATGTAAGCGTCTTATTTTTTCCCCAAGATTACTATGACTGACAAGAGTGTGTGTGTGTGTGTGTGTGTGTGTGTGTGTGTGTGTGTGTGTGTGTGTGTGTGTGTGTGTGTGTGTGTGTGTGTGTGTGTGTGTGTGTGTGTGTGTGCGTGTGTGTGTGTGTGTGTGTGTGTGTGTGTGTGTGTGTGTGTGTTAGAGAATAGAACAGGTCAGACTGTGTGTTTGTCTCCTTCAAAGTCTCAGTGAGACTAACATTTCCTTCCACGTGTTTGTGATCAATATGAGTGCTGCTGTCCCTTTGTGTATTCATGAGGTTCTTTCAGTTTGGTGAACGACTGATCAGTGGTTTTACAGTGACACCTAGTGGTGACACTGTAGATTGCACCTCGTTTACTATTTCTTTCTCATTTATGCATCTATTTATTTACTTCCATGTATCACTTGCATTCATTTGGAAAGGACTTTCAACCAGGATTCAGAATAGACCGTATTAGTTTACTGCTATAGAGGCTGTGGATTATTGCAGCCAAAACTGGTATTACAGCCGTAAGAGGATTTAAGACAATCACTAACAGTAACTATATGCTGGATCAAATGTGCTTTAAGCTGATTGTGAGATCCCTGGAAAAAAAAAAAAAAAAACAACAGATAAAAACCCTCATCTTTGTACTTCTCACAGTCAGTAGGTGGCGCCCTCTGTCCATAATTGGAACTGTTGCAGCCAGTAACTCATGAATGACTGAATAATATCCATTAATCTTCGTGATAGATGCAGTGAGAGAGATGCAACACTGGATAATGAATATGCATATTTATGAGCTTCTTCGCTCATGACTGAGATAATCCAGGCACATATAACTTACATATTTCCCTGCTGCCAGTTTGCCTTCATTTCCTGGAAGATTCTCTGGGTCACCCACAGCATGGAGCTCCCACTGCTGGACCTTTAACCCTAGTAATTTCCCATGGGTTTTTGCAGCACAGAGACTCCTATGGAAAATGGTAATTACGGCGTCTCCTTCTACCCACATATTATATCAACTAGATGAACCACAATCAACATATTACTGAATAGACCAATGTTTTTTTTGGTGTTTTTTTGCATGCTGGATAGCTGGTGCCGTGCTGCACTGGGGCATTTGTTCACACGGGCAGACTAATGTGACATGCTGCTACGGCTCCTGCAACAAATATACTGAAGCAGATGCAAATGTATGGAAATGAAAAGCCGAGTTGGACATATTTCAAGGTGTTTTGATTTTCCCTCTGCCCTCATACATTGCCCCCCTTAACATATGGACCTATTACTGTGACATGTTAATACAAAGTGAAAATACTTTAATGATTTTTATTTCAATAATGTCCTGGAGCGACATTATGGTGTCGTGGTAAAGCCTCACAGCAAATCTCTCCAGACTTAAGTCCAGGCCTGTGGGGCCTTTCTGTGCAGAATTAGTATGTTTTCCTGAGGCGTGCAAGGGTTTCCTCCAGAACAGAATCAGGTGTGTGAGGTTGCCCGGTGACGCTGAGCTGCCTACAGGTGAGAATGTGAGTGTGACTCTGTGTCTCTTTGTGTTTGCTTTTTGATTGACTTGGCGACCTGTCCAGGATTTAACTTGGTTACACCCAATTTGAGCCGGGATCAACTGGGATCCAGCAGCCCTCAAGTTGGATGAAGCGTTAGGTATATGATGGATGGAGCTCCAGTTTTAATCAGCACAGTCTAGTTGATCAAATACATGGTAAGTGCCTGTGACTTCTCATACTTGTCAGCAAAGCTACTTCAAGCAAAGTGCCTAATTTGAAGGGGGACTATAGCTGAGTGACTTCACTGTTTCTTGTGGAGTACAATATCAAGCTTTCTCGTGTGTTGTGCCAAGTAGCATAACATTACGTTCTGTCTAATTACCAAGACCATTTTTATGCAATTATATAAAATTTCTCCCCTGTAAGGCATTATATAAGATCTTTCCTTGAATCAAAGAATCATTTCAGTCTGCACCAAGTGTCTTCAGTTGCCTAGCAACTCCAGCCCTGGTGCGGACTAATGCTGTCTGGTGTGTGGAGGTAAATCTGGGGGCAATCGGATTTCAAAATAGGTTGAATGTAGGCGTGGGTCAAACTTTGCTGTTGCTCGAGGACAGTTTTCCCGGTCGGTGCTGGATTCTTGTTGTGCAGCTTGTGTTTTAGAAGAAGAAAAAAAAGGCAGAATCAATGAGTCTCACAAGGGGAAGTTTGCTGCAATTAGAATAAGATTAAGAGGACTTTTGTCCAAGGACAACAAATCAGATAGTATCTAGTGATGGGAAAGTAACATTTAACTGCTGACTATGTAGGCTACTACTTACAAGTTTTCCCAAATGGTGAAATTAAGCATGCTTACCACCTGAGCTGCCAAGTCCCGGGGCAGGATGTGGCTTTTTTTTCTTTTCTTTTTTTTTTCTTTTCAAAAGCATGGAAATTTGCTTTGTGGATTCCAGCCATGTTCTAACTCAGTGGTATGTATAATTGCAGCGGTGGCTTTTACACTCACATGTGAAACGCAAACGCCTATAGCAATTGTTCTTCTTCTCTCAGGTTTCCTGCTTCTTGTCCGTTACGCTTCACTAAAGCAGCTCCACATTGCCTACAGCAAATCCCTCCTTTGCACTGCTCCCTCTATTCCTCTGTTCATTAAAGTTTCATGCCAGATTTTTTACTTTGATAACATATGCATATTGTATGTCATGCTGCTGGATGCAGGTAGCGTCGCCAGCGTCAGGCGGGCTGGGAAAGTCTGAAAGAAGTCCAGATCCTTCGTGCTCAGTCTCTGTAAACTGTCACATGGCTCCTGCTGTTTCTTTCATACCTTCACAGATATGTCACTACAACTTATGAAACACTTCTGACAGCCTGAAGAGATATTTTATTGTGTTAAAACTCATCCATCCAGCCGATCACACCGGTATGAAGGAGCATCTGTACGTTATTGGATATGCTATTTGAATTTCCATAGGCTGTCATGCCTCCTATCCTATCTCCTGGTGACAGACCGCATTTCCATTGCAAACAATCTTCTGTACGCCATCTCAGAGTTTTGATGAAGAGAATGAAAGAGGAGGACATTTTTGCATTGCAGGTAGATGCAAAATGTCAATCGCACCCTTGTCAACTGTGGGGTTGGTTTTCTGCACACGGATTTCCATTGGAAAAATATGAGTGAAAAATAATCTTTTAAAACTAGATGCACATTCAAGATTAGTTGAAATAGTTGATTTGATTGTAAAAGCCACCTTTGCCGTTACTCTGACTGTAAGTAAGGTAAATGTGTTGATATTAATAACGGCACAAAATGAAATCCTCAAAATGAAACTCACAAGGCCCAACGTCATCATATCCGGATGTGTTTCAGCCACGCGGGGCTCACACCCTCCCGAAATCAAATGTTGAACAATTAACATGTGTTTAAAGTCAGCCCTGAGAGAGGAACTAATTTGATGCGATCTCCCATTGCATATTGTTACTCCTCTCTTTTCTCGGTCTCACTTCTTTTCTTTTCTTTTTTTTTTTTTCTGAGGCTTTCTGATGCATTTGCGCTCCTCTCTTCTTGTCCCGAAAAATCACTTTGTCACATAGCGACGCATCATTTCACATGCTAAATTTTTTAAAACTGGAACTGGAAATCCTTTCTCAGCATGCAATATCCATTAGGGAGAAAATTATTCATATGATTCCCCTGCATTATTTATCACTTAATGAAGAGAAATATGTGCCCCTCACTCGCTCACCATTGTTACAAGCCAATACTCCACTTCTCAGGGGGACAGGTTTGCCTTTACGGGGGTCCCACTGAGCCGGGATAATCTGGAGTGGGGAAGGACTTTTGATCACATAGTAATAGGATTTAAAGTGTCCTCATTCCTCCATCACCTCCAGAAGATGCACTTCATGGAGGTCCTATAAATCTCCTCCCCGGAGGTCGTTTCGATCGGCATTGCTGCTTTATACTTAACATTTGTTTTATTGTGGGATTTTTTTAAGGAAGGTTTTCCCGCCTTTAGAGGAGACGCACATAAATAACTAATACCCACCATCTTTTCTCTCCAACATCTTTCACCGATTCGCTCCGGACCTACCAGTTTAACGAGTGGAGATCGCACAGAAAACATTAGCCGAGCGTAATTTGGAAAGACAGGGGAAAATATCTTAGAGCGCCATCAAATGCATTTATTCTTGAGACAATTGTAGCTGCTGAAAATAACTGCAAAGCATCAAGCGTATATGGCTGTGTCAAATACAGACTGTCGTAGGGTATTACAGTCAAGGTTGGCTTGTCTGTGTATTGGGTTATGAAGCTTTTGTTGTTGTGCTGTGCAGGAGGAGCAGATGGAGACTTTGCAGGTGGGAGATTCGGGCTTCTGTTCAGGGTGGGAGCGGAGAGAGAGAGGAGGAGCTGTACGTCTGCTGCTTATATCCCATCCTCTCTGGGGTTCCTAATATCACAGTATTGAGGGTGATAAATGGACCTGCAAAGGCGACACTAACCAAGTTCATGGTTCACTGATTTGGCCACTCGCTTTCTCCTCTCTTGTGCACATCTAAACAGAGTAGTCATTTTTGAGGACATCTTGGAAATCTAAAGACTGATGCAGTCGCGACGATGATGACACTGTGAGCGTGTCGATCTCGGGTGAAAATGAAAATGTACGGATGCAAATATGAAGCTTTATTAGCCTCGTCGATGTATTATTTAGAAGACACTACAGTAAATGCAATCAAGTTTGACTGCCTGTGTGCATACACTTACATGTTTTCAAATTGAGGTAAATACCAAAGACATTGTAAATGTGCAGACGCTGACCTTTTACCACATATAAACACAAGCTCCCAACGCCGCCGGTTCTGTAAACCCTGCAGCTTTTATGGGTCACAAGGAACACTTAAGTCTGCGTACACATGTGGAGACAGTAACGCTTTTGGCAGCAGTGTGTGTGGTTAAACAAACAAAAGAAAGATGAATCATTTCTCCTTGGTTGGAGAATCGCTTGAAGTTTGATATCGTGTCCGGATATGTAATATGTTTTATATATTTTCAGTCCTGTGCAATTGTAAATCTGGGATTTTCCCTCTGAGCTGGTTTTTTATTTGCGCTGTCCTTTTCACTTTCAACCAGCACCACCACCGAGCAGACCCTTACCTTTGTTTACGCATCTGCCCTTGTGGTTTCTTGCTCACTTTGATAAATAATTGACACGCTCTCCTCCTTTGATATGTACTTTAATGCTTTTTTCACCAAACTTGTAGAAGTCTGCTTGCATAGTGCTCCTCTCCTGCTCAGTCAGTTCAGAGTGCACCTCAGCACAGTTGCTGATTTTCATGGTGACAGCCTCTTCAATTCAATATTTATATCAGGTTCAATCGATATTTGTTGTTATTTTTTTCAGGAATAAAAAAAGAAAAATAAGAAGAAGACCAGTTGTGGGCTTGGTGGTTAAGAGAATTGCTAATTTTCAAGAACAACAGTGGATAAGAGTCATTCTCTTTGCTCCTTTTTGCTGCATTCCAATATTTTCCTTCAGCACAAAGGCTTTTAATGTGGTTGTTTTGTAGGACGTTGTTGAACTACATACTGCACATCTACAGCTTATAGCCTTTAGTGTATTGTTGACAAAAGTTACTGCGTGCTCACCAGTGCCTCATTTATTGAATGCTGCAGGCAAAAAGCATTTCAAAGTGAGGAATTGTCTTTGAGAAGCATATTTTTTGCTCTGGCAAGTGCTGTATTTTTTTTTATTTATTTATTTTTTATAATGGAATTGCTTGACATACACTCTGCATACACTCAAAACAATTTGAGGATGGTGGGAGTGCAGCCTCGCAAATGTTTACATTGCATCATTTCAAAATCAAGTTTAGGGTCTCGGAGTGGGGGAAAGAATTGATTTGATTATTTATTCAATAGTTCAGGGAAGATTTAGTGAGTATTACTTTGCGGATCCAGCTATACACACAGGAATTAGTGTATTTGTGCAGGTTTATTAATAGAGCAGACTACTGAAATGTGCAAGAGACTGAAATACACAAACAGTAATGTCAAGAACTAACACATGAGATCAATAACGTAAATTCTTTCTTTATTTTTTTTTTCTTTTCTTCTCCACCTGGCTCACGCTCATCTGGTGGTGGCACTGACAGGAAGGAAAACCTGCTAATTAGTTCCTTCTGTAAAGAGGCGGAGCGCCAAGACTCCCCAGCTGTCATTACTACTGATAATAAAGGCGGGAAACATTGTGGAGGGCTCGGGGGATACGAGTGAGCTTCACAGGCGCTGTGAGACCCGGCGAGTACTTTATGTCTGGGCACCAATGAATGCTGCGGATTGGTCCCTGTTATCTGTCCGTCCATCGTCTATACCACTTTATCCAGCTCAGGGTTGTGGGGCAGTTGAGCCAGTCCCAACTGGGCTGAGGCAGGTACGCTCTGGACAGGTAATTAGTCCATCACATGACAAACACAGACAGACAGCCACACACACACACACACTCACACACTTTGGGGCAACACAGTCACCAGTCACTCTGAAATGCATGTTTTTGGACTGTGGGACGAAACTCAATTACCCCTTTAAAAAAAAAAAAAAAGAGAGAGAGAGAAGCCAAGTAGGCACATGGACAACGAGAACATTTAACATAGAAATTCCTCTCTGAGGGTTAAGCACTATCCACCACATCAGTGTGTTAATATATTGTAATAATACCCAACATTACACAAATAACACAAAAATCCCCGCAAGAGAGAAAAACTCAAAAATCAAGGGAAAAAGAAAATCTGTTCTCCACAGTCATCGTTTTCTGTTTATTACAACTCAATGAAGACAATTTGACACAAAAGTGATTATGCATCCAGGCTAGGAAATGTGAAATAGGACCACCGACGGGACGCAGATTCATAAACAGCCAGTGAAAAGTGATATTCTGTTGAAATGCAAATTCGCTGTGGGTTTTTGTTCCAGAGGCAAGCAGGGTGAAATTGGCCTTTAAACACATTGGCATACTAATGTCTTGAGGTGCCTCCACCTTCAGCCTGTTCAGAATAACCACGGCATTATAATTGACACGTAGTTCTTGATTACAATGCACACATTTGCATGCGATAGAATTAGACGTGCCCGTGCTGTAAGGTGTATCTGGGGGCGCGTGCGCAGGATGTGTGCACGCGTGTCTGCAGTGCTGGAAGTGGAATTAAGTTTATTCTGAGGGTAGACGTACGATGGCACTGCAAGTTTAGCAGGTGTGGTAGTTTGCTTTGTGCTGCAGCTGTTTGATTTGCTACGTATCCAGGTCTCTCCACTCCTATTTCATTTTTACCCTTTGATATAAAGAGTTGCGTACCACATTGATCACATACCAAAATAAATAATGATCACCCATATACATCATAGCTATTTATAAGGATAGTGAAGGACAAATGTTTGTGTTAGTCTCTGGAATGTTTCTTTACTTGTAGCATCATAAAACACACAGATATTATGAGAGCAACACAATATGGTACAAATGTCATACTAGAAAGATAATATTTTTAAATACATTTTATTTAAAAATAAACACAGGTTTTACCATTTATATCAAGGGATTCTTTTTTTTTTTCTTCGAACATGGAAGAATAACAGCCGATGAGCTGAGATCTCCGCTGCCTTTGCATATACACTGAGCTACTTATACTCGAATGCTTAGCTTGAAAAGATGGATTTTAATCAATCAAGTGTCATACAGTATGGGGTCTGTTGTAGGGCGCAGGCTGCTGAAGCATATTGTCTCAGTGAGTCAGCTCTACGATTGGCATTCAGTTGAACTCCCTGCAGGATTTCAAGCAATAAATATGGAAATCTGAGCTTGAGAGCCAAGCTCTTGTCTAGCTGCTTTTTGCCTATTGCACAGTTTAGTCAAGTATCACTTCAGCATAAACAGACTAATAGCAAACACTGAGGTAGGGTTTTCCACAACTAGTGACAATTTACTTCAGCGCAATCATTTTTATTAATTAATAAAACATTTTTTATCTATTTTTAAGCAGATTTCAAATCTTCACAATCGTAATAACCTTCCCATTTAAAATAACAACAATAATAATAATAATGTGAATGTGATCATTTATACGGTTAAAATTTATTGTGCACAATAAATTTTGCATATTAGATTTAGCTTTTCTAAAGATTCGTGTAAAGGAAAAGATCAGCACAGCCCCGGGCACTTGGCACAAAAATATCCGTAAATCCCCTCTCCCACCCTGGGCAGTGACACATGCTGTGACTAAACCTTTTCTGTGACAATGCCCTGACGGTTATTGTACAGAAATGCGTGTCCTAATAAATACAGTGGGGTAAACATTAAAGCAGTGAAACTGTGTCTGCCGAAAACATTAATATTAAGAGCATGCTTCAGCAGCTTGATTAAAGCGCTTTATTTTCTCAACTATTGGTGTCCCAGGGAGATCTCCTGATTTCTGAGACTACCTGGGAAAGTGCCTGATGTGGGATGCTGTAATCAGCCACTGCCTGAGACCCAATCACCACAAGAGGAGAGTGTCTCAAAATACCGTAAATGTGCTCTGAAACCACAAAAAGCTGTTCAGCCAAGCTGAAAATGGATGTTTACGAGGAGAAAAGATGAAAGGCCATGTACATTTTACAGAAGGATTAACGTGAGTTGACTGTGGACATGAGCTGTGAGGAAAACCATGAAAGTGTTACACCACCAGGGCTCCCTGGAAAATTCAAAACCGTTTCTGATTTGCAAAACTAAAGTAGGAAGAGAGAAAGAAAGTCTTCGTGCAGTTCGGCAGTAATTAGCTACTTTTGCATCACGGATTTAATTGACACAAGGTTGACTTTTTAAGATGTGATGTGGTTTCTTCCGCCTTGATTGCAGCTTCAGATTCATTGTGTGTTGAATATTGTGCACGTCTCAGTGGATCTGAGCACTCCGATAGAATAAATGTGGACCTCTGTGTGTCTAACTTTGTATGTGTGTGTACTCTGGACTGTTTAATGTCCACTGAGGTAAATAAACAGGAAAACAATGAACTGAAAGGGGGAGAAACAAATTACAAGGTTATCATTCTTTCACATTTCTTTTTAGAGTAGAGGATGTTATAATGGAACTCTTACATTTTGCCAGTTTTGTGGGCTATGAACCATTATATAGAGTTTTAAATGGCATCGGCCCAATAAATAACCATTTTCAGGTACACCAAAGCTACTTCTAATTTGACCTTGAGTAATTGTGATGGAGCTGGGTGACTCAAAAGGACCAGAATCTGTAAAGAGAGAAGGTCAGGGATCGGTGAAGGCTGCTGTTTGTACCTCATGCCAAAACAAAACTCAGCAGGAGAAAGCAGGTCATATTTGACCTCCGGAGGTAAATATTGTGAGAAGATCCCCCGGCGTCCGACCGGGAGGCTTTGTGTGAAGGGGTCCTCCGAGCTTCTTTTCTTTTTCTGTGCACTCTGGTTTCCTCCCATCATCTCTAAACATGCTTAACTTTTGATTCCAGACTGCCTGTAGCTGTGATGAATTCAAGTGTGTGTAACTGTCCATCTGATTTGCCCTGTGATGGAGAAGTGATGTATCCTTGTTAAACTCTTTTCTTTTTCCTGTTATTATGTGATGAACTAATCATGTTCTATCCAAAACTATTCTAATTTATGAATATTCAAAATTGGCATATGCATTAGATTATATGCAGTGTAATGCAATGACAAAGTGCCATTTAGGTTTTATAATTATTTATAATAGTTTCAGCTTTAAGAATTATTTTATAAAGTATTTAGAATAAGTATTTATGAAATGTATCGGCAGCTCCTAACAGAATGACACCCGGAAACATTATGCGGGTTCCATAAACCTAAGGATTTTAAAGTGAAGGGTATTTATTGAGTTAAAACGGCAAGAAAGTGAACCGTTCATCCTTTGTTAAAATTCAACAGAACCACTGAGATTGCTCACAGGCGGAGAATAAGACCCCACGAGTCATATCTGTGTTCTGATGACAGGTGATAACACCCGTTTAATTAGATGATAACATTTTAAGCTGCTGGTGAGATCAAGATGTAACATGGCTTCAGTTCAGTGGGTTTAATTCATCCCACAGTTGCACCACCTGCATTTTTTTATTTGTTTATTTTTTTATTTATTATTATTTTTTTAATCATTTCATCTGGAACCCAAAGGGTGAAGGACACAGACGGCGCCGAGCGAGCTGGTCAAACTCTGACGGAGATTACTGTGCCAGCCTCCGGAGTAACGGAATAACGGAAATAAAACAGACGGCAAATACCTGAAAATACAGCAGGAGTTATTTTATAGTGCCAATATGAGAATTGTGCGATGCTCTGCACTGGACATCTGTTAGAGATAGAGCTGACAGAAGCACTCAATTTACCCAACCGTAAACACCAGAAGAGAACAAGAAGACCCTGATTAATCTGTAAAAGGTTCCTCTAAAACACATGATGCCAACTTCAGACTGTCGGCACAGGCCTTATTTATTCCCCCTGGGATAGTTCCAGTGATACTTATATTTTTATTTTGAGCCACTTTTTTTTTTTTTTTTTTTTTTATCCTAAAGATTCCATTCCCTACAGGAGCTTGTTGCGGTATAATAATTGTGTCACGTCCGTGCAGCATTCGTTAATAACAATCTGTAGTTCATCCTTTTTCCATTTCATGGTGTGAAACTGCGCATGTTGTTGCGTAATCTTTGTTGTCCTAAAGAGTAATTCTGGGCTGACTGCATGCAAGCACTAATGAGTGAAAGTACACCTTTCAGTGGATGCAGGCCTACTGCAGCAGTAGTTGTTGTTCTATAGACATCTGGTGTGTGAGTGTAAAAGCAAAGAGCACCATGTACAAATATCATACTAATTGGTCCAGATGTGAGGCGTGACTCTGACCACCCGAATCCGTCAAAGATGTGTTGTACTGTACAACTCGAAGTAACCTCCAGCAATCGTGGTGTTTTCCGTTTTTCTTTCTTACGTCACGGCTTTTATCAACCTTCGGCTCCAGAGCGCAGCTAACCGCACCTGATCTTTGCTCTAAAGTGTTTCTGAACAGTGTTATTGAACTCTTCTGACATTAATGATGGACTGTTCCTGTTTTTTTCGACCATCATCAAATTATCTTCAGGCCACATCTGTGATCACTCATTGACGTTCGCAGATACACTGAGACAGTTCCGCCGCGACCTTTCCATTCAAAAGAAGTAAAGGGATGGTAAGTGCTCCTTACAAACTTACAAACTACACATTACAAGTAGTAATATGTAGATTAAAGCATCCATCCATCCACCCTGTATTGAATGCTGAATTATCCAACAGGGTCCTGGTGGGCTGGAGTTTGTCCCAGCTGACCCGTCACAGGACAAACACAAGACAGACAGTACACACACTCACAATCAATTTAGATTCACCAGTGAGCTTAAAAGACTTTTTTTTTTAAAGTGCTTATCTGAAGTACCAGGAGAAAATCCAAGCACACACAGGTGAAACCTACAAACTCCACTCAGAAAGCCTCTAAAAGAGACTCAAACCTGCAATATTCTCGCTGTGTGGTGAGAATAGAACAATTAGAAAGTGACATATCTTGTTCGTTATCAGCCTGCTTATCAAACATGTTAATCATTTCATACAAGCCATCAATTCTAATGATTTCATTACAGGTTTAAGCAGATTAATTGCTTCTGGTCAAAATCTCAGGTCCAACACAAACATGAACCACAGACGCACCAGCCATCTCCATCCATTTCCAACTGATTTATTAATCCTCTTTTTTCATTGTTACCATGCATAAAAATTTATCCATTTGCTGGTCAGAGCAGCGTGTCCTTATTAACAATTCAAATAAGTGTCAGAAGTGTAGTGGGAGGACGCCAGCGCACAGAGAGACACATTTCCAGATAGTTTAAAAGTAAAAGGTTTTTCCTAAAGCCACAGGCGTCATAAGACTCAGGCACAAGGCAGAGTTTACAACAGGAAACTATAAAGCTAGGTTATCAGGTTAAACTTAGCATAAACTCCCCTCAGGCCTGTAAATACAACACAAGAACACATGTGCACACAGTCTGAGCCCAACTGTGATTATAAAACCAAATAAAAAAAGTACACTGGAATAACAATAGTCTGAAGTAGGTCTGGCTCACAACTAATTATAAAACTCTGTACAAGGCACAAAAGCAAGTGGAGTTTAGTAAGGCAAACCATTTTGGGTGTCTTATCAAGCTTTAGACTTTATAAGGCTCTCTGATGCTTCTGAGATCAGATTTATTGTAGACTTCCTTTAATAGTAATAACTTTCTTTTTGCCACATTTTTCCCCCTCCTTCCTCACATCAATCATGGACATGTCCTCCCTCACCGCATCCATGAACCTCATCAAAGGCTTTTCCTCTTCTCAGCACCTTTTTCCTTCGACAGAGCCATCATCTGTCCTGTATACACAATCAAACCATCATCTCCACCTCATCTCTCTCACTAATCCACCAAACTATCCAACATGAGCTGTCCCGCTTAATCCTGTCTATCCTGCTTACTCCCAGAGAAAAGCTCAATAATAATAATAATAATAATAATAATAATAAAGTCTGGATGGGAAAAGCCAGTTCCTTCATTGGAAACAGAGGCCAGCAGCACCAGGCATTGCTAAATGCAGCTCCTGTGATAATTCATCAGCAATGTAATAAATGTCAGCTGAACAGGCCCACTCCTACTATTAAACATGCCTCTAACAAATAGCAGATAGCTGACCACAGCCCGTTTCATAGTTCCCTTTTACTGCTTGATTCACTGTTGTTGTCTTCTTGTGTTATCATAAGCGACGCCTGCTGATAGACTTATACGGCTGTGTTTCTTTATGTTTTAATAACATGAATACAGGCAGTAGAAGTTTGCTGGCTGAAAGTCCCGGGGGAGATCAGTTTGGCCATACAGGTGAATTTTCTTCTTTCTTTTTTTTGCAGAGTAGAAATATCAAAATGTAATCACTTTAAGTCTAATAAACCACTGCACCGCCATACAGTGTTTTAACAAGAAGGAGAAAGTGTTAACATATTTTCTTATTAAATTTACTCCGGCTGGGTTATCTACCTTTATTAAGCCCTGCAGTGCAAGGCAAAGCAACTTTATTTACGTACCACGTTTTGACAAAATGACAATTCAAAGTGCTTCACGTCAACAAACGTGAAGTCCTTCAAATGCAGAGCAATAACAAGAAATGAGAAGGAAAACCATGGAAGATAAAACGAACAAAAACCTTGAGGTATTAAACAACTTCACTGAACTTCAACTTTAAAAAAATAAAAATAATATTATTTTTTTTTGTTAAAATATCTAGAAGGCCCCAAACTGGTCAACATCAAGGGTAAAAAGAAACATGAGACAGTATTGATCCTATTAAGGAAATGATGCTGTTGCAGCAAGATGGAACAAATGATATTATTGACAAGGGTATATAAAAAAATAAAACATCTGACAGAATAAATGTGTAAAAATAAATAAAAAGGCGCCTGAGTGCTTTGTTTTCAATGCTATTGGTATCATATTAGGTGTATTTCTGTTGAAATAAAAAGGATTGGACATAAACTGACAGTCAGGAGCAATAAAGACTTGACTGGGGATCAAAACATTTTCAAAACACATCACTAACCTTGACAAAACATGACATGGCTGCTTGAGGAAAAAAAAAACGTAACATGAATATACATTTGACCCAAGGGAAGTCTTACTATTATTGGATCTCAGGTCACTGTCCAGGTCTTTTCTATCTTTATCCTTGAGGTTTGTCTCCATACTTGAGTTTAGCAGAGATCTCCGTGAGTAAACATTGTCAAGGTGCCACAGAAATAACATATCTCGTGATATTATTTTGAGGTGGAGAGCAAGAAAGATTTACAACCCTTTTAATGGCGTCACAGTGCCGCTGAATATATTCTTTATTGATAAAGTCATGGTCATCAAAATGTCAGCTGCCCTCTCCACCGTTCTGCTGACTGTGTTTTCCTACTGGCCTGTCTGCTTTATTTGTCTCTTCTTTCTTGGCTTTTGCTTGCTTGACATGTTTTTCCAAAACTTGACTGTGCTGTATTTGACAGATGAGCGTTGTTATTCTGTGTCCTGTCTTTTCTCACTGTTGTGCCGCTCATTCCGTAGTTCGAGTTGATTTTTATTGCATCAATGGCATCGAGCTTCAAGCCTCATTTTAACTTTTGGCTGAGAGTAATTAGATTTAAGTTTAGTTTTATAAGTGCTTGTAACGACTTTGTAATAACGCAATATAATTACATGAGGGTTTTCTTTTTTTTTATTGCTTGTGTTAATGTTTAGTGTTTATCAGGCTCCTAACTTTTTATAGCTCTTTGTGGACCTTTATAGGGGAAGTTTGCATGTTCTTCCTGTTCCTACATATAAAATATGTCCATTGGTTATAATATAAGTGCATGTGATTGGCTGAACCCTGTTTTTTTCCCCCTCACAGTCTTTTGTGACCCACAGATTAAAGATGGATGAATTAATGTATATTAACTAAATTTTTTCCAGAATTTTAAGAATAAAGGGCAGATTTTTTTTTTTTTAAATGTTTATTTTTCTGGAAACTTCCCCTGAGCGTTTTTTAATGTGAATTCTTGAAAATGAATGGGTATCGCAAAGAGCTAAAATGAAAGTTTAGATTCCTTCATGCTTCATGCACCGTATGTTTTTGGCTGCGGTGTCAGACGGTTGTGTGATTGGTAATGCATTGCTTGAGACATTTTGACAATGAAGAATTCATTTTCATGGTTTAAGAAACAAGAATAAAATGCTTTGCAGCTCCAGAAGTTCAGGAATAAGACGAGGCAGCAGTGAAAACAGTCATTTGAAGTACAGCTGGCCTCCTTGTCGCTTGGTGGTTTGGTTGTCTCCGAGGTGGTGGAGGTGCGTTTACCATGTGCTTTGCCGCCCTCACCACCTGCTGCAGGTTGAGGAAGGTGAGATTTGTTTTAGCTTCCTGATATCGTCAGTCTCTGCCGGAGCTCCTACAACGTTTGGGAGATGTTTGGAGTTCAGGTGAAGATATTTGATATTTGAAGCTCAACTCTTGTACTTGTTTGTTCTGTAAGCAAAGATTTAAGAATTCAGTTCAGTGTTGTAGTATAATTTTGTGGCCAGTGTATAGTTTATTGTCAGAGCATCATCTTCTCAAATGTTGAATTTCATCTCCGTTGACTGATTAAGTTCAACCACGGTAGTGTAGAATAAGATATGAATCCAGGATCATCCTAACCATCCTACAAAACCTCAGAAAATAGACACAAAATATAAAACTGCACAACACCTGAGGTGCAATACCCTCAATCCCTAAATGCTAGTATGCACTATTTATTCATTCTTAATATATTCAAGGTTCATTTGCACTGCCAACTAGAGTTTCTTTCAACTGCATCCGTTTTTTTAAACCACACTAAGCGTTTTGAGCGGGTGATGATGAATGCTATTCTTTGTTCACGATGATCGTCGTATAGGTATCCCATCAGTATTCTGCTGTTGCCTTCCAGTTAAGATTTACATTGTGTTGCAGGCTGTTATGTGCTTTGATATTCACGAAGCATTCAGTGTTTCCAAACTCGCAATGTTTGCAAAGAGAATTTTGCTGGAATAAAGAGACCTCACATGCCTGCATTTTGACATTGTGATGCTCACGTTGACTCCCGGGGCCCAAATAATATTCCCAGGCATGCTTTTAAAGTGGCCCGTCCAGTTGCCTCAGGCACAACATCCATCTGGTGGTGACAGAGTCGACCCTCCCCTTCAGAGGGACATTGTCCTTGTGACTATGGATGGCTTGACTCTACCCCCCCTGTACAGCCACCTTACGCGTTGCCCCGTTGACGTCGGGCATGTAGAGTAACGCCGTGTCGGCTTCTGGGGAAAGTTTTTCGTCCCGTTTGTCTTTGTTTCAGTCGGCTGACTCCTCAGAGTAGCGGTGTGTTGTAAACGAGCGCCTCACTCAAACACAACATGCCTCATGGATGCCCCGCACTCTGGGTTTTGAGAGTATCTTGCCTCTTTTTATACTTCCCCCACTGCGAGTGTTGAATGTCAGTGGGAAAGAACGGCAGCTTCACATCAGCCACTCGCTGTTCTATAATTAAAAGGTCTCTGCACACAAAAGTGCTATTAACAGTGGATGTCGCTTTCTTTTCCAGAGTTGATTCCACTGATTAGCACCTTTAACTTAAAAGATTTTTATGTGCGGCTGCTATAATTGCTTACAGTGGCTCTATTTAGGCAATAGTTCTCTACTGTTGCTTGTTTTGTGATATTATTTGGGATTTGTCGCTTTACTTCAAATGAGCACTGTTATTTGCATTTAAACTGTCACTAAAATGAATTCCCACTCGGTTAATTTTGTGTATAAACAGCTTTTCCTCTGCCAGATCTTGATAGAACCCTGTTTTTGATACGGCAGGGAAAGGCTGCTATTTCTGTCTCATTGCACAGGTAACGTCAACATTATTTGTTGGGCATTTCAAAGCAAATAGTTTACTAAAGAGCTGCATAAGGGTATTGTACCAATAAGATGAAAACACATAACAACAAAGAGTGCAAACATAAAAGAACATGCGCATGTTAAAAAAAGGAAAAGCCCAATATGATCCAATATTGATTTAAAGGCCAATAAGAAGAAATGTGTTTCCAACCAGGATTTAAAAACGTCAATAAACGGCACAGATTTACAAAGTGGTAGAAACTGTTGTATTGCATTATATGGCTTCTTCAGGACTCCAAATGCATAAATATCCATCCCAGAATGTGCTACTGTAGTTTCCCATTACTGTCCCGCGAACACATTACGGTTCCAAGTAGCTGCATGCTCACAAATACTTGAATTTATATAAAAGTTAATTAAAACGGCTGTTTACTTGATCTATTTAATGTCTCTTGCATACTTTAGCCGCCTGCTCCAGAGTAGGAATTATCCTGCTTGCCATGCTCGCTTTGTCTTCAAAGTTTTATTTTTCCCTTTTCCCCCATTTCATTTTTTCCTCTCCCTATCTGAATGAAAGGCCAAAAGAACAGGCAGAATACTGATTGTGAAGGTATTTTGGGACAGTGTTTGAGCTGGAAATAGGAGGATTTAGGAGGTTTGGGTGACTGTGTGAGGCCTCCTTTTCACCCGCTGTCACCAGCAAAGCCCACAACTTGTTTTAGGCAATTTGAATGCAGTGCCATTGTTTGCTTCATGTATAAGTATTTCACGTCTGTCTCATTCTGGTAATTCAATAATTGCATCAAAATGTTTGAAAATCTAATTTATGCACCGGGCTGATGTGTAATCCTTTCATTACTTCTTAAAAGAAATCAATTTGGTAAAGGAGATGGTGATTTACTCGCCACGAGTGCAACTCATTGTTTGAAAACCATTATATAATGACTTCTGTGGCTGTGGAGCAGCTTTGTCAAGCCTGAGAAAATTACTCTGATGATGTCATAATGACACGTATGATTTATTCAAGAAAGCATTACACTTGGAAGGCTATAATAAGGATGTGGGGCATTCGCGGTGCTGAGATAGTCAAACACAGACAAGGTAGTTGCATTAATGCGATGCAGGATTCAGAGTATCTTAAACCTCAAGGGAGCCGAATGATTTGAACATTGTTTTTTTTTGTTTTTTTCAAAATTTTCTCTCACAACTTGACGGAAGCTAAATGGGTGTTAGTAGTGACGATGCTCATTTCCATATTTCTTTCACCTAAGTTCCCTGTTTGGAGTTATGGCTCTGTTTTCTTACCGACTATTACTAAGATGGGAACTGAGTAATTGTTGCATAGCTGTTACACGAGATTGTCAAACATACGGCCCATAAGGCCAATGCATTGCAATACAAGAAACATATTGCATATATTTATTTATCTATTTATTTTTAATTTTTTTTTTTTGATTGATCAATAAAAAGCTGTCCTTCTTAATTTATCCACTGGGAATTGTGCTGTCTCAGTAAGAGGAGCATTTAACACATCGCTGAGATCCAAGGCGAGAGGTCAGTGATGCAGCAGTGAAAGGAAAGCGATCTTATTGCTCGTGAAGCATCAAAGCAGCTGTGAGGGTGAATTTGTGAAAACATGCATGCTGCAAAAATGATGTGCGATGAGAAGTGACAGGCTTCTTTTTCATCACATTTGTCTGAAAAAATTTTTTTTTTAAAAAACATCTTTCAGGCAATTTGGTAAATAATGCTCAGCGTCATTTATTACATTAGTAGATGTACCCAAATTCAAAATAATGAAATAGAGGCTGCCGATTGAGGGTTTTTGTTTTTGACATCTCACAGTATTTTAAATCAAGATACATAATTAAAAAATGATATAACCTTGACATTTGTCTTTTTAAATTTTGTCGTGCCTCATGAGATGTTGATTATAATTTGATATTTTATTCCCAATGAGACACAAACAACCCATCAGATGTGCAACGAAAGCATTTGATCATTTATTGTAAAACTCGACCTCATTTGAATTTGATTGCAGCAACAAATATCATTTTAAAACAAGGATACGATGAGTAAATACAACCGGAGGAGCTATTAAAAACATTAAAAGTATAAATGAAGCATTTCCAAGAGGTTTGGCCTCCTCAACACAAGTGGATAACTAATCTGTGACATGCTGTGTCTAAAAATGGAACAATTGCAGAAAAATGTTCCTCAATGTAGAATTATAAAGGTTTTAAATATTGCAGCATCTAAGCGTGCAATATCAGCAATAGAGACAGAGACCCAGCAATAATGTCTCTGTGAAAGAGACAAGGCTGCAGGTCAGAACTGGATGCTCATCATCCTCAGGAGGCACTGCATTAGGTACAGTCATGACAAAGTGGATATTACTTCATGAGGTCAGAAACCAAAGAAAAGTGGCTGTGAAGCAACTTCACAGTACTAATCAAAACTTCATGTTCCTTTTAGAAAACATGGATGCAATGTCCTGCAACTAAAGCAGAGGGGGACGATCCAACTTGAAATCAATGGACAGTCCAAGAGCCGAAGGTAAGAGGTCGCATTAATATCTATGGCGTGTGGGTCGTGTGCACATCGCCATCAAAGCTGTGATATTACTGGCCAGGCCTCCTCCAGTTCAAATTAGGCTGTGTGCAGCCTTTGAACTAAAATGAGTTTGACATCCGTGCCCTACAGGTAATTCTTTTAAGTGAGAAATGCCAGATCAACCGCAAAATAACTGCAATTATTATTAGGCTTCGAAACAGCTTATTCAGCATTTGAGGAACTCACCTCCTCTTTAGTCATGATTTTCCTCCATCCTCATGTACTTCCTCTTACCGTCTCTTTATGGTTTATCATCTTAATAAATAACTCGTCCTTACACGAATTTAATCATTATTAAAATTGTGTGCGCTTGTGTGTGTCAGTGGTGTAGTGTTTAGCTCCGTCACAGTGAGAAGTCCCGGGTTCGAGTCCAGGTTGGACTGTGCATGTTTGGTTACTCCGGGTTCCTCCCACAATCTGCCCTTGGGAGAGAATGCGATTGATGAACTGGGGTCTTGTCCAGAGTGCACTTTTCTTTCACCAGTACTCCGATGCAAACGGCTCGATCCTCACAGCCCCCCCCCCCCCCCCGAGGGTTGGATGAAGATGAAGATGGATAGATGGATGGATTATCTCGTGCAAAAGCTAAAGCAGGACTATTAATAGTTTAAAAAAAAACAAACAAAAACATCACACAGTAAAGCAAACCTAAAGCAGAGGCAACAGTAGATACAAATACAAATGCCTGTTCACCGGTGAGCTGCAGTAAATGGGAGGATGTGATGCCCTTTTTTTTTTTTCTTTTTTTCTTTCATTATTTGTTGCGAGGCTCGGTGGAGTGGCTCATCAGTGAAATATGGAGGGAAAAACAGGCGTGTTTTTGATGAGCTGTCAAAGAAGGCTGAGCAGAAGGGCATCGCGTAGTTGGGAGGCATAAATCGTCTGCTCCTTTTCATGTATGATGCGTGTGCCCTTGGTTACCTAGTAACTCTCCTCTCCATCTCCAACCGGCGCTCCCGAATATGGACACGGGTCCGCGCGGCGCGCTCCCGACGAGCTCGCGTTGAGCCCGAAGAGTCAAAGGCAGGCGAGAGCGTCCAAACGCACCCGGACCAGGAGAGGAGCTTCCCCCGCAGGAAACAAGGAAAGAAAAAAGAAGAGACAAACAAAAGAAAATATATGTGTGAAACCGTGGGAGAGACGCGCTAAAATGACGGGGGAGTGAGGATAATGAGAGCCGCTATCGCTTCACAGGAAGGTCAGTCCCGAAAAACATCCCAGCAGTGCGCAGACTACACGGATATTTGGAGTACGAACAGGCGACGGAGCCGACCGCAAGTGAAGACCCCGAAACTGTGACATATTTTATTCCCACGAACGGTATGGGGGGATTTACATCTCGACAAGGCAGGTGAGTCATTTGATGATACTTGGTGAGCAACTGGAGGGGGATCTTCAGGCTGTCTGCGCTGGTAGGGGGGGGGTGGGGGGTGGGGGGTGGAGAAGGGGGGTAACCGAACATCGGGATACTTTAAAAATAACACGACTTGGGCTTTGGTTGTTTTTCTTGAAAATATAAAGACTGGTATTGTTGCAATGACGCGCAAACGCAGGACTGTGACATCTCACTGAGCACGCACACTTTCCACAAGAAATAAAATAAAATAAAAGACGCATATGGATTTTGTGTGTGTGTGTGTGTGTGTGTGTGCGTGTGACTTGAACGGACCACCTCGAGTCGGTTTGGACGACGATAACTGCGCGTGTGTGTGTGTCTGTGTTACCCCCCAACACGGACCTCGTAGCACTGCACCGAAGACGTCAGTGCAGAAAACAGACGCTCGTGATAAATGTTCGGAGCACTTGTTACTTGGGTATGAAGACGTCTCGTGCGTATGATGGAGCGGTGATGCGCAAAGCTCCTCTGTCACTGCGCTCCGTGCGTTACCGATGAAATAACCCCGATCGCTCGCGTTTTGCGTGAGAAAAAAGAAAAGAAAAAGAAAAGAACCACGTAAACTTTCCCATTCGCCCAACATATATCGAATCGCTTGAGTTACATTAAAATGTGATGCAGATCTGCCACGAGTGCAGGAAGCTATATTCATCCATTTCAACAGCTGGATGATCTGACACACACATACGTGGGGATCCCCAATTCCCTGTTCGTTTCAACTTTTATCCCTCATGAATAGCTTCTTTTTTCTTTTTTTAAATTGAGGATAGATGACCAACTGGTGGTCAACGTCACAAAAATGCCACCATGTCCAACACGTGGCCTTTTTTTAATGGGCTATTTAACAAAGAATGAGAGCAGCTAACTGGGTGGATGCAATTTAAGCTTATTGAATCTTAAATATATACATTTACATGGCTTCCACTTAAAATGTGTTTTATAATATTTAAGGAATGATCACAATTTGGATTGGGTTCAAATGTGGTTAAGTGACCAGCTTAGAATTCATGCAGGCACCAGTTGCCCTTGTCTGCTATAGAGGTTCATGGGTAAATGTGCTCACCGTGTATTCTTATTGTATTGCAATTTATTGTGAGATTGCAGTTTACTAAAGAAAAAGACCCTCTTAACGTTCATTCTGATGCTGTTAGAGCTGCGTTGAGCTGTAGTGATCAATACTCTCGCTTCACAGCAAGGTTTGAGTCCAGGCTTGAGGACTTTTAATTTGTGGAGTTTGCATGTTCTTCTCCCATGTGCACGCATAGTTTTTGCCCAGGCACTCTGGTTTCCTCCCACAGTCTGAAGACGGTACTTATAGGTTAAACTGGTAGGTGTGTGTGGTTGTGAGTTTCTCTTTGTTTGCCATGTGATTGACTTGCATCCTATCCAGGGTGTAAGCTTCCCCTTTGCCTGTTGTAAGATACGATCAGCTCCACCACCACCACCACCACCACCACCACCACCCCCAAAAAAAGAACAAAGAAAAAAAAAAAGAACAAAGAAAGAAGAATCAATCCAAAACAATCATTTGAAAAGAGAAATGGAAAATATTACAGAATTAAGAACCCTGGACAGAACAGTGTTGTAGAAGTTCAGTGGATTGATGGTTATTATACAATGTAAATGTCTCTTTCTTTGTAAATTCTTTAAGCTGAGGAAACCATCTGCACCAATTACCTTTGAAGAGGAGTACATGGAGTGAATAGGCCTCGTGTGTCTACTTTCTCACAATCGGAAATTCCTGGACACATGGCGTACATTAAGAATGAAATGGTCTTATTGTATTCAATGGTAGAGAGAATAATTAACCGAAAGAGTTGAATTCCAAAGAGGGAAGAGGGAGGGAAAATGTCAAGCAAGAGTTGTCATGGTGATTAGTTGAATAAGCAACGTGTCCCTGAAACCTAAGCATTTAGGAAATGATCCAGGCTTTCATTTGGCAAGCACGCCACAGTATTGATGAAAGGAGGCCTTAATGGGTAATAATAACGGAGACACGTCTTTTTTTTTTGTTGTTGCCACCATTTAAAACCCACCGTAAGAAATTTGATTTATACTCTTTGGATTTAGTTTTTTTGATTTGAAGGAAAATTGCGTTCATTAATATTATATGCCGCTCCTCAATATCATGTGAAGGATTATACTTGGTGCTGCTGCTGCTGCGGTTGCTTGTGAATTCTCTCTCTCAGGCCCTTCCGTGTTTGTATTCCAGTACAGCAAAGTACAATTTTTTCAGCTGTCTGGTGTTTTAATATCCAATCTTCACTCTTTTTCAGATTTAATTTTTTCCTGGGAGGTACTTGTGCTGTGTTACAATCATGGCAGCTTAATTTACAACAAAAACAGCCTTCGGTTTCAGCTGTTGGGAGAGTAATTACAGAGAACGCCGCTCGCTGAATGTGTTCATTTGCTCGGCAGATTACACGGGAAGGGTTGGGCCATCAGAAAGTGGTCAACGTGTGATCACTGATAGGCGAACGCTCCGAAACACACACTCAGTCACTCACAGGCAGATTTCAAAGTGCAGCTCTGAGTCTGTTGTTTCCTCAGAGTCTCAGAACAACTCAAGAAAAGCTCCATGAGACTCTGTGTCTGCTGCAAAGGTCAGCGAGGCTTCGTCCCGACCTAATGTGAATACACCTGAGTACGTCTTGGCCTGACTTAACATGGATGAGCCACTCATTGGTCTCCGGCCTGGGAGGCCTCCTCGTCTTTAGCCTTCAGTTTCTTATTCTGCGTGCTCTCGTTATTGCTCCCACATCCAGACGCACGGACAGAGGTGTGTGAGCCTCTGCTCCTCTGTGCATACGCAGAGGAGTGTCGTTGCACATATGAGGAGGGCCGCGGAAGGTTATTTGTGTTTTCTAATATTCTTCATTGTGTTTGACGTGTTGTCTTGCAGCAGCAGGAGCCGGAGCGGAATAATTTCCCAAATGGATACCTCTGACCTTCTGCAAAAGTGTCCTCTCACCACCTAGCCCAAATCCCGTCATTGTTCTAAGACTGTTTTCACAACTTCGCAACGTCACAGGCGCAAAAAGAAACAGGCAGCTGTGAAGTTTGTGACTTTAAAGCAAATGAGTTTGCCGCACACTTCCAAGAAACCAAAAGCAAAAGCCTTGGCTCGCTCATAAAGGCACAAAGTGTAGAAATGTCTACCCATGCAGCATACGGTTTACGGACTTCCTTTAAACCATTACTTCTTATATTAGTCGAGGAGAAGAGACTCTTTTAGAGAAAGAATTCAGTCTTGACATTATTACCACTTAAAATGTAAATGATTCAGTGTCCTTTAGGTTTTTAATTGCGCAGCACAATGGCCGTGGTGCTGTGAGCTCGGAAAACCAATGAGGCGAAGAGCAGCAAAATCTTCTAAAACCAAGTCAAACTGTGTATCACCAACAGAGCTCTCTCATTGCCCTGCGCAGACATGGGTGTACAGTGACTAATTAAGGAGGATCAACTTGTCTCTTCATATTTGCACAGGAGGATGCGCTTTCATCGTCATTAAATCACACCTTTTGTGACGGAACAGCTGAGAAACGTCCTTCGAATATCACTTGAAACATGTGGCACCTCTCCTGATGTACTGGTGTCATGACGATTTTAAACATGAATGAGACATGTCTGGTAAATTTGTAGAAAGATGAAAGAGTCTTTGTTTGACGAACAAAACAGTTTTGGCCTGGGGCACTGAGATACGCCTCAAGTCTACTGCACATAACATATTTAACAGCGATATTACATTGTTCATGGCCCAAAAAACATCTCCCCTGACTAACAGGTTTCCCTGCCAAGGACCAATGTCTGCTTAGTAAACAAGATTCTTTTGGACATCGCCGTTCTAACTACAAAGCAGATGTCACACAGTATGTCTCCACTCACTGTCTGCCAGAAGTTATCTTCTTATTAATTATTTATTAATTAGACAATTTACACTCGACAACACACAGGCCGAGGACAGAGCCTACGGAGTTTGAATGAGGGCTCTATCCATACAGGCGACGGCAGCGCAGAGCTATTTTTGATTGTTTTCTTTTTTAACGGGAGACTTTTTAAAAATGCATCACACGGAGAAAGACAGTGAGCGTAGCGGTTGGGAGACAGTCATGATAGGGAGAGAGCATCTCTTATGCAAAGCTGTACTTTAGTCTTACATAAGCTTAATTTTGGGATAAAGCTTGGTTAATTTCATTTTACATGCGGCACGCGAACAACATCACTGACCTTTTTTTGTTGTGACACATAAGAATCAATCCACTGACACGGTGGAGGCCTGTTTGTTACGTCTCAGTGCCTTTTACCCCAAGAAACTGTCGCCGTTATTTGCAGGCTGTGTCTGTGATTTGCATGCTGTGATATCATCCGCTTCCTACTTGCATATACAGTATATGCGCAGCCTTTTAAATCTCAGATGTGTTTGTAGATTTCTGCAGTTGAGCACTTCCCGGTCTCAGAAAGTCGACATGTGAGGCTCATTTACATTTGAGAATATCTGCCAAAAGTGTTTGGGAAGGAGTCTGAAACGAATAAAGGAGCTGTCGCTCTCTCCTCGCGTCGCAACGGATGGGGATGAAGTTGAGCCTGTTTTGTTTTTAAAAAGTTCAACCTAATCTGAATGAATTAAATTGCATTTTATTTTACTTAATCCATCCTGGAAACGCGAGGAACAAGTGACAGGGAGTCAACACCGTCTAATCCCTGGGATGAATGTTACTGTCCAGGTAAAGTTGATTTGGCAGAGTGTGGCTTTCGCCTGTCAATTCCTCAGCTTCTTATCCAACTAAGCGATCACTAAGCCCCTTTCTCTCCTCATTTTCCTAACATGGAGTGAGCATTGTGTGGGTCTGGCAGGACACAGAAGCGAGGGGCCGTCTAACTCATGGGGTAAATTAGTGGAGATAAGGCCTGAGTCAGTACCTCTAGCCTCCCATAGATCCCCGGGGGCAGGCTCTTAAGGAGCTTAGTAAAAGCCTGTCGTATGAAGACATGACATGGAGCTGGCTAAATGGGCGACGTTGGAGTGTCTTCCATCAACCTAATATTCATATATGGGTCACTGTCGTTCAGGCTTTAATCCCATTCAATTTATTCATCCTGGGTTATTAATTCAGAGTTTTAAGAAAAACACAGCAACATATGTGAGAAAGGTGAGCGAGGGTTTATTAGTGAGGCTTTGGTACAGCTTTGCACCAAACTGACACAACACTTAGGCCTACTCATAAGCCCATGTTGTGTAAGACTATGAGTCTGTGCCATCAAATCAATAATGAATGCTGGTTTACCCGTAGTAAAAGAACAAGGAAGAGCTCCTCCAGAGTCACTGGGTCACATACACTAGGGAAACAATTAAAGGCTTCTTTGCGCTTCACAGTGCTGCAGCTTTTTTTTTTTTCTTCTTCTTCTTCTTTTTCTTCTTTTTTCTTTTTTTTTTTCATCTGCACACATTTCCCTTAATTTTTCTCCAGGGTCCAGCAGCATGTCTGTTCCGCTGTTGAGAAATTACAGACGCCGGCCACAAAGTCTTTCCCAGCCTGAAATACAAAAGGCCGTGTCACGGCTTGTGATATATGTGGAGCCATGTGAAGTGGAAAGCACAGTGACGGATAGGACACCAGTCTTGCGGGTGTGTGTTAACCTCATAATGCTGACAGATTACAGATTTAAATATTTTAAATCTCGCCGAGCACATGCTGCTAGTGATGAAGAGAGTGGAAATGACTGCGGTAATGCAAGAGATTAATAGAGATCCTCTCCCTCTCTTGCTCTCTTGCACCCACACAGGCCCACTCAAACACACAAACTTTGCACAGCTACTGGTGGGCCATCATGTACTCAGAGACCCCTGTTCTACAAGCATTCCCTTGTCTTCAGTTTACAGTTGGTGTAAGCTCTTTTCTTTACTCTTGCCATCATCCTATTGGTGTATTTCACTTTATGCATAAACGCACATAACTCTTACCCTGGCAAAAGCATATTTTTTTATTATGCTTCCGATTTAGCCACATCAATGTTGATATTGAGTCAAGCATCAATGTCACACTGCATTTTTATTTTTTTTTAAGACAAGTTGTAAATAATGTAGAAGGCTTTATTTACTTTATATTCCACATAAATCTATTTGAGGCAGGCGAGACGCTACACATTCCGTCCTGCATTTCTGATACCGCACAGAGTGTTTTGGGTAAGGATGTGAGTTGTTCAAAGCTGTAGCTGACTGATGTGTTGCATTTTGCCTTTTTTTTTTTTTTTTGCTGTTTTAGTGACTCAGGAAACTGGAGACCAACTGAATATTATGTGTGGGCTTTTGGTGTGTCCCTCTGCACATTACATTGTTCACACAGGTTTTGAGTCAGTGATGTGAATCATGTCTTTGTGCAAAATATTTTGTCAGTCCATAAGAATGATTAGTCATGTTTTTCTAATACATTTTCCTCATTAATTTAACAGTTAACTCGCTTATGATTAGAATATCTTGATTTGTTTTGACTTTGTTGCTGTAGAATTGTCAAAAAAAAAACGAACATCCAACTTTTTTGGTGGATTACTAGTAACAAATGTGTGACATGCAGGTGCACCTTGTCTGTGATTGGACGATCATACTGAGAGGGACTAATGTAATTATAGCATATCCTGCTTTCTGGTACTTTTTCTTATAAATGGTCTAGAGCTATAGTTATGAAAAGAATACATACACTCGTGTGTGCGCGAGTGGGTGCATGCTTGTGTGCTTATGTGTGTGTATCAGACACTATATATCCCTTCAGTGCACTGTGATTTTATTCTTTGGCCCAAATCTAAAGAATTAGAGAACAGACCGCAGATGGGCTTGAAAACATGCATGTAATTTATGTATAATTGCAGAATATAAGCTCCACCTCGGGTCATTAAAACCCCCTTATTCCCCAAAACAGCACAGAGGATATGTCCTTGGTGTCTTCAGTTGTAGCTCTGCCTCCGCCTTTCCCTGTGCTCACATTTCCTCCCACATTCCACATTCAAATCAGGTTGACTGGAGACTCTTGCCTGTAGGTGTGAATGTGAACGAGTGAGCTGTCTGTGTGTTTGCCTTTTGATGGGTCTCCGCTGTGTGCTAGTTTAGTCTTAGCATCCAGGAGCATTTTCTGAGAATAAATGAATAAAACTGCATTTGAATCGGTGTATAGTAAGCAACCAAAGATAATCAGATTCCTCACCTCGTGCAGCATTTTACAGTGTGGAAGCTTTTTAAATTTGTCTTAATGACATTGTAAACCCTCTCCCTTAATAGGATAGTGCCTACTTTGGGGCTGGTTTATTTTGGTGCTTACATGTGGACCTGCTCCTGATTGACTATTTATATCGCATGCCAGCTTGGCAATGGTTCCTTTTAGCCTTTGAGGACAGAGAATTTCCTCCATCAAGCTCGGGACCCATCTGTGCCCATATTACTCCCAAAAGAAGCCATCCTCCACAATTATAACTTTCTTGCAATGATACGATCATCATGCCATCACTCCGTGTAAGAGCAGCTTCCAGGAAATTGACTTGATATTAATCTGACAAAATTACCAAGAAAGGAAATTAGACTTGGGAATTTTCTCTGCCATTGATTGTGTTTTAAAGGCAAGATGCTGCGCACTTCTACTGCCACTCGGAGTTTGAATAATGCAACATTTAGACTCGTTTAAAGAAACACTATTCTTTTTTTCACCCAAAAGTCTGTCTAAATTAAGAAAATTGAAAAAGTTTATTTGACTTAATGTATTCTCTTTCATTTGCCGCGGCTTATCACAATGATACGGATTCAGATTCACCTGAAAATCTGGGTCATTACAGAAATAGCCTCATGACTTGCTCTCCCAAGGTGGCAGCACTGATGAATTGGTGGCTGTAGGTCACTATGACAAGACTTTGACTGGAAGGTTGTGGGGGCACACGCAAGATGTTTTGATGTTGTATTTTTTATCTCGACCAAGTTTTGTTTCTGGGGAGTTTGCTGATGTAGGCGAGAACATAACATCAGAGGGATCCTCTAGGCGATTTCCTGATCCTTTAAGTAGCACAGATTTGAGTGATTTTTGCAAAAAATGCCCCAAATTATGTATTCCAAAAGCCCATAATCTCATATTATTTGTAGAATGCCTTAACTATGTGGGATGCTGTACTGGTGTGACATTTAATTGCATTTTCATGAGTTGCTGAGTGAGAACTCGATAAGTCACACCTGTAGTTTTTACCTCTTGTGTCGTTGCAACAGCAAAATAGATGTGCGGGGGGAAAAAAGACTCCCAAGTTTCTCTTGTAGTCCCTTTACCCACTGTGAATTTCAACCGGGTTTAAGTACAGGTGTTGAATGACATAATAGTGGTGGGCAGTTCAGTCCTGAAGCTGAAGAGTGAAATGATACTGTTGGATAGAAATGGCTCTCTGAAAGTAGCACGAATGGAGAGGGGATCAGTGAGGATAAGAGCAAGGACAGAGGGAAGAGGTGAGATTGAAAAGAAACAAGAGGAAAATGGCTGGGGTGGAGAAAGGTAAGCCTTGATAAGCCTTTTGACAAGTGAGCTCTGGGTTGAAGAAAACCAGTCAAACAAAAATCTGCCAAGTTTGTTTTATTCATGCTGTGGACCACAGCCTTCCTATCCATTTTTTACACCAAAACACAAACAACAAGTGGAATACAAATGCCGCTGGATTGTATCCTGCCGGGTTTTTGTTTTTTTCTCTCTCCCTGTACTCCTTCTTTCATGTGAAGATTGTTGATTGAGGCAGATCTTCATGCCATGTTGAAAATTACTTAATGATTCAACATTTTCTGACACCCCAGAATTCTCATCTCTTATTCTCTTTAATCACATCCTCTTTGAATCCAAACCTGCTTCACAAAAATTTCATGCGTTGAAAATCCTGCACAAGCCTCAACTCCCAAGCAAACAGTGACAATAGGCATTTGATGCTGAAGCTTTTGGGTAGCGGGGCGCCACATAATGTGTTAACCAATGGGTTGTCGAATGGAGTTAGTAGCGAGTGCTGCTTAGGAATAACAATTTACGAAGCAGGATATTGAATTTAGTGCCTCTTTTTGATTTGTATGACCAAGCTGTCTCCTTAGCTTGCTTATGAAATTATTCAAATGAAGGAGTTTTGTGTGTTTCAAAGACCAAAAGGTATCAGAACACGGGGCAACTGCCAAACCGCTACACGTTTTACACTGCTGGCTGTTGGAAAGAACAAAACAACAACAACAAAAAAATCTAAAGGGCAGTCATGAGGCAGCGAACACACGCTCACATTTGCACGTTGCACCCGAAGACTCCTCAGGGTTGATTCTAATGATACCCATGTGATTTATACAGCAGAACCACCATCAGTGTGGGGAAAAAAAAGAGGGAGAGAGAGAGAATCCAGAACTGACCTAATAAGCCACATCTTCTCCTTTGTTTCCCACAGTGCTTTTTGAAAGAAGCACGAATGAGGAAATCTTATCACAAAAGATGTCGGAAATGTGACATATTTCCTCGGGGATACTCTTGCTTTGTGTCTCTGTGGCCCATTTTTCCTTCATATTGATGCTTTGCTGCACACAGATGACAAACAGATGGATCATATATGAAGCTCTTTCTAGTCAAAGCCATTAGCAAAGGTCCCAAGAAGTGAGCGCGAGAGCGGGACACTCTCCACTGAAGAAACATTCACTCTTTGCGTTTAATCGTTCGGCTCAGTGTGAGCAGACTTGTCAAATTCAGTTAAGTGAGGATCCTCAGTTTCCCTTTTAATCTGGAACCCGCACCCATACCCATGCGACAAAAAAACTAAAAAATACTGGTAAAGATAAAAAGCAACCACAACAGCAGAGCATGGATATAGTGGTAATTTGGCTCATAGAGGATATTTATAATCTTGGGGCACCAGGGCTGACTCAAACCCAACTCAAAGCTGCTGTTGCAGAGAGAGGCCCAAGGACAGTAGCAAATTTTCCAAATCCCTGGTAGACACAGAAAGTTAAGACAAGCAGTGTTGCAATAAAACAAAGCCCAACCCATTTATCTGAGCATCCCACACAACCCCTGGCCCAGATTTATAGCCCATGGCAACCACAGCTACCAAATCTTCTGGCAGCCGCCGCATCAGATATTGATAGGAAGGACGAGAATCCCACCAAGGAATTCTGAGCTGGAGGGGTAACTCTCCAAAACATGAGCCGGTCCATGAACTGTTTGGAATTGCACTCCAAACGAATATGGCAATAACTCTTATGTACTATAATCACATTGTAAATTGAGACAACTTGTCATTGATTTTTGCTCATTTTTGATTTTTGCAAGTATTTTCTGCAATGTGGCATTAAGAGTTTATGGATTGTTTGACAAAGCCATGTCTTTGATGAGCATTTGTACCCTCCGGAGACAGAACAGAGGCACTATTTCCATTATGAGCAAAAGGCCTGTTTGAAAACAAATAAAAACGGGCCTCCTCTCATCATTAGATCTAAAGCGCTTAATCCTGTGCAGAGGCGGCTCTCCTCTTCTGCTGAAATCCTTTTTTTTTCTGTATCCATCACATATGGATTTCCCCTCCTGTAGGATTCCTGCATACGAAGTTGCCAAAGCTAACCTCTGGAGGTACGTGCGGGGCAATTATAACCACCGTGCAGATATTGGGTTGATCCCACAGGTGCTCAGGCAGATATTTTCTAGAATTATTTCAGAGAGGAAAAAAAAAGTGAGTCATTACTTCAGTGGTGAAAGACGTCACAGGGATGGAAAAGAGCATTTTTTGTAATAACGAATGCCTTTGTTCCTGAGAAGTTTAAGCACTGCAGTTTTGTGCTGTCATACAGGCGAGCTTTGAATAAAAGGTGGATTTTATTCCTGCTGAGTGAAAATTTCCTCTCGATTTATCACGCCATTGTTTTTAACGTCAGCTCATAAAACACGAAAAAGGACAATACAAATCACACACACACACACACACACACACACACACACACACACACACACACACACACACACACACACACACACACACACACACACACACACACACACACACACACACACACACACACACACACACACACACACACACACACACACACACGCCACAGATATCACCTACCCGAACCAGTATTTATGCCAGCCAAAGTTTACTGGTAAATACTGGTAATATGTGACTTGTCACTTTGTCTCCGAGTGCTGCTCTTTTTAATGTTCATGAAATTTGCAGGAAGGTCTTGTAGTCACATGAAATTTTACAGCAGGCACGGCGTCACTTTCATTGTTGTGCTCCTCACAGAATAGGCTCCAAGGCTCCTCAGCTACAAAACAACAATGGCCTCGTTGTTCAGTCTCCTCTACATTCATGCCTGGTAAAAGGAACATAAAACCGCCTTCCCTTTGTGAGTCCCTGCTAGTTACACTAGTATTCGGCGCAGTTCAGGCACAGAGAAATAGTTTTCAAAGTGTCACCGTTTAAGGGCATGGTTTGGATGTCAGCAGTGAAATGAATAAATAATGTGCCCTCAAGTCTCATTTGATGTAGCGGGATCTGATCTGATATGACTTTTCACTCAAGCTCGCTTCGCATCCATGTTAGAGGAAAATCTTTTCTTTTTCTTCAGGTTGCTAATGAAGCATGGAACGGGAGGAGTATTTGTTGTTGTTCTGACAAAGAAATTAACAAGTTTGAATAGGAGGAGATAATAGAGATTGCCAAATAACAGATTAATGGAGTGTGTTTGTGAGTGTAGATGTGTGATCAAGGCTTCACAGTATGAGTGCCACTACTGTATCCACAGTATACGTTGTCATTGCTTTGGGCTTCTTTGGTGCAAAGTAGGCACGGAATAGGAAGAAAGACTCAAAAAGGAGCTCGTGATGTGTGTTGTGTGCAGTTTTTGAGGAAGTGCAGACGACCCGAGGCCAAATTTGCCTGCAGTGTTTGGACATGGCCTACTTCTAAGCGTGCAGTCATTAATGTGGTCTTCTGCTCAGCTTAAAGTACACAAATGGGATTTTAATTCACACTCAGAGTTCAATATGCAGAGTGCCCGTTCTGTCTTTTCATCCTATTAAAGCCAGCACTAGTTTACAGTAGTATGCATCAGATGGAGAGAGAATCTCATGGATGTCAGAAATCGGTGACATCCTGTGTTTGATGCTTCACAACCTTGAATACTCTCAGGGAGCCGCAGCGTCTGAGGACATGCACGTGTTTGGTACCGTAGTGGTCTACTCTCATAGACTTTGTAGTACCTGTGTGTGTTTGACTAATGTCCTGTAGGAGACACTCTAAGTGCAACGTCTAGGACTGAGGCGTCAGCAGTAATATCAGGGCAACCTCTCCTCTCCTCTGTGTCCACCAGCATGGGGGATAATACAGCATTATAACCTATGAATTATAGCCATACGGTTATCTCAATGTCAGGGCGCATAGACGTGTCTCTGGTACCACTATGGCATCAGTGAGAAATTAGGATTAATGAGATGTGTGTATCTTTGTGTGCACTGTCTTGAACCCTCGGGATCAACTTAAGACAAGTTTATTGAATGACGCTGTATTGAATTAAGATGCCACATGTGTCACAGACTGTTGTAAGCTTATAAGATGGGTGCTCCTGATTGATCTGAAGCCCGCTGTGTTATCGTAAATCCAGGTCTGACTGTGTATTCTTTCTATCGCAGTAAATGGATCTGTGCATTTTCCAAAGATGAGAACGGAGACCAACCAGTACGACAACAAAGGATGCATTACCTAATAGATTTGGCAGAAATACAGAGTTCAGGGTGGTCTGATAAAGCTGGGTTACAGTACTTTAATCAATCACTAGGAACACGAGCCAATTTCGGAAGAAGCCTGACTTTCAAGATAGGCTTTCAGACAGGATTAGAAATAGTGTACGGAGAGTAAACATATCTGCCAGGGCGAGCCTAAAGGACTGTTGTCAGAGGACAATGTTCCTTCCTCCAAGTGTGATATTGAGGCATGACTCTGCCTTCAACACCCCACCAAGCAGCCCCACCCCTCTCTCGTATTTGAGGAGTAACATCCTGTTTCGGCTGCCTCGTTCCTCAGATACACTTGTTTTCTTTCCAGATACAGATGAGTATTAGCAACGAGACAGCGACGGTCGCCTCGGTTGTTCATTCTCTCCCCATCAGGAAAGGGCACTGTCATTTGAAATATCCCTCAGAGCTCATTATCATCTGGATTCTCCAAAGTGACTAATAATATCCAGACTGTCATTGTGAACATGCAATGAGCAGAGTAGGACAGCTGCTTTTCCAAAGAGACAACTGGGAGGCATACACTGGTGAGGAAACCTGCTCTCTTTCCTTCTCCCTGCTTTTTCTATTGTCTTTTTGATTAACCATTCTACATCCACCAGGTTTGTCCTACAATTTAATTTTCTATTAGAATGTTTTAGAAGGTTTAGATAACTCTGGTTAAAATTGTCCAACAAGCACGACCATCCATGCCATGCAACATAAAAACACATACAGACTGTATTTTTTTTATCTTTTAATTTTTTGGGACCGTGGAAACATACAAACTTGGCACAGAATGATCGCCCACCCCAGACTCGAACTCCAGATATTCTCGCAGTGAAGCAAGAATAATAAGTAAACCACTGGCCCTCAGGTTTATAATCTCCTGAAAAGAAAATACAACCCCTACTGCAGCTCCCGCTTCATGCCTATAGCCTTTGTAGGATCAATGGGGGAAGCAGCCAGAGGCTGTGATGGTGCTGGATAAGAAGATGGTCCAACTGTGGTGATTGATATCTCCTCACTAATCCCTCTTCATCTCCTCTAAATCCACCTGGTAGTGGCTCTGAATGAGCCTTTAATGGGATGAATTAAGCTATACTGCAAATCTTATTTACAGGTTAACATTTATGAAATAGAAGAGCTTCTGTTGGACTGAGTGAAGCAAGCTGGCTGATATTTTTGCAGGTTCTAATTTGATTTCTTTGGTTTTCTTTATGCCAAGTACAATGCATTCACTTCAGATATTAATTCATTTTCAACACCGAGATTTCCCCGAAACGCCAAAGACTGGATATCAAATGGCTCCTCTGAATGCTCTGAGTACTATTAATTTCTTAAACAGCATTTTATTAATGGCTGATGGAGGCCATGCGGGGCAATATGAGTTTGTTTGGTCTTTGTTTACACTGAAGATGAAGGTCACCCCCTCATTAGTGCAGCAGCATCTTTTTTGATGTTGTGATATACATAGTAATCAAGTGGGGCTCGCATCGCTGTTTACTGTTGACCTTTAGTTAAAAGCACATCACTGTCGGGTTGCTTCAAAACTTAATTATGCCCCCATAAAACTCCTGGCATCATGTACACTGGACAGACCTCATTTAATCTGCTGTCATTAGGCTACAGTAACCCTTTGCTCCCACTGTATATAGAGCAAACACTGCCATGCCCATGGATCCATTATTGTTTAGATATATATTTTTGTCAAAAAAAAAAGCAAAAAAGCTATGCTGTGGGTTTTGCTGTGTCAAGCGCACTCGTGTACAGCTCAGCTTTCAGCTTTGTATTCAGGATTTCTGCTTGTCACACAACAATACTCCTTGGCGCCTCTCACTTCTCTCCAACTACCAGGCATTTGCATGTCAATAACATTATTCTACCACTGTGCTTTTGGCATTTGTAAATGCTCCACGAGGAAGCCAAGTAGTCAAGGCCTTTGAAAGGAAACATCAGAATAATGTGTTGTGCATTGCTGCATTCATTAGCACATTATTTTCTCTTAATTCATCTTTGCTTAATCGATCATCAGTCACAATTAGGGTCCCTCGAAGATGTATGATTGAGAACTGATTCAAAAATACATCCACCATTACAGCATGTGCCTCAAGGGAGCAGCTATTGCTCAAACGCTGCACATGATGCAGTGGAGTTATGTTTCAGAAACTACACGTTGAGATGCTTATAGATTTAAATAATTCAATTAATTTATGTTCTTACAGTGAGTTTAGAGTCCTAAAACCATATTTTACTGGAACGTGGAATATCCCTCAGTTTGCACATTGCTGCAGCAAAATTCTAAGGCACTTTATGCATTATTAGCTCATTAATTTCAGAGGCAGCATCGAGATCATCTCTCAGCTCCGTACGTGTATGATTCTGTAAGCTCGCACACCGAATAAAAAAGCTGATCTTTTAATTTTCCCTGAGAGCTGCAGCCTACTTACCTTAATTTTGAAGCTCTTATTTAGCTTATTAGGCCATGAAGAAAAATAATTTTCCCAGCATAGTACTTACACTATATGTTGTCCCTGCCAGCGTGCGGGTCTCACAATGTGGTAGATGCGTTCCGGCCTTCGTCCTTTTGTAAAATAATAAATTGATCGTATATTCTCGTGGACATGTTGATCTGAATTTAGAATCTGTCTGCAGAAAACATAATTCAAAATGCAGCGGATAAAAGTGGTGAATTACATGTTCTCAGTGCAAAGGCATCATCTGCTTCTTCAAACATTGCACCGTTAAGTGTTTTCCCCTGGATGATCAGCCCTTCAGAGGCATAGCATTATATGGCTCCTCAAGACACTGTTTGTGTTTGTGTTTCTTTAATGGCTGGTTTGTGGGTGTATAAGACATCTTCAAGATTTTCTTTTTCTTCATTTCAATGTCCAGTAAATTACAGACATTTCTGCAGTGTGTATGACTCAGAGAAACCCAGTTTCCCACCTTTTCCTGCCCGGTGGAGCTTTTTTGTTTTGTTTTCGTGCAGTTGCTTCTCATCAGTCTAATTTTTACTAAATGCATATCTATATTTCATGTGGTTTGTATTGACCCACAGTCAAAGAGTCAATACCAGCCAATAGCCACTGGGGCTAATCCATCTAAGATTTTATAATGTCGAGTCAATAAACGTGCAACCCTGATTGAGAGAGATCAACTCCCTGCTGTAATTACCAGGCAGACCTCAATTAACTCACAGCAAACCCTCTGTTCAACTCTATATGTTTGTTAAGTGTTAATAGCTGCTAAATGAAAAATGTTTCCCCATCCCATCCACTGAGCCCCCCCACTGATTCAGTTGGATCAATGTTTAATGCACTGCACACTCCTGGAGACATTACTTAAAGTTGCACGTAATAAGCATTCAGTGCGCAGTTTAAACTGGAAATAACCGATTTTCCTCAGTAGATTCCGTCATTAATCCCTATAACTGTAATCAATCAATGTGACCGTACGTGTGTTTTTTTCTCCGGGAATAACTGACATCGCGCTCCACGATAGCAGTGATCAGACCAAAGAGAACTGCTGCAGGAGTATTACACAGCAATTCACAATTCAAGTGATTGTCATAAACTTTGATTTGCTTTCTATATGTGGTGCCATGCCAGTACTGTTCAGGTTCCTTTGCACTTGCTTGAATTTTATTAGGGAAGAATCCCACTTGGCTAAAAAGAAAAAAAAGAAAAATCCATCCTCCTTTTCACTGCAAGGCAGAAATTGATGTTTGTTAGGGTTAGGGTGAGGACTGATTCAGCCAGCCAGTTTATTTTAGAAAATAAGGATGAGTGTGTGTGATATGTAACAATGTGTTATCCTTTAAAAAGTTTCTAACTGTTTTAATGTATGACCTGTGCTCTACTGTGGAACAAAACGACTGTTATTACGACACACACACACACACACACACACACACACACACACACACACACACACACACACACACACACACACGACCCACAGGCACACACACATATCAGCACAACGGGTTGAGTTATGATTGGTAAAACCAAAAAACAGGAAGCCATTGGGTGAGCTTATGCCTTTACTGAACGCCTGAATTCCCTCCTCTGGTTACTGATTCTCAGCATTTGGCCTTATAAGTCATAATCTGTAATATCAATTCACCATTAATTGAATATAATCATCTTGCATGCTGTTGCTATTGCTAAACTAGAATAAATATGTGTACCTCGGTGCACTAAAAAGGCCATGTTGCCTGGACATTCCTAGTTATTTCCCCGGATTCTAAATGTGAACAATTAGGTGTGCTATTCAAAGATACTACCCATCGTATGAAGTCTTTTACAGGTTATTTCAACTTAGTTGCTGCATATTAATTTCAAACAATGCCCTTGGGTCCTAAGCCTGGACTCTAAAACCTAACTCCGACAGTAACAAGTGCACGTCGACATAGAGGGTCGCAGTCGTTAACAGAGGTGGTTAACATTATGCAGTTCAGGCTCTAGGCCACTGTTCTGAACTGCAGAACAGATTGGGCGGTTTTCCGCCCAATTGGGCTATTTTTGTTTACGTCAGGCGGGGGAAAAATACTTTGGCCTGGTGATTAAAATTTGGGCTGCTTTTGTCCACATTTGGCGAGTTTTTATTATTGTGAAAACAGCTCTCTCTCTCTCTCTCTCTCTCTCTCTCTCTCTCTCTCTCTCTCTCTCTCTCTCTCTCTCTCTCTCTCTCTCTCTCTCTCTCTCTCTCTCTCTTTAATAAATAAATAGCCTAAATAAATAAATAATTGAGTATAGCTTAAATGATTTGATCCATCCATGTATTAGCTCAGTTGACCTGGCTTCCAGTGACTGTAAATAGTTCTTCAAGTTCTCAACATTGTTGAAGTTAATGGAAAGACGCTGATTCTGCGTAAAGGTAAGACGATATTTATGTCACATTAGCTTAAGTACACCGTGGCTGATTTTGGTAACTGCAGCCCACTTACTCTATGGCATTTGCTCGTTGAATTAAAAATTCAATCAGCTTTCTGTGCGGCCAGGTCGTTGTGCGTCTTTCAGCACCACAGGTGTGGAAAGCGGCGAGGAGAAAATAAAAGAAGGGAGAGGGAGGGAGGGAGGGAGATGCGCTCTGTATGTGTGTAATTTTGTTTTGTTTTAAATTGTTTTGCATGTAGTCCTCATACAGGTCATTTGTGATGTAAATAACGAAATATATGAGGCCTACACGGCTTAAAAGTGCACATTTTTATGTGCAGTTGGCGTTATTACTAATCAGGGCCTGGCACCAGGATGCCAGAGGTTCATTTTGAAATTTGTGTAGTCTATGGTTGTTTTACTGCGCTCTTGTTGGTTGCAAGTTGCAAAAACCTATTTATCTACCATTTGTATGTGGTTATTTGATGCAGATATGAAGCTCTGGGTGTGTTTTCTTTTGCACGTGTTGTGGTTTTGCGGGTTTGCACGGGTGTCTGGCAACTTCGTGGTTTGGGCTGGTTTTTTATTGGAATGGGCGTGTTCTAAGACGTGATTGGGCTGGAAACTGTCAATCTGATCTGGCAACACCGGCTGGAGATCTGGTTCAGGCCCGATCTAACTTTGCTGGTTGACAGCTGCCATGTTATACGTGCTGTCCTCACAGTGAAAGAGATGAGAGGGAGCTGCTTGAAATATCTGCGGAATTATCCTCGGTATGCTCGAGTGTATCCTCTTCAGGAATTCAATCATGTTTCACATGTGTTCACCTAGTCCAATCAAATGGGTTTTCACGCCACATATGTTGGCAGACTCCACCAACAGAAACACAACATTCAAAAAAGTATTGGTTTTACTGATGCATACATGTAAAGTCACATTCAGATGATCACTGATACTTGACTAAAATATGCTGCACAATAAAAAATTCTGGTCTTCATCATACAAGCCTACTTGTCCACCCCACTGAGCCAAAACTGGCCCTGAAGCCACAATTGGACACAAAAGACAAAATTGAAGTATTTTGGATGTATTTCCTGGACATTGCATGGATGCCTTGTCCAGAACGCCAATGAAAAAAAAAAAGTGAATCAAATCTACATTAACATGCACAAAATATCCTCTGAAATACGTTGACACACATCAACAAACCAATAATTCACACCAAACACACATGACCATCAGAATTTGGAAAAGAAAAAGGTCCAGTCCTCAGCACCATCATATACAACACAGTGGTGAATAATAATAATACAGTTTATTGACGTTACCTTCAGACAGAAGCCACCACAGACCTGGATCAACTTCCTGTTGCTGCTCCTCAGAGTCCCACAGCATATTTTTCTGAGGTGAAAAATCTGTATGATTTTAAAGTGACGTTTAAGACTAGCGCCGCCACACTTCAATGGTGACGACAAGAATTGCACGCAGGCGAGAAACTTTATTAAAGTGAAAGAGTGATGATTCAACCTCATGCATACATATACATAAATAAAAATAGTCTACTTTTACACATGACCATGACAAAACTGAAAACAAACAAAAAACAAAAAGGAAATGCATGAGAAAAAACTGTATTTTACCAGTATTTTAGAGACCACCCCAAAATTTCACAAATCATGTTTTAAGGGGGGCTTGTGTCTCATTAAGGGGGGCTCAGCCCCCCCTGACCCACCCTGAACTTGTGACTGCTGCTGATTGACTGTTTCACTTTGTTGGCTCGACGTGTCAGCCATATTGGACCAGGCAACAGTGATTGGTGGACATATTAAATACAAGGGTAATGGAGGTTTTCCTGGATAAAGACGTGATTATAATCCACAACACGTTTCAATTCAGTAAGTTATTTTTATATGTATAAAAAAAAAAGGTTTATACTGAAGGGCAATAAGATAAAAATTGTCATGCCGCCCACTGAGTCTTTATTACAGATAAATTCAGCATGAGATGATTGGCCAAAAAGAAACAATTTGCAAACTATCTTTAACTATTTGCAAATTTAGAGCAACACTGAGGTTTGCTGCTCTATTAGTTATTGAACAGAACAATTTATGGATGTGTTCCAACACAAATACTTAAAAAAAAACCTCCCTAAGTTCAGTGTTTATATTAATGTAGTTCATCACATCAACAGTGTCATACAATACAAAATTAATTCTGGAAAAAACACAATATAAATACTGAACACATATGTAGAATAGTTGTGTGAGATGAGTTGCAGTAAAGTACTACAAGTAATAGTTGTTTGATCATAGTCTCAAATTCTAACACCATATTAATACAATTAAGTAGTAGTACATAAATTCTTATCAGCATTTTCATAACATATAACACTTAGATAAATAATTTTCCTTCTAAGTTGTGAAAAAGATTATTTGGTTTGTTTAAAAAATATTGTAATAATGTCAACAACAAATATTGTATAAATGTATGACAAACACGAGCATGTGCTGCAAAGGTCAGCCCGCTGCATTATATTTCCATACATCTCCATACAGGATATTTCTATCCTATATAGAGTGTTTTGCAGGTAATTAAAGTGAATGGCTTGACTGAAAAAAAAAAAAAAAAAAAAAAGCGAATATCTGATTTACATACCGAAGATGCACACTCCACAATTACCTCCAATTGAACTACCGATGTGGCATCCATCCATTCATGTCTTTGATTACCACAGTTACCATCGTTCGCTTATTATATTTCTTGTTTTTCCATAGTTACCGTAAACACAGAGAGCAGGGTGATGTCAGAGCAGTGGCCACAGATCCAAAGTACCACGATTCTCAGTATTCTCATCGTTTACCAACCACTCATTGCCTGGATTGGTGGATCAAAGATCTTGAAAACAATGAATTCATTTCTCTTTTAAATATTTATTCGGATATCAGGATGAAAGATATGAACTGACCAAACAATGACATCTCTGTCTTGAAGCTAATATTTAACCACAATCACCATAATCTCAGTTGCATAAAGGCATCTTGATCTAATAAAAAATATGGTGTGCAAGAGATTAAGTAAAACATGTTATATAAACAAAATCATAAGACCGATTAGCTTTGTTTTCGTTGTTTCTGAAAAGTTGATGAGGGCCATCCCCGCGCTCTGCTCTTCCGTTAGCAGTGCTTTGGAGCCGTGTTGGCAGGGTGATAGAAATTGCTCACTGAACACTTTGTCAGGAGAACGGATGCCACCCTGCAAACGGCATCTGTGGGCGCTCGGATAATGAGTATGCTATGTGTAAATCCTTAATGTGTTTACATACGGCTAGATTAGAGACGGACCCAATACTTGCCCCTGCGGTTTCTCAAAGAATCCCTGTGGGCTACTTGAGTGATTAGCCACTTTGAGTTTTTTATTTATTTTTTTTTTTGTTCTGTAGGAGTGTCTAGTGGGACTCTGCAGTGGATCAATAGGAGTTAGGATGATGAACTGTTGTGGAAATTTCTTTATTTATCATTTTTTGAAAGTAAGCTCCTCGGTTATTTTCCATCTAATTGAGTCAGTGAGCTTTGATGAATATCTCTGTGCCCCTACACATTATTTTCTATATCGCCTTGCTTCTCAAACTGTATATGACACTCAAAGGCATGCGCACACAATAAAGGAACAGAAAGGAGATATAAATTCAGGAGAGGCCTTGGTGCAAATCTGTCCCCATCATTTTAGTCGCAAAGAGCAAACAGTTGTTTCAAGCACTGTCAGCAGTTAACAGAATTGCCATTATTTATTTGCTGTGCAGCCACAGGATTCATCTCAACATGTGCTCACCTGGAATCTGTCTTTATTTGGCCTGCCAAGCTCACCTCACTGTGTTTCCCCGGCCGTTTGGCCGGTAATGATACTCGCGGTAGCCTTTATCCAGCTGCCAGGAGAAGGGGTGGAGACACACGGCTTAGCGGGCGGTCACAGCAGCAACTCCACCAATTCCTCACCATCTCTCCTTTGCTTCTTTAAAAATATGTCAGCCTCGCTGCGCTGATTAGCAGTCAGAATGTGCTGTGTCTTTGTCCTTGATTTAATGCCAAATCTCCTAAGTAATAATGACTGCACAGGCTCTGCATCTGACGGAAAAAGGCAAAGGAAGAGTGGGTCCTCATGCCTCGCTGTTACAGTGCGACTGATTCCCAGCAGGAGCCTTATGAAGCCGCACTTTGGTTTTGACATTTCGCGAATGTTGTTTCTGAAACATGCCAATCTCCCTGATTTAATGTGGCACGCCGTTGTTCGTCAAGCGCAGGAGCTTATATAAAGAGCGTGCCTGTAGGCGCAGATGTGCAGTGCCACGTGCAAATTCCTTATTGATTTCGCTTGTATTGAGATTTTGTAGGCTGATTTGAAATGAACACATGTAAACAGACAATTTACAGATGCATGTTCCACGTTATTGACAAGCAGAGGCCAGAGAACAATCCTGCCATAAGCAGAGCTTGTCTGCGAATGAAGCCGCTGCACTGATGTGCATTGGTTTTCTTTTAGAGCGCAAACAGAAGGGTAGACATTAAATCAAGTTTTTGCCTCTCACATTTTAATGAGTTCATCTGAGGTAACCTCCCGCGAACACTGGTTTCTGTCTCCGGCTTTCCACCTATTTTCTTTCTGTCATCCTTTGCTGTAACGGTACATTCCGACTCGGGTACAATGCATCAGCAGCAGATGCAACTTGTAATCAGTAATTATGCTCCCTGGTCAGGACGGCTCAATTCATTTGAAGTTAGGCGTTCCAGAGGACTAATGCAGCTTTGTGAATGCTTTTGTTGCAGGCTAGTTACTATAATAACAGAGTGTGGCAAGTCAGAAACTCCATCTAGTCAGAGCTCTGATTGGTACCTTTTTTATCAGAGTCCATTCAGCCTCTCTCTCAGGGATGTCAGGGCGTAGGAGTACATTTGGCTCCGTGCTCACTTTTATTGCAATGTAGAGATCTCTCTGCTGCAAGAGAACAAAGGGTCTTCTACAGTAAGTGTGCACGGCTGTGGACTCGCATCAAAATAAGGAATTAAGTCTATGTATTTTCTTTTTTCCCATACGGGATCGGTCAGGGAACAGCTTGTGTGTTGCACCAATGGGATCGTTCTCAATAATGATGAATAGGGACCGGACCCGTTAGAATTTGCATGTCCCATTAATCAGGGACCAGAGAGTTGGGGAGGAGGGTGTTTAATGGCATGTACTTGGTGGAGTAGCGTCTTGCATTAAGGTCTAATAACCTGACTTAGAGTCCAAACAGCAGCCACAGCCTTCTCTCTCCCACCTCACCCCGCCTCTTTCACCCCCAGTTGTATTTATTACGGCTTGCAAGGCCGCGGTGATGAGACGATCAATATATCTGGGATGATGAGGGGGAACTCATGCAACTCTCTCTCTCTCTCTCTCTCTCTCTCTCTCTCTCTCTCTCTCTCTCTCTCTCTCTCTCTCTCTCTCTCTCTCTCCCTCTCTCTCCCTCTCCCCCCGCCCCTCGCTCTCCCCCATTCTCCCTTGGCAGTGCTTCAGCAGGTAGAGAGATCAAAGCAGAGAGGACCTCTGAGATGCTGCTGGAGAAGAGACTGATGAAGTCCTCTGCTGTGTGTCCTCTAAACACACACACTCCATCACACCGTCCTATGTCCTTGCAATGTCCTGATTAAAAAGTTTGACCTGATGTATTTTATCTTGAGTAGATTTGGTGTTATCACATCCATTCCACTGCTGCATGTGCAGATCTAAACAAAAATGGCTTCAATGCAAATCGAAATGGAAAACGATATCTGCGTCTTAAGGGAATTGTAGGATGGCATTTTGAAACCCCCTCCGTCTGACACATCTTTTCTCTCTTTTCACACTATCCAGATATTAAGAAACATAACCAGAAATATTTTAAAAAGCATGTAAGGTTTGTCTAAAGATGCATTATATTTGTCGATGCTTTAATACTCAGTTTCCTCCTGACGGATGCTGTTTCAACCCCATTGTCAATGAGGAGAATGATGTTCTTTTGGACTGTAAAGTGGTGTCTTGGTTAGCAATCTTGTCATTTGAAAGAGGGATCCTGGTTCAAGTTTGGTTTTGGCCTTTCTCTGTGGAATTTGCATGTTTTCCCTGTGCATGCATGGGATTTCTCCAGGTACTGTGCTTTTTTCTCACAGACAGTGTGGATCAGCTCTTTGTGGTCCTCACGCTGAGCTTGATAAAGCAATATGGAAATATATGGATGGTGCATGTTGTACTGTATCATCTTATATCCAGATTAGTTGCTATTGTTACATATAGTCTCTGGTAATCTGCAAGAAAAGGAGACAAAGTGGGAAAATTGAGGAAAAATATGTGGAAAACTCATGTAAGAGTTGCTGGAATTACTTTGAACTTGGTGTAACATTGTGCTGAAACACAAGCAGAAGTCTTCAATGACATCCACTTCAATGTCATTTTTCCAAAAAGGTGCGACAGAGAGTGCCCTTGTTGCCCCAGAAAACACTTTTTCAAAGCTCAAAAAGAAGGAAGATTATCTTAAAAACCTGATGACATAATGAAAGATGTGGTAATGAGATCTGTTATGAGAGATGTGTGTCAGATAGAGTTTAGACTATGGAACAAAAACAATACATGCAAAAATATTCCCAACTGTTTTCAGCATATGCACTGTGTTTGTTACCCCCCAAGAAGATGAACATTCACATTCGTGTTATATATTGCTGTTCATTTGTTATTGTTTTGTGTGGATCGTTACAGAGCTTTCATACTGTAAAACTTCACAGACGCTGGAGTGTTTTGAATTTGCCCGAGGCCATAAAAGTTGGGATATGTGTTATGTTCTTGTGTTGTATTAGAAAAGGAATGAATTTCTGAGGTAAATTAGTTTAAAGGGATTTTTAACTGTCTGCTTGGTTTCTCACCCCTGCTACAGGGGACTTGCTAAGCAGGAAAGGGACTGTGTTAGTATGACTTTTGGAGCATTTTGAAGCCTTTGCCAGCCCTTGGCCCCCAGCAATGCATGCCTCTTAGTCCCCGGATTGGCTGTGGATGGCTTTTCAGCGGGTTATTACTTAGCAGGTGCTCGGTGAACCGTACCGGGTGAGCAGAATTGTTCACCACACATTCACATTGATTAGTTAGGGCGAACACATTTGCAGTATTCTCAAGATGTATATGAATGCGTTTTAGATTTGAAGTGAGGATCTTCATGTACAAGGAGGCACATAGATTTCACTGGCACACTATCTGCAGCAGATGGGAATTGCTGCTGCACAGAAAAACAGCACCTCCAGGAACGTCAGGATTGCTTTCTCACAGTGGTTAGGGGCCCTCCAATGGCTGCTGTTATATTATAAATCATTTACACAGTCATTTTGGAATGCAATATCCTCCTCTAAATGCTGGCTTTTCTTCTCCATTGTTATTAGAGCAAACTCTGCTGTAGGCACACAAAGCTGAGGGGGACCCGGAGCCACAGAAATTGAAAATTGATCAGGCAGTGTGGGAGGGTGTTGTTGCAGGCACCACTGGTTCACCCAGGGACTGTTGATTAGCATTTACAGCGCTGTCACTGGAGGCACCTGTGCAGCCTGTAGCTACATCCTCTTGTGCCTCTTCTTCTGTTCATCCCAAGGTGCGATCTCTTGTAAAGCAAACAAGAAAGACAAAATCTAATTTCTATCTTGTTCATAACTACACCGGAGGGAGACGCAGAGAAAATGCCTGCATGACACGAAACAGGACATGAAATTTTTATCATGTTATTATGTTCCCGCGCATCACTCCTGCTGCCGGGTTTCACAGCGTTGCCTCGAAGCTAATCACAGTTGATGCTCTTCACATTTTAATTATCTTAATAGCAATATTAGATACATCTGGACAAGTTTCCCAACATGATTGTGTTACCCAAAAATCACAGGCAGAATCTTGATTATGTGGACGGATGATAGTAGCAGGAGCTCTGTCATGTTTATGTGAGCCGCTTTATGTCATGACAGAGAAGGACTGCATGAGTCAATATAAATGACTGACTAAAAATGGGAACAATCTGGTTGGCTGTCAGGGTATTGTCATTAATTTTCCTGTCTTCCTCTTTTGCAGCACTGGGTAGAAGATCTGACGGGGACAGTGAATAAGGACCTTGCTGCAGAGAGGATCTGTGACCGTTTGTTGTCGTCTGTACTTTGGCCGGCCCAGCACCACATCCAATGACTGTCCTTCAGGTTGCTGGACGACAGGACTGAGTGGGAAGCCTTTGCCTTTGCTGAGGCGAGGAGGGGTGGGGGGGGTGGGGGGGCGGGAACTACCCCGGCTTGTATGTTGGTCACTCGCTCTTGTACTCGCTCACAAGGACCATGTGGTTTTCTCCAAGGAGAAATCGTTTCCCCTCACAGAACTGGCATGGTGCCGACAATAGCACCAATTTCAGCGTGTCCTTGTGGGTATTAAGTTTTTGTTGGTGCTTTGCAGCTGTGAGAGGTCAGAACTTCCACCCCACTGTGAACACACAGTACGGGAAACTCCGCGGGGTCAGGGTGCCCCTGCCCAGTGAGATTCTGGGGCCCGTCGACCAGTATCTGGGGGTTCCATACGCCGCCTCCCCAGTGGGAGAAAAACGCTTCATGCCCCCGGAGCCTCCTTCTTCCTGGTCTGGGATCAAAAATGCCACACATTTTGCTCCTGTCTGCCCCCAAAATATTCACAATGCTGTTCCCGAGATCATGATGCCAATATGGTTCACCTTCAACCTGGATATAGTTACCACATACATACAAGATCAACATGAGGATTGTCTTTACCTAAACATCTATGTTCCAACAGAGGATGGTGAGTGTGTCGAGTCCGCAGGACAACAACAGGAGTTCTTTTTATCCTCCTCTTTTCTATCTTTGCTCCGCGCTCTTTCTGTCTTCTCTCTAAATTTTTGTGCCACTTTGTTTTTTGCGCGAAGCATGACCTGTTGTCTGGCGCATGCTGTGTCCGTGTCCACCATCTCAACCTCCCATCTCGACTAGATCCTTCATTTAGTCTTTTCATCAACTCTCCCCTTCCATGCCACTGTTAGAGGTTCCTCTTTTGATGACTAAATGGCTTCTCAATGAGACGTAATGATTAAAAAAAAAAAGAAAATTAATCTATTTACACAAGAAGCAGATTGGAGATACTTGGTGCACCTTCCTACCCTCACTGTCTTGACTGTTCTGGGGTTATTACCAATTAGTAGCCTGCTTCATAAGTGAATGATCTGCTCTAGGGTTGGTGAAATATTCTGTCTGGTACACGAGAGGCCTGTGGCATCAGCCTGACCTATGTAAGACCCTTTACTCTCCTTGATTCACGCAGTTTGTCTTTGCACAAAGTGAAATGCAGGGCAGGCTTTGTGCAAAAGGCAAATATAGATTGTGCTCTCCGAAGACTGACGGTCTTAAAAGTTTTTGATTCATGGAACATTGAACTGTTTCTAAGGGCCCCCATTATTCACCACTCAAAGGAGGCACACACAGGAAAATGAGCTTGAAATGTTAAGTGCTCTCTGAGAATTAAATGGGCAACTTAAAATAAAATAAAAAATAAAAAAGAAATCACTTATCAGATTAAAATGTGAAAAGTAAATTTGGAAAAATCTAGCCTCACTTGCCATCTGTGTGGTTGTAATGGGTCTTAAATAGAAGTGCATGTGAATATGGGCTTCTTGTGTCCCAGGGTGCAGCAAATTCATTCCACCATTTTGGAATATTTCTGCAGCAATACCCCAGTTACTTTATCAACAGGTCCTCTGTTGTTCTTGTTGTTAATGAGGACTTTAAGGGTGGGAGGAGGAGGGAAAGTGGGAGAAGATGGGGTCTGACTCCCTCTGAGTTGTTGCATGTCACATGCGATCTCTTTTCCAGATCTCGCTGTTATTTTGTAGTTTTTCCATTCATTTTACAGTCAAAAGAATATCCAAGGAATGTGCCAGGAAACCCAACAAGAAAATGTGTAGAAAAGGAGGTATGTAAACAAACAACAAAAAAAAAAAGAAAAAAGAAAAGAAACAGCCAGCACGGAACGAAAGGGAGGATTTGAAAGAGTGAAAGAGAGAGGAGAGTGATGGGTGCATCCTTCCAAAGCTGCCAATATCACCACCTATCAACTCCCAAATCAAAGTGCTAATTGGGATGAACATGGGACTTGTGACTCAGATCAACCTTGACATGAGTGTGAGAGATGAGTGAGTGGTTGTGACGTATGTGTGAGCATGCTGTTGTGTTGTTTTACTGTGGGAACGTGAGTCAAGGAGTGAAATTTGCACTTCCCTAAATAAACAATGGAGCTTTGTCAAGTAATACATTTTGAAATGTCTAATCATGCAATGTATTTATTTTCTTTATTACACTGTATGACTTGCTGATGTTTGAAGTGTATTTATTTTTTATTTTTTCCTACAACTGTCGATTAAATCAAAGGCAGGAGTGCGGCTTTGAACGGTGCTTTGAATAATAGTATCTAAAAATGTGACTTGGTACTTGAAGAACTTTAGTCACGTTTCAGACAGCTCTGACAGCACTTAAGACACCAGCCTTATTGAAAGTATTTGTCAAACACGACACCTGAAAGCACCAAGGCCTCAGTCATTGATTTAATTTTCACTAAAAAAAAGTGGAGGGCCACCTGTCTCTTTAATTTATTATTCACAATTGATCTAATAGGCGGTGGTCTGGTATTTCATTGGCATGACAGCTTTCATCTATCCATGTGGTGAATGCTCGCACACAGCCATGGGAAGCGCAGCCCGATTTCATTAGCAACTGCTCAAATATCACTGCTGATAACAAAAGTGGGCTTGCCTGAAGGCCTTGTGAGCTGCCTTAAGACTGTGATCCTGCACACATCGCTTCGCAGTCAAGATTCGGTTTCAGCCGAGAGACCTCGGCTGTTGTTGATTTCCACGGAGGCAGGAGGCTGCGACTGGCCTCTCACTCTGCGCTCTTGTACATTCTGCTTTGGTAAACCAATTTTGTAAGAGACAGACTGGCCCCTTCAGGCACTTCTGCTTCTGAATTAGTCCCAGTTGTGGAATATACACAGAACTATCTATTTAATATTCACCTTCCAGTTGGAATTTTTCAATTAGCTTCCCCATGTTCGGTAATGAGAAAAGGGGTTTATCATAAATTTCATGTGTTGCTTTTCTGACATGTCATTGCGGAGGGTGTTGACTGCTGTACAGCTTCTCTGTTAGTTATAAAACCAAAGTTTGCCATTTTGAGCTTAACAGGAAACTAATTTTATTTGAGCTGCATTTTATTTGAGGTTTTCGTTTTTTTTTTTCCCCCCACTGCTTCTACTAATCTTGGCTTATGTTGAATTAGCTGTGCAAATGAAGCATAATTTATCCTTCTAAGGCAATGTAGAAAGCAACCTCTAAAGCATGCTTTGGTTTCGGGTAAATGTTTCAAATAAGGAAGTTAAACTTGCATTTGACAAAAATCACAGTGAACAGTTTAACCATTTTATCAACTCTCCCATTGAAGATTTTAATTTTGTTTCAACAGTTGATTGAATAGAATGAAATGAAAGGATTACTGCATATAAAGATTATAAAGTCCCTATGTGTGTCTGTGTGCTTGTGCACACACATTGTATGTTTGCAAAGCTTTCAGTACAGTTGATAGAGTCATACACACTGTGCATATTCAGGACTTTCATCTCTGCTGTCGATTTTACAATTAATAATTGTAACTTTTTTTCTTGACAGATTAATAGTATTTCATTGTTGACGAGTGTGTTGTGTGGTTGTTGCCAAGCAACACTATGCAGTTGTGAAAGGAGGAGGGTAAGCGGCCCTCGTCGCGGGCGTTCAAGCACCTTTGCTACGACCGATGCTGATGAGGGAAAATGTGTCACCTTCAAAATCAACATGTGTCCATAGTACAATTCACGTGTGTCAGGCAGAAGCCTAACATGTGATTACCCACGCAGTGTTATGCAGGCATACAAAATGGGGGAGAAAGCTGGTAATGAGACCATTCCTAGAGAATTGGGTTTTAAGGGATTAAGTGTGGTGTTACAACTGAGAAAGTCTATCCTATGGATTTTGTGCTTTCGGCATCCTGCTGAGCGTTGTGAAGAGAAGCCATTTGATGAGCTGATATCAAAGATGTGGCTCATTTTTCCACATTAACTGGAGGGCAACCCCTTAAACTACCAAGTCATATACCCTGACAAAAGATCAAAGACACATTCCATATTTAGAATATAAAGTCAATAGGGGGCTCAATATGACGACAGCGTTGATGTTCATTTTCCAGAAGCACAGTGGTTGGTTGGTTGGTTGTTCAGGAAGAATTGCACAGCTCATTTTGACAGCAAATTCAAAAAAGCATTTCTCTTTATCCCCAATCGATTTGATGTTGATTCTGAGAGAAATGAAGTTTGGAGAAAGACTTCCCTTTTTTTGAGGGACTGACGCAGCACTGCATATCAAAGATGTCCGAGCAGGTAGCGGCTGAGGTCAGGTAGAGGTGATCTAATGTGCAACATCAGCACCGTAGCCCACAGCTCGCTCCCTCTCGATCTCTCTCTCCCTCTGAAGTAGGCTTATAGCACGTACACAGAGTACAGAGCAGCGACAGAGCTAGAGACACAGGAGCCTTGGTTATATCACTCAGTCATTTTCTCTGCTCTCAGTCAGAGTGAATGGAGTGAAGAGAGGGGTAATGATGTGCGGGGACACAGCTAAGCACTATTCAGCCTCCGAGTGCGAGATTGGCTCGAGATGGGTCAATTTTGCGAGGACAAATCCTGATGAGGTCAATCTTTATCTTTAAAAGAGGTTTACATTGTTAAATTGATTGACAAAGTTTAAAAAAAGAGGAGTTAAATTACATCCTTTCGATGTGATCGTCACTGAGCCAGAGTAGTGGTGATAGTATGCGTCCTCTGTGCTGTGCACTGTCTGTTTATATAATAATCACATTATTTTCTGCAGGATTTTACAGCATGTCTCTTTCACTGCTTGTAACCTGCTTGTAAATCTCGTCCTTGGAGTCCTTCACACTAGTCTCTCCGAATAACTGCATCTGAGAGATGCTCTGAGACCAACCTCCCTGACTCCTAAATTCATCCCTCATCATGAATCTATTTGAGATAAGTGCGGCAAAATCTGTTGTACATTTTGGCTTGATTCAGAGCACTCAACTATCATTCCTATGCAGTCCCCATAGGCAGCGGGCTGCCATGTGTTACGCCGCTCAGTGCCAGTACTGAATAGTCCGATCAGTTGCCAGACCTGTAGATTAACTACCCTAGCATGAAACATGGGACAATTTTTCCTTTTAACAGATGACCTCCAGATGCTGTGAAGACTGTTGAAGAACCCTGGTTAGACTGCAGAAGGACCATGGCAGACAGTAACACAGCATGGTAATCACATTGGTTGGCCAACTCAGCCACGCTTGGAGAGAGGAGCCCCCCCCCCCCCCCCAAGAGCTGCCGAGGAAATCTGTACGCCAAGCAGACAGGGCAAAAAACTTTCCAAGAAAACAAGAACAAATATTGGCTCGTGGGACTAGAAAACAGAACAGACAACCCCCCCCCCCCCCCCCCCCCCCCATCTTTGTTTTACAGAAATTACGCGCACGATCTTCTATGATCATCTACAGTCGATGACCTCACTGCGTTAGGGCTGCAGTCAGCCAACAGATTCTATCACACTGACTTGAGATGCAAGACGTGACCGAACCAGGAAGTTCCTATTCAGAGGCCTCCCGCTGCTGGACTTCTACAGTCTCTCCAAGGCTCAGTATCTCTGTTCTGGGCTTTGTTTGTCCCAAATTAAAAAGAGGAATCGCAGACACAGGCTGTGAAGTCCTAAAGCCCAAGAGGAAAACAATTTGCGGCATCAATTACAGCTTTCGAACACAGGCGTGCCCCTAATATTTTCCCAAGCTTAAATAGATTGTAAACATACATACCCCATGGCTGCACAATAATATGGATCGTTATATTCACATTTTCCTGAAATTACATCCCCCCGTAAATTGTATCTAGACAAAAATGGGCAATTCTTTCACAAACACAATGTTGATAGTGTCTTAATGACTCTAAGTCAAGCCTCTCACTAGAGTCCTTTGCTGGAATCCTTCAGCTTGAAACAAGTCACGAGCTTTGCTTTCCTCGTCTAACAGTTGCAAATCAGATGTTTAAATATTTCATTTCATGCATTGTTTATATCGATGCTTGCTGATTGGCAGCCTTTGTCTTTGCTACCTTTGCTGGCAATATGCCACATTTCCTGGTGTGATATTACTATCTATTGCCCATAGAACAGCGGTGCACCGACTTCACAGTGTAAATTGCAGTGTAATACACTCATATGCATTTGTGCACACACGCAGGGGGCAAACAATTACTGTGTGTGTGGGGGGGGGGGGGGGGGGGGTACTCCCCCACCACGGGGGTAAATAAAGTTCTACAGGGTATCCTTAAATACCTCTTGGAATTGTTTTTGATTTAGTTGTTAAAGGCTACATACTTATTTAACTCTGGCACAGAGACCCTTTGAATCAGTATAAAGGCGACACTGCTGCATACTAAACTATGGCGCAGCACTAATTTAGATACCAGTTGGGCCTGACCGATGATTAAAAAGCTAAAATCCATGTGATTGTTTTCTTAAGATGCTTCTACAGCATATTTTCTTCTTTTTTTTTTTTTTTTGCTTAAATGTTGAATAAATTCACTATTCGGGATCAAAACTATAGGTAAGAAACCTCAGTTTGTTTTTCTTGCGTCCCCATACCGAGGCTTGTGGTCCCTTTTAAAATATTCTCTTTCAGTCGTCGAGCTGCAGACAGGCTGAAAGACAACATGGCTGCCTTTTATTTGTGTTTTTGTGTTTTTTTTTCTCCTCTTTCTCTTCTTTTTTTGGGAACAGCTGAGGCGCAGTGTGAGTTTTGGCTGTCCTTTACTGCAGGATTACAGCCTCCTTAACCTTTTAGCTGCATTCTCCATCATTCTCTCTTATGTGTCCCTCCCAAGCTGTTTCTTAACCTCTGCACTGGGAGACAGATTGAGAGATGACGATAGACAGACCGACAGACCAAGAGAGAAAGATGGTAAGTGTGGACACAAAAAGAGAGACATAGAGAGAGAGAGAGAGACGAAGCTGAGCATTTTGAAAAGGGAAAATGGCCACCTGAGGATTACCAACTGAATATAACGGGTCTAAATTGTCAAGGCTGCAACATTTCACTAAGTCCCTTTCCACATTCTGACCTTTCTGATATTTAACTCCACGGCCCATCTATTGTCAGTGAACCTTTCTCCAGCAAAGGAAAAGCAGTTAACATTCAGCCCTTCCACGATGTATTGAGTGGATTGTGGATTCAGTCAAGACTCTAGAGACTGAGAAGTGTGTCTGTGTGTCAGTGTGTGTGTGTGTGTGAGTGTATATGCACATGCGTGTGCTTTCCAGTGTATAGTCATGTGAAATTTTACGGCCAACTACTAGACACTTTTTTCAGTTTGCAATGTCCCCTTATTGAAATGGTGAAATTTCAATACCCTTTATGTAAGAAGTACATGTGTTTTCTTTGAACCTGATTTTGAAAAATGTGACAGGTTTCTATTTTTCTTGTCAGGAAAGATGAATAATAGCCGTTATTCCGGGGGCCTGGCTGTTTTGTGGCAATGCAAATTTGAATGCCCGCCGTGCAAAGAGACTTCTCATTTCATCGTCGTCTTCTTCTATTGTCACTCGCTTTTACAATGGCATCACTTCAAAAGATCCAAGGTCATAATATAGGCTTGCAAGTTGAGTCAATGCAAATGTCGCATGTTTGCAGTTGTTGTTATGGATCGAACGTTGGACACACACGCTTAAAGAAAACACAATTCAAAGTGACAAAGCTTCCCTGTCGACACCTGCTATCCAATCCATGCCTGTCCAAAGCAGTATCGCTCAATATGCCCAATTGTTCCACCATGTCAATGGCACACTGAATGCTGGAATAATTGTAATTGTTAACAAGAATTGAAGAAAGGTGTTGAGGCTGCTGTGGAGTCAACCATGCAAATGTTTCTGCTACCTCAAGATTATAAAGCACCAAGAGAAAAACATCCTAGTCCTGGGAAGGATAGAGAGTTCTACAAAATACCTTTACCTTTTCAATTATTATTTGAGCTTGTGCTTTAGTAAATTTTTGAAGATGATTGTAATAAACAGCACGTTATTTATGTAATAAAACACGATTCAAAGTTAACACAATTCCATTTTTCACCGTGTTTTTAAAATATACTTGGGGGAAATACTGTATGTCAATCTGATGCACTGACGGGATAAAATACACTTTGAAACAACTTGCATTCGACTGGCAATTTTCCAAAATCTAAAAACTGGCATTCACAAGCAGTGCCTCAATCAACGTGTAGCATTGCTACGAAGCTGGTAAAGACATTTCTATTGCACTTGGTGCCATACTGAGTTGAGTATAAGATGGAGAACTAAATGGTGCGCTTCTATAAATAAAGATCTGGCATCTGATGAGGCTGATAACTAATGGTTTTGGTCATCGTACTGGACAACAAAGTGGCACAAAGGAATAACTAACATTTCAACATTTGCATTCAAAAAGCTAATATAAAACCCCATGTATACTGCATTATTCAGTACACTCCATAACACAAAAGTGATTAACGAATTTACAGTGTAAGCAACAGAAAACAATTTCTAAATCACCTCTCCACTTCCGAGCACAGATGCACTCAGTAAATGTCATGACACTTGGCCTTTTACATTATGCATTACAATGGCTCGCGTCTACTAATTAACTATAGATGAGTTATTTAAACAGGATGTTGCATTCACGCAGATGCAACCTGTTTAACGGACATCTGTGCCATCGATGTTAAGTTATAACATTTCATTTGCCCAATCTGAGTCCAACTAATTTACTACATTTCACACATGAATGAAAATATATATATTACAAAAAAAGGAGTTTTCCCTGAATTCTTTTTTCAATCAAAATGTTTGGAATATTATCAAAAAAATATTGTATAAACCTTTTATCCTTTCTAGTCTTCAGTTCATATGGCTTACAGTTCACGATCATCAAAAAACAAGTGATTTAAAATTCAATGGAAAAGACTTAATAATAATGCTATCACAGAGAAGTAATACTCCTGAAAAGCATGTTGACTCAAGCAATGACTACATATTTTTTTGTGCATGTTTTTTCTTCTTGCACATGGAGACCTGTGTCAGTGCTGAGGCATGATGGAGGCTCAGGTTGCTTTGATATCAGCCTCCAGCTTCTCAGCATTGTGGATCTTGTGTCTCAGCTTCCTCTTGACAATACTTCATAGATTCTCTAAAGGCCTTAGGTCAGATTAGTTGGCCAACCAATCAAGCGCAGTAACTACACAGTTGTGAGTAGTTCTGTGACTGTGGGCAGGCGCCAGTTTCCAGAAAATCAGCTTCTCCGTGAAACATGACAGAAACATGGAGCTATCCAAAATCTCCTGGTAGACAAATGCGATGACTTGATAAAACTCAGTGGACCAACAGCAGCAGGTGACACAAAACCCCAAATCCTCACTGAATGTGGACACTTGGCACTAAACCAAAAGTAACTTGTATTCTGAGCCTTTCCTCTCTCTTCATAGTGTGAAACTATGAAGAGAGGGTGTAAATTAGTAATTTACAAATGAAACACAAAGTTACTTTCATCTGAAGAGAGGACTTTGGACCGCTGAACAACAGTCCAGCTCTTCTGTGTAGCCCAGATAACACTCTTGTGACTGTGCCTGTTCTTGACACCACGGATGAGCAACATTGGTTATTTAAGTGTTTGAGCTGCAGGCAATAATTATAAATTGAAATCAAAAGAAATGCTCTGAACATGTAATAAGTTTAGTCTTCACACAGAGATCACTTCTGAAAAAAAAGAACAAAAGACAATTTCCCTAAAATAAAATAAAATTGTTCCACTATGTTTATATTTTGCTCGAAGGTGGTGAGAAGAGAACAATCTTGTAATGACTTACATGAATCGAGATCGGAGTTTCCCTGACAAAATGGCTATTAATTTCCTGCTAATTGATGTTAGTGCAGGTCAGGTTTGTTTCAGGCAAACTTGTGTCTCCTGATAAAACAAAATTCCTACACTTGGAGTAATTCAATAAATCCCAGTTCAATCATTTTCTTTTGACTTTATGAAATAAATATATTTCTCTTGACAACGACCTTGTCGATGTGCTGCAGGAAAAGCTCAAGGTCATCAGAAGCATTGTGATTCTACTTGATTAATAATCATACAAGGATGCCACATTCTCAACAGGATATACTGCGTAGATGGGAGGTCGAGAAAGGGCTGCCTTGCTATATTTGTACATGGTGGTCAGCTGCCTCAGGGATGGGTTTTCAGATTATAATTACACATAGTACAAGGACAACATATTACCTCCTGTTTTAGGGCAGAGAGACGAGCAGAAGTATACTGCACGCCTCACTGCGTGGATTTGATGCATGTTATGTTGTGATTTATTCAGATCTCGGCACCTCAAGGGAAGCTGCAACCCTGCACATGCTTCCCATAGTTTAAAACCTGTTCATTCAGCAGGTTCCTGCATCAAGGTTTCTATGTCGTTTAGCTTACCAGTGTTTTGATCTCCTGTTGTTTCTTTTAACCTGGATGCCAAACTAAGAAATGGATGTCAGGTAGACGTGAAAACAAATGCATTTTTCTGCATAAATTAGCAATGATCTTGCCATATGAATGAGAAAGAGATTATTACATGATGTGGCTTTCATTGCTATGAGAAAAACCTACAATACCCTTTTTTTTATATCCACTTTTTAGATCCCCTGAAAATGCCAGTGGTGTATGACTCTACAATAAATATATGCTCTGATAATACTGAAAGCATTTTTTTCCTAATTCATTTATGCCAGGTATGTCAGTTTTACTCAGTGTAAACAGTGAATTTATTGAACTATGAAAGTGTGTCTCTGACGGTATTTGTAGAAATGGTTTATTTTATTTTTGTTACGAAATGTGTTTTAGTTAACAGTATTATTACATGCAACTGTTCTTCTTCAAATGCCTCTTTTCCCATCATTATGCTTTCAAACATGCTATTTTGAATTTCCTTGTGCCTCTCTATGTCTCTCCCTGCTTCAATAACAGGGGCCCATGCAAAAAAACAGGGCGAGGATTTATCGGATAACGACGGTGACGAAGACGAAGGTATTTCTCATGGTGAAAAAAAGAGATGGTGCATGGTTTTCCTCCGGAGATGTCACTATTTTTTTTTTTGATCATTTACAGATTTTATTCTGGTTTTTTTTTTGGTTTTTTTTGCTTTGTTTTGTTTTTGGGTTTTTTTGCAAATTATATCATCAGTCCCACTTGTCACGTCACAATCTGTAGAGCACTGTTGCCGAGAAGCGTGCATGTGAGTGAATGTGTCGCCTCTTGTTTGTGAGCTCCTCAGCAGATCAAAAGAGTGCTTGCCTTTGTAGTCGGATGGGACCGAGCAGCTGTCTCGGTGACCAAGCCCAGGTTAAATCGTTTTAACATCTCATGGTGGCTGGAACAACTGTTATTACAAGGGCAGCGCAATGGTGAGAGACACTTTTCAAGGTGTGGCCAGCGGCTGTATTGGTGGCGGTAATGGCAGTGGGGATGTGAAGCAGCAGTGCAATATCGGACTGTTCGCCCGGTCTGCCGGCAGATTTAGATGAGGAGCGGCAGTTCAGGAGTGCTGCTGGAGAGGATTAGAGGCGAGAGGTGTAGAAAATGGGAAGTTGCTGCTCAGCAATCGCATTGTTCACTTTCCATATTTATCTTGGGATATTCCTGGCTCAGGGTGGATCTCTGCCGAGATTAGAATGAGAGACGATTCTTGTGCTGCAACAGAAACGGCTTAAGTCTCTGAATCTAAATCAAACCCTTGATGTCGCCCCGCCCTTGTCTTCCTTCACCAGAGAGGCAGGGCAGGTGATAAAGGCACGATGCTGAGTATCTAGGTAAAGTCTCCTTTTGTTTCTTGTGAACAGATTAGATTTTTGCACATTTTGTGTAGATTTAGATAAAGTTAAACTGTATGTCTGGACTAAAGCTGACTATGACGTGATTATGTTTAGGGCATAGTGCATAGAGACTCACTATTCTCACCATCACACTAAATTGCTCTGTTTTCCTTTCCTTTTCTTGAATGTTGGCACATTGAGCTAATGCATTTGCTTTGAGTCCTGCAGTGAGTCTTAAACCACTGCTGGGTGCTTTCCAGATGTTTAAGGATTTCTTAGGAACCTCTCTCTTTGCCAGTGGGCTCTTCGCTCCAAAAGAAGTCTCATGTTGGCCTTGATCACAGAACAGGAAGCGTTGCCATGGCACTGCTTTGACACGCAGGTATTTGCTCATTCAAGCCCAGGGCAAGCGTTTGCATCCATAGCCAAATTGCCTTCAGCCTTCGACTTGTCTGTGTGTATACATGCATGCGTGTGCAGGTTTGTCTTCCTTCAAGCAAGCCCACATGCATCAGGATGTAGCCCTAAGTCCGTTTAAAATTGCTGACAAGTGCCGATCCCTTTGTCTGGCAAGTCTTTACATACACGCAGTGGCTTGCTCTCCAAGCTGTTGTGCTAAACTGGCCTCACTGAAAATGTGACAAGTCTATTCTGTACTGAGCGCATCTAACACTATTTAACAAACATCACCGTAGAAGCACAATACGGTCCCAGCAGGATCTCTGCCACAGCACCGTAACTAATGCATGTGTAACAGAGTTGGCCATCAATTCCTAAACATGATCCGGAAGATTTCCATTGTTCTGGTAAATGTGTTGAACTGTCATGGCCTGACAAATGAAACTATTGTCTGAGGAGACCCATTTGTTCCTCTGTAATTTCCTCCGACTGAGAACTGTTACTTCTGCAAGTAAGAAAACAATAAAAACATTGAAGCAATGGGTGAGTACACTGCATAAACCACAAAGTCCTTGTAAGCTGTCTTACTTATTACTGCACTCACAAGTACCTCCGCTATCAGTGTAGGTAATGTCTACAGTAAATGTACTTGAGCACATTACCAGTGAAAATCCAATGCTTGTATTCAAGCTAAAGGGCAAGTGGAATCACAACATGAACAGGACTCTCACTCTTTCACTCTCTAGCTGTTGCACCTCTTATCCACATATTCTCATTCAGTTGCCGGAGCTTCTGTCTTGTCTGGTTTTTCTGTCTAACCCCCTCCATCTCTCAGTCTGTTCATCCCAGCGTTGTCATGCTGTCTCAGTTGGCAGTCTGTCTATCCTGGGCTAATTCGCTTCCTCCCTCTGAACTACCCTCCTCACTGTTATAACCCTATAGACACACTCTTGATGTCTGGTCTGAATAAATGTGTGGACCATAAAAGAGTTTTACTATTGCCAAGCAAATGTACGATATGTAATTGAATAGCAGTATCTAAATTTACAAGAAACAGATGAAGTAAATCATAAATTTAAGAGTGCGATACCTTTTTTCCTCTATGTATTTCTTTGTCTGCCAGCTGTCCCTGAGGCTCTCCCTCTTAGCCTTTATATCAGCTAGTCTCCTCCTGTCTCTTGCTGTCTGTCCTTTTGTGTCTCTGCCTGTCCGTCTGCGCAACAGTCAACCCCCTGGCACCCCCGAAGTGCATTCAAATTCTACACGACGCTCCCTCCAGCAACACGAGCATGTGGGCCAAGTTGCTGTGATTTACACCAGCCCACAATCAAGACTCACTTTTACAGAGGCCGTTATTGCACTGTAAAAGGGAGTGCAAGCTTTCAATCACCTACCTGCTGTTGTTAGATAAAGGTGGGCATGTAAATAGAGGAAGTGGGGCTGTGTAGGAGGTAAATCTCCCAGGTGGAACATGGCAGTGGTGCTGAGGTACTGTGCCCAATGATAGGCTGGGAGAAGCAGCCATCCCCACTCCACCTCTCGAGTGTCTCGCACCGTTGCTGCCTCAGCCCTCTCCCACTGATGAAAAATAGATCTGTGTGTGTGTGTGTGTGTGTGTGTGTGTGTGTGTGTGTGTGTGTGTGTGTGTGTGTGTGTGTGTGTGTGTGTGTGTGTGTGTGTGTGTGTGTGTGTGTGTGTGTGTGTGTGTGTGTGGTGTCTGTCATTTGGCACTTTGTGGCTCCAGCTCTTATCAGAAGGAATGCTTCCACCCAGTGCATGTGTGCACACACTCAAACATGCACACCCACATCCATTAAAAAGTGCACACACTTGTTCCCATAAACAGTGCTCGCTTTCAAGCTCCAGAAGCAAGCACTGAAGAAGACACCACACACACACTCACACACTCACACTCACGCATGTGGGCATGCCCCCACCCTCAGAGATGCTTTCCATCGTTGCTGTGCCAGGGAGCAGAGCTGAGCCCCACCTGCCTGGGTATTACCATTAATTCCATTGCACAGGCCTGACTGGATTCCCATCCAGCAAAGCCCTCTGCTCAACTAAGGCAGCCTGGAGAGTGGTAAATCGACAGTGGGGGCAATTCACACTCTATTTTCTCCATTCTGACACTATCCTGTTCACTCTGCTGTGCAGCGGATGAGGAATTGTCCCCCTCGAAGTACATTGATGCAAAAATATCTGGAAGACTTTTTCCCTGCCTCTTTCCAAGATATGCATTGCTGCTAATAGCTGACCCACAAGGGTATAATTTGGAGTATTTCTCAGGATGATAGAAGTAGGCTGTTAATGTCATCTATTTTCTTTTTCATTGTCGAGTGCCAATGAATAATTGGGAAAGCAAAGCCCATGTAAAAACACAGTGCTTTTAAGATATCTGATGAATTGAACGAGAGTAAGGAGAGACGTACTTCCCCGTCTGAGAGTAATGTAATGTGTTGGTTGGTGTGCCCTTGTCTAACCCTTCAGTGGGTTTCTACAATAGAATGTCATCTTTTGTCGCCGGCACCACCGACAGCAGGCTCTCTCCAAAGACTCCTCATTCACTTTGGGCGCAAACAGCTGTTGGTGAGTCTTTGGGATGACAGCACTTCTTCTCCTTCTCGTCTAGATCCAGGCCGGCTGCGAGGCACTTTGGCCTTGTAGGCTTCCCACCAAGTATTCCCTTTCGATTTGCCCAGTTACTACTGTCAATCGCACTCTTTCTTCCCTCTAGTCGCATACATATATACACTCTGTCTGTGTCAAACACAGCAGCCAGGCAGCAAGAAATCACCTTTACACAAAGGTCACTCCTCCCATTACATTTACGGTAGCTTCGTCAAGATTCATAGCAGAAGCTCGCACATTTCCTTTGGCCACTCTGGTGTGTGTGTGTGTGTGTGTGTGTGTGTGTGTGTGTGTGTGTGTGTGTGTGTGTGTGTGTGTGTGTGCGTGTGTGTGTGTGTGTGTGTGTGTGTGTGTGTGTATACATATTTATATGTACATTCACCCACATAAGACACCTTGGTTGCTCAGAAATGTCAGGCATTGTGTGGTGTAACATAGTCCAGCGATAAGGTGCTATTTTCCTGCCCATCTCCTCACTCCTGAAGATGTGCTGTCCACTGAAAGTCCACTGGCTTAAAATAGAAACGGCAAGGCAGCAACCACGCTTTCTTTCTTTTCTTTTTTGGGGGGGCGGGGGGGTGGGGGGTGGGGGGTGGGGTGTTTTTCTCCTTCTTCTGTGTTTTGTTTGTCCAGAACAGAAAAAAAAATGTTACTCTGTGTTCCTAGACTTCTGCTGATTTCCCCCTCCAAGGCCTACCCACACATAGCCAGTTAATTTGATTCAGCGTTGAAGGAACATCAAGCAGACGTCCTGTGACATTCAGAAGACTGTCAGTGGCTCGTACAGTGACATAAGCCTTTATATAATTTGCTGTAATTGCATTGTCCTGTTTTGTGAGGCGCTCACCAGATAAACTATATCCCGTTTCTTTAACGTGAGCATGGCCAGTAATGGACTTGTCATGAGTTAACCGCCAAGCTTGGCCTGACAAGAGCTCTACAGTAGGGTGCATGTCATGTCCTGCCACATCAGGACATTGTCACCCGTTCACCTACCTCAGACCTCACTGATAGCCGCTGACAGCTACCATGTTTCGCCAAGTGTTGACACAGTGAATGCCACCGACACTTATCTCCACTCGCCTTTGTCCTGTCCCACTCCGAAGTGTCAGGGCCGCGTTCTGGGGGCGCTTACCGTCAGATATATGACTGACTGCTTTCAATGGGGTGAGAGGCATAGGACAAAAAGGGTGGAGGCACAGGTGGAGGGGAAAAAATAAGATAGCGGGAGGAAGGAGGGAGTGCTCCAAGCCCTCCTGGTGGGTTTCACTCACAGCAGCAACACTTATCGGCTCAGCTCCGGGTTGAGTTATGCCTCCCACTGACACTCCAATCAGTCCAGAGGCACTGTGAGGCACCTATGAAAGGTTTGCCCCTCAGTTTTTTCTTAAAATTCATGCCCTGTGATGTATTTTTTAGTGTGACTCTCCCTGCCAGTGTCCAGATAGGAAGCGTCTGATTTATGTATTCATTGAGCAATTTTCAGTTTATTTTTATGCCATGATATAATTATTTGCTGTTAAAATATGCTGCGAGTGTATGAGTGCGTATCGCTGCATAGTATCTAATGCATGGTCTCACAAGTCTGGTTGAACAAAGTGTTTGAGAAAATTGATGTCTGAGTGTGCGTTCATTATTTAGCTATTATGCTCACTTTACATTTCTTTCATCTACATCTTGTCATTCGTAATTTGTTTTTATATTTATTTTGTTTTGTTAATGTTTAAAACATGATTTTTAGTTGTTCTGGTTTCCATTTTGGAGTTGGTGCATGGGATTCTATTGCAAATATACCTGTTTATTAATGTATCTCTGTTTCCTTTCCACCACAGCTCTGTGCACAATCTTGACAATATTGTTATGTATGATGATCTCATGACCTTTTTCCCAAGGAAATATTTTTTTCAATCAGGAACGGCTTGTTTTTGTTTTGTTTTTTACGTACTTTGTTAGTTACCTGTTTCAGCAGATTAGGCCCTCTGCTGTGATCAACCTTGACCTGACTGGTTGAGTGGAGCTCCACCTCTTATTATCCCCCACATGCTGTGCTACCAATCAGATACAGATATATCCGAAAAAGAAATGATTCTCTTAGCTCTGCGCCAAAATCCAATTTGGATCTGTTGCATGCATTACTTCTCCTGACAACAACACGGTGTCAGTGAGAGCTGTATATCACATCTATGTGACACCTCCCACATCAGATCAACTCAATAAATAGATTAGAACAAGTGGAGCTTCGATGTTTTGTACTGTATCGCTCTCCCAAAGGGATTTAACTTGTTGTCATGGAGACATGATGTGAATCAACAAAAGAGGTGACTGATAACATTGACATGACTAATCTCTTTTTTTCTTATTTCTGCCCCTTGTTCCTTCTTCCTCTCTGCCATTCTCGTTGTATCTGTGGCCCATTTGTTTAAATAGCTTGTGTAGGATATCGTCTTGCCGTCCACCTCCCTCCCCGACTCCCACTCTGACTGTACTTTCCATGCTTTCTCACCCCATGCATCCCCTCCTCCTCCTGTCTAAGATAAGTGTGTGCATAGAGAAGTGTCAGCTATAAATTACATTTCACTGTGTAGCCTTCTCAGATACCAGCGAGATAAAGGAAGCCATAAATAAGGCTACATCATACACAAGTTATTGCTTTGCTTTTAAAGCTAACAGGGCCATGAATAACCAAGGGAATAATGAAAAAAACAGTGAATCAAGGCTAAGCTTTGCTATAGGGGTTACAGAGAATAGAACGTGTCTTTACAAAAGATATTAGAGTAGTTGCCCTCTGTATCAAGCATGCTAATGTAATGGGGTGCGTAATGACGAGCAGTTGATGCAGATTGAACCGTGCAGGATGTGGTCCGCGATGAGCTGCTCTTGAGGATTTCGAATTTTGGCTCTGGGTCCACTGAAATTACAATACCACCATTTTAAATTGGAAGCTTCCTTCTTATTATTCCCCTTAGTTTCGCTCTCTCTCTTTCTCTCTTGCTCACTCTTTGCCCTCCTACCCTTTCTCATTCTCACCACTCTCAGGGTTGAGGAAAAAAGAAAGGCAGGGAGTTGGCCAGAGATGGAGGGAAGGCGGCAGTGGAACAGGGAGAGACAGGGGAGAGTCTGTGAGTGAAAGTGATACAAAGTGAGGGAGGGGAAGGCGAGAAGTTACACAGCACGCGGGGGGAGAGCAGGAGCGAAAATGAGAGAGAGTCTCTTGTCTTGTCTCCCAGCTCGAGCGAGCCAGTCAGTAATTCAGTCCATTCCTCAGACAGAGGCTTTTTTCTTCCCCTCTACCTCTGGATGTGCTTTATCTGGCTGGAGTGTCGCTCCAGCTGGGTATCAAACTCTGCCTGGGGAATGAAATAAACAACATTTTGCCAAAACCAAAGCACAAATTCAACTAACCACATTTTCGAGCAACACCGTGCAAATAAATGGCTGCAGCACAGTGGGCCGGTGTAAAAAGAAGGTGCAAGGTAGCATTGTGTAATTACCCAGTGCGTTTTCCCTATCACTGTCAAGCCAGATTAGCCTTCTCCCTGCTTCAGAGACGTGTCAGGGTACCTCTCTCTTTATTCTCCCTAATGGCTTCCTGCGTGTCTATATTAGGAAGTTGGTTTGCCTCATGTGAAACCAAATACAACCCCGATAGCTTGGTTTGTATTTCATCCCATTTTGAGCTGAGATGGTTTCTTACTGATAATGTTAAAACTAGTCATATAAAGAGTAGATATTACTTAGTTTCTTCCAGAGGAGAAAGTCCAGATTATTCTTTCCACTTACAGAAGTAAGCCTGCAGACTGCATGATTACAGCTGGTATCTGGGAGGTGATCATCAGCTTGTCTGTTTGTTGCCACCATTTGCTGTTACTGCTATGTCTGAATCTGAGCTGACCCTTGATCGGAGTGGGTGGACGGCAATGTGAATGTGTTAATGATGGCCGCTCTTGCAGACATACGAGACACCGGGGCCAAGCCTGTGATGGTCTACATCCACGGAGGATCCTACATGGAGGGGACGGGCAACATGATCGATGGGAGCGTCCTGGCCAGCTACGGAAATGTCATCGTTATCACTCTCAACTACCGCGTCGGAGTTCTTGGTAAGCATCTTTTCCCTTCTCCCGCTTTTTCCTCCCTTCCCTCTCCTTCAAGGACATTTTTTTTTTTCTGGGGCATCTTTGTAGGGCGCCTAGGTGTAATGAGCACCACTGATTGCCATATGCACTCCAAATAAAGCTGAAGGAAAAGCGCAGGACTGCGAGTACACGGGCTGCTCCTGTGCTTCTTGTTGATGTGGTGCTCATGGATCAAAATCACAGTAATTGAGTGTGCCGAATGTGGGTTTGTTGTTGTGACTAGGGTTTGGAATAAATTAAGAAATTATTGTAATGAAGTTGGAAAAAATGATGAGATGGGCGTGATGCTGGAGAGATGGAGGAGAGGAGAAGAGTCTGTTCGGAGGGAACGAGAGGTTCCCTGAGTTGCGGTTGGTTGCAGATTGACTCACACAGCTGAATCCTCTTTCAGACACTTGCGTGCGTGTGTGTGTGTGTGTGTGTGTGTGTGTGTGTGTGTGTGTGTGTGTGTGTGTGTGTGTGTGTGTGTGTGTGTGTGTGTGTGTGTGTGTGTGTGTGTGTGTGTGTGTGTGTGACAGAGAGAGAGAGAAAGAGAGAGAGCGAGGGAGTGGAGTGAGAAAGAAGGAGAGAGAGTGAGCGCAAAAGAGAGCGACAGAGAGCTCCATGGAAACAGCTGCAGCAACACAAAATGGAGTTTGTTAGCGCACTACCCAAGCTTTGTACCTTTCCATCCGTCTCTCTGACACACTTTATTTCCTCCCTCACTTATTTTATTTTATTTTATTATTTAAAGTGGAGCAGCTACACTTACTTAAATGTGAAATTCAAATTTTAATGTTTATTGGCTTTGGAATTTTGCTTGTAATTTCATTGCACATTTCAACAAATCAACAAATCCTTCTTTTTTTTTCTTCTTTTTTTTAAGCAAAACAACATTATTGTTATTATTCCGTTTTTGCTGACAGATTGGCTAGATTTAAGTTGTTTTGTTATCAAGGTAGGTAACGCCAAGCAGAAATATGTGTTTTCACGAAGTTGTGTGTTCCAGTTTTGAGCTTTAAGTATCTGACTGTGTTCATCATATCTATGCAATGAAGTAAAATATCCAAGTAAGAACAATACAAGATTCAACAAGACACTTTGTTATTCATCAGTGTGAACCTTGGCCAGAAATGCAATATTAATACAGCACAGTCTCTCTGTGCTTTGGGCTCAGTGCCACAGATTGATCCGATTGGTTCCAGATGAATACATATTGAAAACTTTTACAAACAAAGTTTTAATATGTTTTGATTGGCTGGGCACAGTAGCTGAAAAATAAATCATTTCACCCTTTAAAAAACCACGAGTTGAAAAAAAAGCATTGGCGCTGCTGAAGGATATTTCTGTGTATGTGTGTTTGTTTGTTTTTTTCACTTTTCTAACTGCTAACATTTGCATTTCATGTGCATGCAAAACAGAACGGAAATGGAAAAACACATAAATGATTTTTATTTTCATAATCAACAGCTTTGAAAAGCTTTGAACACTTTTGCAACTGTACTGTATATATCGAATAATATCCAAACCTGGTGCCACATCTATGTCAGGTTGTAGATGTTTTGGTCTGTTTTGTGAAAGAGGTGAACAACGACATCAAATCATGGTCACTTTTGAAAGATGGCACCACCTGAGTGGGGTTTAGTGGAGTGACTACTGACATTTTTATTGCAGTGTTTTGATCCAGCTTGATTCGGGCTGTCTTTTACATGTGATTCAGGTGCAAGGATGTATTTTTTATCACCTTGACACAGATATGCCCCCCCCCCCCCCGCCCTCTCGCTCTCTTTTAGGAGATAAGAAACTTTTTGGGGGGTGAAGTATCTGTATATTTTCAGTTGGAGATGTTTGAAATGCTTACTTGTGTTGCTCTTTGTTGAAGTGTTTACTGATCTAGTTATAATACTAGAAAACTGCACACACAAAAAAGGTAGTGCTGACTACTCATTGGCACAAATACCTACTTAATAATAAACTTATTTTTTTGTTGATTGGTTCACTAATGATCCAAATATCAAGCAAATATGTAAGCTACTAGCAAAATCACAGACTGTTTTCTTTTTGCATTTTCGTATTTTTTTTTTCTTTGCAGTAGTAGCTCTGTATTGTATTGACAGGTTGTAAAGCACAGCTCTCATGATCTTAATAATAAATACATTAACTCTGCTATGGCAGTGCAGCTCACTGATGCATCTAATAAGATTTCCTTACACTTGAAATGTGTGTCATTAGGCTTTTGCTGTTTTTATGACGTTTTCTGGCAGAAAAAAAAAAAAAAGAATGCAACTCACAATGTCCCTGAAAGAGCAGTGTGCCTCACCTTGATGCTTATAGACCCACACGTGTCAACAGCCGGAAGAGCTGTGCAGCTTTATCCTCCCGGACATTGAGATGATTGCTGTGGTTGAATCACGGAGGCACTACTACATTCATCCTGAGACTCTTTTTTTTTTTTTTTGATGGAGATGAGAGCGCTACGGCCTATCGATTTTGCCATCAGCATTGCTCTCCTTGAATACGCGGTGTTTTCCTCTGTCATTTTTGGGGAGTATCATTTTGAGCGTTGAAATCAGCCTCCGGGGTGGTAAGGTAGTCGCAGGATTGGCTGAGCGCGCAGCCCCGTGCTCCTGCTGCTGGTTTGGCGCCGAGCACGTAACCCTAATACAGATTCATGATCATATTTCTTTCATGGCACTTCAATTATGAGTCAGATGTTTCTTCTCTTGCTGCCACATTTCACTAAATGTCATTCTACATGCATGCACACACACCCTTGAACGCCCCATACAGATACTCGGGGCTCGAGCACTTTCAGGGACACACTCTTTGCCATATCGACAAACACACTGTGAGCACAGACAGCGAGACAAAGCGAAAACAACGCGCCACCCCTCACACACATACAGATGCCCACAGATGCACACACTGAAACACGTGCATGCGCACGCATGCACGCACGCACGCACGCACACACACACACACACACACACAAGCACGGTCTGCAAAGCGGCTCTCTTGGTGAGCTCCCCAGCAGCCATTCTGAGCAATGAGCAGAGAAGAAGTGATGCATGTAGTTGAGCGATAATGTCCATCGCTGTAGCATGGTCTGATAATCTCCCCATGGTACGGCTTTAAACTGTTATTACAGACACACTCGTATAAACCAAATAAAAACCAAGGCCAGAGAGAAATCACACCATGATGGGCCAATTAACACTAAGCTGTCTGAAGATATTCACTCATAAAGTACGAATTGCGACACTCAGAAAATGAGAAATTGCAATCACATGTCTTCATTTTATTTTTGTTTGCAGTTTGTTATTGAATCTGGGTGTCGCTAACAGTTTCGGCGTTAATCTCGCCTAAACAACATTAAGTGGAGTAGATTAGCTGTTTGTATTGGACAGTGTACATTTGCCAGTGCTCTCAGCTGAAGGTTTGTCACTCGCAGCATAATACCAAATCATCTGACAGCCAGATGAGAGCAAACACTCAGCGAAGAAAAATCAGTTTATTTGTAAAGCAGATCCACGTAGAAAATCAGAATAAATAAATTGATAAATATTAATGGAAAATTGAAAGCCCTTTTAATTAGGCTGCTTAAAGGGATGAGGGAATAATAGAGGCAGAGAGAATTAGACAAGATAATGAGTTTAAAGTGAAAGCAGACAAGGCAACTCAAACTCCGCTTTCTGACACTAATATAGCTCTCCCTGCCGTCCCTGGGCGATCTGAATACCACATTAATAATGCAATAAGCACCTTTGAAATACACACAACAATCTGAATATTTAACTCATTTCACAGAAACAATAGACCTAAACTATTAGGCAACAGCAGCCCTCGCTAATACATCCGCTAAACGGGTTTAATGTGGAATCAACAAAGACCAGGCTGGTAAATAACACTGACGCATGTTTTATTTATGTCTTTTCTTTTTTTTTTTTTTTTTTTTTTTTTTTTTCTCCAGTTCACTTCATATTTATTGCACAATTTTCAGACTTACACTTGTTCTGGCTTTGTGGGGATTTTCAACTTTTCTCTCAAAACAAAGTGAAACTACTGACAAAGGGTGCGCGGCATGTTATGAAATATAGATTTAGCATTTGTTTGGTGTTTTCCAGACGACAGGCCGCAGCGGATTCAAACTATATTTCAGTGTGTTTTTTATAATATGCATGTGGCAGCGACAGTGAAATGCATAACGCGAGTACACTCAGAGAGAGAGAGAGAGAGAGAGAGAGAGAGAGAGAGAGAGAGAGAGAGAAAAGACACAAGATTGTGTTAAAAACCAGATGTGTTGAATCACCACCATTCCTGTTCCAATTAAACAGGAGTCTGGTAAGCGTGTAGCGCTGCTCTATCTTCCCCCTGCTGCTCTTAACGTAACTCTCCTGTAATGGTAATTACGGCTTCAAAGGGTGGACCACAATGTTCCTGAGGCGCCATTCGGAAAGTTTCATATTTCAACCTTTCACTTCTAAGATGAATGGGAATTCATTACATATTTAATCTTTTAATTACTTATTGACCCACCACATTATGATCATCGGGAGATGAGGAATGGAGGATGGAGTTTCAGACCGTCCGGACTCTTCTGTGGCGACTCATCACACTCTGCCCCGGTCGGGGACCTGAGGAGCCGGGTTTGTTTACCAAAGAGAAACACTGTTTTGGTTTCTGTCCATTGATCTGTGTGCGCGTGTGAGACAGAGGGAACGAGACACTGCTCGTCTGGAAGTGTGACACTTCGCCGCCCGTGCACCGCGTACGTGAGTGCGTGCACGTGTGGGGTCCTGTGCACTCCGGTGCGTGTGCGTGTGCCTAGTTGCCGCTCCCCTCTAATGATGTGTAATGAGTCCCAGTCAGAGGGGAGTATCTTGTATCACTGCTCTTTACAAATATAATTACTCACTGGCTCTCCAGAGCATGTCAATTTCCCAGTCCGTTGGGGGGTGGGGGGGGACTTAATTACTAGTTTCCAAATGCATTAAAAATTAACAAAGGCTGCCTCTCTTGCCAAAATCCAAGGTGAGACCCTTCCGTTCAGCCAAGTTCTCTAAAAGGAGAATGGTAGTACTGTGTACTTGTGGAGAGTTTTCACCTCTGACAGGATTTATTTGTGACCTCTGATGTCTATCTTCCATATCTTTCTGATCACAACCATTTTATGCCGCGACCGTCAGCGCTGTGGACTTTTACCTCAGTCGGCTCAATTCAGCCCTTCAAAAGAATAGTTTTAGATCCAATCAAAATAACCTCAACCCACCGTATGAGTGTATGTGAAAGCGGCGCTCTCAGCGCTGAAGCAGCAGCGCGGGTGATTTAGCATTGATTTGTTGAACTGCCAGAGTTATTCTGCGTGTGACTCTGCCCCTTTCTCCCCTATGCCCCTCTCCTAAACCAAACACAGTGGCTGTCGGTAATTCAGCCAGGGATTTGGGAAGCAGAGGATATTTGTGGCTTTGTGTGAACAATGCTGGAGCATAGTGGAAATATAGTCCATCATGCCAGTTTGTCGAGTTGTTTTTCACCACGGAGGGCTTGTGAGCTCCTCTGCGAGCTGAGTGACACCCAGCGAGCCCATCGCCTCCTCAAGCAAACACTGTACTCTACTGCAAGTTGGTTAAGTAGTTGTAGTATAGGATGTCTTCTGGGCACTTCTCGTCTGTGCTATAAAAGCAGCGGCCCTTTTTACACTCTCAGGAAAGTGCTCACTATGCAGCCACAATGGGCTCTGTAAGTGGTCGACGGTGCCATTGGCTTATTATTATTATTGATGCTGTAACTTTCAGTGTTTAGTAGGCTGTGGCGCGGCTACGTAAAACTAGGCAGGTAAATTTACTGCACAAGAAAGCATTGTACCTCAAATGCTCGTTATAGTTTTTAAATCTGCAAAACGATTAGTATCTACATTTGCTGAATGAATGCATTAAAATGCAATTATGGAGCAGGTTGATATTAAAATATTCAACAAAGGTATGAGTACCACCGAGCTATTCTTAGTACAGTCCTTAAGGAAATGTGTTTACGTCTTACCACTAAAGGCGGCATGTGTTAAAATCGCTGGAGCCACCTATGACGACGAATTTCAGTACAACTTCATCTGCCAATATCACAGTAGACGAATCCCGGGAGTGGCAATTTTGCACTATTTTTAAAGATTATCATGCATCTTGCAGAGCCTCAGACTGCATTGCAAACAAATCGCCCTTGAAATCCTTCTTAGATTTTGACTCACTGTTCCAGGCATATCAAATGTACATTTGAGTTCATATATGGGATATAATCCGTCTGGTTGCCTCTCAGTGTGTGTGTGTGTGTGTGTGTGTGTGTGTGTGTGTGTGTGTGTGTGTGTGTGTGTGTGTGTGTGTGTGTGTGTGTGTGTGTGTGTGTGTGTGTGAGTGTGTGTGAGTGTGTGTGAGAGTGTGTGAGAGTGTGTGAGTGAGTGAGTGAGTGAGTGAGTGTGTGTGTCTTTTTTTTCTCCCCCCATTGGATGTCGAGAATCACAAAAAAAACCCACTTTCTGAGTTACTATGGATTTAGACTCAACATGACAACCTCCTGTGTGGCGTGGGTGAATCAACTTGAAATAGACCCATCCCATAATGTCAGCCTTGCTTCTTATGTGTTCCCAGTCTCAGTCATTTTGGTTAGCATGTGACGAAGGAGCTCAGCGCCGGGGCAGAATTCTCAAATGGGAGGCGGAAGAAAGAGCGAAGGCAGAGCGACTTCTCTTTGTCTTTTATTATCAGGAGGGGAGCTGAGATGGATATTTACTTGTTTTCATTGCCATTTGAATGAATTCATCCAAATTAAGCGGAGAACAAAAACATTTATTCATCCTATTAATGTCAGGGAGTGAGGGATTGAAGTAATGGTTTTCATGCTCCAGTCTGCAGCAGCTTGTTGATGCTGCTCTCCTACAAATCTCTGCCAGGAAATTAACTCTTAAGCCGTTCTTGCAAGACACACTGCTCTAAACGTCTGGCTGTGCAAGACAGGGCCAAGATAGGGCCTTTTGTTTCTCCCCGCTTGGCTTTTTACCATCCCCAAGAAGACGTTTCCTCTCTCGCTTAAAACTCCTGAAAAGTATTGATTGAAACTGAAAGGGGAACAAACTGAATAGGACTGAACCCACAGACATAATGAAGCATTTGATGTCAAACAGCATCTTCACAGCAAGACCTAGACTCCCGCTTTATGTGTGATGATTCTGTAATGTGCCAACCATGTGCATTTCAAGGTTTATGTCATTAGTTTCTCATAAGAGTGCCTTTGAATACTCTCTTTCGGCAAAAACACAATTGAGCCCATGTGAAGTTTAAGTAAGAAGCAGCTCCCTGAGCTTTTGATTGACTCACAGCTCACATGCAGGGGTTATTTCAAACACCGGATAACCCCCTGATTGAGGGAGTTTTAATCAGTGAACTAATCAAGATCGTTTGTTGGGTTGTTGTTGGTTTTTTTGCACACTTGGCGGACAGTCCAATATCTAGAGCATGCAACTGGGTTTCCTCACACCACTCTCTTCTTGCAGTGTTTTGAATAGACATTGTTGACAGTTCCACATGAAACAATATCCAGAGGCTGACATCTGAAGCTTAGCAGGCTAATAGACCATTTTCTCCATCAACATTTTCTTTTTTGCTTGTCATAGCAAGAAAAACCCAGGTATATTAGATAACGTTGAAAAGAGGAGTACATCACATTTTGGCGAGGAGCTAAATTGAGAATCCTCACTGTCATGGCTTACTGAGACGTTTAATGAAACGGAGCCATCATTAAGGAAATGAGTGTCTCACATTTTCTTTCTCCTGAAATGACAATTCGTAATATTTGTGAGAAAAAGTTCTTAAATCCATCAAAGATGTGTACGATCTTACACTTTTTTTTGATGGTATCTATAATTAAAATTTCTGTTAAAGCTGTTGAAAGAATTTTACTGCAGTTTTCATTCAAACATTTTTCTGAGGCCAACTGGAAGTATGCAATCCAAGACTTCTGCCTCACAGTTTTACTGTTCATATTTATCAGAAAGAAATTCTCTTACTTTGACAAAGAAATCTAATGACCAGAGGGGGAGCTCAGAAAACCTATTGTGTTCGTCACACTGTTGCTACTGAGAGTCCCAACAACTTGTTGGGCAAGTTTTTTTATTAGTAATTGGTTTATTAGTTACCCATAAAAAAAATAACATATTACACAGGAAAGAACTCTGTACGTTGCTTTTTATTGTCTTTCTATTTCAGGATTTCTGAATAAGTGTGTACATGGTTGTAATGCTTTGAAACATTATCTGAGCTGTCTGGGTTTAGAGTCTCACACTGCTTTTGTGTGTTTATAGAATGTTCCTTGATCATTCAAGAAGAGAAGTGGTAAGGGAACACCCAACACAGAAAGGAGAAATTTGAGGTAGAAACTGAGCAATATTTACTATAAGTTTAATAGATAACGGACATATTTTAATCATTGTCATAAATAAAACATTCCATGTTAATTAGCCAACCATTTTGCTTTGGAATCATCCACAATAGTTGAATCACATTTTAATGTGAAACAAGAATGTTCTGCATTGCCTAGTGATCTGCAGCTTTACATGAGAAAAGGCATGTGTGTTGTGATGGCTGACAGCTCGGGCTACTGTAGACGCCGACTTCTACAAACACAACAGATAAAAGCTGCCTTAGTAAAGAGAGGCAGCAGCTCTGACAACTGGATGTTTTCATTCCCAACAAAACTAAAAAGTAATATAAATTCTGCTAATAGTAACTGATTTAAGTTTGAAATAGTGATCAGTTCCTTGTGCATTAATGTTGAAAGTACTCGTGTTAAATTGCTGTACTTTTTGCCAGTTTGGACAAGATTATTGCTTAAATTGACAATCAACAGATTTGGTTTTTCACTTGTGTTTTTTTATTATTATTATTATTTTAACATTGACATCATCTGGTCGTTTCATTTGTAGAAATACCGAAGATTCTTTTTCTCTTTGGGCTTTCTCTTTGGCCACAGGATTGTGTAGTGGTTATCCCTCTCACCTCTTGGCAAAAGAGTTATGGGTTCAAATCCGTGCTGGGTCTTACTGGATAGTTTGCATGTTCTGTCCGTGCGTTGGTTTCCTCCAGGTGCTAAAGTTTCCTTCCACAACCCCTTTTAAGTGATTGTGTTTGAATATCTCTGTCTTTGTGTTTGCACTGTGATGGACAGGCACCCTGTACAGGATGTACCCTGCCTTCACCCAGAGTTAGCTGGGATCATATGAACCTGAACAGGATAAAGCAGCATAGAGGATGGATGTGTGGATAGACAACTAGACAGAAAGAGCAAAGCAGCCTATTTTGACAATGCCTTTTCTTTTATGTTTTTACCTGTTTTGCCCATTAAGTCCTTTTTCTACGAGTGTGACCCACTGTGCAACATTGACAGTTTTGTGTGCGATGTCCCTGTTTTGTTTTGTTGTTCCAACCACCTGCTCAGAGTCATTGTAACAGGGTTGTATAAGGATGTTGTACACTGAATGAACAACAAATGTCCCCGTTGCTATTGTGACTTCCACTCAGACTGCTGATGTATTGTTAATGAGAGGTTGTCCTTCTCTTTCATCCTAGAACAAATGGAAACGCGAAGAAAACTCATTACATTTCATAAGCATGACATTTCAAAAAAAAAAGTGTGACATTAAGAAATCAATTTCTACGGTACAGTAGCGCTTTTCACGATGTGGAGGAAGCTTTGCTATAGCACTGCCCAAAGATGAAAACATGTTTAGATGATTGCTGTACTTTTATACCAAAATAGTAAATATGCATTACAAAGACATCAAAGAGAAAATCTGACAATTGCTTTCATCTGGTCAAGGGGTCCGCAGCAGCGTCTCATGCGAAATTGGAACACTTCACCCAAAGATGGCAATGTGAAGTGCACAGATGGAACAGCGGTTCACCAAGGGAAAATGTCAACCTTGTGTCAGTGTTTGTGGTTGAGATGCTTTACTGCTGGAGGTTTGACCTTTACTGTCGGTGACGGAGGACGTGCTTCTTGCAAGGCTTCCATTTGCATCCTCAACATTAGTAAACATTATTCCTTTTTCAGTTGAGAAAAATACAAAAAGTTGAGTTTTTGCAGGAAGAGATTTGAGTGGCTCCTTAAAAACAACGGCCCAATATTTACAGAGTTGCTGTTCCATGTGTAGAGATAGCATTCACACTTCTACCTCAGCAGAGTGTGACCTCTTACTGATTCTGGCTTATAGCTCAACTTTTAGGTGCCCAGTTCATTGCCAGAAATTTCATTCATATTTTCAAGTGGTCATTAGCTTTAGTGTATTTGAGCGTACCCGGTAGGCAATTTATGTGACATTGCTCTGTGGTAGGTATTGCCAATGCAGTGATGAAGCTATTTTTTCACCTTTGAGTTTTGTGGCAGAGGCAATTAACTTGCACAAATAGATGTTTCAGAGTTTTGTGTGGATCTCTGGCTGGCCTTTTCTGTTGCTTTCAGAGCCAGATGCCCTTTTAATAGCTACACCAGTAAATCCCAAAATGTCTTCACGCCATCCGGCCCGTTTGTATGACCTGCTACACTTAGGCCTGTTTTGACAGGTTTATTGGCCAGAAATTGCAGAGTGACCTTGGATTATCAAGAGCATAAGTGTAAAGTCTCCTCAACCTTTAAAGTGCATGACAATTAGATAACATCACTATTTCTGATTGTTAAGGAATAACAGAATCAGACTGTACTTCTAAATAATGTGAACTCCTTTGCATCAATAAAATGTAACTGCAAGTTACTGCTGTGTTTCTCCCCCCAAGATACTGACTGGAGTCCATTAAATGAAAACAATACATACGGCTGTATGAAGTCTTTGAATGAATATCGCTGTCAAACGATGACACCAGCGAGATATATTGTCAACCCAAAGGTGAACAATTGTATTTGTGAGACTTCTATAACTTTCATCTGCTCCCAACTTGTATTTTGACTTCTTGTTTATGGTGCCTGAATGATCTATGTGTACTGATTCATTGCTTGAATGCTTTGTTTTGCTTTACGCTGTGCTCGAGGAAGGAGTATGTGGCTCCTAATGGCAGCACAGCTTTTCTTCTCAGAGCATTTGTCCTTGAGGGATTTTTAACTTCACAACCAAGGCAAAACACACAGACGTCGCTTCTTCCTCAGGGCAAAATATGTGGAGGTTCCTACCTTATCGAGCAGAAGACAGCATGCCTACTTTGCAGATGAGCCCAGTGCAGCATGTTTGAGCAATCAAAGAAGAAGAAGAAAAAAAGTATGAGTGAAGCTAAAATCCCCTCCGTTCTGTTGTTTATTACTTCTTCAGTGGTATTGTGCAGGAAGGATTATATCATAGGTACAGTAAGAGAGAGTACATTGGTTAAGATTTGTCCATTGTGAGGTGTGTCCTGAGACAGGAATGATGTGTGTAAAAAGATATACGTATATTGGCGGGGCAGGTAGAGGTACTCGCTTCTTGTCTTGTAGAGGCATTAATCATAGCAGCGGCCACGTCTTAACCACCAAGGTCAGCAGTCCTCACTTGTGCGGGAAATGCTTTCTACGGCCGCCGCCTCAAAGTGCTGCTGCTGAGGGGCGAACGGAGGCGGGAGGCAGGGAGTCTGAAGAGGCTGAGGAGCGGGATGTTGAACTGACAAGGTGAAAGTGGGAGGAGATGAACGGGGAGGGGAATACGGCTGAATTAGTGACGACCCCAGAGGCGTGGTAGGTAAAGTGTGGTACTTGAGGTGATGGTGAAGGAGATTGCAAAGCAAACGTAGGTGGACATTTTGGGATAATGGATTAAAGTGAGCAGCACAGTTGTTGAGGGGAGCAAATTAACAGCGTCTGTTGCACTGGTATAATGGGTAGAACTGCACTAGTCGGCGGGAGGAAGGTTTAAAGGGACAGCGTGTGAACGCGGTCTGGTCACAATGCTTTTAATCACACCCCTTGAGTAGGAGTTTGGCATTACTGAAACCAGACAGAGGTGAAAATCAGCCGCGTTCAGGGAGGATGGTGACTGCTTAAAGCTTTGAAAAAAATGCCAGATGATAAAGGTGATGTTAATTTAGCAGGACACAGAGCCAAATATCCAGTATAGTGCGTATGCTTAAAACAAAGTATCCACAGAAGGACGATAGTAAGCAAATCGGTGGCAATATATCCATGACGGCGCATATTACAGCAAGAAAGTAGCATTTCTTTCCTATGAGAGCTAATTTCAGAGGGTCATATGTGGTTTTGAGTGTGTCGTAACCCCAAGGAGGTCTATCAAACCGGTTAGAGGATATTTCCACTGAAAACGCTATGAAGAAATGCAGTAATATTCTGCTGCGGTGTGAAACAGAGGTGCAATATATCCTACATTCTGTAGTCTAAGGATCCGTGGCTGCAGTCCAACTTAGTCCAACTTCATCTCCTTCACTGTTTCGGAGCCTTGATTGGTATAAAATTGATCCGTGTGGGATTCTCCACCATATCCAATGTTCATCCATTCTTTTCAAGCCTATGAAGGGAGAGATACTCTGGAGGGAAATGTAGAGAATTAGACCACACTGGAAGAGCTTTGTTGTAGTAAGACAGCATACAAGGAATTCTGTGGGCCCTGCCTTAGCCTGAATTTCTATTGCTTATGTAACTTCTGCAGTCATTTTAGGTAGAAGAAGGAGAGTGTAGCCCTTAAAGCACGCATGACTGTAGGCAATGGCAAGTAATGAAGCTGATTTTCTAATCAGGAATTGGCCAGAAAGTCTCCAAACAACTCCTCGGACCTTGATGTCAGAACTGGTTTTCTACTTATGAACAAAGCAACAGTAAAACTCCATGTTGAATGAAAGAAAGCAAGAGCAGCTGTAATCAAAAGAACTTAATGTTGATTGTTGGTCAGTGATAGCCAGGGGTGAAAATAACAAATTACGAATACATCACGATAATCAAGTTTTATTCTTGGGTACTTTCATGTGTTTCTTACCCATCATTCTTACATGTGATTTGTACCCTGTAATTCTTTTAATTCACTCATTTGGTAATCTTTGGTCATAAAATGTGAATTATTTTGCAAACCCTTTGAGCTCATAAGTTTACTCTTGTAACGTATACACATTGTGCTTTGTATCTATTTACTATTTGGTCATATTTATACAAGTCTTTGTTCATCTAAGAAATGAGATATATTTTTGGTGAAACACAAGGATTGCATGGTAATGCTACTGAGGGGAGTCATTAGCACAATAGGCAATTCAATAATAGTATTAATGAGGACAAGAACACATCTTAAACCATCATCAGTGCATTTTAAATTAACATATATGTTTTTACACTTAGGTTTCCTCACTATAAAAACCACTTTGTGCAAGCTCTTTTGTTATGTGAGCATAATTCTACATTTTATGAAAGAGCTTTTTGATATATTGGTCATGTTTGGCTTTCACAGTTCTCATAAGCCTGAATCAATAATTGGTGTGGTTGGCCTCTTGTGATTTCAAGTAGTTAGTAACTGGTCTTCCACTGTACTTATCACGGTGTGTTTTGCCTGATTGTTCAGCCGCTTGCGATGATGGTGCGTCGTCATCATCAATGATTCACCCATCACGTTAAAAGAAATGCATTTACAAAGCTACAGTTAGATCTGCCATTCAGCATATCAAACACATTATACACTTAACAAGCATTATGAAAAATGTCAAGTTCAGTAAGTTTCGAAATGATGAAACAGTGGGTCAGAGGACGACTCAAATTTTGACCAGGTTATGGTACCACAATTTTTCTCAGATGATGAGGAAAGTATTGCGCCAAATGATGTTACAATAGTTAACAAGAGTCTCAAATAAAGATGATACAGTGCTTCTGTCGGTAAGAAAAACCTTGAAGTTTAAAAACTCAGCAATATGGATCCCCATGAATTTAGTGGACCGCATTCTCTCAATAGGGTGGCCATTTACTGTAGAATTCTCAAGCTCAATGTTAGTGTGGTTTTCATCTGAATTGAAAATAATAGAATTTGACTTTTTTAGATCAATAGTTTTTTTTTTTAATGTCATAAAAAATGAATTTTTAGCATCTGCAAATAAAACTCTGTGTAAGATGGTAGAGGAATTGATAAGATTACTTATATATAAGAAAAATCTAAGTGTCTCTAGGATAGATCCCTGAGGACCCAAAATGGGATTGTTTTAAATCCAGATTTGGTATCATTTACAGATTTCCCTCCCTTCCATGTAGCTTCTGAACCAAATGAGTGCTGTGCCTCTGACTCCATAGAGTTTATGTTTCTTTAGAAGAATTTTAAAATCAGTGGTGTCTAAAGTTTTGGGACAAATCAAGATAAATGCCAATGCAATGTCCCCTTGGTTATCACTCAGCTTTGTTGACCAAGTATGCAATAAGTTTATTAAATTTTAATGATTGTAATAGATACATTGGTTTCTTTGTTATTGCATGTTTCAATGGAGGTTTTGCTCAGAGTTAAGGTTTAATTTACTGAAAAATTAATAGTTTTTACCTTGCATCAATGGTCATGTCATCCAGCTATATTTTGGGCTGTACCAAATAATTGTTGAAAAATCTTTATTTCAGTATTTCTCACATCACATCGTCTTCTTTTATTTTCTTGTCAGATGTCTGACGTCATCAGAGTATTTCCTATTTCTGCATCCAATAGAAATGCATACGCCTTCATGTTATTGCTCACCTAAAAGTAGCGCGGGTATTCATTGAGATTAGAATTTATTTTTTTACATGCTCATATGAAAAGTGGACAGATTCTTGGTGTTGCCCGTCTTTCCTCGCCAGCAGCACAACTGCTGTGTAGCGTTCAGCCTCAAATTCAGCACCTTGGACAGGGTCATGATCCTGTGGTTTCGCTTAAAGGAGTCTATGATTCAAGAGAAAAACAGCTCAGATTTAAACTCAGTGGACAAATATATGCAAACCCTAGTTTTTTCCCCCAGTGCACACACTCAACAGACAGCTAATGGAGCCAAAGTGCCCTGGACCCGAATAACAGTCTACAGGGTGTGGTTTGGTGGTGGGATTTTGCCCTCTCTGGCCCCTCCTTTTAGCAAATGCAGTTATACTGTCATCTGCTGATGTCATCTTCCCCCCAGAGTAATTGAAATTACTTTGCCTACAAAATATTAGTGTAAAATGTGCAGGTTATCCCACAAACCTGAGATGGTTTGATGGAAAATCCTGCAACTTCAAGCAATGTGCAATGTTTTGATCCTGGTATTATTATCCTGAATACAAGTCCTTTAATCTCGACAAACAATAGCATTTTCAAAACGCGACAAAAACAATTTATTGCAGTGTGAGTTGAGCCTGATAAAAGAGCATGGAAATAACTCACAGCAGCATAGTTTTGATGACCTTTATTTAAAAAAATAAATATATAACTTAAACAAGGTGACCAGTAACTCAGGCTCACAGGGAGTCTGCATTCAGTAGGCATAGAAAGGCATCATAAATTCAATCCACACCCGTAGGGAATTACCCAGCTAAAAGGCTGAGAGACAAAAATATTATATGTGGATACGAGATGAAATTAAATAGTACCTACATGAATTTAAATTTTTTATTCAAGTGCAGAGATTCGTTTCGAATTGAAAATTTAATTCACTAAAGCACCTAATTATTCAGCAAAGTCTGTACGTGAAAGCTGCAAAAACCAACCCAACTGGTTACAAATTCACCTTTTTAAAGTATGAGACAAATGAGGGACGCTGTCCACTCACTGATAATGGGCACGCTAACAACAATACCTAACCCTCTCTTTTAGATTTCACTCCAAATGATTATAATAAAGTCTGTAAAAACCATCTGGAGAGGTAGAGAGTTAGCTCAGCAGCTGCAGAATGCTTCAAAATAGATCAAAGCTGATATTTGTGGAATGTGTATTGAAATAACTACACATCATTGATTACAGTAAGCTTGCGAATTATCTTAAACAAAACATATTTTGCTCTATTTTCATCTCAAGGAGAAAGTACTTACGAGGTTGCACACCTGAATCCGAACGACTGCTTACTGCCTCATGACCAGCACTCGATATTTCACATCAGTGAAATGCTGAGGAGGCCTTTGTTTTCTTTCTTAATGTAAGCAAATGACAACCAAATAAAGTTGTGCATCAGCATCATTCAAATGGGGGGATATTAAATTAGAGCATGACAAAGCAGCTTACAGAGGAAAGGAAGCAGTGCAGATGGTTGATATCCAGCAATGCATTTGAAAATTACATTTTTGCAGAGTATGTCTGACATGGTTTGCTTGTAACAAAAAAAAAAAAAAAAAAAGAAATTAAAGTGCCATAGTAGCATTCAAAGAGCGTGTTTTAGCATGTAGTATTGTTCTGTTTTTTTTATGTGCCCTAAAGCCAAGTAGGAATATTTACTTCTGTGAAGCCTTTTTTTTTCTGCCAATAGTCAACATTTCAAGATTGCAGAAATTCATAGTTCAGCTTTTTCTCTCGTTATCATTTAATTTGATGTGTAATGTTTATCAGAGGATTAAAATATGTTTCTCAAGGGTTTGAGTTTCCAGCAGAAGAGCTTAAAGGGTAATCACAACAAACACAACCTTTAGGTTTTATATCACAAGAAAACACTAATGCTGTGATGATAGGCGATGTAATGAAATATAGTGAACCATGAAGTGAGCAAATTACAGAAGTGCTTGTGTAATTTAGTTGGATCTGATTTAGCAGTTGGGTTTATTTGTATAAATCAGTTTGCATCTTTCAGCACATCACACACTACATTATGCATAATTTCTCATTTCTGGGAAAAAAAGGACTTGGATGAAAAATAAATTCATTCGAGCTTGGAACTGTTGGACTTGCCCTTTTTTTCTCCTCGGAGTACATTCTGTAGCGATTTTCACTCAACTGTGCATAAGGTACCTAATCAACAGTGGGGCCTTAATTGAGATTAAGCCTTGCTTTGTTCCTCACAGGCTAAAGAAGTTCAAGGGATTGCTGCAAATATCATGCGGGACTTGATGTGAGCGTCAGGTGCTGCCGAATGGCAGTTTCCTCATGAATAATAGCAGTGAAATGTGTTGATAAATCCTGAATGTCTTGTTGAAGTTGCGTGGCTTCAGGTGTTGGCTGACATTCTCTCTGTGGAGCTGCCTGTCAAATCCACGCCGGTCTTTTGGAACATCGTCTCTCTCTCTCTCTCTCTCTCTCTCTCTCTCTCCCTCTCTCTCTCTCTCTCCCTCTGCACTGCTCTTCTTCTCTGCAGTGTGAGCGCAATACTAAGAAATCCACCACCTCATGAGCTCAAGATTGCTCCCCTCATATTCCTCGGCCTCATCTGTTTCGGTTTTGTTTACACAGATATGGTCCGTGCTGTGTTTTCCGATATCAAACTGTATTAGATTCTGTCACTAACTCAACAGAGCAGGCTAATAAAAGCGCCAGTGAAGTGTGCAACACATGGCAGGCACCGAAGGAATGGCTGAAGCAGAGCATATCTCATCTGGTTGTAGAAAACTGTGGGTCCTGTTGCCGTATATTGGCCAGGAGCCCGTGTGAGTTGTGACCCCATGCCACTTGTCCTTTACACTTGCTGGCTGCATGCTGGCAAGTTGACCTTTATCATTAACCCTGCTGCGTGCCTGTCATTTGAAGTCTTTATTATTCACGCTTCCCTTTGGGTGTATTGTATACCAGGGAGCACGAGGGAAGGATGCAGTGCTGTTACGCACATTTAGACTCAGCATTTAGAGCGTTTCGCTTTCACTGGAGCCCTGAATTTACAAAAAAAAAAGAATACAGAAGCACGTAATTGAAAAATGCTGCTCTTTTACCGAGTTTGAGTCATCTTTCAAACATGTACGAGCACACTAACAGGACACATGCTCATATCCCTTTATCGTGCAGGCACATGTATCTCTGTTTGCCTCTATGCACACCCACATGCTTTGGCTTGAGCACAAAACGTGCCATCCTCTGAAAATATTAAAGTGCAAACAGAGTGTGCCATAAGCTCGACAGTTTTGTAGCATTGATTAGTTTCATCTCTTTACACAGCTTCTGTTAAACAGAAATTGTTCCATTTTCTGACTATGAACTGGAGATCCCAGCCCGACGAGAGGAGGCGCCTCCCGTGGCTGAGGCACCGTTGATATTCTTTGGACACTCGTCTTCATCCACCGCAATTTTAATCAGCGGCCGTTCTAATTAAACTCGGCTGGCACTTGAAATGCTTTAAAACCTGTTCAAACACTTTTGAACGACAACTGTTTGATTGAACACATTTTTGCTGGCGTCCTGTTCGCAGGTGATAAGAGCGGCGTCTGCGAAAGGAGTCAGCGGGGATGTATTTTTAAAGTGCAGATTGTCCACGTGTAATCAGGCCAATTCAATCCGGGCTGTCGTACACCTTCTCTATGATATTATTCATGGCAGGTTTTTTTTTTTATTTTTATTTTTTTATTTAAACGCAGATCCCACATCCATTACGTCTTTATCACAACTATTTCCATTATCATTCGGCTTTGCCACTTGCCTTCACTCACCCTCATTCTGTTGCGTGCCAAGTCAGCAGTCTCCCACAAAAAGTAATCCACTGCATTTACTGATGGGCTGCGATATCGCTCTCATCGTCCTCAGTGCGGCAGCAGCTGATGCAGAACAGGGCAAGCAAGCAGTTGACACTCCACTTCTGCTCTGTCAACTATTGCATTTGAAGGGAACACTATCAAAAATGAATCCTATCAAATTACCTGATAAGATTATACGTACATTCAATTATAAGATTTCGGGGCATCAAGGCATTTCTATTTTCAAGAGAGGTGATATTTGTACTCGGAGCCAAAACGTACGGCCTTGGTTAGTTCTACATACTGTTTGCATGTGTACTTGTTTGTAGTCCTGTCAAAGCCCTACTAGTCCTATTTACCATATTACAGAAAAGTTAGCCAGAGGACAAATTATAAAATGCATTCGCCTTGCAAAATTCTACGTCATTAAAAACAGAGCGGAGGAATGCTATTTGGATTACAAATAGGAAAATTGCAAATGCATGGTTGTTGTTTTTTTTTCTCCCCCTCCTTCCTCCTTTACCCTGTCTGAATCAATTGAACAAACCGGCATGATATTTGATGGCCTGTGAGCTCCAATTATTAGAACAATATTATGGCTCGGGTAAGTCGGGGGCACACTAGTGGAATTCCAATAGTGTATCGGCGTTGTTTGTATTGGGCCTAGTCCTTCAGGGGCTAGAGAAGGGCATACAGCTCAATAACTCAATTCTTAACAATTAGCCCCTGACATGTCCCCCAGAAAACAGATAAAGGGAACTCTCATGGGTGATATTTTCCAAAATGCAGGGATTAATGTTTCAAAGGCCCGAACAGAAAACTTCTCGCTCTGTTACGAAAACATACTTGCCTATTGATAAGATTAAATACTATGCATGTATTTTTTCATCCTTTAGGTGGTTTTAATTTTGTTGGCATCAGAGATCTTGTTACAAGCGACATCCACTTCTCACTTACAAAAAAAAAAAAAAAAAAAAGCAACACTTGCGACATTTCAAAAGGCACATGACTCATCAGTCTAAAATATAAATATATTATATTTATATAGCAATATGTGAATCTTGTGGATCTGTAATCACATCTCCTCTGACTGGACACGTTCAACCCCCCTCCCTCCCCTGAAGACACCTCCTCTTGCCGCTGTGGTCCCTGCAGAGTGACCTTGGACCAGGGGCCGACCTTGCTGCATCACCGCGGTCTGATGTTATTAGATTCTCCAGGAAGGAGAAAGGTTGAAAAAGCATACACAGTCCTTGCCTTAAGTTTGGTCCTCGGTGCACTTTCAATGGGATGGAGAGAACAAATAGAGCTGTCCGTGGGTGTTTGACTTGAATGTGTGTGAGTACAAATGTGTGTTTGATGTACAAGCACTTGTGTCTGTTCAACCACATAAAGCACGAATCGTAGACAGACATGGAGGTGGCATTTGGACTTGTCCACTCAGGGGAGGGCTCTCATGCCTGAGGGGATCATACCCAGTAAGGCTCTCCTTTGGGTTCTTGGTGGGCCTTGCGCTGTGGTCTGATTGCAAAGAGGTCACAGCTTTGTGATGGAAGCCCCAGAGGCCAGCTAGAACAATTAGAAATATGTGTTTCTGGGTCACTGGAGCGCACTTACGAGTCTGGTAGTACTATTCTATTTCCTGACAGTGGAAGGAGAGGGAGTGAATTTGCTCTGGCTTTTGTCTGATTTGCGATGCGATATCGCTGCGCTCCGAGCACCATGCATGCTGCTGTGTTTAAACTGCTTTTCACTTGCAACAGTGCGGTAGATTTGCAGGCTTTTACTTCATATTGTATATTCTAATCTTGCTTCCCCGAACTCCGTAGTCCTTAAGTCAACAGCAAGCTGTGCTTCAAATGCAGCTTTGTCAATACAAATGAATGAGTTGAAGCCCGGCCCTTCGTGTGGGAAAGGTACAGAGTAAACATGGTCATCATTTCACGTATGCTCAGAGGAGCGTGTACACTACCAGTGTAAGTAATATCAAAAATAGGCATCAGTATTTCATGAATATTTGATCAGATCAAAAACACAGGATCAAGAGGAAGTCCCTATATAAGAACATGTGTAATTCAATTCATTGTTCCTATACCACTGCGGAGAACTCACGCTTTCATTGGAGGCAAATTGCCGTAGGCTAGATTTTTCTCTCACGGGCAACATATCTGGTGCTTAATATTGCAGTAAACAAGTTAACAACGCTTGACAGGGATTGCAATTGATATGGATTCCTGAGTGTCAGAAATTCAATGACACAGATCATACTAGATGAACTGTTAAAAGTGTCAGGCCTTTCGACTTAAATTCACATTTTTAAGTTGCGAGTCTCTGCCGCTCATGACTCACGCAGGCTCCGTGTAATTCTTTAACCTCAAACGTCAAGATTGTCAGAGCGGGATTTACAGGATTGTCAGCAGCAGTGTGGGGAGCGTGTTTCACCTTTACATTTCTCTTTCTGAAGTATAAAAGAGGAATAGGCAGGATGATTCAAGCTGTGCCTGTGATCAGTGGATCCAGCTGTTACCTATGAGTAAGAATATGCCATGATATGAATTATCATAAGTGGTATAAGGGCTTGCATCAAAACAGATTATCTCCTGACTCAATAATTCTGCGGCGTTGTGTCATACCAATCAAACCTGATCATCCACCCCCATTATTGTAAGGCTTACATTTGTGTATCAATTATCCCTCCAGCTCGAGCAGGCTGAGTTCTGAGCACATTTGGTATCCCGGTCCTGGCATTTGAATACATGAGCCACTGGAAGTAGCATTTTCATGCAGGATTATAAAATGCTGACTGCATGCTTTGAGATGCCACATTTGCAGTTTGATGTAAACTCTTATTTCCATTTATGAACAATATGGCTATGGTCAATATTGTAAGGGTAGTACAAGTAATTGGGTCAATGGTGGAGAAAATTAATCGGAGACAGATATATTCTCTTTAAGAGCCAAAGCTAACACATGTTTTTTCTTTGCAAACAAGTTGGGGTCACGATTTGCTGGTGGCCCCAATGCACAAATGCCCCTTTCCCCCCAACGTTATAAAAGGTGAAATTAGCCTCTTCTGGAGCCAATTTAGCTGGATTAAGGAGCCTAGAAAGGTCATACTTACGTTTCACTTGAACTCAATAGAAATTGAAATAAAAGTGTCTTTTTTTCTGAGTTTGCCTGCATCACCAGCAGACACTTTCAAATTTAATAAGACCAAATATTCACTCATTATATCTCATCCCTCATCATCCAGACACTTTACAGGTGGCGAGGGCAAAAAAAAAAAAAAACCTCAGGTATCCAATATCTTCATGGCATTTTCCCAAATTAGGCCTACAATCCACAGTGTTTGGCCACTGAGCTACCTCGTTAAGTTAAATAATGAATGAATTGCATGGGTAATTATGAAAACTGCTCACAAGCGGGACTAATGCTGCTGCTGGTCTAATTAGAACAGGAGCCTGCCACTCAAGCCTGTTCCCCATGCCAATCCAGAGGAGAGAATGGGGTCTTTCCAGGCTGGGCGAGATAAGGCTCATCCCTATACCTCGTTGTGCTACAGACCTGCCGCTGCTGCCCATGCAGTTACAGACAGTGAGCCACAATATACAGCCTGTTTTATTTCTCCTAGCCCGGAGATATGAAGGGCTGTTAACCACCTGTTCCTCAATGTGGGAGCTATTGCGTTGTAGATCACTTGTCGTTAGCATATGTCTTTATGATACCACAGAGATCAGTGGCAGCTACGGAGCATTATTCATGGCACAGCCAATTAGTGGACACAAGTGAAGGAATATATGTGCAGTTCTGGAGTGGGAAAGATTCAATCAACACAACTGGCTTCATTTCTGTTGTTCACCTGCGAGCTGCGAGCTGCTCCTGCTGTCATAGAGCCAGGGGGCTTCTGCAGCATTGGCTGAAACAGAATGTCCTGCTAATAAGATTCAGAGACCTTCCTTCCATTAAAACGTGTCTGTTTTTCTCCCATTATTGACATTGTTGTTGGGCCTGTAATCTACCCTTGCAACCTCTAGACAAACTCCCCCCGAAGGATCCAAAGTTAACAACAAAACCTGTCAGCTCAGAGATGGAGAGCCGGAGCGCCAAGACAGGCAGCAATGCCCATCCAGGCTAGGGCCAGACTGAGGAGAGGTGACATTGGCCGTGACTACCCAGAAAGTCCACAAAGCAATCTGTATAATGAGTGGTTTCCCTTCTGACTGAGATGACTTGTCATTCTATTCATACGTCGTAGCTCGATACATCCTTCCCAACTCCAGTCAGCCTTCTTCACCCTGAGGGGACTGGAGAAGACAGTGGGGCTGGCATCAATGCAGGAAGCAACGAATGTTCATGAGAGGAAAAAGGAAATAATCTATATTGAATGAAGATCATATTTACAATGATTCAGTTGTTTTGATGTTGCAATTATAAGGTGACCATGTTAACTAAAATGTGACAGTTTAGCATTTCTGTTCTTCAATAAAGCTTTTTCCGTGCTAATATAATTCCCCCAGCATAGTTGGCCCAAATTGGTTACACTCATTTATCTCCGCCGTGTATTTCAAATGCCGAAGCTTGTGTTGTTGTTTACATATGTCGAGTTTGAGAAGAATGAGCATGTGCCCTAGATAAGCCCATAGCCTTATACAGCATGCCGCCGCGGTTTAAACATATGAACTCATAAATGTCTGCTATCAAATAAAGAAAATGAAACTCAATTAAGGAAAGAGATCTGGTGGGGATTGTTTCAAATTAGGTGACTGACAAGCTCAGTAATCTGGAGCATATAGCATTTTTTTTTTTTTTTTTTTTTTTTTTTAAATCTAATAACACTCAGAGATGTCCTTGGAAAATGGAGTGTGTGTTGATGCTCAGCTGATAGCACGGGAACAGAGTGGAGCTCCAGTGGCAGGGGGGTCATGTAGGAGTACAGTGACAATTTCTTCAGACAATGGCCCGTCTTATTTTTGCTTTGTCAGCACGCTCTTCAAAGCAGGGATGTCGTATTTAATCAAATTACCTGCAGGAGCTGCTCTTTTATTAATTTATTGAGAGGTGGGGTGGTCAGGGTGTATAAAGGAGCATGGAAGAGCTCCTTTGGGATAAGTGTGTTTGTGCTCTCTGAAACGTGAACCGTAGCAGGCTGAGCTAACAGGAGCTGACAGTGGCAACCGCCCTAGCGCTCGGCTGCGAGAGGACCAGTCGGCTTTTTCACTCTAGCCTCATTAGGGAAACAGTGAGAAGAGTCATCTGAGGCTCGGAGACAAGAGCTTGGTCTGATGCTGCTGCCTTTTGGAGAAAAAAAAATAAAAGGTGGATCCGGTTTGACTGTAGATGTCAAGAGTTTGAGGTTCAGAAGCTGTTATATTAAGAGCTGGTGAGGATAGCGGGATCCCATTCAATTATTTTATCCTTTTAACATAGGAGGAAGCTGAATTAGCACTGTTGATGAAGCATGTATGATTTATATGTGGTCTAATCAGGTTAAAGACCTAATCTGATTGTCCATCAAGGTTGATTTTATCAATGGAGATAAAATGCAGATGGTTAACAATATGTGCTAATGAGACAGACTGAACAAATTAACAAGACTGGAAGCTGTTCTGTCTCCATTTTACCTCATCCACACGGGCTCTGTGCTTCGGCCTTAGGGGCTCTCAGGTGTACAGTGTGTCTGGCCAGCCTATAGGGCGCACGGAACAAAGCCACGGTGACATTTTATCTGACGGTAGCTCCTGTGGGGCCTGAGCCATGCTGCCAAACTGTCAGGCAGATTTCAGCCCGATGAGAAGGGGGAAGAAAGCCAAACAAACAGAGGCCTGGCACAATCTCCCATCGCCAAGCAGCGCAGACGAGCGCAGAGAGACGTCCCCGGGGATCGCAGGAGGCCGAGATGAAACGGAAAGCGAGATCTAACCTTTTTGTTGTTGATGGAACCTACTTCTTTAGTGCTGCTAGATTAAAAGGAAGAGCTGCGAAGCGAAATGAAAAGGAATCACTTCAGCTGTTCGCACATGGAGACCCTTGCTGGAAACAGGACTTCCATATCAACCAAAAAAGATAGGAAATAAAGCTAATATTGTCATCCTTTGCTAGACGCGGGTACAAGTGTTGTTTTGTATGGTGCATACCCTTTGTGTTACATGCAACAGCACATGACAACCACATTCCTTGTATTGTAGAAGTATTATGGTAATCATACACACTGTTTCAGAAGCTTTTCATCCATTTTTTATTCATCACTCTTCTCAGGGTTAGGGAACCAGCATGTTTCATCAACAAAGAAATATGTGAAGCCATGCCAGCCTCACAAGGTGGAAAGTTATAAATTCTGCATATGTACAAACCGAGGGGTTTCAGATTCTGTCATACAGGGGGTGTGACAGCAGCTATTATCTACATATCAAATATGTTCTGCGTTGCGTTGTATCCAAACCACACACCCGCAGATTACCATTCACCTCCTTTAATTGCATTCCTTACAGCTGGTGGCACTGCTGTGGCACATCTTCTTTTGATTGTATCATTAAAGCTGCATTCTTAATCACAGTTCACATAAGGGTTGCGGCACTGACACACATTTGCTTCTCAAATATGCTTTAATGTCTTTTTTTAAGGAGCTGCTTTAGAGGAACCTTTAGAGTAGCTTTAATGTACTAAATGCAGATGTGGATGGGGTCTAATTAAATATGTGCTATAATGAAGCTCTCCCTCCCCCACGCCTCTCTATAGGGTTGGCATTAACCTCCTGATGTTTTCACAGGCAGATGAAGAGATACCCACCACTGATGTAAAGCTGGAATTTGAGCTGTAGCCCCAGGAGGCTGTGATCAAATCCCCAACTTAGAGATCATCCATGCTCCATGTAGTCCACTTCAGCTTCACATGGCCCAGTGTGCCCCAGCTTATACCAAAGCGATCCTCTCAATGTTCTTCTGGTGCGAGGAGGCGGAAGGTCGTAGCAGAGACAAAGATCAGCTGTAGAAGAAAGAGGAAGGAAGCAGAAAGCATGGAGGTGCTGGACAAGTACAATGGTGATGTGAGAGGTACTTTAGCATGGAGGGCTTGAAGAGAAGTCTGCTGTATAGTGAAGTCCTCCAGTGTCAAGGTTCACCCAGGGTAGGCAGCAGTTTCAAACGAGGCTTACTGCTTTTGGTTAGCTGCACCAGACCTTTAAAAAGAGGGCTTAACACTTCCTTTAAAAGTGACAGACCCTTTAAAATCAGCCCTGGCTCCATTAGTTAACAGTGTCAGGCTTTTAAGATCAAGGATATAAACAGCTAGTGAGGAGGTTCGACCTTTTTCACCTGAAGTCAGCTTGTCAGAAGTGTTGCTTACTGTGTTTTTTTCCACATCGGGGAGTAAATACATACTATTACTATTTGCTCAAGTCTCACCCAAGCGACTGCTCACATTGCAATCGTTTCAGCACTTCATCAAATTGATACTATGGGAAAACACATGGCCAGTGCCCAGCCTTTAGTTCATAAACACACCCAGACTCTCTGCCAGTTCCCACTGGCTAGTTTGCTGGCCATAGATGTAGTCCGTGCGTTTGGCTGATTGCATGAATGGTAATGAGTGACTGGCTGTTGGAGTTGAAATCAAAAGTGCAATCATAATTTAGTTAGATTGATTAAAGGAGATCTCCTGGACAAATCAGTGCATCTTGTTAGAGGACTGTGTGTTGAAGCACTGAAGGGGGTGTGTTTTTGGCCAAAGTGAATGCGTTTGTGCATGTGTAACCTGCAGATTGCAGGTTAGGTAGGTTGTTGTGTGAGGAACTAATTGAAATGAGAGGCGATGTGCGAGTCTCAGCCAACATGGCCGGTACATTTGTCAGGGTGACATCACTGCACTCACACCCCATCCATCTCCGGGCGTCGCCGCAGAGCCATGCTCCTCCTGGTGATTAATATCCATACCTCCCTCACTGTGCAGTGTACAACCCCATCCACCACCCCACTCCCATGCTGCCGCTGCTCCACACATGCGCCCCCACAAACAAACAAATACTCACACACACTCAGTAGGAAGCCTTCCTATTCACTTGTGCACGCAGTGTCTGCAGGCTCACCCACACTCGATGCCATGGCACATCCATTTACTAGCTCACATACTCGCGGATGCGGTCCAAATACAAACCAGTTACAAACGTAAACTTCAAAAAGTTAGACTGAGACCCTGTTTACACGTTTCAAGTGCAAACGCATAATTTTTGTGGTTTTGTTTCAGAAAACGTTTGCGGTGACACAGGAATGTTTTCAAAACAATTTCTGTTAACACAGAAATAACAGAAGCACTGAAAACAATGTCGTTTTCATGTTGGGCCACGAGTTGAAACTGTTGGTTGTTTTTGTCATGAAACTACACATACACGTGCACAGAGAACAATACATTATAAACATGAACAATGGCGAGTACGCAGACATTCATATAGACTGACGATGAAGTTGAATTACTGTATATGGTGACTGAAAAAACAGACGTGGACTCTGGACATTACTTGACCACTTAACACTGTACAGGAACTATTTATTCTGAGCCCAGACTCTTCAATGAGATCCTAAACTAAACCTGAAAAAAGCTGAATTTATTGAATCCAAATCTGACAACAAAAGTTTGAGTAAAAACAGCAACAAGAAAATGAATCCTCTAAATGTTTAAATAAGATTTTCAAGGGTTTGAAAATTAAATGCATATGCAAAATCGTCCAATAACATTTTAAGGTTACCACGGGTATCATGTGTCATAACATAACTCATAAACTATGTGGTAATTATTTTGAAGTCCTTTCTTCAGCTTATTCCAGTTCATTATATCTATGTTGGGAGCATTAAAACTAATATTGTCACATCAGGGGGACCTTCAGCCATAATATATATTTATGACCAGATTATACTTTCTGGTCTGCTGCAGTGTTTGAGAAACTATAACAATAAGGCTGTAGTCAGTGCTTCAGTAAACCCTGCAGTACCATTTGTCTGTTGTGTGGATCGTGCTTGTTTTTACTGAAAATCCTCAAATAAAAAAAAAAAACACATTGTGTGCAATAGGACCCCATAATTTCTGACTACAATAAAGAAACTGCAACTGTTAAGGCAAACCTTGGAAAATTGGAAAACATCGGAAAATTGTTGAGCTGGAAAGATTCAAAAGTGACATGTAAAGTGAAGCTGAAATAATAAAGACCGAAGGAAAAAAAAAATCAACAAAGATCTTTTTCGATTCTGATTTTCTTTAGTTGTGTATTGTTGTATCCTCCAAACAAACATATCACAGATGCAGTCTGGGTTTTTCTATAGCAACATATGAAAGGTTGTGGTTGAACTTGTGAATATTTCTGTCCCACACGATTCCCAGCGGATTCTTTCTTACTAAAGATGAAACATCAAGCATCAAAACAAAGTAAAAGTGTTATCTATCAAATTATTATTCTGTGCAAACACAAACCTCCTCACCATCAAATCATGGCTAGACTGAAGGTTTCTAAGGGGGCAGAACAAGGCACTCCAAAACACTTTGCAGAAACAGGATTTGTCGTATCCAAAGCACAATCGGTGGGGACCAAAGTAATCACACCATCAGAATACCAATACGTCAAGCTTTCTTCACTGAGAGATAGAAAGGCAACTTGATCACAGAATTTGCCAAATAAAGAACGCCAGACTCCAGTCAGGAAAAGTGCTGTCAAAAGAACCGCTGTTTAGTAGCGAACACGAAACCACTTCAGGAGAGAAACAAGGTTGAATACTACCAGCATGTCATGGTGAATGACTGGGGGAAAAAGGGCTATTACTGCACCGGCGAACTGAGAGACCTGAGCGTTTAATGATATGACAAGAAGCTTTTTGGAACTATGTCAAATCATGCTGGCATAACGTGGGTTAGTGGGGTTTGCACATGCCTATGCCAGCTGAAATGCGGGTTGTCAGTAAAGCAAAAGGGAGCATGATATTTATTCTCAGGTAATGTGAAAAAGGTTTTTAGAGAGAAAAAAATTTTCACTCCGCTTTGGGATAAATTACTGCAGAATGAAGTGTCTTCACAAATGGTCTCAGACTTTGGATCCCATTGTTTTTTTTTTTATTTTTGTATGAAATTCCCAAAACAGCTGGGCTCCGCTGGTTTTAAACGGCATTGTTAAAAAAAAAATGAGTAAAAAACATGTCTTTGTTCGGAACTATTTTGCAACTTCGATTTGCTAAGTGCAGGTAAGTGTTCACAGCGGTAGGATGAGTTATGTGTGACTCTGCATAAAGTAACAGAAAAATATCCAATAGCATAGTTCTTGTTTTATGATCCTGGGCAACAATAGACGATGACTCACAGGAACACACTGTATCAGACTAGGGTACAAATACCATTTGTTATCAACGAAGGCAGCACAGTGATGCAGTGCAGTGGTCCCTAACCCAGGGGCGCAGTGTGTTGTCGGAGATCATGGGAGTGGGCAATGCTTTGTCTGCTTTGAGTATGTTAGAATTAGATTTGTGCATGTCACAGAAAAAAACAAGACATTTTCTGGAATCTGTGCCAGCATTTGTCTTCATTGTAACATTTTGGTAAATCTCAGTCCAGACAAGGCATCCACATTTGTTTTTCGAGGCAATCTGGATAGGCTCCAAGAAACAAGGAGTGTGGAAACTATTGATGTAGTTCTTAGTACTGTCACCTCACTGCAAGGTTACAAATTCTACTCTGCTGGCCTATCAGGTCCTCTAGTTTGAATTTGAATGATCTCCCCTGACCCTGTGTGGCTTTGTATCGTGTCCCACAGCTTCACCTCACAACCCAAAAACATGCTTGATAGATTAAGCAGTGACAATAAAATGACTGTAGCAGTGGGTATGTGAATGAGTAATTGTCTTTATATGTGTGAACAGGTGACCTTTCCTACCAATTGTCCAGTTAGCTGGTATTGGCAGCTATCCTAACCTGAATACAGCAGATGTTGAATATTGGTGGATGGTTTTACAAAGAGAAAGGTCTTTCCTCTCACAATTCTGACTGCTCATTATGGCCTGGCAAGTTGGAACACTGCGCAGACCGTGGACATAAGTAGAACAAGAAATGAAGATTAAAGCAAAGCGTGTGATAATCTTTCTTTCACCGTCCGATAATCGCAATCAAAAAACATGTTTTCGAACAAATCACCGCTTCCTTTAAACTTGTTACCAGTTCCAAATCAGAAGACAACCCCATTGGCAGCAGCACTACTTTTTGTAGCCAAAAATATTACACCGATCCAAAGACAAATAGAAAATCACTCAAACAGTACACATCACAGTGCTAAACCTCAGGAAAACAGATGTTTTTGGAAATTGCTGCTGTGAATTTACAACTCAAGTTGGCAAGGCTTTAAAAAATGAACATAAAACGACAGGATTAACAAAGTAACGATTAATAGCCGTACAATAGGCTGTCTGGGATTATTTTCCAGATTCCACTGTGGAAGGGTCAACCAAAACTAATCTAGTTATGGCCCGTTATCGGAGGTACGCCAACCTAAGGAGAAATGGAGATGGGCTTTGAAGATGCTCTAAATGATGACCTTTCTCTCCCACTCTGCTGCCGATGTGCTTTGATAAGCTGGGCTCTGATCTCTTACTCAGTATCATAGCACACTGCCCGTCCTCCCCCAGCGTGTTGCTGCTAAACTTTCTCACCACGCCCTCAAATTACATCAGCCAGGCCTGATGCCATGTTCTGCCCCACCTCTTTGAACTCCTTCAGCCACAGGCCAAAGGTGCCCAAAAGATGTGTTGTTTTCAGCAAAGGATTGTTATTACACAGTCAAAATAGCCATTCTTTGCTAATATCAGGCTTTAGTAGAGGCAAACGATTGCTCATAAAATATCCCTATGATGCATGTTCCTCCAAGTGGAACCAGAGTGCTGCTTAACCTCACAGTTGTGGCTTTCAAACACTGGTCTCTACCTCTCCCCCTGTGGATGCATGGAGGCCCGCCTCCGCACCAGCTGTGAGATGCAAAGCTCCCCTACGTGTAAAAGCATTTCGCTGTCTTTGAGAAGCCGCTGTCCCCGCTATTATGCGAAAGCAAAGATGCAGCGAGACACCAAGAAGAGAGAGTGCAAGGTGGGTGGGTGAGTTGACCGGGGGGGGGGGGTGAGGGGAGTGACTAAGGTATACATGCAGGACAGAGAAGGATGGTGAGACAAGTCAAGAAATATGATAGCAACAACCAGAAAGACTGTCCTAAAAGAGAGAGAGCGAGCACCAGGAAACTAAAAGCCGACGGCAGCTATAGTCGATGTGTGATTGATTGAGTGGCGCTGGGATGCCAGGGGTCATGCATATGCAAACTGCTCATTTGTAGTTGCTGCCAGCGCTGCTGTTCGCCAGAGCCCTTGAATAGTGTCATCTGACCACCGGGACACATCACACAATCAGATTAAGCAGCCCTGAAGTCACATGCGGGACAACCAGCAGCTGCCACGTGCACCACCAGCTCTGACTTACAGTATCTGTTTTTCATCTCTGCCTGCCATAACAGGCCCTTGTCTGTCTGTAACAGATCTTGGTTTTACAGGCTCAGATATGTGTCGGATAAACTTTGGTGTTTGTGCCACTCAGACTTTCCCCTCCTGACATTTTGTTGTTGTTGTTTGTTTGTTTGTTTTTACTGATTTGTTGCACACAAAATACATTTTCCATGTGAGTGGCTCAGACTGTCTATAGCAGCAGAGTATGCATTCTGCCCAATCTTCAACAGCATCCAGGCGCATTTCTCCGCGGAGCTGGTTGCAGCTTCGCTTTCATTTACACGCGACATTGTGTGCAGACAAACGCTAAACCCCCAGCATTTAGGCTGTCTGGCTCTCATTGGTCTGTTCACAGTTTCAGCAAAGACCTGCACTTTAGTGAGTGCGTTTGAACTCCACCCCATGTTGAGGGGGCAAACCACTGAAACATCAAATGCCTTTGTAGCCATTTGAGGTGGTCTGATATTTTCTTTAATTATTGATTCCTGATGAGGCCAGCAAGAATCAAGGGCTCCTGCATAAATTCTTCAAAACCATTTTAACGGTTGATTCTGGAGCATATGTTATGCAGTAATCTGGAGCTCGTCATGTCTAAGGCCGACAATTGCAAAGTATGTGAGCCTTTATTTTCTGTTCCACCGGAAACAAGGATGTGGAGTCGGGTAAATGGCTCTCTGTGTTCAGGTTGCCATAAAGAGGCTTTCTTGTGCTTGCTTGCACTTCTCTCTTTTTCTCTCCTTCCCTCTTGCCCCCTTTCTGTTTCTCTATCTCTCCCACCGTCCTGCTCTCAGATCAAACTGTGCTCCAGCCATGCTCTTGGGCAGTGAGCTGTAAGCAGGAGCAGTACACTGATCCAAGTGGCAGTCACCTTCATTCAGGCCCACGCCCCTTTCCCTTCACCCAGCTTTCCTTTTCTTTGTGTGTGTGAGATTTGTCAGCATGTTGAAATCCTCACCCAAAAAAGGATGAAAAATCTGAAGGGAATAGCTCCCTGTGTGAAGGATGGACTTCTGGGTATGCCCCTTGCTCCTCATGAGCCTGACACACAGACCCTTTATGTGGCTGTGCGGAGGGTGGCCTCTTCCATCCTCTGCTTCTCATCCACACCCCAGAGGCTCCCATTCAACCCCGGCCTGGCTTGGGGGAAGTTGGAGCTCTTTTGTAGTGGGGGATTCTTAGTGGGGGCTGTCAAGGCTGCAACTGTGTGGGCCTTTATTTCCCCAGAAAAAGAGAAGGAGCAGAAGAGATAGAAGGAGAGGGCAAGAGGGAGACTGGAGTGGGAGGGGTGATACCAGAAGAGGATTTGGACACAGATGGCCTTGTTAACGGTATCCCTAAAGAGAGAGAGGCAGAGGGAGAGAGAGAGAGAGAAACAGAGAAAAGGCGAAGTAAACGTGAGAATTTATTCAACTAAAAGCCCCAAAACTTCCTCTCCATTACGTCACTGTTATTCCTAACCGCCTTCTTCTCCTCCTACTTCTCGCTAGCTCAACTCTTCCCCTATCTGTTCCCTCCATCTGTCCCTACGTAAGCTCCCTCTCCAGCTCAATAACAAGCCTTTGCCCCCCCCCCCCCCACCCACCCTTCCTCGCGTCCCCTTCTCACCCTTGCCATTAGTTTACACACATTCCATTATCAGGGAGACCAGGCTAAAAGAGATGCCTGGGGTCAGAGTGATCATTATCGTCACCTTTTTCCACTACGCCGTGAGTTATAGCCAGCTGTGTAGGAAACAGACGTTTAAATCATAATCAATAGAGCAATATCAATGCTGAGAAGCATGGCTAACGGAAATCACTGCTTCAGCTCAGGAGGAAATGCAGACACTCAGCTTAGACCGAGATAGTGGCATGCACTTATTGATACAATCTGATCAAGCCACAAAATGGATTATGTGGCATCACGCTCATCATGTTTCGCTTGTTTTCAACAATTTCTCTCTCATTCACAAGGTTTTCGCAGTTATGTGAAAATAGGTGGAAAGAATACCGAATAGTGTACTCAAGTACAACTACGGTCAGATGGCCAAATTACAAAAAACAACTTAATTATTAGTAGTTGTAATTTATTACTGCCATCCTTCTATCAGTGGTGCAATGGTTAGTACTCTCATCCTATTTCCAGCCTTGACTGGACTTGATGACTTTCCTGTGTGGAGTTTACATGTTCTTCCTGTGCAAAAATGGGAATTTTAATCGGTTCACTGATTATGAGGTTATCTGTCTCTCTGTGGTTGCCCTGTGACGGACTGGTGACCTTCCCAAGGTGTATCCCTCGTACTTCCATAGTCAGCTAGGACCAGCCCCAGTGCCTGGTTACCCTACATTTAATAGAAAATAGAAGGCCTGTCAAACTGTACAGAAGTGCAGTGATCGCCTGGTCCCTTTGTATCAGTGTGTGCAGGTCATGCATTACAACTAGGTTGTTGTTTAAAACTCAAACTCAGCAGGGAGAGGATGCTGTCATGCTGTATACATTAACTGACCCTCTGCTCATGTTGCAAGGAAGCCAGTGCTCCTTGCCGGATGAGCCGCACAACATACACGCAATATTTTGTTCAGCAAGGACGATGCAAGGAGACAGGTGCGACCTGACCCAGCTGTGACCAGACCACGGTCATTGCTGCCACTCCAGCTGATATCAAGAACAAACCTTTCTCCCTGTGCTACCACAAGGAAAATACAACGCCAGCTTCTCATGCTGCACAAGTGTATCGCTGTGAGGAAGGAGCACCTTTGAGACGTGATGCAACAAAATATGATGTCAGTCAGTGTATAAGTCAGTTCTATAATGCAGAAAAGGAGCCCAGAATAACTGTTATCAACTAATACAGTTTGTTTGTGGTGAATTAGAAACTGCCATGCAGATATAACATCTAATCCAGCTGACGTTTCAACCCCTGAGACGAAGGGAAAGAAGTTGTTCTTTGACGTGACCTTTTGCTTACGAGCAGCTTCTCAACAGATCTTATTTAATAAGTTCTGGATTTGACATGCCTGATTTAGAAAAGTTGACTTAAATAAAGATCAGTAGCACTATTTCTGTTCTGTAGTGTGCTTCAGCTTTAGGGCATTTCCCATCTTTTAGTACATCTATTTCCTTTGTCAAAGCAAACAACTATCATGAAACATGTTAGGCTAATATGCACAAATGCTATTTTTCAGTAGGTAAGCAAAGTATGACATTTGTATTCAGCCTGTAGACATAAAGTCTTTACTTAGGCTATTAAGACTGAAGTGATCGTACGCTACATTTAATCTAAATTTTGTTACAGAAGTCCCAACTGGCTTGATTAATAATGCCACAGAGAAAATTTAATTAGTACAAATATTTTGTATGTGTTTTAGTTGCAAACTATAGAACTATTTATTGTTTAATGTATGTTAAATTAACTTGCCTGGGACACTGTAATTGTGTGTACTGTTCGTGCCAAAGTTAATTGGTTAGATCATTTAGAGGAGAATTTGCGTGTTGATTTGAATGCAGCCAGTTAACAGAGATGGATTCTGTGCGATTACTGTTTATAATTAAACGCTCATTGCGAAGCACCCAGTGTGTAATAAAAGAAAAATTCAAACAAATGTTGAATTGAGAGGTTGGAGGCGAGCACAGTGCGAGTGACCCAGCAGTTCAGACGTGCTGTGTTTCTACCCAGAATCCCAAGGTCCTGTGCAGGTGTGAGCGATGCACATAGAGTGCTCTGCACATCACGGTTCATGTGCAGCCAGAGCCCACGCAGTGCTGATCAGGCAGGGATCATCTATGAAATCAGAAATCCACTGCGAGAGAGGGAAAGATTTTTCGAACGCTTGAACCAGAAACTGTATGGAACGTCGCATTGTTGTTTGAGTAATCAGAATGAGCCTTTGTGTCTTTTCTTTGTGCTTTAGTTCCGCACGATCTGTTGGCGATGCTCAACTGATCGGCTCCTATGCAGGCCACATAGGACATTTCTACCACAGCTCAACCTCCAGAGCACAAGCGTAAAGACAAAATGCTGCTATAAATGCGAAAATAGAAAAAGCTATGCATAAAAACAATTACTTTGCTATCTTAATTGCTTTCCAAAGAAAATACTTTCTGTCACCTTTCCAATTAAAATATAACCAGGAGCTATATTAGATGTATTTTTAAATGGTGCCTGCAGCATGTCTTGTTGTCTAAGATATTGGATTCCCTCTACATTTTAATGACCAGTTTCATTTATAGATGCTAAGGAATCAACACACCCGCACAGGAAGTCGCAGAAAAGTCTAGAGCGTTGTGCAGTATTTTATTCTCCCAGCTGTGGATCTATGAGGATTCCCATTTTGTGATTTAGTAAGGACTCACATTACAATGCCAAACGGATGATGTTTACAGTATTTTTTCAATTAGACCAGCAGTTGTACACAGTCTCCTTTTCACATGCCAGTCTCCTGACATTTGCTAACCCATCAGACATACACTTGGTGAAATGTGAGCCATTTTGCAAATGAGGGTTATTCGGGGAGAGTCACGTCTCGTCTCTCTGTCTGCTGTGCACCCGGGAGAAGGTTGTAAAAGCTGTTGTCCTTTAGTTATGATGGAAAGCGGGAGGAGCCGCATGAGAGAAAAGAAAACGAAAGCTCTCCAATTGGAGTCCTGTTTTTTGCGCTCACTCTCTCTCTCTCTCTCTCTCTCTCTCTCTCTCTCTCTCGCTGCATGTGCCCTGCTGCTCTGTCATCCTCAGGGATGCATCTGAAGGAGACCATCTGTTGATCCATTTGTCTCCTGCTTTGCTTCTCATGCCACCGCCTCTCTGCTATCGATGATCAGCCCTGGCCTTTCCCCTGCCCACCCTTTTTGTTAGTGCCAACAGGCCCTCAGGGTGAGGCGGGTTTGCTGTTTGAGGTGGGGCAGAGGGTTTTTGCCCAGACTCACACAAGAGAGATAATAGGTGTTGTCAAAGTCAGACATGAATGCTTTTTGCGCAGTCACTACATGGTAGAAATAATCTAATGACCCCACAAAAAGCTTCTTTTTTTTTATGTGTTCTGTAACATTGTTGTGCTTACCTGAGTCCAGATTGACAGATTTTCCATTATTTTCATTATTATTAGTATTATTGTTGTTGTTGTTGTTGTTGTTGTATTAGTAGTTATTCCTTGCTGATAGGAGAACTGTTGCCCCCCCTCCCCCGGCAGGACTTGAAAACAGAGAGTTCATCATTATATAGAGGCATAGAGCATGAAATAGATGTTAGGAACAATGCTGGGGCCGTCACTGGAGGCTTGCAAACATTCACCACCAACACATTTGAAGCTTGTGAAATGTTTGTTGCTGCTAAGGAGAGATGGGTGTTGGTTTCTACACACGTCTCCTAGCTGTCGCCTCGCATGCATGTTCAGGGGTTTGATGGACACCGAGTCCACCGTGGGGACTTCAGGGATTGCTTGGCTTTGATCTTCTCCCGCAACTCTCGATTACCCATCATTCAGCGGGGCTTAGGCCCTGGGGACCAGCTGGGAAAGGGTGGTGTGTTAACATGGGCTCTGATGTGCCCAGGAGAGACTCACTGTCCAACTTAGACCTCATGTAGCAGATTACACAGAATTGAATAAAAATGTGAGGAGTTTTTCCACTTGTGAATATTTAGACTGAACGTATGAGCCACCACAGCGTGTGACAGAGAATCGAAATGTATCAGAGGAAGATGGTAACATTGATAGGATGGTGTAATGAGGTTGCTGTCCATATGGGGAGCATGAAAATGGTGCTAAATCTTATTATCAGGTCTTCTTCCCTCTGTCCATGGAGTTTTCATAGAATGGCAAGGTTTTCATCAGGACTGCTCAATATATCTGATGATGGGTGTTCACCCAGGGAGACATGTCATTGATTTTCTATAAGGTACAGATGACATGTGGTCACACGCACTCCTATTTTACCAACAGCCATGTCATGTAATAAGTCATGATTTCACTGTAGCTGTCACCTAGCGCGGTGGCTCTTCTGGCAAACCCACATAGGGGTTAGTTATTGCAGATGACCTTTTGTGACAACCTGCTTTTGTGGTCAAGTTCTCATTTCAGCATAAAAGTGCAATTCTTTTTGATGACTTTTGCCAGGTATATATTTATTGATCTATTTATCTCTGTGTGTTTGCAGGCTTCCTCAGCACCGGGGACCAGGCCGCTAAAGGGAACTATGGGCTCTTGGACCAGATTCAGGCTTTAAGGTGGATCAGCGAGAACATCGGCTTCTTTGGGGGAGATTCAAACCGCATCACTGTGTTTGGCTCTGGCATTGGCGCTTCCTGTGTCAGCCTGCTAACCCTCTCCCACCACTCTGAAGGTACGGTGGAACAGAGAAGTAGTGGGGGAAGACCTGGGGCGGAAACAGCAGTGGGGCGCACTCCTGCTGGTGTGTCGACTGCTTAATATTAGAAACTGCCGATGCAGGTAGCGGGTTGTACAGTAATATATTCTACAGCACTGTACAGCATAACGAATGTTTTAAGAAGCAGGTGTTTGCATTTAAATGAATATGATTTTCAATCCCTCCAGAAATTGAAACTTCACGGCAGATTTCAAGCCACATGTGAGTCTTGACATACCCTGGTGCTTTCCTCGCAGGTCTCTCTAGGTTAGGGAAAAAAACATGTATGTATAAAGTGTCTTTGTGAGCAAGGCAAAAAAAATTGCAGAGTATCAGGGGAGAGCTTTCCATGGCAGATACAGTAATACTAAATGACACACACACACACACACACACACACACACACACACACACACACACACACACACACACACACACACACACACACACACACACACACTGTCCTTCTGAGCAATGTTGTTTATCTGCTGGCTACCTTAATGCGACTTCATGATGATTTACTGCACATGTTGGCTCTGTCTTTAATACTAAATGCAGCATGCGTGCTTGACTTGTACATACAACAAACATCCCTCATGCTCATGGTCCTCTAATGCATCGCTAAATCAAGACGGAGCCTTCCTCCTTACAGGTAAGATATTATGAGAAGCACTTCAGCTCATACAAATGAACTGAAGCTTTCAGCTCCATCCATGAATACCAACCCTCAACTGCACCCACACACATCCAACAGCACACCGCATCCTCCTTTCTTAAAATTGCAATAGTTCATTTCAACAGTAAGCTGACTGTTTTCTTTTGATTGACAGCAGTGTTTTGCAACGGACAGGGTATGAAAATCTGGAGGTGTTATTTTATAGCAACACGTTTTTTTATATATTGCATTAAATTATGTACTGATAACACTTCATGTTTACATTGAGCCAAGCTCTAACAAATCGCTTGTGAACATGTTAACAAGCAACAGAAATGTTGCTTTGGACACACATAGTTGGGAATGCAAGAGACGGCTTTTATGGTTTATTACATTGAGTAAAGTACGTTAAAGGAAATCACTCTTGCAGAAGATAGGGGTCTGATCTTTCGCCATGTTGTGGTTGTGGAGCAATTAAGTAGTATACGCCCCCTCACCATACACACCAACTCACACTCTCACTGTTGGTGTCATAGTCACTAGGCAGGGTAGAATCCATGTAGCAGGATTTCTGATTAACAGACCAATGTGCATTTGAACGAGGTCATTTCAACTGCTCTTCCTCGTGCCCCATTACAGTGCCAGGGATTTGCGATGTGTTTTGCGTTCTCCAATTTGCATTAAAGTGTTACTAATTGCTTTGATTTCCTCCGATGAATGATGACTGCTTTTGGATTGAATTTTTACCATAAATGCCTTTTTTTATTCATACTCCATAATGCTACGCTCCATGTAGCATGTTATTATACTGCCAGTGAAACCATCTCCTCTGCCTCCCAGTAAATTGGATATTACCGGGTCTGTTTTTTTCCCCTGAATTGAAATGTATGCCCCACTGATGGGATGAAAAAAAAACGAGCCAGTAAAACTTGAGGGATCCTAGGAAATTGAAACAGGAAGCCTTCTATCACGACAGGACTCTTGCTGCGAATGTTACCAATGGCAATCAGATTTCACACAGACTCTCTCAGAGCACAGATTGTTGTAATTATATAAAGTTTAGGACTGGAGTGGGCTGTAGGGTGTGACAGGAAATTCAAGTGATGAAATGTCTTTTTGCACCTGCTTTCAGAGCCTTCACCGTACGCCACCCCTCCTCTCCTATAGTCTTGACTATTGAAGTGAGAACTGGAAAGAGGTTCTTGTTGCCAAGACAACGCCATAAACAAGAGAGAAATCAAAGTGTCTGGATGTGCAGTGAAAACTGAAGCAAAAATCTATAATCAAATGAATTATACACTGTGTCATGAGCACACCTGGTTTCAGGTGGCCGCCTGCAAGGGATTTGTGTAATGATTTCCGATCGATGGTAGGAGACTTTTGCATCTCAGGAAGAGCATCATATATCGAGTTTCCCAATTTGCACTCTGACAGAAAATTAAGTCAGGAAGCAGGATGGTAAACAATGTATCATGGCTCATTCTTTTCTCCCCAACCTGCTTACAAATAAATTATATTCCAATGCCTAAAGCTACAGGTAGAATAGCTGCATTGAATGTGGTGTGTGTGTGTGTGTGTGTGAAAGCTGGAGTAGTAGAGGGGTTTCTTCACGATAACATAGACTGCAATTTACATGCCTACGCGAACATGCGCACAGACAAACATTTCCCTTCACCTTGTGCTCAGAAATGGGATAACGAGGCCCAGCTAAAAAAAAGAAAAAGTAAATCAATGGTGACACACTGTTCCTGAGCTCCCTGGTGTGTCGGTGTATTTAATGACAGTATTCCCATTCTTACTGTACACAGTCTGTCATCACTGCCTGCAGTGCATAGACTCTCCATCTAGCAGAGACTCCTTTCATGCCTGTTGGTGGCAGAGTGACAACTTATTTCAGATGCTCCATGCTCCTCCTGAAGCTTATTTAATAAGCTGAATCCTCCTATATCATCTTAGCCCTCCGGCCTTTCTCTTTGATTGCCTGCTCCTCTGGCCTGGCCTTGGTGGCGTCTCCATGTGGGCGTGCCGAGGGCTCTAGTCAGAGGGTACATCCATCACAGATCCTCCCCCTCCTGGTGTGTGTGTGAGAGAGTGGAGGCTAGCCTGGACATCCTCTCGTGAGGGCTAGATTTTTTTAGACCCAGGTCCCTGCCCTGCCTCCTCCATCTAATCTCCTCCGTACTGCACCCATCTGTCTCCCTGCCTTCACAGACAGTAAACGCATGCAAGGGACACACACTTTTCCTCCATGTGCCAGTGTGTGTCTCTCTCCCTTTCTTCCCTCTCCGGGTTTCTCCTCCCCAGTCTGCAGCATGTGTGGTGTATTGCTATTAATAAGATGGCTGCCTCGTCTGCTATGTGGCAAGCAATCTAGCCGCACATCTGGGACTTTGGAAGCAGAATGGTCATTAAAAGCACAGTCTCACTCGGTAGGAGAGTGTTTTTGACCAGTATATTAAATGTAGCGCAACAGTTGTGTTCCCACAGAGGGAAATCTCTGTCCCCATCTTCTTTTTCCCTGGCTTCAAACAAAAAATGGCTAAAGAAGTTCAGAAGGAAGGACATTAGCCAGTCCAATGTATTATCTATCTGCCATCGCACGGCGCCAATTGAACATGCAGATTTTGCTTCTTTTTTTTTTTTATCTCTTATTAAGTGTGACGGCATTTTGGTACATGAACAGAATAGCAAGTAGCAATGACTCAGTCATGTGTGTCTGCACATGTATCTTTTACACAGAGAGATATTCCTCCATTCACAAATGCTGTGCTGGGGTCGACAGGTGTAAACAATACTGTTGAGCATCACAGCTCTGCTTACAAGTGCACACAGGCTCAGGGCACACGTGAGAAAAGTGCTGGTTGTCGAGGCGCTGAAGGTCGTATGGTTTCTTTTTTCTTTTTTTTTTGCTCTCTTCCTGTAAGCAATCAGGATAAAAGCTCTGCTTCTCAGGAAGTGCTCCCCTTTTAATGGAATGTCTTGGACATTAAAGACAGCCAGTGTGGAGGATCCTTCATGCCAATGTCAGCTTTCATTTTTATTAAGACTTCTGGGTTATTGAGCACCATAAATGTGCATGTTAAATGCTTGGGTTTTATTACCACAGTGCAAGGAGTACCAATACTTTTTAATGCGAGACACCCTCAAGCAAACACCGACACCCCTGTAACAATCAGTGTTATGAGGGCAGTGGGACAGATGCTGTTTTCTGTAGTATGGGTTCGTTTTTTAACCTATTTAGTGGAAAAGATGGAAAAGATTAGTGGAAAATCAGAGACTGATATTTTTGTCTCAAATAAAAATATCCAAACTGAACTTGCTGTTTGTTTATCTGGCAAAAAATGTGTGATTCAAGCAGTCCAACAACAATGTGATTGGATGTCATGGAAAGTGATCTTTCATGTAATTCTCTGAATGGGTGACTTACTAGAGTACTAGAGTAACTTTGAGAAGGAAATTGTCATGTCTGTCATGAGGATGCATCATGATGTTTGTATATTCACTGAATCATTGGAAAGAGAAATAACTATACCCTCATAATTTACACTCCCACATATAACTCAGAGATTCATTCTTCCACTTAGGAGTATAATTTACATTGCAAATATTGTTTGGTAGTATCACATGGAGTGTTTGACAAAAACTCAACAACTTTGTGAATATTTAGGTGTTCAAATTGATATTTAAATATTGTCTAAAGACCTAAAGAACTGTTCAGAACATATCAAAAAGCTTTTGTCAGGCATACTTTCCATATAACACCTGATGTAGATTTATGTATGCATCCACTTGAAAACCATTTTCTTAGTAATCCAGATTGGAAATATTTGCATTTTGAGTAAAATTGTATTTGTTTGTTTTTTCGCATCATTACTAGTTGTGTACAGCAGAAAGCTGTCCTGGTGTTCTTTACAGTTCACTGCACAAATCTAAATAAAATGCCTTTTCTGGCATCTATTTAACTTGCGGACCTATAGGGGAAGAAAATGAGACTGACAGTAATGTTTATTGGATCTCAAATCAATTTGTTTCTGTCAATCTTCTTGCTGTTGTGGCAATCAAAGCCAGTGTTGCCATGAGCACAAAACCTCCTTCTGACAACTGGTTAAAATGTACACACAGGCACGTAGGGTTGTGGTTATCCTTTGAGTAAAGCGTGCATCAATCGTTGTCGTACAACTGATGTGAATGTGTTGGAACAATGTGTTGAGAACTTGTGCACTCAATCACTGTGTTATTTTGTAGTAGGACCCTTAATCTAAGACTATTATAAATGCTTATTGGAAATGCCCTTTCCTATAGAGTGAGGATGGAGGTCAACATGCTTTCAACACTGTGAGAGTGTTAAATTACAACACTTCCTTAAGTGTAACACTACATCTGGCTATAACCTTTGAAAATCATGTGGGCTTCCTCCCTGAAACAAGGCCCTTGGGGGTCCTCCTTGAGGACTGGGGTACAGGCCTGCACTCCATAATGTCCCTGTGCTGCGCTCCCATCATACAGATCTGGAGGTGTGATCGTCCACAGAGGGTGTCAACTTCATCTCTGTGGGCTTGGATATCCATCCCCTGTCGGGTTTAAGCACCACATAAAGGCAGCTGGCAAGAGCCGGAATATGGATCAGAGTCACCAGGAAAGATAGCTGCATAACCACATGCCGGGGATGTTATTCATACACAACGCTGCCACCATTGTTGTGCAAATGCCTGGTGCTTGAGAAAAACCAGGGACAATTGTCGAAGTTGAATAGACCCCATTTCTGAGGTGTCAAAGGCATTCAGCAACCCGACACTGTAAAGTTACCTGGGTGTTTGGGGCAAAAGAATGCCTCTATCTCAAGGTTTGATTTGGCTGTTTGCTGAAGGGTGTCTGTGCATCTCATGGTGTGAAAAAGGCCTATACGAGATGAGAGAATGGGGACGCGCCTTGTCAGGTGCCGTATTCTTTCAGCTCGATTGACAAGAGCGATAATTAAACCAGGGGGATGCCATCTCTGCGGAGCAAGAATGCTTGTATTTATTTACGCTGACTACTCGGCTTTGTTGTCTGCCATATACTGTGGTCCTCATTGTGTGCAAAAAGTAAACTGCTTTTAACAAGCGGCCTCCGTGGCGTATCTTAGCCGGTCTTTGAATGGCAATTTCCCCAACTTTGTATTGCAGAGCAAAATTGTTTTTGTGTGTGTGTGTTTTTTTTAACAAAACAAAGATGGAAGATTACCATCCAGCTAAAAGGTATTATTCTCTTGGACTTAAAAGAAATTGGAAATGGCCTAATTCAGGAAACTATTTTTTTTTCTTTACTACTCAGTACTGCAATGAGGAAAGAAAGTGAAAGTTCCACTGAGTTAAACAAAAGCATCGGGAGCCATTCAGTGAAATGTCGGTGAAAGGGGATAATATTGGGCTAAAAATGAAGCAGCTGAGGTCAAATAGCCAGTTTGAGGTTCACGCTTTAGAAAATAATATCCAGTCGGGCTGTCCAAAAGAGTGAAGCAGCATTAACTACCCCTTACCAGAAGAGAGCAGAAGAATGAAAAATTGACAATTGGTCTTAAAATAGTGAAGACAGTTTATTCAAGTACCCAAGGCATCAGTCTGCCTCTGCTTGCAGCAGGTAGTTGAGCCTATAAAACACGGAGTTATAGGTGTTAAAGAGACAAGCAGCAGGTCAGAGGAAGAAGCAGCAAATAATTGAGCACTTTAGTAAATCCATGCCTCCATCAACCAAGGTAATGGCTCAGAGTCTAGTATATACCTGTAGCCCGGGATCTGCCATCATAAGAATGGGCTTCAGCAGCTTGAGCGACATGTGGCACACATAGGCTGTCAAAGCAATATCCTCCAAGACAATACAGCAAGACGCATCTGAGGATGTATCGCTAAGATTGCTTTCGGAATCTAATCGCAGCTGATGAACGAGGTGACTACAGAATATGTCATCTGCTGATGACCCGCATTCCCTGGTGAGGGTGCCGGCAAGTCATTATTTCAGGTAGATGCCATCCATGAATCATTCTTGATAAATCATTGTCAAGGGCGCGTTCATACACCTCCTAATGGACAGTGACAGTAGTGATGAGGGGGGGCCGCTGGTTGCAGCTCCTGGCTGTGCCCTGGCGTTCTTTGATCCTGTTAGGCTTTAGATCAATTAAGCCAATAGCTGCATCGTAGCACTCCCAGACTGTCTTGTCTGTTTCCTGTCTTGATTGGTCTAATGACTTGATGGAGGTTTCCGTCCCTCTGTCTGTCCATTTTCTTGCTACACTCATCTCAGATCCAAGCGCCTTAATCTCAAAGGCATTTTTCTTCAGCTCATTTTGCCTGTTTCTCATAGCTCTTTCTTTATTTTTCTGGTGCCCACCCTCCCCCGTGTCTCTCTCTTTCGTCTTCTCACCATGTCTCCCTCTCTCTGCCTCAGTCTTTCTCTGGCACCAGTGTAAAGCATCCATTATGGAGCGATGCATGGGTGTCTGTGTGAGTGGGAGAGAGGGACTTGGCACTCCTCTTGCCCCACCTGCAGAGGAAGCACTGACAGCTGAGCACTGGGGGCTCATCGCTCCCCCTCCTCCTCCGTCTATCTCTGCTGACCTCCCTCCTCCTCCTCTCACACCTTCTCCATCTCCATCGCTCTCTCTCTATCTCTACCTCTCTCTCTCTCACACTCTCTTTTATTCCCTGCTATACACACATTGGCCCAATTTCTGCCACCACTCACTGCTTTCCTTAATGCTATTTACACAGTTCATAATCAATCTTTTCTGTTGCGTTGGCCGTCCTCTGGTTTTGTCTTCGTTTTTTTTGTGTTGCTTTCTTTCCTGCCTTTCATAATGGTTCCCCCTCACTGTACGTGTTTATCCATTAGACATTCCACACCAGGCTATCTCGACGCGTTGTTAAATAGACTGTTGTCTCCATGTTTGTCTGCCAGATGAACAACTATGGTGTAATTAGCTGAACTTTACCCTCAAGTGATGACCACGAGCTCTCTCTGTTTGCTTGTTGTTGCTGACAGCTCACCTCTGTGGCTAGCTAGGTCAGCCCCTCAATGTCCGTACATCTGTTTATCTGAGCCGAGGAAAAAAGCCCTCAATGTCTCTGCATGAATAACAGATGGATACTGTGGCGCTGCTTTGAAGGCGCACCGTGCTTGGGAGCGCCGTCACGTTCCTCGTCATTTTCACAGGTTTGCATAACATGTGATTTATATACATTTCCGCGATGGGAAAAAGAACATTACCAGGTGTTTTGCACCGTTTGGAGTGATGGGTCTGAAACTTGAAAATGATTTTGAAATAGAAAATACATGTCTCTGCTCTCACTCTATCCTGCTATCACCAATTCATCTACACAAAGAGAAAGAAATATGTGGTTACTGCATGATTATGGGAAACGAAGAATGTATGCAGCATTCTGTTTGCATGGCGCCTGCTCACTACAGTCTGTGAGCACAGACAAGATGATTTGGAGGGAAAATAGTTTTTTTCCCAAAGCGTGATAAGAGGTGTCGCATAGGAAAAGCATCAGTCGAATTACTTTTCAGTGGCTTGTGGGATTTCCTTGCAGGGAACCCACCACAGTGCGATACAGAGCACAGTTTTCATGTGTCTAAATTCCCATTATTGACTTAATGTGCTGTAAGTGTACACTTTAGCTGTCCACTGTGAGCGCGCGCATGTGAGCGTGCAGCTTGAGACGTGCAGTCACCAGCTGTAGTCTGCCTACTAAGTCGTTCAATTTTCGCCAGTGGAAATGCATTAGCTTTAGCTGTGAAATTTGCATAGTCTGAGCACAATGAAATCCCCAATGAGGGGAACTTCGGCAAACATGCTGACAAGCAGAAACCTCTACTATAAAGGGCCAACATTGTGCAACCTGACAAAAAGACTAAATCTTTACCTCTCAAGCCTGCAAGGCTGTAATAGATTTTTAGCTTAGAGAGGTAACATAAGCTATAGATCTGTTTCAATGGCAAAACAGAGTGACTCACCAAATCGAATGCAACAGTTAGAGAACAATATTGCCAATGTACTATTTCACAACTAGAAGATAAACATCTTCTCCTGCGGAGAGTCTGTACTTGGACTGAACATAACTTGTTGCAGGTAACATAATCTTCAAATTATATTAAAAAGTCAGTAATATTTTTTCAGTAAAGATGGCATGTGCATATTAGAAATAAAATATTTCAGCTGCAGGTGATGGCTTCTACATGCATTTAGAAGGCTAACTTGTGCAACACACGTTTCCCACTCATTGACATTGCAATCATATATATAACACTCGTGACACTATCCACCTCTTCAGTCGGCACTCCAAATCACTCCAGTCTTGCCGGATGCCCGACTTAAAAATGTGGGATGGCTTGTTCAGTGGGAGTTTTTATACCCTCTGTCATAATGTCTCTAAATAAAATACAATTTTCCGGCATTAACAAGTATACTTATGTGTTTAAGTGCAGTAAAGCCTCCAGTGTTTGTGTGTAGAGGAATGCATGTGACCGCAGCGCACGTAAGTTTTCTTTGGTTGCTCTCTCTTACCTTATGCAACATTAACATGTGCAGATTTCTCATCCTGGAGCTGTAGGAAAAAAACTAATAATATACCAATGTAGTCTTAAATCATTCATACTTAACTTTTTCATGTATATATTTATTTTTATTCTATTTGTTTTTTTAAACTTTGAGTATATACATGCCATTCAAACTAAAACGCTAAAAGGACTCTTTCCATGAATTTGTTCATGATGAGAAAAATGATATTCATTACACTGGCAGAAGAAGCTGTGTGAAGAACAAATGGGAAATAAAAACATTGCAGGAAACTCAAAACTCATATTTTCACACCTACACGAAGCACACCTAGCTAATTGCTGCAAAATCCAAGAGAGGACTTTCTGAATCCTGACACCTCCTGTCCAAGCTTTGATGCAGTCCCACGTTGAGAGCAGCCTTTCATTTAAAGCGTGCCGCAGACTTGACAGCTAACGTGACGGCGAGACAAAGAAAAAAAAAGAACACCTGCAAAGTAAATCTTAACCCATATATCATTTGAAGGTGACCCAAGCCCTCAGCGGATAATCAAGTCTTTGACTGACTCGACGGTTAAGTGAAACAAATAGTATTTTTTGCTTGCCAAGCATAACGCTGGTTCACACTTCTACAATATGAAAAGCAGGCAGCTCTCCTGAAACATTTCTCTTTGTTTAAGTGAAGGCTGTTTGGAACGGAACCATCCTCTGCAGTTGTTTTGGTTGTTGACAAACCCATATGGCATGCCACTAATCTTGATCGATGCCCACCACTGTGAACACCACTCACACTGCGGAGGATAATGAAATGTAACAACGCAACATTTCACTAAAATCATCACAGTGATTTGTCTATTATCCATTACAAAATGCATCATAGCCTCTGCCATTTTCCAGTGAGAAAAACAACACAAAGAAGTGTTTACTCGTCAAACACTGTGTGACACAGAGTGCTCATAAAACGTCTGCGCTCGCCCAATGTGCTATTCTTAGGGCTCCCCTCAGAGCCACTCTCTAATTGGAGCCTTGGTTGGCCTATCAGTGAATCTATCCTCCACGCAGACTTTTTATGCGGATTGTGAGTGACTGAGATTCCCTGCCTCGGTATCTGTGGCTGTTCTCTGACATGTCCCGGGACTCCTGCTCATCGGTGAGGGCTTCATTAGCCGAGGATGGGAGGCGGCAGCAGAGAGGGAACAGCTGTTTAGCTAACCACTTGCATTGTTAGCCAGCCTTCTCCGTATGTCTAACCGCCTAAATCCGTCCCCTAGCTGCTAATAGAATGCTCATTAGGAGACGGGAGGGAGACTGAATGTGAGACAGCGCCTCCGTGGTGCAGCCACACCAGCTTCTGCTGCTCCACCTCTCCCTCTGGTCTCTATTAAAGATCTGTACGGAATAAACCTTTCCCCTGTAGATCAACTATCTTTCCTGCCCATCTCACCCTCTGACCCTGACCCATAGGGGAAGACAAGGGGGGATATGGGTACTTGAGATTTCCTTGGAGACAGCTCCCAGCCTCCGTGATACATAAACACGCTCCGCTGTTGCAGAGGTACAGAAAGCTACAAGATTATAAAAATCCCAAAGGATCGAAAAAAGATACCTTCTGCTGAAAGAAGCAGTTAGCTCTGGGGTTTTTTCTTTTTTTTTTCTTTCCAACCCAACCTCCCCAAACCTCCTCCCCACAAGTGATGTGTTAAATTATTCAAACACTGTAGATTGTATTGCTGTAATTTGTCAAGAACCCAAAAGCACAAGTCTATTTCTCTGTGTCAGAACTGATGAAGCTGGCACGGAGGATGGAAAGCTGCGACATCAGAGATGGCACTGTGAATATCTGATGGCATTCAGTGGAACAGCTCGAGATCAGAGCCAAAAACACTGCAACACCCCCACCCACCCCCCCATCACAGCCGCAACAACATCCCTGGCTGAAAAAAAAGAACGGCTAATGTTTGATTCAAATTCAAACAGTAAAACACGTTACAGGCAGAAGTACTTCATTGGATTAACACAGGGCAGCTGCAGACATTTCCCATGCAGAGATGCAGAGGCACATAGTCCAGAACTCCCCGGTGAGAAACAGACGGAAACTGATGTGCGGTGGAACCCAAACACACCGAGCTATTTACAGTAAATGACAGCCACAATAGACACCGCTGTCACACTGAAATGTGCTCGGGAAGTGTACACAGAGAAAGTGATGTTCTCACCTGTGAATAACGACAGTGGGCAAATATAAGACAACCATTAGAATAATATGGTGTCCTCGTTTCCAAATTAGATTTTTATGCGGCAGAAACTTTTTTTTTTTTCAGAAAGTACTGCGTTAAAGGAGGTTGGTAGATTTATGAATGTCTGATTGTTTAAATTAAGGTTTGAGAACATAATGAGATCGAGCTTTAGCCCGAATTGGATTTTCGCATAATTTGAGCATCAATCTCAAGGAGGACTTTCATTTGTCAGGTGTTCATTTGCAGAATTTAGCAAACACAAACAACTTATTCATTTAGATAATTTATTCTTAAAACATCTTGGGACACATTTTATTGTTGTGGTAATGTTAAATATGCACTCACTCTCTGTAAATATAACTCTGTCAAAAAGGTATACAATGATCATTTACCTATCTAACATTTGTACATCTAGTTCTTTGGATTAAATATTCTAAAAAATAAAAAGTATGGAGTTCTGATCATATGAGGAGAAAGAAAAGTCCCATCTCCTGCATTACTAAATAGTTTTTAACAGCCAGCAGATGGTGTTTGCTCAGCTGTCATGGAGATGGATCAGCGGCTGTTATGATTTCATCAATGGATAAAGACCCTGTGATTTCTCTAATTGTCTTTGGAATAAATACATTTTTTTTTTTTTAAAGTATCTTAAATCAGTATAAGGAAATTTTATGAGGGGTATGAATAATTGCCCTCCCTGTACCGTGAATCCATATATATCCATATGCCAGCTTGGGCACACGGGGACCCGGAGCTGATGGCAGCTTGACTGTATGTGAAGGAAGCGTACAGCCTGGACACGTCTGAGGCAAACATTCACACACACACTTACAGCCAATCCACCGGTTAATCTCAAACACTTGTTTAGTGGACTGGCAATTTGGATCCAAATTGCCAGTCCCCTTCATGGTGACCTTTTATATACCCTCAAGAAATTCTTCGAGAATTTATTTGCTGTTTATCCCCCATCCCCCACACCCACCCCTCCTTTCTCACGTGTAACAGAGGAATTTCCACAGTTTCTTGGTTTCAATTTTTGAGGAGTAACTTGTGCTTTTACGTCAATATGCAAATAGTAGAGCGGCTTGATTAATACCAAGAAGAGTGACATAATCTCTCTCTTATATACACTAAAGGTGCAATTTGCCAGGAGGGATGTGTGGGATCTCCCCCTTCCTCGTTGACACATCCCTTCTTCTGCTGAATTATTGTTTTGGCAGGAGAGGATAAAGTCTGTCTTCCTTTCACTGTGATTAAAGCTACTATGCCATCAGAGCGCACAAAACCAAACATAGAATTGTATAAGACATTGTGTATCCAGACTTTCATGATACCTACTGTCAAAAATCAGAAAATGACCAGATGAGCTCATTTTTCTACAATCTTACAGTTGTCAGTTCTGGTGAGCTGGTGTTTTCTGGAGCCTCGGTCATGTGAACTGAGCAGACAGGAGCGGCACCTGGTGTGGACTCCTGCTGCTGTTGCCCATCTGCTTCAGCTTTCCCCCATGCTGTATGTTCAGGTTGTAATGAGGAGGTTATTTTACTTACTACTGGCAGCTTTACAGAGTTTGGTCTCTATTCTCCGACCTCTGACCTCAACAAGAATTTTTTATTTATTTTTTTTAGCCAGAAAACCCACCGCTCCTTCAATGTTGTTTCATTTTAAGTTGCTTCACTGTGAACTCTGAACATGGCTGCGCGTGAAAATCTGTTCCTGAGGTGCTCAGGCTCGACCATCTGGCACATATAACCATGTCACATTCAAAGTCATTTGAATTACCTTCCCTCCGCATTTTGATGCTGAGTTTGAACTTCTGCAGCTCCTCTTGGCTGTGCCGTCATTTTTGCACTATGATTGGCTGATTAAGTGCTTGAACCCGTTAAGATCTAAGGAACATTCCCTTCAATTTTGCAACATTTATGTGCTTTTCCCATTCGGGTGTTACACAACTTTACTTTTTCCCCCACATGTATTTCTGCAGATCCTGATGCACTTCTCTGGTCGCAGGACTTTAAAACGATGGCACCATTTAAAACGTGTCCAAGTCTCATACGGCTCTCGGGGGGAAATTGTGCACATACCGTTCCAGGTTGTAATGGGGTCGTGCAGCTGAAAAGGTGTCCCCAATCTACAGTGAGGAGGTGTTCTTTTGTGATATAGTGTAAAATGCTGTTATAGAAAACCCTGTAGGGCCTAAAAGGAATCAAGCTATCATTGATTTATTCTTGAGCCTTTCTACTGTCACATGTCACACAAATTTAAACCTTCTAGGACATGAAAATAGAGGAAAAGTGCAATCTTGTTATTCTCCATTTCTTTTAATTTATAATTGCACATTCATGGTAACTAGAGTTTACTCATACAGGACATTTCTACAATTGCATTGCCATCATTTCTTACATTGCATCAATGCTGTAGCTGGACAGTATTCAACGATCCATTGCACACGTTGTAGCAATTCCCTGAAAACTGTGAAACATCTCACCAATTCATCACGGGGCTAACACAGAGAGACGTCCAATAATTTAGGCGAACACAAAAATTTGATTCACCAAATAGCCTCACGTCACGGTGAATTGTGGTATGAAGCCAGGGCAGCCACACAAACCCAACGCAGACACAGGGAGCACATGCAAACCCCACACAACAAGGACCATTTTCACTGAGGCAACTGAGATAACCACGACTCCCCTCTTTCTACCCACTTTCATTTCTTTTCAGGTGTGTCGAAAATGTATTCTCATAAGAACAATCAGGACCATTAAAAACCTTTTATGTGTACACATTCTCAGCTAATGAATGGGACCGGGATGATAATTAATCATGTATTAATGCTATATTCGTAGTATTTCGAACATTTAAAAAGATAATGTGCTTTAATACAGGTTTTTGAAAACACATTAATCACTGATAGTTTGTGCCAAAATAGATTTTGGTGTATAATGAATGTTTTTCAGATCCTACTACAATTGTAATGACAGTGCACTTTTAAAGTGCTTAAGATTTTCCAGCCAGAGTGCTCAGTTCAAGTGTAAAAGTCCTGATTATAATAGAGGCCAGAACTGCATGTCATTTCTTTAAGTAGTGAAAGGAGCTGACTTTGGCATGTTCTATAGTAATGGCAACGGGCCTACCGGTGCCACTTCCAATGTGTGCAGAAAAAGAATGTCTGTGGGTGCGATATGTGTCAAGCCTTGTGACGTTAGTTGCCGTTGAATATGTGTTAGCTTGACATTGAGAAAGTGGAGCATGCCAGCACGCTGCCGAACTGATAGACTAGAACACTTGGCTGTATGCACACACACACACACACACACACACACACCAGGTTCGTCTGGTCGAAACCTGTGGGATTGACTGCAGTTAAAGGTTGCCCTGTGCGTAAATATTCCCCCCTACAAGCTTGATTCACCTCAAGTCAGCGACACACACACACACACACACACACACACACACACACACACACACACACACACACACACACACACACACACACACACACACACGCACACACTCATGTGTCTATGTAAGCCCACATACTCTTGCTCTCAAGGGGATTTCATGTGGCTGTGGCTACAGCTGTGTGCCTACTGGCACTGGCAGCAATAGGCACAACAGAGAGGAGAGAACATTGGGGGGGGGGACATGGGAACTGAGATTGCAGTGAGAGGCATGTTACCATGGAAAAGAGGACAAAAACATGAGAAAAGAAGCTGTGCACTCTCTCACACGACCATGATTTTTTTTCTTCCTTTTTTTTTTTTTATTTTCTCTCTTCCACTGCCTACAGACAGTTTGAATGTAGAAGACTGATAATCTGAAGTGTGACCGCTGAGGCGGAAAGCCAACTATTGAATGCTTTTCTTACCTCACTAAGGCAGTCACACTTCTTCACAGGCAACACAAAAAAGTTTGCAAGAAAGCGGATGCATAGACAGGGACACATTCAATGTAAGACAGATACGATGCTGAGAAGTACGTGAGACACACATGCAAACATTATTGTACATGGATCCTTGTGTTAGTTTGCTGTAGGCCTGTTGTAACATCATTGATTACTCTATTGCATATGCTCAACCTCTCTCTCGCTCTCGCACACGCACGCACGCACGCACGTGCACGCACACACACACACACACACACACACACACACACACACACACACACACACACACACACACACACACACACACATCCCTCCGCCTTATGGGGAAAGTACATTGACTTTCATTTGTTTTCTGCAGACTTGAAAATCACCTGTAACCTCTTACTGTACGTTAAAGCAAATTGAATTCACTTAACTAGTACAGTCCACATTCTTAATAAAGCACTTTTCACTGTGAGTCATATTCACCCACACCAATGAAAACAACTACCATGTAAGATGCCCAACCTTCATTTAGGCCTCGCTCAAGACACTTTGACATCTGGATGGCGTGAGATGGGGCATAAAACCTATAATCTTGTGAATGGATGAAAACCTGCTCTACCAACTGAATCACAGCCACCGATCTGAAACATTACTTGACTAAAATAGCATATCTCTAGCAGAAATTGCAGTTCTGTCCTGAAAACCTGCATTTCCACACAATCACATGAGTTCCATTCAATCATTGTGCAATCAAGTTTAGGTGTTAAGTCAAGAACAAAGGGACACACACACACACACACACACACACACACACACACACACACACACACACACACCCTCACATTGTGTTCTTCTGTCTGTTGACGACATTGCTTTGACTAATTTCTTTTTAAGATGACTGTAGCCTCACCTTACTGCGTCACTAACACTATACATCAGCTTAACCTTAAGCCAACTCTAACTGCAAAGCATGTCTTCAATTCAGATTACTTAATGTTCTTAATCAGCACTCTATTATTGTGTCTACTGTTACTTGAGTATGGTCAAGTTTAAGTCCCCATGGCCATAGAAAAACATGGCTACACACACACACACACACCCACCACACACACACACACACACACACACACACACACACACACACACACACACACACACACACACACACACACACACACACACACACACACACACACACACACACACACACACTCAAATAAATAGTGAATGAGACTGCCAGGGCGGGCACTCACCATAGCTCAGCTCACAGCTCTTTGCCCTTGTGCCGGGACCTCGGCCTGTCACTCTGTGTTTTACTCCCTGCACCACCACTCCACTGTAAGCAGCCAACACAATTTTGGGTATTGAGGTGGTGAAGAAACTGTCCACCACTACCCATTTGGCCTTTTCAGAGCTTGACAGAAAGGACTGGAGGTAAAAATATACTGCATTCTGTCCTGCCAAAATTGAAAGCGGCTGTAGTGCGGCTGCGAGAGGAGAATGTATATAGCGCTTGTTATTAGGCCAGCCGGTCTGAAATGAGGTTGACACCGTGCCAAACATTGAGATGTTTTCCGTCACTTGTTTTTTTTTTTGGTTTCATCTGAAATTCAATATGATATATTGGTGTTCCAAATGGAGGCTGTGCAATAGATATTAATTACTTGTCCATTAGAGTTTGTGACACTATCAATCTGTTATCAGCTGGCTTCACCAATGACTGAAATTAGCTGTCACTTTTATGCATCAGGCAAGTCATCGCCATGCTTTATTGCCTTCATTACAACGTTCAGTTCTCAAATGGTATCCTCATGAGATCTGCGAGTTACCAAAAGGTTGGCAAACATTCATGTAAAAGATGGTTGTCGCGCCATGTTTATCTTCGCCAAGTTTGTAAATATCAAAGCAAATGTCGGTCTCAATATCAAATGTCTTCCGAAGAACACAAATGTGTTTTGGACTTGAGGAAATAATGGGGGTGGAGCCCTATCATAATCTCCTGAAGTTCATGTATATTTGATAGGCGCCGCCAGATGTGGCCATGGATGTGTGGATGTGTATCAGCAAGCAATCTCTCTTACTGATCTCACAGAAATTAGATTTCATCTCAGGCCCAAAATCTAATACACAAGCTTATATTTACTCACAGTTGCGGAGCATCATAAACCAATATGATCCTATAGAGGGGTGGCAGCACTGCACAAAATACAGTTAAATGAAAATGTTTTGAGCAAACGGTTCCGAAAGCCATTAATGCTTCTTGGCGATGGACTGCCTCACATAGTCGTCGCTTCTTCTCTGTATTGCTCAAAAATGCCGAAAAAGTATAAAACTGACAGGAGCCCATTGAAAAATAAACTTATAGTGTTATCTCAAGGTTTTCTAGTTGTCTTAGCTTCCGTGGAAATCAAATAGTTTGCACACTGGGCTGATAAATCCACATTAGGAAGAGAAAACAGTTCAGTGTCAGACATAATTCGGAGGTAAATCTATAACTCACAGTGTACGGGAATATCTTGGTGCAAAAAAAATTTAATTCCTCCAAATCAAACTCTGAAATCATTTCAGAGCCGCAACGGCTCTGAAATGATGCTGAGCTTGAGAGCGACACATATTTCAGATGAAATGGTTGCATGAGTCATCCGATACATTAAGATGCCTGTGTCTTCCTCACAATGAATGCAAAGTCACAGTTAGCATGCAGGGTGCCATTTTCCAAGGCCTCTCCCTGCCTTGAATACTCTCCAGGGACAATAGCGCAAACCAAAAAACTTTAAGAGTCTTATCACTTTTTATTTTTTTTCTACTCATCTTTTCTTCCTCCTCTATTTTATCCTCACATGACCTCTGCTTTTTTTTCCCCCTCCTCCCTCTGCCTGTGAGCACGGTGAGAAAAGATGTCGGCGTCTCATTCGTCCATATGTCTGTGTGTGTGTCTTGCTAAGATATATTTTCTAGTCTGTGGCACAGATAAATGTGCAGTCAGCATGATTTTGTTGAGAGGAGGCAAAAATGAGGGAATCAGAAATTGATGAACACTTCGGTCAACACATTTTTTTTTTTTAATCTCTATCAGAAAAGTCAAGATCTCAGCAACTCGGTGTATTTCCAAAAGAAGAAGAAAAAATGGATTTGAATGGATTGATCCAGATTAGCTTTGCTGCAGATCGATGCTCAGCAGCTGAATGCTGAGTTTAGATAGGCTGCACAAATGGCTCTTAATTGTTGGGGGTTTCCAGTTGACTTGATTTGTTCGAGTAGATTTTTAGAGAGCTGCTGCTGCCAATGGAACTTTTCCAAGCCCATTTTTACAGCAGAACATGTCATAACCCAATTGTCTCGACGTCCACTTACTGTAAGTGGCCGTGGTGGCTAAAGAGTCTGCCACCGTAATTGACTCAATGGGAGTTTACAGTATGAAGCATGAGGCAGGGAAGCCAGAACTAGTGCTCTCCAGGGATAGGCTGTTGTAACAGTGTTGCTATCTCTCCTCCAGCTTCTTTCAGCACATTGTATACAGGCGGCCGGTGTACACGCAAGCCAGCGCACACATAGAAATTTACGAACGTGTACATTCAAAGCAGGTACGAAGATCACTTCTGAAGCTCTCTCCCCTTCCCCGACCTCAGTTTTTTTTTGGTTTTTTTTTCTTAATCTTTAATGTGTGTCCAGGAATGAGGCCGAATTGAGATATCCCTCCTATTTTTGTCCGCTGTTTGCACAGTGTGCCGACTTGAATTAAACAAAGCTTCTGCAGCTTCTAGCTGCGGGGCTACTGGCAAAATGGGCAGAGAGGCAAACAGTGGTGTCAGACATTGTGAGAGGGGAACACACAGAGTGACATAGGCACAGCTAGAGGAATATGTTTACGCCGCTGGAAACCCGCGCCAAGCCTAGAACGTTCATGCATGGTACAATAGTTAATCAGCTCAGACGCTGCTTCTGCTGCTGGTGTGACCACTGACCCTAAAAGGCATCAGTAATAGGGGGAGTCTTTCTAATAGGAAGAGCACCATCATTTCCAGAATGGAGCGGGAATAACAGTACATCCAGGGGAATAGTCTTTTTTCCTCTGGTTCTGGTTCATTAATGGTGGTTTAGATTAAAAGAGCTGTTGATGTTCTTGGTCTGAGAAAAAAAAAAAAAAAAAGAAGGTTTGCTGCATACTAGGTGCTCTGTGTGTGGTATCTAATGAGCTTTTTGAATTCTGTTTATGTATGTCTATGCAAGTGCAAGCATGCATGCTGGTGTTATTTATGTGGGTGTGTTGTATAGTATACATATATTAAACACTGCCTTTAGGTATTTTCTCTGTAAGCCAGAGCAGGATTGCCATTCCTGGGAAAAAGACAGATTTTTAGAGGATTCACATGTTCAGCTCCGAGCCAATGTGGCTTTGCTCTGTGTGCATGAATACCATATGCATTGTTCATCTTTGTATGTTTGCTACAATCAGATCGGGGACATATTCTTTTCTCAACCAGACTCAAAAGCTTCTAAGCAAGTGATCTGCTGTTTTGGAAGTCTGTAAAAAAGGCCGGGGTAAGCAGTAAGCTTCCACCCACCTCCTGCTTTTAGCCAAGATGTGCGTATCCATCTCAGTTTCACCTCCCGTACCCCTACAGCTCACAGCTAATTTGTTTTGTAAGGCTTAGATGCTTAGACCATTCTCTCTCTCTCTCTCTCTCTCTCTCTCTCTGTCTCTCTCTCTCTCTCTCTCTCTCTCTCTCTCTCTGATTCTCCCCCCACTCTTTGTCTTTCTCTCTGTCACTCTTTCTTTACTTCTTTGCTTGCCCCGGGGGGGTGTACACCCCTTGTGATAATTTGCCTGTCACAAATGCAACTGCGCCCTCTCCGTAGCTTCCTTTGGCCCAAAAATGAGTTTCAGCTATCCCATCTGGCTGTCATAGGCAAGATGTCGCCAAGAATAGAAGCTTCCCATCCTTTCACATTTCATGGCTGAATTGTCATATTTGTGTGTGACTTATATCTTTGACCCTCCCATGCTAGACATATTTTACATCTGATTTGTACTTATGGTACTTTGCCTCCTTGAAGTCAGTTCACTCTTTGTCTCCATCTGACACTGCTCACTGCATATATAACGATGAACCAAGCTTTGGGGCTGCTATACGATGCAGATGGGGTGTAAAATATGGTGCATATATTTAGAAACAACAGGAGTCTGATGTTTGTCCCTGTTACTACACAGCAGCCATTTGCACAATTCTCTCATGAGAACGGGTTCCAGTGGGTTTAAAAGTACTGATCATTTCCTCTCAGCACACTGATTCAAAATGTGTTTGTGGACGCAGTAGGGAAAGAGACGGGAAATCAGAAAACATCTTTAACAACTTGTCTTATCTAATGAGATTAGCAGAGCCGCTTACACAGTCATGACATGGAGATACACACAGATAGCCCTGTAATAACTCATTATTCGTCGCATTTCCACATCGACCCCGAGTCGAGGCTCACTGACAATGTGTGTTGTTGTTGTGTGTACACAGATATCAGGCCAATCTAAGCACCGCAGAAGTGTAGAGTGAGCTGGGTGAAAACTGTCTGAAATGCCAGAGCACAAAGAGAGTGAGCACTCGAAGGACACAGAGAAAGTGTTCTCTGCTTTTCAGAGGCTGCAGCATTAGTGACACATGCATGAGTGCAAATGGAAAAATTCACCATGCAAGCTCTCTGTTTGTCTTGGTGTGGCGGGGCGGCCACAAGGGGAGAGAAGAAAAGAAATCAATTCAGTGTGTGGGCATGCATACATGTATGTCATAGGAATGCACAGATCATTGAAAGTAAAACATCAAAGAAAGAACCAAATGAAATGTAAGTGCAGGGGAGTGTATTTTATTGATTTACGATTGAAAGTAATATGAAATGAATGACTGATCTTTTTCTTACTTTGTTGAACATTTGTCGATAATGTTCTATTTACTGCATAAACTGGATTTCTTTTGTTGAGAATGTCAGTGAAGGAAAAAAAAAACAAATGTTCATTTTTGATGTGATCGTTTCATCCATCAAATACCTTTCCACGTACATTTCTGCCTTCTGGTAATTACTTAAAAGCCGCCCTAACATTCATTCAAGTGTCAAAAAGATGTTACTTAGCCTGTAATGACTGAGTGGGTACATGTGTATTTAAGCCTGTGCTTCCATTTGTGAGCACCATAACTGGATCACATAGGATGCTCAAGTAAATGGCAGCATTATCCTGCTGGTAATGTCAGATCCAATTTGTTGTATTGGACATTACAACACGGAAGCAGCAAAAACTTTCGACAATCACAGAGAAAATGTTAACTTAATCTGCTTTACTGACAACACGCACTAATCTGAAATGTCCCAGAGTAGTGAACCTCACCCATGCCAATCCCAGGCTAAATTAAATTCTGAGAATTAGTCCGAAAATACTGTTTGACTCAGGTGTGATGCGCTCGCCAGCGATTAGCAGCCAGATTGATGAGTTCAAGGAGGTGCGGTGGCCCTGTTGTGCTGTGCGTGCAGACAGAGGGAGGTCAGCGTGTGTGATGATGAGGCCTGGAGTGTGCGGTATTGACCAGTGGATGTCACGTTGTGATTAGTAGGAGATATCACACTCGCTTGGCTCAGGTGCGCATCGATCCTTAAACCTGGGTACAGCCTGTCAAATGTGGTCATATTTATCCTCTCCCCTCCCTTCCTTTCCTCTCCTCTCCCCTCCTCACCTCCCTATTTGCCTTGTGCTATTCTCCTATTTCCTGTCTTCCATTCACTAATACCTTCATGTTTCCCATCCCTCCTCTACTCTCCTCTTTTTGCCTCTCACCCTCCTCTGTTCTGCTTCCCCACTCCCTCCCTCTTTCCATCCATCCACCCTCATGGATCAAACTCTTTATCTGGCCTAAGCCACAGCCTGCAGGCGAGCAGGCAGTCTCTACAGAGGCTGGAGCAGAAGACCAACAGCTTCAAACAACATTATATAGGGCTGGCATGAAGCGTGTCTCACACTGATAGATGAAAACACTGGCCCCTCAGACTCAGCCTCTTTATGGACATGATGAAATGCAAACAGGGCAGTTTTTTGTTTCCGAGCCCAGTCCTCTTCACTTGAATTTTTGCTTCAACACCACCTGTAATGTAAGATAGGCTAAAGGTTCTCTGCAAATTAGGCAATAGTGCACTTTAGTGTTGGCGGTCAATATGAAACGAGACAGTCCAGTCCTGGGAGGAAGACGCATTTACTGTGGCAGAGAACCTGTAGACTTTTTTGTCATTATGCCAGTCCAGAGTAAATCTGCTTCAGAGGAAACATAAGTCAGGTAAACGTAATAAAAGCTCAAAGAAACAAATCCTCAACGTAATCAATCAGTGTAATCTGCACTTAACCTTGCTATGTAATTGTAGTTTTACCTACATTTCTAAACATTTCTTGGTGAATACTTAAATGTAACACCTTTTAGTGAATACATGCAATGTGTTAATGTGTGTGCACAAACCCCCCGTAGCCTAAATAAACCCATGAAATACTGCATATAGCCTTCTTCCGTCACTACCATTAAGATGATGACAAGTTCATTGTTTGGCAGAAATCTTCTTAGAATAAAAATTGAAACAATGTAGGTGTTAATTCAAGCCTGCCAGACCAGTGTGAAATTAGCCGCGGACTAATGCAGAATCAGACCAGAGGCACTCGCGTTTAAGTGCAGGCTGTAGGCTGTAGCCATGGAGACAGCATTAACCAAGTGTTATGAAACTGCAAGTGGATCAGGATATACAATTAGGCTAATTTGAAATATTCTCTCAAAGACGACTGTAAATAATTCGCTAAAAACAGTAACGGTGAGGAGATGGGAATTACGAGAGAGAAAAAAAACATTACTAAAAAAAATGTCAGCAAAAGGCAGAGCAACATTTATTGAATGTGTCCAACTGAGTACTTGCCCAGTTTGACTGTAGACTGAGGCAGATGTTTGCAACCGAGGGGGCTCGGCATCGTCCACGAGTCTGTGGAGATTTGCGAACAGCGAGGAGACGCTGGAGGTAAGATGGCTCAGAGGATTCAAGCCTCGCTGAACGCAGGCTTATGTCTAATAATCAGCAGGGAACGACTCAGCATGGTCCCTCAGAAAAAGAGACGGGAAGAATGTGTTAAAAAAAAAAAAAAAAGAGTGAAAAAAGGAGCCGAGGAAAAGATTGAAGGCAATGAAAATGCAAGTCTGATATCAACTTGAAGTTGTCGGCAAGAAAAAAAAAAAAAGAGAAAAATACATGTCCCTGTGGCCACGATTTTTGAATTTTGATGAGGTTTGGTTTCTTGACATTTTTTTCACCCCTATTAGCTGTTTATGTCATTTGGAATATTGTTAGGAAACTTACAATGACCCAAACAAAATTTGACTCTCAAGGTCATCTGATGGTCGTTAGACTATTGACTTCTTTTTCTCTTCTTTGTTTAATAACACTGTTAAGTTTGTGGTCGTGTTGCAGGATGTGTTTTACAGTCACATATGGGAACTCGCTGCTGATGCTCAAACTAATTTTGCCAGCTGTTCCAGGTCATAAAGTCCCCTCTTTTAACGTGCCCATCATGTCTTCTCTGTGTTGAAGCAGCACTGGGTCATTGGTTTTAGCATAGGTGCCACGTTTAGGGGTTTTGGAGGTTTCGGGGACCCCACAGGGTTTAAGTCAGGGGAGCACAATAAGACATCTGATCAGCGTCCTGGAAATGTGAACACAACAAGGTCTTTTTACTGGAATCCGCTTCCATGATCAGCCCGTCACCAATCACAACAAATCCCATCATCATAATTCAGCCAGTTAAAGAATGCTACCAGTAGTTAAGTGACTGAACCATAAAATATGTATGAGTGGCTACAGCTGGGGAAATGATTGCACCTTTATCCGGGAGGGTCCACTTATTGATAAGGTTTTTGTGATCCATAGACATGTATTGGCTTAAAATGAATTGTGAGTTACCTTTTTGTAAATTTTTGAATTAGTTTTAATTGTTATAGTTTTAAACTATAAAGACAAAAAAGAAAAAGGTCACCCAGTCCACAAAAGAAAGTTTAGATCAGCGTTTCATTCATAATACTATTGTCAAAATAAGCATGTAACTTGTGTTCGTCGTAGCCTGTGGGTGTGTTAGTGTGTGTCACACTCTCATCAATGCGGTCGTCAACATTGCCTCAAGGTCAAACCTTTTTTTTTTTTTTCCCTATCATCTGTGAATTATCTTCACAAGCCTCTGCACCAATCCCTGGCCTGAATCACATGCCCGTTTAACGAGTGTCTGGTGAGGGTCGCATGGTCGAGGTCACCAAACCGCAGCATAGATGCAGCTGTAGAGCGACACAACAGCATTTTAGCAGCTGCCCAATGAATGATTACCTTAGAGCTCCAGTCATAATTCAGTGTGACCTCAATCTGCCAGCGACGCTATGATTTGATGGATCTGCTCACAGTTTGGGTGTCGAGTTCTCGCATGTCAAATACCGGCAGATAATGATAGGGCTATCTGTTGCTTTTACAAAGTAAAACATGCTCGATATGAATGTGGCACACATGTTGACGCCGTTGCATCATGCGCTCCCTGTTTAATTCATTCGGATGTTGAGTGAGCAACCGTGTGCCACATAGATGTCACAATGGATGTGGAAGACAAAACAATGTCACCAATGGTTAACCTCCATCATGATGATGCCTGTCGTCTGTCTGTCTATTCATCATCTCAGTGCCTTATCAATCAAAGTCAGCACGCGTATAAACACACACATGAGCTCACACACACGTACACCTCCCAGTGTGGATAATTAGTGGATTCCCTCAGTGTCTGATAAAGCCTGTGCTCTTCTTGCTTCTCCCTCTGACCTTCCCCAGTGAGCTCCCTCCCTCAGTGGGGCTCATCACACACAGCTCTAATACATATTTATCGGTCCAGTGACAGCTCGTGTGCACTGGATTTATACGTTTCTCAACAAACAATAGTAAAGCCTCAGTCACTCTTCCTCCCTTTCATCAGCCAAAGCAGGAGATAAATCCAAGAGTGTCAACCTGGCTCGGCAGCAGGCCATCTGTTAGTTCAGGGTGCAGGTATACATGGGGCCAAGTTACATTCAGGCTCCTTGAGCCACTCCTCAATTACCGCAAATGGATTTGATATACGTATGTCTGTCAAATCGCCTTGGCAATCACAGGAACTCCTCTGCTGGCAAACGTTTTCCTACAGCAACTTCTGATCAAAGACGTTCAGAAAGTGGCTGTGGCATGGCTGGCAGCATTGGGATTCAGGACAGACTCCCTGCACCATGACTGGCTCTGTTTGCACATCGCAATCTGAGTTGAGATGTGAAGGAAGGCAACATCACTAAAGAGTGAGGGGGAGAGGAGAGGGAGGCTAGAGGAGGAAAAGAAGGGAGGGAAGTCAGGATTAAGCCCCCCCCCCCTTCCCCCCCTGCCTCCAAGCGGCCATCTTTCATCTTGTGACTGCCCCTCTAATGCTTTCAAGTGGGTGAAACCCTCGACATCTGCTTCCGCTCCCTGGGACACGGCACAGGCCACCATCCCGCAGAGACGCACAACCACAGGACAGCTCGAAGGGCAGCATCAGGGCAAACCTGATGGTCTCATCCACGTGGAAAGAGCCACATGCTGCAGAAACAATGAAATTAAATATGCTCGCATACACTGAGAAACAGTGAAACAAAACCTTATGGCAAGACATGTTTAGACATTCACCAACAGACACATTTATGCCCAAAAATCATCATTCAGATACACAACAATGTGACTTACACAAGTGAACACACTCACCACAAAAACATTTTGCAGTTCACTCACCCAGACACATTAATTCTACTTACTACTTGCAAACAAATAAATGTAAATAGCTCTGAAAATAAACACTTCGTCTTCGCCAAGAAGAAATAAGCCCCCCGTCGCCTCTGATTAAGACTACCATAGTGATATATCTGGCACTTAAGTCTGCTGTTTACCTCATAAACACAAAGATCTCAACACAGCCACCCACACCAATGCTAAAATATCACAAACGGAGTCTGCATGCCTGTATGTTCCCCTGCTAGTCTTTGTGGTTTGAATATGGGATCATCTAATGACATTTTTTTTTTACATTCGGAAATACATTTCGGGAGCACTTTTATACGCTGGGGACTTCAATATCATCAGCTCAGTGGAATTTCTTGACTTTGGCAGCGACAGTGCTACAAGCTATAAAACAGCATGGTCAAGTGGTAGGAGCTTCACCTCTGATTTTCTTTGAGATCAGTAAAACAGCATTTGTGAATTAGAAATATATATAGAATGGAGAGACGAGCTCTCAAGGCAGGGATCCCAAAGCATAGCCACTAACATGAGGCAGGACCACCCAGGATACTGTCTTGTCGAAAGGAGGTGTGGGTTTTTTTTTTTTGTTTTGGTTTTTTTTGTTTTAAGGGAACACAATTCAATTATTTATGAAGAAATTAGGTTTGTTTTTTTAGAGCCCTTCCCCATGGTAAGGAGTCACTGCAGATTTCGTTCATACTGCACTGCAGCTATGTAATTTAATTTGCGAGCGCGCCCCCATGAGACCGAAGATTTGTTCGTCTTGTTTTCTGACCCCCACTCTCTTCAAAGACCACCCACACACAAACACCCAATGTAGATACGCACATTACGTGATCTGTTGTCTCTCACTCCGACTCGTGCCTATTTCTGAAAAATACAAGCAGAAGACCACGCTCCTCTGTTCAGCCTGGTCTCCTTTCATTGTGTGCCACCATTATATTGCCAGGTGAAAATGTGCAGCACAGTTCCTTCTGCAAATGTAGCAAGTAAAAGTCTAATTTTATTTATAGCAATCCACCCACAAACTTATCTAGAATGTAGTGATCCTTCAGGTTCAAAAAAAAAAAAGACTTTTAACTTATGTAAGGCATAATGGAGGCAGAGGTACTGTGTGTGTAATGACTGCAAAATGGAGCATCTGTGACTATAATTGCAGTGTTTGAGGTTCATCCAATTTAAGATACCTTGAAAAGTACATTATCACCCGAAAGCAATGGGCAACAAGGTTCACATATTCAACACTCACATCAATGCAGTGCATTTCATCCAAGGAGGGGAATTAATGTATTCTTTAGGTGTAGAATAGTTGACTATCTTTGATTCATCCTCTGTTTGCACTTACACTTTTAGACCCGTACTCACAGCATCTGCTCCTGACAAACACACAGATTTTATTAACAAGAGAACACATAGAGATGGATGGAAGACGAGTAGATGACAGACAGAGTGCTGATTCCTTCCTCTGTCTGCGAGTCCAGGCCATCAGCACGTTCATTATCACAGCAATGATTCCATTATTGTTCTGTGTGGCAACAAGGGTTGTTTCGTCTGGCCTCTGTTATTCTTATCAACTATGGAGCTGACAGCCCCCTTTTCATGATGGCAGCAACAAAATTAACAACTATCACATAACATAACTGAATTATCCTGCCCGATAGTGACACTCTAAACATCATCCTTTTTCTTTTTTCTGTGTCCTTGTGCAGGTCTTTTCCACAGAGCCATCATTCAGAGCGGGTCAGCCCTCTCCAGCTGGGCAGTGAACTACCAGCCGGTCAAGTACACACGTCTCCTCGCTGAGAAGGTGGGCTGTAATGTCCTGGACACGTCAGACATGGTGGACTGTCTGAGGAAAAAGAGCTCCAGGGAGCTGGTGGAGCAGGACATACAACCTGCAAGGTATCACGTAGCCTTTGGACCTGTAATCGATGGCGATGTTATCCCCGACGACCCGGAGATCCTGATGGAGCAGGGCGAGTTCCTGAACTACGATATCATGCTGGGGGTCAATCAGGGTGAGGGGCTGCGCTTTGTGGAGAACGTGGTGGACTCAGAGGACGGCGTGTCTGGAAACGACTTTGATTTCTCGGTGTCTGATTTTGTGGACAGTCTGTATGGGTACCCAGAAGGCAAGGACACATTGAGGGAAACCATTAAGTTTATGTACACAGACTGGGCGGACAGGGACAACCCGGAGACCCGGCGAAAGACGCTGGTGGCGCTCTTCACCGATCACCAGTGGGTTGAGCCGTCAGTGGTGACAGCCGATCTGCACGCTCGCTATGGTTCGCCCACCTATTTCTACGCCTTCTACCACCACTGCCAGAGCCTGATGAAACCCGCCTGGTCAGACGCCGCTCACGGGGACGAGGTGCCGTACGTTTTTGGGATCCCTATGATAGGACCCACTGACCTTTTCCCCTGCAACTTCTCCAAGAACGACGTCATGCTCAGTGCTGTGGTCATGACCTACTGGACCAACTTTGCCAAGACTGGGTGAGTAAAATTGCTGTTTTACTTTGGATTATTTTTCACAATTTAATTAGGTTAAGGGGCTTACTTTTTATGATTGCTTTGGAATTTAAGTAATTTATGTCAATTCATATTGACCTGCTACAAGTAATCATTATTCTATCAGAGAGAATTAACATCACATCTGTCTTAATCACAAAGTAATTCTTCCACTAAAATGCTAAATATTATTTATCTTAAACACTCCAGAGTGGGATTTTTGTTGCTTTTTCACATTTGGATGAATTATTATTAATTGATTTTAAAGTGATGGACAAGAATAATCTTGGCAACACCAACTTCAGGTGTCTCTCTTTTTTTTTTTTTCCATCGTTCTTCATTGTTTTTTCGACCAGATGGTACATTAATCATCCTGCACATGCATCAACTAATCTGTGTCACAAACTATCAACTGTTTGTCATAAAAAGGGGACAGCAAATTAGATTTTGATATCAGCGTGTTGGTGTCTGCTCTGGTCACGGGTTGCCCAGTCAACCCGTGACACTGAAAAATAAAGTGTCTCCTTCACATTTATTGAGTAATAAACACACAAAAGTTATACATCCAGAACTTAAAAGTCCGGCTTCTCCTCCCCCGGAGAGAAGTTACAAAAGCTCCAAGAATAAGCTCTTGCCGTTATTGCGACTATAAAATGAACGATATATTCATCCTGAGTGTCATAACCTCTGTGAAATTATTCATCTCACGATCAGAATTTGATCAGTTTGGTCAGATAACAGTGCACACAAGAGGGATGTGTGAATTGGTGAAGGGATCTGGTGGTCTCGCTGAGTCCATGCACGGTCTGTATACATGAAGTTAACATAGGATCCTCACACTTCACGGCGAATTTAAAAACATTCGCAACTTTGAGATTAACCTTTAGCCGTACTGCATGAAATAGTTAGGCCTGGGTCTAAATTTAGTGAACGCTTATAAATCTGTAAAAGTCCTGCAACTTGCAGTATGTTACTCTCGACATTAATTATTGAGTTGTTTCATTTGGTGAATGTTACCTTGGCCTGAAGCTGAATCATTTAAGATATCGACATATTCTGGGTTTTGACTGGCTGTAGTGATGGGTTTTGTGCACTGGCTTTATTTATTTATTTTTAATTTTTATAAAAAAAATTTTTTTATTGATTTACTTATTTAGTTTTGGTTTTTTTGAGGGGTTTTTTGCATCCTATTTATTTGCAAGTCATCATTTAGAGGACCGCAGCCTTAGGAGTTATCATAACATTGAAAACACTGTAAATCCTAAAGATGAGTTTGACGTGATTATCATACTACTGTTTTGGTTTTGTTTTGGTTTTGTTTGTTCTTCTATTGCAAATATAAGCCAACTGAAATCGAGTTAAATTAGTGGTTTAAGTAAAACCAACAGTTCCACAGTAACAAACTCACTATTAGAAAGTCGCAGGAAATAATCTATTTCCGCCCTTTTAAATTCACTTCTCCTGAAAAGGAGCTGCAGGAAAAAAGAAACTCTACAATTGATAGTGCAGGACTGAAAAGGCATTTTTCAACCGAGGCATTTTTGCCTGGACTTCCTAGGTCTCAGTCTGAAAACCTGAGACATATTGAATCTGAGGGAGATTAAATGTTCCTCCAGAATGTGTGCTGTGCTCTTCGTGCTTGGCTGACTGTTTGGGTTGGGTATATGTGCATGGCTGCCTGCCTTTCTGTACGCCTATGTGTGTATGTGTGTGCGTGTTCGTGAGCGTGTGTGTTTGCCCGGAAATACTATCTATGCTCTATTATGCCAAGACCCAGAAGACACAAAGACTTATCAGGGAGGCATATCAAACTCTTGCCCTCGGCCGTATTGATTGCCTCGGCCTGGACCCAGTCGATCACTCGTGCCCAGGGTGACTCATGCTTCCAACCATGCTCAATTTCACACACACACATCACAAAGCATGGCCATTTTGTCTGACTGCTAGTAATCATTTTTAACAACTAAAATTTAATTTGCCAATGCCTGTAACCAGAGAGGTATTGATCCCATCCTGAATGGGATGCTGTCTGAAATCTTGTTCTGTTCTCCCTCTGTCTCTATATCATCTGCTGTCCAATCAGGTGGCATTTACATTTCACTCATCTGTCCGCGAGAACCTTGAACTGCTAATGGCAGCCTGGCGCAGATGGACTGATGTCAGCAGTTTTGGCTCCTTAAGGAAAACACTGAGGTCCATCAGCGAAGCTCGGACTTAACAGCTGTCTTCTCTCCCCGGCAGCCATCTTGTGTCAACAGATACAAAGCTGCAATTCGTCGATACAGATGGAATTCATTAGTTGTCCTGTCAGGAAAATTATCTGCTGTTATGAGAAGAGAAAGCGGCTTCTGTTTTACACCCAGCAAAGAGATGCCAAGAGCGGAGCAAGTGTCTTTGCTACTTTGCGATTAACACGGTTTTTACGTCCTCATCCAAATACACTCATCTAAATGTAAGCATCTTTTTAGAGTAACACACCCATCTGCTGGAGGTTGTGTAGGTCCGGGGAAGATATGCGGTCCAGGTGCATTAGTGACACATTGCTATCTTGTGGCAGCAAAACAGCATTTCACTATTCACACATAAAAAAATACAAGATTAATGTGATGCCACTTTTTTTCTTACGGGTTCGGAAAAAGCTCTCAGTTAGTTGTAAGTGTATTTCCTCTGAGTATATTAAGTCCTTATACTGTAGTATCAGACAAAATCAGAACTTATTTGTGTATCTCTGAAGAATGGACAGTCTTGCATAAACTTAAGTTTAACACATTGAACTGTACCAAGCTCACAGCTTGCATTAACGTAAATTCCGGACTATAAGCCGCTACTTTTTTCACATGATTTGAACCCTGCGGCTTCTAAAACGACGCAGATAATTTAAAGAGTCTTACGGGTTAACAGGCTTCATGCCGCCAGATTCTACTTCCACATGTAGATTCATGCTGTTTTGAGAGCCTCTGCTTCTCCAAAACTTGCCCTAAAAGTGATCTTTCTGCTCTTCGTGACTTCGTCTTGTGCTGCTTTCCGTGGTTCGGAGCTCCTGCAGCTGACGGCCGTGAGTGATGCGTTCAAGGGCATCACGTAAACCCGCCTGCTGGACATCATGGCTGAGAAATTTTCCTCCTCAGAGTCACAATCAGCAAATATCCGATAAAATACTTTTATCAACAGAGATAAAACCTTGTGATTGTGTATTTCTCTCTCTCTGTGTCTATCTGTCTGTCTGCAGGCTTCTCTGCAGCAGGCGGACGACACACACACACACACACACACACACACACACACACACACACACACACACACAGGGCTGCGTGCAGGAATTTCCAGACAGATTTGCTGGAATTGATTAAAATATGAGCAATCCCCGTATTCCTGCAGTGAAAATCCCGCCCTGTTACAACGTGGACACCTGCGGCTCATAGTCAAGTGCGGTCTATATACTGTATGTACTTTTTTTCTTTTTTTTTAATTTTTAAATTTTGCTGGTGTGGTTTATATTCAGGTGCGCTCAATGGTCCAGAGAATACGGTACTTGCTTTATGCCAGTAAATGTGGACAAGAATATAACAAAATGTAATTGTGGCAGATGCTTCAGATGAATATAGGAACTATTACGTTTAATTTCATGGTTTAAATGCATGCACTTATTTCTTGGAGTGATCTCAATTTGGATCTTGCAATGGCAGTGAAATTAATTTCGTTGCATGATGGCCTTCTGTCTCCAGTTCGGCGTGACAGCACGAACGCTAAGCCTGCTGTAACGCTAACCTGGCCTTCACCCTGGCAAACGGCAAAAGCAGAAACAACAAATTGCACTTTACTGCTGACCTCATGTCAGTTTTGTAGATTTCCACGTCACTGATTGATTGAGATTAGGAGCGGAGCAGCGAGAGGATAAACTGGATCTGGATCAGTGCTCACCATGTTATGGGTAGTATCCGTCCTGTGGTGTGTCGCCTTGGCATAATTCCAGACAAGGGGATTACAGGCAAACCACAATTAGGCACTCAGATGGTAAAGAGCCTGGGATTAGATGGGAGCATAATAAAAAAAAATTAAAAAAAACAACTCCGTGTGCTGCTTTGCTCTGAAGGGTAATTTTACTCCACTCCATGCAGAGGAATCTACCATGAACTCTGCAGGGGGGAAAGAGGATGTGAGACATTTCCCACAGTCTCTGAAGTTCATTCTTCTCATTATTAGACTATACTAGGGGATATAGATCTCTCCTCCAACACCACCCGGCACAATCTGGCTCTAGTGGACATACTTTTAATTAAGACCCAGTTGAATTCCCTTTGCCTTCGTGGCCCATCCAACAGCCATCTTGCCTCTATCTGCAAAGCGGCTCCCGCTTCCCTTACAGATGTTCGTAATGAACTGACCCAGATTGCACTTCCTGCCCCTGTCTCTAAATCGGCTGTAGAAACATGTGTGACACGATGTTGAGACACTTGGGCTGCATGTCAACAGTGTGTATCATAGCAGCATTCCCCCCAAAGCTCTTCCTGTCCCTGGCTCTCATGTGTCATCTTTGCAGGGCAAATCCCTTCCCATGCCTTTTTTTTTTTTCCTCCTCCATCAGCGTCAGTGAAGCATAAAAGCATACAGAGAGTGCGCGTTGTCAAATCTTCTTAGTGTGTGTACACGTGCACATGTGTGGTTGTGATTGTGAGAGCGTGCGCTTCCTCTATAAGGCTGTTCTCTCCTGAGAGTCAGTGATGCTGCAGAAGCCGGGGATTTACTCAAGTCCGAGATATTTTTCTGGCTGCAACATTTGTTTTACCATTGACAGATATAATTGGCCTGCACCTTATTGCCACAACAACTTCCTCTGAACAGTTTTCCCCCAAAACTTTTGCTGCACGTTGACATGCTGTGACTCCTTCGCCGGCTCAAGCAAGTGCGGCAAATGTGACTATGCACAGAAACACTGGCAGAACCCTTCAGAAAAGACAGAATGATGAAAAGCCGGGAAAAGATCAATCATTAAATATCATTAGCGCTATAAATATGTTGGTCCATCTTCTCGTTTCTTGTTTTTTTTTTTCTTCCGGCTGGTGCTCATTTCCGCTGTTCGGTGTGCGAGCTCAGCCACATGCTGTGCAGGGCCTTGCGAGGTAGTTAAAGAGCAGAGCTGTCATGTGTTGAATTTTTTTTATTTTTTTCCTCATTTTCCTCCACTGCTCCTCCATCCCTCTAGTTCTCATTATTCTATGCAAAAAAAATCTACTCATGTATTACACTCACAACATAAGCTAAAATATGCAATATTGATTGTTTTAGTGACAGTGGCTGCCGAGCAAACAAATGTAGATGGAGGTGACTACAGTGGGTCCACAGTGCAGTTGGAAAGCCAACACTATGATTTACAGCACTGCCAGTTGGTTTTTCTTTTGTTTCCCTCCCGCTTGTCAATCGAGCACCCCTCCTCTGCAGGATTAACAATGCATATACATCAGCCGTTTCTCCCGTCTGACCTCATTCAAGCAGAGATTCAGCCTTTTTTTTTTCGTCCCAGCTGTCTAGCAGTTACATCACTCTTCCCTGATCTCCCTCCTTGTCCTTTCTCACGATTATCCCCACTCTTTCCCCTATTCCTCCGCTGGAGCCGACTTAACCTGCACCAGGAGTCAGTTTAATATATTTGCATTGTGGAACAACACAGCCCCCCGACAGTCACCTACCTACTCCATTAAATGGGCACTCTCTTGATAGGAGATTTCTAGCCAATATTCTGATTTGCATTAGAGAAGGTAAGGAAGTGTGCCTTGTTAAGGGGGCTGGATGCCATTGATCTGTGTCCATGCTGTGTGCTGAATGTAATGAGAGGAGGGTGGCAAGGGAGGAGAAGAAGAGGAAGTAGATCTACATGTGCACATCTATAAGTAAGTGGCTGACAGATTGTAATCGGAAGTAACATAACCCAGAGTACTTACTGAGTTTAAATAGAAAGTTTCTAATTGGTTGAAAGAGTGAGAGAGCTCTTGTTGGGTAGGTGCTGTCGGGGAGATGGAGACGTGGCGTTTGCTGCCACTCGTCTAATCAAACAAATCAATGGCATCTATACTAAGGAGTGGTCTGAGAGCAGTGTCCTCCAGCACTTCCACACACCCCAAAGTCACAGCGCCTCGCCCTGCATCACTTAGCCTGCTGAACCGAAGGCTGCCATTAAATATGAACCACGCATCATTCAGCCCTGTGCCCCGGCGTGCAACCACATGAAGGGTAAAAGAGCACAGCCCGATGATTTGCCTGCTCAGTGCTGAAGTTGCCCCTTTGCACTGTACCGAGACAAAATCTACAAACAGACCTAGATTGAGTGTATTTCTGAAAACACGGCGCAGAGTAGCAGAGGGAGGTGTTCGGTAACCTTCTGCTCGACTGAAAATCACAATTAGCTTCTGAGTTTGTGTACCTGGTAAGAAGATAAACATCTGCAGGGGATGAATTTGTTTCACAGCAGTAGCAACAATAACTAAAAAAATAAAAATAAAACAGGCGTCAACTTTGCATATTTTTGCAGCTTAGCAAAATGAGCATCAGTGCCGCTGAATTAATGCGTGTTCCTTGTTTTATGTTGAGTAAGCCATAGTCGGCCCAGAATTCAGAGACCTTGAGTGCAGTGAAAATAGATTCTTGTCTTCTGCCTTAGGGCACCTAAACGTGTCTTTCCAGATTTGGTGATGGCTAGGTCTATGATCATTCAAGCGCTTCAAATTACATCAGGATGAAAAGGGGAAGGAGGTACATGGGAAATGAAAAAAAGAAAGAAAATGATATTCATTCTTCCCCCTTATCTACCTTTTACATCAGTGCTCGCAGATAGGGCTCAGAATAGGTAATGAACCCAGGTCCCAATCTGCTACATGTGCAGGTAGAGCCAAGAGCCGCGAGTTGTATCTGTCATGCAGGTGGCACAGTGTCTGATAGAGGCGCCGTTTAACACTCACAGAAGGCTTTCTCTTTTATCACCCAAGAGAGGCCCATTGTCATCACTGCAGTGCATGTAAAGCTTTGTAAAATGTGACATGTCTTGCGCTGAAGTGCTGTACTTGTGTGGTCCAATTTGTGGCTCACAAACAGGCGCAGACCCCGGGAAACACACAGGTATGCAGCCTGACAGACAGGAGACGAGGCATGTGTACACATACTCCCAGTCAATCGCCAGCACGAACACATGGGAGCACTTAAACACGCATGGCAGGTCAAGGTTAGCCGGGGTCAGCAGGTCACTGTGGTTGGGAGGGTGACGCGAGGGGTATATGGATGAGATGCTTTATAGTACCACATCCGTATGAACACATCAGAGGAAATCTGAAAGGCCATTAAAACGCCTGCTTTTATGGGTGTAATAATCCCTCTCCTCTGCCTGGGAGTCCAGCCACAGCTTCAATGATCGTCCAGATTAGGCAAGTCTGACAGGAGGCAGGCTATCTGCTAATGCAGCGGAGCTGTGAGAGCCCAACAGGACCACAAACATCACATTACGCCAGGGCCGTTCATGCAAGTCACAAGCAGGCATTTGCTCTGGAGCTGAACACACACATTGCGCTCCGGAGGTGTTTGGACAACAAAGAGCTTTTGGGAGTTTTTCTTTTTTTTCACCTGACTGTTTTAATGCCGGAACGTGAAACGATATGATGACTGCAAGGTTCAAGTGCAGTGTCAGCTTTAATCTGGGGGTATTCAGGCTCATCAAATGAATAGGGACAAGCTGTCCACCCACCCACCAAACTATTTTAATTTTCAGCTTGCAAGAAGCTTCTCGACAGTGTTTAATACCTTTTTTACATTATTCATCCTTGATGAAATTAATTTAGCGGTCACTCCTTGAAGGCTTGAAGGCCGATCTTGATCAGCAGACTCGTTGATATTTTATTGGTTAAATGTGTTGTTTTTTTTCTCACTGTGTCATATGATTTCTGCTCTGTGATCAGCTGCAGTTAGAATCAACTGACTTCAAAGTCATTGTAGGCCATATGAGGAAAGTGCAGGCCTCTTAAAAATAACACTTGATCTTTAGAATTCAAGGTATAGTGTGTATAATTTCACTCCTGTCTTCAGGATATGGTACCCCACTTATGGGCTTTGCTGTTGGTTCTCTGGTGATTTCTAAAGACTGTATAAAGAAAATTCTTGAAATGTTTTATATAATCATTTTCTAATTTGGGCAATAAGACCAGCAAGACCAGAATAAATGAAAATAAAAATCTACTCATTTGTCTATATTGAGAAAAAACTGACAAAGTAATAACTTTTTTAATAATGTGAATTTATTTATTTATTTTTACTCTGCTGTGAATAATTTGACATTAGCTAATTAATCACAAAGCTTGCCCGGCTCTATTGTGAGCAAAGCAATCTGGGATAAAAGTATATGTGAATGCCATTTGAAGTGTGATCCTGCCAGGTTTGTGTAGTCATTCCCTTCACAAAAGATCCATTAGAATTGTTCACATGTAAATGATGAGCAGATGGATGGGCAGCTAATTGAGCTAGTAGCCATTGTAACATATCTGAACCCCATATCAATAAACTGCAGGCTGAGGCCACTTACAGTGTTTATTTCAGGCCCAGAAGCCCCGGTGAGGCACTACAGATCAGCACAATGAAGCACTTGTGATGAATACACCCACCGGCAATATCCAGTGGTTTGGCCATTTTACACTATCACTAATGTTGTACAGTAAGCTATACTAGCATTAGGGGCTGTTTATTCACTCTTGGGACAGAAATGTTGCAAATTGAGTAGGAGACTTAAATTCTGGACTTCGCCACTGGCTGCCTCAATGAAAAAGCTACACCAGTGAAGACTTTTGGGTTACGTCTACATCAGAGACTGTGCTAAAAGCAGGTTGGGATGTTGTCGATGGTCTTTTTCCGGCACTAATTTCAAGAACAAAAACAAGATCCAAGAGTGACTCACCGTGTCATCCTGTGATGTTATGAGACAACATCACGGGGCAAACTCCAGTAGATATCTCCACTGTGACGGTTTGAAACTCTGTGACAGTTATTTCCTCTCATGCTTTTGTTTTATCCAAAGGCTAGTTGTATTGAATATTTAAAACTAAACAAAAAAAAAAATGAATCTTTGTAGTATCTTCAAGGCAGTATGACGTTACAGAGTCCTTTTAAGCTTATTGCATTATTTATCACCCGCAAACATTAAAAACTCGGGCTTATGAAGCTCATTATTTTTGGGGTGTATAAAACTGTAACTTTGACCACAAACACAAAGAATGGCTACAATATTTTTTTTTGTGTATCGCATATAAATATTTCATATTATTTTGTCCTCATACGCACATTCAAATAAAAAGTAGATCCCGTCTGCTCCTCTCTTGCAATAATCATTATCTTTACTATTGGGTTGGCGTATATAGTATAGATGTTAAAAGGGGACTTGCCTCTATTTCCTGCAGATTATTCAGATTGCTGGGCACCTGCAGAAAACGCAAGTGAGGATTACAGAAGCCAAAACATTATAAAAGTGGATCTGACAACATTGCCTCACATAACAGCACCAGTAAGCTCCAGTACAAGTAGAGCAGGGCAACCTAACAGGCGTCACCACGCTGTGGAGCAGAGACCCAGTTCAGATCGTTCCCTGTGACTCCACAGCTCAGGGCAGAACTTCAAAGGCCACAAAGCGGCCCCAAAAGTTGAGCAGCAGTGGTAGGAATTGTTCAAAGGAATGTAGCCTGTTTACTATTGACTTTGGAACAATTACCCAAGCATATGTGTGTGTAATTAGATAAGGCAGCCAGTTGTTCTCTAATGCGGCAAATCAAATTAACTAAAGATGCCACATTGATTTCTTTGTGTTCCTTAAATTATTCATCTTCACTTGCACTGAACCAGCCAGCCACCAAAGAGCTTTTCTAACTCCTCTGCACCGCCGCTCCCCTGCTCACCTGCACACAGGGATTGTCGGAGATCTGCAAGTACCTTTTGCAGTCTCTTACCGTCACAATTCAGAAAAATTGACGCCTCTGAAAGAAAAGCATTTGAAGTATTATAGAAATACAGAATTCCCATTAACTGAGACAGCTCTGACCTCAATCATCATTGTCATGTGCGTGCGTGTATTCGAGTGTGGGAGACGGGGGGTGGGGTGGGGGGGTGGGGGTGTAGTGGGGGGGGGGGGGGGGGGGGGGGGGTAATTTACTTGCATGCGAGTTGGATGGCAGCAAGACCGCTGTGAGAATTCATGAGGCAAGCAGGCTGCAGACAACCGCGTCCCAGCCTGCTTCATTGACATCCTGTTCTCTGGCATGTTGCGCACGGGGAGATCAATATGACCTTACCTCCACCACCCGCTCCTTTGAAACTTAATTACTGATATTCAGCTACAAAGTCATCATAGTCCGGCTGTCAATATTCATTGGGGATCATTACGGGCCTAATAAAAGAGGTTATTTACGGGCTGCTCTGCTGACACCAGCCCAGGTCCAGGGATTCTGCTCCAGCCATCTCAATTTGTTTTACCTCCCTGCCTGTCTCTCCCTCACTCTGTCTCTCTCTCACCTCTCCCCAAAGCACTGACCTGAAAAAGAAAAATTGACAGCAGAGAAACGAACAGGAGAGAGGATAGAGGGTGAATTCTTCAGGCATGTTTTTTAATTCTCCCCTCGCCATGTCTGGTGGCTTTCCAGTCTGTAAATATAAATAAATCAAATCAAATAAAAAATGATAATAAAATACCGAAAGTATTCACCACATCCCCCAAACCCCCTCTAAATTTGAACGTTTATTGCCATTGACATTGCAATCAGACCCACAACGGGATATTTCATGACATTTAGTGAAATGTCGCACAGATCCTTGCCTCTGTGCGACAGCACGGTTTTATCATTGCAGCTGTTATTGTGTTTTCAAGGCCGCATGACTATTCTTGAGATTCCTCAGCAGAAAGTCATTTCATCAGGACCAAAAGCAATACACAAGGGCCACACAACTCCCACCACTGACATTGTACAGCAACCAAGAGTTGTGTGATTCTTGGAGATTGCTATATGTTAATTCACTCGATAAATCAATAGCTTCACTGTAATTGAAATGGTTGACCATTTGAGGCAACATGTCGAAATCTGAAAAGTGGAACAGTGAACTCTGTAGCTTAAAAGAGGTACTGCATCCAGAGACATCCATCTTCCTCCCTCATGCTCAGTCTCACACGCTCACACATCCCTTTTGTCTCTCACTTTCCGTCTTAGACACGCGAGGGTCCTCATATCCACGCATACACACACACACACACACACACACACACACACACACACACACACACACACACACACACACACACTCACCCACCCAAACACGGCTCCAGAGTTTCCTGAGTGTCTTGATTAATATAGTCCACTTTACATCAGTACGCTGGATGCCAATGCACACTGTGCTGCCTTCCCTGAGCAATTAGCAGAGGAGCTCCACCAGCGCTGGATTATCAACAACAAGATGCCTCCTGACGCGAGCCCTAAAGCCTGCTGACTTATTCATATGTGTTTACTTTAAAAGCCTCTGCCCTGGATTTTGTGGGTGGGCTGCCTCACAACTGAAATAAGAACATCTGGGGAAAGACAGGAGGATGAGACAGACAGGCGCATTATGCCCAAAAAGATAAGCTGCAATGGTGGAAATGACCTAGGTCCCGCTGTAAGGGTGAAAGAAGTGATGAGTTGATTCAGTTACCTGATGTGTGATTTATACAACAGCGTACACCGATGTATCAATTATTAACTCCGGTTGTCGGTTAATGTGGGTTTGAGCTTTGCTGTTGTGAATTTCAGCTAAGTCAAATCAATAAACTCTCCACCAGCTGCACCCTTTTCACACCAGAAGCCACAACGGTTCGGTTTTCTTTTTATTATTTGTTTGCGCCTCCATCCCAACACGAATGTCAAAGCATGAATTATTAAACGCACTGTCAGAATCTCATTTAACAGTCAATTATGTCTGTCTCCTTTTTTGCCCCCAGGGATCCCAACAAACCGGTGCCGCAGGACACCAAGTTCATCCACACCAAGGCAAACCGCTTTGAAGAGGTGGCCTGGTCCAAGTACAACCCCCAGGACCAGCTGTACCTGCACATCGGTCTGAAGCCACGTGTGCGCGACCACTACCGTGCTACCAAAGTGGCCTTCTGGAAACACCTAGTGCCCCACCTGTATAACCTCCATGACATGTTCCACTACACCTCCACCACCACCAAAGTGCCCCCGCCAGAGACCACACAGAATACCTTGTCCACCAAGAGGCCCAACGGGAAGAACTGGCCGTTCAACACCAAGCGGCCCCCCATGTCCCCTGCCTATAACAGCGAGGACAAAGACTCTTGGAGCGACGATGAGGAGACAGGCCCCCTATTGGTAGAGAACCCGCGAGATTACTCCACAGAGCTCAGTGTCACCATCGCAGTGGGAGCCTCGCTCCTTTTCCTCAATGTCCTCGCTTTTGCAGCCCTTTATTACCGCAAGGACAAGCGGCGGCAGGACTCAAGCCACGGGCAACCCAGCCCGCAGCGCCAGACCACCTCCAACGACATCGGTCACCACGCGCCCGAAGAGGAGATCATGTCACTGCAGATGAACCAGACGCACCATGAGTGCGAGGCAGGCAACAGCAATGAGGGGGCATTGCGCTTGGCCTCATTGCCCGACTACACACTTACTCTGCGGCGTTCTCCGGACGACATCCCCCTCATGACCCCCAACACCATCACCATGATCCCCAATTCGTTGGTTGGCATGCCCAACCTGCACCCTTACAACACCTTCACAACTGGTTTCAACTCCACCGGCCTGCCGCACTCCCACTCAACCACCCGCGTATAGCTTTAAGGAGGCCAGGGGCAGCCGGCGCAGGCGGTGGAGGCGAAGGAGGCGGCGGGGTGGAGAAGGAGGAGCAGGAGGACGACCGGATGGAGGAGAGAATTGTGTTTTATAAATATCACAGGGAGGGAAAGGGCTGTGACGGGGAGGGGAGGGGAAGGGCAGGAGACGGATTAAAACGTGAGGAGATTTAACTAGACTTTTACTACGAGGAGAGTTGCTGAGAGCTCTCTATGGATGTCAAGTTGTGCAGAGCTGCCAAAATCAAACTGCTTTCCTTCTCCTGATTGGGGAGGGGGGTGGGGGGGGGGGGGGGGGGTTCCTTCTGCAGTGTTTTTTTCTAAAATAATCATTTTAAAAGCCTTTTTAAGCAGACTGAGGAGATATCAACCGTTTTTTTTTCTTGAATTCATAACAAAAACAAAGAGAAGTGCTTTTTATTTCCCATCCCTTCCTCCTACGGGAGACACATCCAGAACAATGGCCTCTACATCAATATTCGCAAAATGTTTTTAATTGCTTCTTTGTTTTCTTTTCTTTCTTTCTTATTTTTTTTGTTTTTGTTTCGATGCCTTACGAAACTTGTTCTTTTTTGTCATTATTTCTATTCCCTGAGACTATTCTATGTGGAGTGTGTTACAAGCAGATGAGACTCAAAAGATGAGAGACTGAATCCAGGATGGGAAACCAGAGGATATGCAGATGTAGAGATTTCAAATCCATTCTTGGCAACTCATTCTTTTTTTTTCTGTTGCATACCAACACAACAGCCACACAAATGATTTATTTTTTTTTTTTCATATAGAAATGATTTGTCTGGGACAGCTCTTGTTGGAAAATGAGACAGCAGAGATAAATACTATGTTACTGTGATTGTTTTGTTAAGAAAAAAAAAGAAAAGTGCATCTTTTACAGCCAATTTATCTGTTAAGCTATCTGATATTATCTCCACAAGGTGTGCACGTACACATGCTGCTTAGGAGCACCTGTGTGTTTGTGTGCGTGTGAGAAGGACTCCCCGTTTGCCTTGTGCAAGCGTTGGTCCCGAAGATGAGATAAAGGAAGAGACGTATTGTCGGAACTTGCAAATGCAGGAGTTGTGAGAGAGCGAATCTGTGTGTGTGTGTGTGTGTGTGTGCGTGTGTGTGTGCGTGCGTGCGTGTGTGTGTGTGTGTGCACCTGTTTTTTTTATGTCTTTTTTTTTTTTTTTTGTTATATTCTGTGGTTTGGGGGGTTGGGGGCTGAGTACTTTCTCATGTTGTTGATATTTTTTGATTCACCACCAGTAGTGTTTCTGCTGCGTCTCTGGGTGTCTGTCTGCAAAATAGCACTTTTGTTATTTTTAAAGTTATATATGTCTAATTTTTTTGCTTAAAGATTACAAAATAAATCTATTATTTTATGTGTAAGAGAAAAAAAAAATAGCTAAAGATTCAACTGAACTAACTGACATGATTCCATTGACTTTGTAAGAGTTCCTCTAAAAGAGCAGACAGTGGCCTGTTTGCACTGAATAAACCTACATAAGTGCACACTTGTATTTCTTTGAATATATATATATATAAATATGGGCATACATACATATATGTATAGGGCTTCTATGGAGATATCGTTCCTCACTTGCAGAACAATTAAAACACTGTTCGGACTAAAAAGCACCAATGCAAATAATTTCTATGTGATCATTTGAAACATACCAAGCCAAGACCACCCGAGGTGTCTTTGTAAGAGCTCTATATGTATATTTATGTATAAAATATTTAATATTTATTTATGTATACCAGATGCATACATGCTGATTGTGCCATGTGCCAAATTAAAACTGTAAAAAAATGAAAAATATAAAGTTTCACTAACCTTTTTTTCCCCTCACTTGATCAAAGGTCCTTTCAACCTTTTTTTTTGGTTTCATTATGTCCATTTTGAACAAGTTAAAGAAGAACTATGCTTGCAGCAAGTGCAAGGCTCCCCCCACCCCCTAGGACTTCCTCTTCTCCACCGCACCTCTTCAGCAGAACTCCCGATTTTACTGTAATTCATGCAAAGTAGTGTTGCAGCTATGGGAAATTGTGAAGAGATTGCCTTGATGTACTTGCATTGCATCCCATTATGTGTTATTCTCGGAGACAAAACTGGAGTTATTGATTCTGGGAGTAAAACTGACAATTTTCATTAAGCATCTTGGCGTGGCACAGATTGTCTCCTGCGTTGCGTGGAAGTGCCGTGATGTGACCTGACCAGTGATCCTAGATCAGCCTTGCATTTCTTCAATACTTCATGTGCGTAGACTCCTCAACAATTTTTTATGAAGTGCTCCATTACAGCTTTCTCTGGTATTCAGTGATTGGAGACGCAGCAAAGCGAGGCGCACGGGCCGGTCAGCCCATCACCAAACCTGCCAGTAGCAGCAAAGAGAGACGGGGTTATTTAAGGGGAAATTGCTCAGAGACTGATCTATATGAGTCATCTTGTTTTTGCGCTTCCTGCCTTGTGTGGGGTTCACCTCATAATCAGCCGCCATCTATAAACGAGCTACAGTCACTCAGAAAGAAACAAGCAGTTGAATTCCACCTGGAGCTGTCTCGTACGCACAGCAACATTTAATAATGTCTTTGCTTACGAAAGAACGAGAAAAGGCAAACTTGTCTCTGTACCAATAATATTAGTCAACAGAGTCTTTTTTGCGGCATAAAATCAACAAACATTGATGACATTTCAACAAGATTTATTTTTTTATTTTTTTAATTCCCCAGAGGGAACCATGCAAATTCTATCTTTTCCTAATCTGGATACTAAATAATTTGTTTCATACAGATTATTTAACCTATCATGGCATTAAATAACATTAAAAGTGTATATTTACATGCCAAGGTCTGAAAAATAAAGTTTCTGTTGGCACTTCAGTGAGTTCATATATTATGAAGAAAAAAAAACTTAACTGAAACATCTAGATCTGCACAATGAAGAGCAGAGTTGAGTCACAGCGAGAACTGGACTACTAATAGGCCAGTCTTATGGATGAGCACTTTGCCTCGTAGCGAGAAGGTCCCAGGTTGGAGTCCCAGTTAGGCTGAGTGACCCTTCTCTGTAGAATTTGCCTGTTCTCCTGGTTTTCTCCCACTGTCCAAAAACATGAGCTTGAGATTAATTGGTGGCTCTAAATTGCCCCACAGGTATGAATGTGTGTTTGTGTGTGTGGTTGTCTGTCTCTCTGTCTGTCCTGTGATGGACTGGTGACCTCTCTAGGATCTACCCTGCTTTTTAACCATAGTCAACTGGGACTGGCCCCAACCCCCTACATTGAATAAAGCAGAGAAGATGGATGTAGCATCTATTTATAGCTGAACTATTTACTCTGGAATCCACACAACACACACAAGGGATTATTTCTCTATCAAAGATCCAACAAAAAAAAGTTCTTGGTTATTTTCATTTATTTATTTATTTATTTTTTGAAGTGAATCACTGATGGACCAACAAAGTGGTATCATTCTGAGTTTCTCCACTAAAACGATGCAGTATGTTGGATATGCTGCCTCTGTATAAATGCTAATGTTGCTCCACCCCTGCTGGGTGTGTGAATAAGCAGCTGTTTGGAACCAAATTTACAACAACAGTTGTTTTTTTTGCATTTATAGATTGAATATAAATTTAAATGTTGTTCACAATACAAACTAAATTCATATTCCTACACCTGCTGTTATTGGCTTGTTATTTAATATTTGCAAAGACAACCTGCTGATAAAGGCAACAAAATGTTGGTGGTGTGGGGGGTGGCTGCTTGATTTCTTTTAAAGTGCACCTCCATTTCTTTTCTTTTTTTGGGGAGGGGGGTGTGGTCTAATTTGAGTGAACCGAGCTTTTAAGTCTGGATATGAATCAAAGCGGCCTGCTCCCTCGTCTGATTCATGTGCAGTGGCGGGGACCAGTTTCCACTGGCTCCCACACACACATACAGTGACACAAGGCTGAAACTGAGTGAAGGAGTTTAGAGCGACCTATCAAAGGGACGAAATGTCATGGGAGGGCAACTTGTTTTTTCGCAGTGTAATTTTCCCATATGCTGTTAAAGCAGAGCAGATGTCAGCGAGTATTGGCAGGGGTAGACCTGCTGACCTCTACGATTCTGTTTGGGATGCACGGTCCAGTGAAGAGCCGCATAATTAGGTGGCGGACCAACAGAAAATATAATATATAACTCCTGTAATCAGACAATGGGGATTTTGATGAAATTAGTACAACCAAGTGACAAGAATCCCCAGCAAGAAAGGGAAAAAAGATGGAAGAGTTATAAGCGAGACATTTTTCCCAAGCTGGGGTTTGTTTGCAGTTCAGTGAGTGTGTTTCCAAAGTGACATCATTCACAGATTGACTGGAATACCCCAATGGGGTTTGTGACTGCTTCGACAGCAACTGAAGACAAACCCAGCCTAGGAAATGGATGTGCCAAATTACAGAGTGCGACCCGCTGGGAGAGAGCTGCAGGTGTGTGTGTGTGTGTGTGTGTGTGTGTGTGTGTGTGTGTGTGTGTGTGTGTGTGTGTGTGTGTGTGTGTGTGTGTGTGTGTGTGTGTGTGTGTGTGTGTGTGTGTGTGTGTGTGTGTGTGTGTGTGTGTGTGTGTGTGTGTGTGTGTGTGTGTGTGTGTGTGTGTGTGCGCGCAGATGCTGAGAATTTTATTTGTTCCACAGTGAGAGCATTGTTACCTATATTTCCTCTCACCTTGTACTTCACCTTTATCTCTCACTTCCTGTGTCTTACTCATCTTTGCTTTCTTCCTCCTCCTCTTGTACGCAATTGTTTTTTACCTCCCTCCGACAGAAAGCAATCTGAGCAACGCTCTCACACACACACACACACACACACACACACACACACACACACACACACACACACACACACACGCACACACACACACACACACACACTATTACGACTCGCCTCTTCTGTCTTTCTGCTACTTCATGAGTGATTTGATCTTGTCTATCATTTTCAATCATTTATAATCTAATCTTTATTACGTTTCTCTGCTGACTATAAAGCTAATGAGCAAACTTCACCGTCTGAGAATCAGAGTCAATCAACCAAATCTCATGTCCTCTAAATTTAAACATCCTGTTTTTTCCCCCAAAAGGGAAATCACTTTGCATTTTGTCAAACTTTTTTTGTTTTTTGTTTTTTGTGGGGGGAAAAAAATGTACTGTTGATAATTTTATATTATACCAACACAACGTAGACAAATCAGTGGCATATTTTTTCAAGGTATACTAACAAGAAGCAACACGCAATGGAGGGATTTTTATTTTGGTGGCATCAGCCCCAGATGCTGTCACAGACGTCTTTTATTGCTAAAAAAATGACAAACCAATGGTCTCTGAGCCCATATACATCATCATAAAGCTGTTATCTCAGTGTTATTGTACAGATTACTAAAGGTGCCCTGTTACTTCTATGTTTATGTCCATAGAATGTATTTATAATCACGGAAAACTGGAGTAATCAAAATAAAATATCTATTCTTTCTGTAACTTATTGTGGTCCTCATGAATATAGAGCACAACATCCATTTTCTGCGGGCCCGAGATCAAGAGGTTGGATGCTGATAATATTGTTTTGTATATTTTTCATCTTGCAAAATGTTTGTGGAGTGAGTACGCAATCCAGGAGAGCATCTCTGTAAGTGCTATATTTGAGTTCTCCATTTCTCCCCCCAAAAATCACACCGTACCTGCATTAAAGGATAAGGCTGGAATATTTCATCTTTTTTTTTTTTTTTATACTCTTATCAGCAAATCCCACTCGCAGATCAAAACCAAACAATGAATTTATCCCAGTAACAAGTGTTGTTTGTGTAGCGACAACCAGATGAAGCGTACGCTTCTCTGCCATTGAACTCACCGGCGTCCAAAATCTATTTAAACAGAACGCAGAGAAACTCAGCGGACTAGTGCACAGGGTAACATATTCTTTAATTACAATGAACACAGGCAGCGTAAGGGTTTTCCTCATAGCTCATCAAGCTGGCATAGCAAGGAGCTATATCCCAGAGCATGCTCGGTGTCTCCGGCTTGGCATGAAACTACTGTCCAGGAAGAAAAAAAAAACTCTCCACTGCAGAGTTGCCACAATGTCACCCAACGGTATGGCTGTTTTATGTGTTTTTAATGATTTCTGAGGAGGATGACGGAGCTCTGTGGCTCAGAGACAGAAGCTACAAGCTGTGGCTACACTGACAGCACTTGTTAGCAGGATAAATTCATTGATGTGGTTGTTTTTTTTAATGGCGTTGACTGGTTGAAAAAAAAAATTAAGTTAATAACACTGTGACTTTTAAGATGCAGCTATGGGCACAGCAAACAATGGCAGCAATGCAGAAAGAGAGAAAGCTCAAGTCCGATGCACTTTACAACATTAAAAAGGTTCGGTCGTTGTCTTTATGGAGGTCTCGTAAACAACAGGAGCCTACAGTTCATCCAGTACAAGCAGCCTGCCTCCAGCCTAAAGCCGCCTGTCGACTACATAATGATCTGCTCTCTATAAGATAGATGGCCTTGAGATAGCAGTGAGGCTGCTGAGGCTAAAGCCTGCACACACCCCGCGTGTGAGGGAAGTCACAACAGCAGGAAACAAGCACATTTAAACCTTAACAGTGTATCGCTCCTGTATCTTGTCCAGAAAACCCTGTTATCGCAGGATGCTGCACGACAGCTAATTTTTCCCCACTAGTTGTTCCACTAGTGTTCATGATGGGAGGAAAAGTTTCAAGGCAGCATTCAAAACTTCCAGGATGTTTCACGTGTGCTTTGCCTGCACCCATGATTCACAGCATTATCCTGCATATATCCTGACCTGTTTTGCGAAGTCGCACCTCACCAGCTGAGTCCAGGCCTGTCGCTATCTGCCCATTGCATCAGCTGGAGTTCACCATCAGATGGCAGTCCACTAATGCCTTTCTCAGATGTGGGTTACTGGTGGCAGGGGAAGGTTGCATCAGTGGACTTATGGTGTCAGAACTCGCCAGCCTGTGCTGCCACAGTGCGGACTACAGAGGACTCCCAGAGGACTTCCCGAAAGTATCTTATCACTTAGATCACATTACAATGACTTTCTGTGCCACCAATTTGATCTTCCGTGCTAATCCAGGCTACCAGGCATTTCACAGATCTCTCAGATCAAATAGACTGCGAGTTTGACTTCAGTATCTGAGCTTAGTCCTCTAAAAGAGAAACAAATCTCAACACTTTTTCTGGTGAAATGCTGGAGATGTCCTTTGAAGTTTAAGCCTGTTTTGGCCTCAAGAGACAGAGAACTTCATTTGTCAGTGTTTGTCATGTTAGTTCTGTGTGGGGAATTCTCCATCTTTTTCTTGCAATGTTTGCATGGACATTTTCCTACAAAGACGGTCTCGGGAAAACCTAATACTCGATCAGTGGTTTAACAGCTGCCTGATCTTATTACAGTTATGTGTATCTATTTCAAAAGGCAGATTGCTTTGTTTCATGGAATCTTTTTCCAAATCATCTTTCAAAGTGTAGATTCATTTGTTCTGCAAGACTTTCACTTGACATTTTGAAATGATCATTTGAATCAATTTTAAGCTTCTGTTCTACTGTATCGCACGCACACACACTTGAAATACACAGAAAAGCTGTTTGCTGTTGTTTATTCCACTGAACTGGTAACATCTTGGAAACTGTCGCACCGCTGTGACGCTCTGAGACCTTTGTTTGTGACTGACACATTACAAGCTTGTCACTTAACCATAAAGAACTGTTTTTTTTGCCCATTAGGTCGCTCATGGCATTTGCTAAAACTGTCACTAGTATTTGCACATTCACATCTTCTCAGATCGCGGCTCCAACCCTTTCCATTGCCAGTGTTGCCACTCAAAATTTATATTCAAAACAGAAATTCTTTCCATTAAGCTGCAATATTGTTTGAGTTCCTTGATACGTTGTTTGCTCGAATTAACTCTGGTAAACTGCCTGCCGGAGCTGAAAGAAATCCCCTGTCAGCCGTGATGTAATGAATCTTCTGTTCAAAGTTCAGAACGCTGCATGATTCACATTCTTGGGAATGAAATCCTTTCAAAGGAATTGCACTGGTTTCCTGTCCCATACAACCAGACAGGAGTCAGGGAGCAAAACAGGAAATGACACGGTTCGAGGTGGAGACTTGCATTTACGTGAGAGCAACAACAAAAATTCCAATATGCCATTAAAATATTTCCACTCAGACAATGGCTTTAAAATAAGGCAGCAGAGATTGTAATTTTTGAATGAGTTTGGTAATGAAACGTAGCTAGTGTGGCAGGGCAGGAGCCAAAGAGCACTTCAACATATCACTGCTTTTTCAGTCACTATAAGGCTTGCATACATCAGTAAGTTTTCTGAAGAAAAAACAAACAAAACATAATTATGATCAGGACACAAAAGCACCAAATAAAAAATTTTATCCATAAAGACGTGACCGATTTTGGTTTCAGGGACTTCTTCATCCATCCTTCCTTCTTCAATACAACTCTGTCCAACTTAAGGTTGTGGGACACTGGAGATGTTGCTTGTTGAGAGCAGGTAAAGGTAAAGTTCACCTTGTAAATGTCCCCGGTTCATCTCAGGACAAACACAGGGAGACAGACAACCGTACACACACTCAAATTCACACCAACAGACAATTTAGGGGCCGTCCACACAAGAACGCCATTTCAACGTTTTTGGCCGATCATCCACACAGGGCTGCGTTTTAGGAGCCCGGAAACAGTTGTTTGTTTGGTTTTTTTTTTTAAATGGGTCCCAGCGTTGGGAATTTCTAAAACCCCAGGTCGGGTTTGAGGTGTGAATGGCAAGAACGGCGCACATCTGCAGAAAAAGATGATGTCACAGTCCATCACAGGTAAAAGTCACATGACCATATTCATGTGACGGCATTCACAGCAACAGCCCTGCCTGGCAGCTTGCACATACTGCCTTTAAAAACATGTAATTAAGATACACAGTGATTTGGTAAAACTAAACTGTTCAAGGTGACCAAATACAAAAACCTTATATTTCTGGCGAGAATATGTACGTATCCCTTCAGTGGGATCTGTGTCTGTGCTTTCATCCATTCATCTGCCATGGGTCTTTCAGGATAGTTAGCCTGTGCTTTCACATTTTGTTCGCTGACATTGTGTTGATTTGGTGTTGGTTAAAGCTGCTCTTAACATTCCATAGTTGTAGGAATCCTTCTGTGGCACATCACGTCTGCATGACTCAAACTTTCACACGTACTGTAGCACAAAGCAGATCATTTGCTAAATGTAATCCAAACACTGTGAAATATTGATTTGTTCTCTGTGCTACTTTTAACATTATAGTTTAATGTTGCACTAAAAGGATATCAAAGCAGCTGACTGGGACCGTACAGTCAGTGAATTAAAAATGTAGACTCCACTCATAGTCAGCTGTGAATGGCTCCTGTTGGATGAAGGAAGAGAGATAGATGAAAGAAATTCTTGTTAATAGCAGTTGGGATCCAGAGGGTCAAACAAGTTTCTAGTTGCAGTCTGAGTTAGTTTGCAGGAAATAAATGTAAGTCTATAAAGTAACGTCGACAAAAGCCCTAAAAAAAAAAAAAAACACTCTGTGTGTGTGCGCGTTTCAATCGCCGCTTCCTGTCTTTTGCGAACTCTGCTGGAATAACAAAGCAGTGATCTCAGTCCTTGATCCGAGGCTCAGGGACCAGCTGAGTTATGTAAGAACCAGTCTGAGCCTGACAATTCATTTTGTGTGTGTTGGTGCGCATTGCTCGGTTTGTGGAGTGTGCTTGTGTTTGGTGGCAGAGCGAGCTAATTCCTTGAGAGAGCGTTGTTAGCCGGGACCATTTGGGAAAGTCTCGGGGGAGACGAGTTGCTCCGGTCTCTCATCAGGCGGATGGCAGAGGGCTGCGTGCTCTGCATGCAGCACTCGTCTCGACTATGATAGTCTCTCTGCACAGGCCATATCTCTGCTTCATTTATTAATTGTCTGATAATAACACGAGTCTTCTTGCTGTTATACTCAATTATATCTTCATTAGCTGGCTTGCTAACTAGCGTACGACAAACAAGCACTTTGCGGGGAGATTTTAAGCCTTTGTGACATTTATTACCAAGATACCTCAGTCTATAAGTGAGGGCCGGCAAGGATTGAAAGTAACACTTTTCATGTCTTCATCTCCCAGAAGCATTCACTGTCTCATCATAACATCAATTCATTTTAATTTACAAGCTAATGAACTCAGTTCATTCATCATTTAGTCTGTCTGTTATCTAAACAAGGGGCTGACATATTGACCTCTCACTTTGTGGCGCTGTCAGTCAAACACCTATCTCATAATAATGAGCAGATAAACAAAGGGTGAGGCGTTCCCAAAAGACTAACTGATATATTACCTCAGACCACACTGAAGAGCAATCCAATAAAAAATCATACGGCATAATTAGCTGCGGGTGGCTCTCCGTGTAGCTGCGAGGAAATGACAATCCGGATTAGTGTAACGCCGATGTTAAACAGAGAGTACCAGTGCAGATGCAGAGCCAAGGATCTGAAGCACATCACAGGAAGCAAAGTAAAGAATTGTTTGTACTGAAATGCCTTTCAGTTTCATCTTTACTCCACCGACGTGTTTCCTGCATTCTTGCAGTTCCTCGCCTTTGGTATGAAAACAGGATGTGCCCCTCGTCTGGGAGGGAAGTTCCATCATGTGGAAGCCAAACTTTGTTCGTTGCTACCCTGAACAGCTGCGGCCTAAATCAGTCATTCTAGCCTTTCTCTAAGTGGAACAGACAGCACGTAGGAGCAGGTTACTCTACACTACCCCTGTGTCTTCCTTGATTGTGTGAACACGTTCAGCTTCCTATTCAGTCTCTCTTTCTTACTATTTTCTATCTTTACTGCTGCATCCATTCAGATCCTCATTTGCTCACGAGAGCCGTCTCTTCCTCTCTCTCCTCAGAGCAGGTGCAGCGTTTGTCCTGGTCAGCGGGGTTAAATTGATGGCCAGCGTTCGGAGCGCATGTGAACTTTCTGAACAAAGTGCCTTTTAATAAGACATAAACTAACAAGTAGCAGTATCTTAAATGTCCAGCCTCTCACTTTGGGGCTTTGCCACTGACAGCTTGTCAAAAAAAGTTAAATGAAAAAAAATAAAAAATAGGTCCACCCAAGCAGTCCATCCATAATATATCACCAGGGCCAGTGGTCACATCAGTGAACTGTCTGGGGATTTCTAAGGAGAAAGCAATGACAATCCAATAAGTGGCTGCTCCCTGACTTCAGTGTTTTCAGCGCGCACGACGTTCCCCCGGTTTCCATCACAGCCAAAGCTGAGTGTCTCATTACAAGACACGTCATATATTGTTCTCACTTTTGGTTGCAGTTCCTCACGTGAACTTGGATGTGGAAATTTTTCAACAGGCTAAAAATACATTTGCATACATCAGATGTCGACGTTCCTTTATTTGAATTGAGGGGGAAAAAAAATTGCACTCCACAATAACAATCTTCGCCTCCTCGTTCTCCCGCTTGCCACGTTTATTCTCCAGTGAAATGACTGCAGAATATAAACATAGGGAGGATGGAAAAGTCTTTAACATGTGACTGAGAGCCGAGCAGCTTCCTTTCTTCAGTTCAAAGCTCGACTTTGTGTTTGGTTAAAGCCGAGTCAAAGCCCCCGACCAAAGAATTACTGCACAAAGTCCAAATGAGCATTGTTTCCCAGAGCGCAACTGACGCACTTCCTTTTTGAACTGTCTGCACATGCTGGCTGGGCCAAATTTGTGGGTTTCCTGAAGTGAAGTGAAACTCAAAGCATAATCAGAACAGACATACAGGAAGCATCGGAACAAACAAAGAAGAATGGGTGAGGGGCTCCGGAGACATGAGGCGTGACACTACCAACAGTCAATTTACGGGGACTGTGAAGGTGCAGGCACATTGAGTAGTTGTCAGCCCCGTCAGGAGGCATTTTTTTATCTTTTTTTGGGGGGGGGGGGGGGGGGGGGGGTGCAATCTTTCAACGCTGTGACCCTGAGCGTGTGTGTACAATCAGATGTGGCCGGTGAAGCCAGCTCTCTGCAACTCACTTCAGTTAAAGAAGTACCCTAAGTCCAGTTTAGTTCTGTATATCAACATGAATTAACACCACACGATCTGAAATCCCAATTTTTTTTTATTTAGAAATACATTAATCTGTACAAAACTGTATAGCTTTTTAAAAAAAAATGATATCAACAAGAACTGTACATGGGAAAAGTCAGCATATAAAGGGCATCAATACTATACAGCAGATCTAAATCCTTTTGACATCAAATTAGTTATCAGTTAAAGTGCCAGTGTGATTTCAAACTCGACAAAAGCCAATCTCTCTACAAATATATAACAATGGGGATTTACATCCTTTGCTGGCATACTGGCACTTATGGGAAATTAATACATGGCACATGCTGACTATATGGTAGGCTGCTTTCTCTCATATGCTCGGACAGATGGACGCTCTGAGTCTTTTCGGGGAATATGTCACACATCTTGGATCTGATGCTGCCGTCTTTGCCGACCTGGAGCAGGGTTGCCAGGGGTCTGAGGGTGTTCTTGCGTCCCGGATCGGACTGCCCTTTTAATTTCTGTTGTTAACCTTTTCCCCTGGAGCGGCGAACGGAGCGTTTGCTCCATCAGATCTGCTCTGGTGTAGATCTCGCTTTCTGCTCGGCAGAAGCCAGCCATGTTGCCCCCCAGCCTCCTTTTCCCTCCACCCTGTGACTCATTTTCCCCTCTTTGTTCACATCTCTGCAACAGAGGAAGGTTTCAAGAGGCACAATATTAAAACACACACACAGGCTTACCTCTCTCACAACCATGCTCAGACTTCTAAGTGAGCCTTGTAAAGATACCAGGGGTGTTACGATTAATTTGTAGCATTAATTCTCTCGGTGTCAAGACCACCGATAGCAGCGGATGTATGTTTTGTTCTTTGGAGCTCATGTGCGAGCATAGGGCAGTGCATGTGTTCAACAGGCCTCTGAAACACCACTGCTTTACTGCTGATAGTGGGATCATGTGGCCCGTGTCGTGAAGTATGCTATTATCACTAAAGGGCATGTAGATAGTCCCCAGACATGACATTTTACACATAAAAGGTGCTCAGAGATAAAGAGACAGATAGTACAGGGGAGAAATGAGGTGGCCACTACTACAGCACACTCTGCTTCCAATGTGTAACAAAACATGCACCCTATCAGCGTCTCTGCCACCATAACACACAGCAGCCTGCCGGCTTGTCAGCTTTAGAGCATAAGGAATAAAAGAAAAGATTGAGTGATAGGGGCTGTAATTCTGTTAAATACACACCAGCAAGTTCCTGGTCCAGCATGTCGATAAAACTCTCAAGTTCCCTTGTGTCTCCCAGCTTGGCTGCAGAAGGAGGACAGAAAGAAAAGGAGTTTCAGACACTACAGAAAAAAAAACCTGCAATGGAACATTTTTTGTGAAGAGTTGCAGCTCAGTTCAGTGGGTATTTCTTCTGGACCAAAAGCTGAAAAGCCGTCTTAGATGCAGAATTACAGATGAGCTAAAGTGCTTTTGGACGAGCAAAAAAAATCTAAAATCAAAATCATCTCCAGCTAGTTTTATACATGCTGTGATAAAGCTGATCGCGAGGCTTCAAATCTTGACAGCATGCTGGATCTCACCAGGATCCCTGTTGTACATATCTTAAATTATTCTTTGTGAAGTCACACAGAGTTGATAACACTTTCTGGTCACCTTCTTGTTTTTGTTTAGTTTTCTTTTTCTACCGGCTGAAATTTAATGGTATGCATTGTGAATATCTCACAATGCAACAGTGCTCATTCATTTGCACGAGCATACACGGGCTCAGGTGGTTTCAAACGCTGCAAAACAGCACAAATAACCCCTGCAGGAGGCTTTAAAAAGAGGGCTGCTGAGATGTCACAGTCACAGCGGCAGGGGCTTTGTTGTCTAAAAACAAAAGAGCTCCCAGCCTAATGTGGAGGGTTTGTGTGTGGCTGTGATAGCGATCAGAGCAAACGTGATAGTGATCGCTGTAAGAACAAGGGCTATCTGGATGGAGATAGGCTCGGGTACCTTTCGGTGCCAGCATTATGCCTGCTGTGTGAAGCTCCTCCTCGCTGGTGTTCAAACTGTTTCCCATAGAAGCTTCACTGCCTGGAGGAAGAGGGAGGCAAGGAGGGAGTGAAAGGAGATGATAAGCACTGAGGGCAGTCCATGCAAATGAACAGCGACAGCAGCAACAATTTTAACACATCGCAGGAGTTGCACGTAATGATAATAACACGCAATAAAGAGAAGGTAAATGCCTGCTCGGCTCTAGTGAGTCCCATGCGTCAGCTTTTGAAAAGCAGCTCGGCTGTCGAAACGTTGGAGGGCCAAAATACTTTCAATAATGACGACACATGGGATCAGAAAATACACACTTACTTCTTTTATCTCATAACCGTCAACAAATATGCAACAATAGCAAGGAGGAAATAAAGAGACAATTACAAAAGATGGGTTATCCGTAATTGCAGTTCGTTCCAGTACACAGCTATTGTCATGAGAAACACAGCCACTTTTATAGAAATGTGCTTGGATGTGTCCTCTTGTACCACTAATTTCATGCAAATTAAAAGTGTCAAGCTGCAGTTGTTTGTGCTGATAAAGGGGCTCAATCGGTGCCCTTGGGGCCTCTATACAATGTCACTCACTGACAAATGGAGAACTGAATAATAACTTTCCTTCACTGCACTTTGTAAAAATCTCCTCTTATTACAGAGACTTTGTAGCAAAGGGATGATCTTTCTTTCTTTCTTTTTGTTTTCCTTACTGTAATCCGAGTCCTCGACTCCGCTGTCTTCCCCCAGCCCCGTGCGACTTTTGGCCTCGTGCAAAACGTGTTGGTAAGCATGAGGTTTGCTCTGAGACGGGGCCTTCAGCTCCTCCACCACATCCTGGAACTCCTGCAGCAACGCGCCCAGCTCTGAGTCCAAGTCTGTGGAAAATTTGACAGCAGTTGGAAAAGTAATCTCATACTACACAGAGAGAAAATTTCTGCGGCAAAGCAAAACTTCAGAAGTTCCGAATGAAGGTTTTCAAGCCCTTAATGCCATTTAAGCACGACAAAACCACTTCTAAAACAACACCGATGCAACAAGTAATGGCTTACCACACAAATAAAGTAAAAGCGTGAAATCAAGTATAAGCCATAAAGCATCAGTTTGTGTCACTGGGATCAGAAAAGCACAAGAGTAAAAAAAAGAAAGCTAACAACCCATATGGCTTATAAAGCACAAGAAAGCCAGTTAAACACCTGGTCGGTAAACTGTGGTGGATAAATACTACATTATAAATCAAAACTCTGTGTTTTGAAATCCCATTAAAAAGTCTACTGGAGCTGTTACTTCAATAAATGCACTTTTATGAAATAATAAAATCAGTATAGGATCAGCACAACTTTGTTTATCCACCATTCCACTGGGTTGACATGAATATAACAATATTATCATCCCATTTGTGGGAATATTATGTCAGACAGCACGGGAAAAAAGAAACATTAATTTTGAAAGATTTTAGTTTGGTGCCTCGCTTAAAGTTATAGTCAACAACTTTAGAATAATGACAATTTTTTGAAAAATTGCGGACAAATACAGATATTACATGAGAACACATGTATAATGTCTTAAAACTACACACATTTTATTGAATTCTTAATTTATATATGAATGCTGTGATATATTAAAAACAATACAGGGTAAGAGAGGGGTAAAATGCAATCCGCCTTTAAGAAGTTTACAAGTGTTAAGCTGCTGCTTGTGATCTTCATCATTGTAGTTATTTAAAATGGATGGTTTAAGTAGTCATTGGACTCACCCGTTGTAATGTCTGAGGACATGCTGCTGCAACGGTGAAATGAAACACCACCAGGCTGCTGTGTGTCTGGGTTCCAAAGTGGTTTGAAGCTGACAAGCGGGGCAGTAGCTTTATTCTGAGGCGCTCCGCAGAGAGCATCGGGCCAGCCAATCAGGGCCCAGAAAGCCCTCAGAGGTCTACTGTAACTGAAAACAGTGGGCGGATAGGAAAAAGGGAAATAGTTGAGTAAATGACGGAGACAGAAATAAGCCATTACGTAACACTAGTCCAGGGCAAAAACAAATAAATAAATAAATCCCCAGAATTAAAGTGATTTACTGAGGACAGTTTTGACCTGGACGTGAGATATGATCATGCATCTCTACTAAGGAGGAAAACAGACATAGCTGTATCATGGTGGGCTCTCATTGGGAGATGATTATTTAAAAAAAAAAAATATATCAGTCTGGATCAGAGAAAGTTAAAGAAAGACAAAATCTGAAAAAAAAACTTCACTTTATCGGCAATTAATATTGCCAGCCTTTAAATCTCTTAGTAATGGCATAGCAGCTGAGAAATAAAACTGCCATTGGAAATGTCTGATTTGAGAAATGGATTATCAACTCAGACACCAGTTTACCAAGTCAGTAGTTCCTTTCCATTCAATTTAATGTAACACATTATAAAAGCTTTAAAAAGATAATAACAATAGAAACTGCAATTAAATACTGATAGTGGGGGGAAGTTACCTTAGGGTGTCCATTCATGGCCCTGCCAGCAGATTTATCTTAATCCTTTATCATGCAACAACCCTATATCCTTGTTGCTGACGCGTCACAAAAATAAATCATAGTATGTTGGCTATGGATATAAAAATTCTGATTATAATGCAGTTTGTTTGTTTTTTGTTCTTGATGTCTAGAATATGTATAGCAAAGCGTGACATGTCTCATTATATCACAATTATATTTTCCCCTTTTTGGAAAGGGATATCTTCCAGTATCAATACACGTGATTAATGATTTTATTGAGAAAATATGAATGAAAAGAGACAATATTTGTTTTTGTTTTTTTAAAGTTCCCGGTCTCAATGACATAACCCGAGTAAACAAAGGTTGGCTAAAGAATAAACAATGGGAACAATAAAGCTGGAGCAAATAACCGGAGCCGGTTCAAAGGAACAACTAATGGATCTAAGTTACTGCTGCAAATATGATAAAGGGCTTATGAAGGGTGGCAGTTTGTGTTTATAGTAAATTTATGTGAGTAAATGGCAGATGAATCAAGAGATTCACAACAAAACTTATAGAAATATACACTATTCCGAGTTGGGTAGTGTAATACTCTTATCGGCCTATAGAGGATGCTCATTTCACACAGAGGCTGTTCGCGTCTTCATGGTAAACTTTATGTAAGAGCCTGACTGAGTTCACATAAAGTCAAAACTTCTAAGTGAATAATATGAATAAATAGAAGTCCACAAAACGGTTGATAAAAGTTGTCAGATAGAAGGATGATTTCTTTTAATTTAGTTTCTCTTTTTAAAACACCTTTTTGCAACATATGTTGAAGAAAATCATCAGTTGCCTCAATTAGCATAGTAATTATTTCCTGTTTTTAAAGACCTGGGCTTTAGTATAACATTAAAAAAATAACTACTGTACATTTGGGCCACAGCAAGGGAACCGAAAGATAACTCAGAGGGATAAAGACGCAGATTTGTAAAATCATTATGAGGTAGCATTTAAAAGGCAGCAGGTGTGCGGCCACCTGTTTTTTATGTGTGTGCTTTTTTAATAACCATGTGAGCATATTTAATAATGACACATAAAACCCATCCAGGGTAGTTCTGAAGATGCATATTTGCACAGGCTCCATGCTTACGTGTTGTTTTTTCTGCTTTAGCAGTGTATGAGTTACAGCAAAAACATGAATTGAATTCATGCAGACAAACCTGTTGTTCGTCTAACCTCTCATATGTCATGCTGACACACCAGGTAAGTGTTGTAGGAGGGGCATGTAATGAATTATGCCTTCAGCTCTGCAGGTTGACATTGGTGGCTTTGTGCTCAGTGTTCACTTGCTGCCGGGGAACTCGGGGAACATGTGCGAGGACGATGGGCCATGGGACTCCTGACACTATGAACTGGGCTGGACTACTGCAGGTCAGTGAGTCAAAGAAGACTGTCCAGTGTGGTGGTGTCTGATTACTATCTCAGTGTTTCCGACTGTGACTGTAATTTCCCTATTTTGCATAATATGTCAGATATTTATCGAACTTGTTCTTGATTAGGCTCTTGTGTACGACTTCAGTGAAGGAATCAAATACAAGAAAAATGGAAAGGTATATTCACCATTTCTTTTAGTTTTCACGAGCTGTATTTGCCTACAAGAAAAACTGATTGACGGCTCGTGAGAGGCATCATATTACCTTCAGTGTACAGCATTCCGCTTTTAAAAAGCTCACTGAGGCATGACGTTTGAACATCACCACTACCTGTAAACACTGCTGTAGAGCCTGTGTTGGGTTGAAGTGTAACAATACAACCAAATCAAAAGTACGGTTGCGTCACACATTGCATTTTCTTTTTTCCTCACACACACTTTTCTCTCTTTACACAGAATCTGCTGCTTGTGGTCCACGTCAGGCAGACCTTATGTGGTTCCGCTCTGTTTTCTGTCCCGGAAGAACTGGAGCCTGGTGTTCTGGTTGGATCACTTAGCAAACACTTTCCGCCTCCTTACCTGCTCCTGACCCAGGAGTATCTGTGGATGGACAAAAACACGGGGAATTTCTACACTACTGAGCAAAGGATGGATCGTGAAGCCCTCTGCCCCAAGGAAACAAAAGCCGAGGAATGTATTATTCTACTGAATGCTGTCGTGGGACCCTCAGGGGACCTTATACAGTTTCCTGTGATCATAGAGGACATCAATGACAATGCACCCCTTTTTGAAAACAGTGAGATTCACCTGAGGGTGTCTGAGGATGTGAAAGTGGGGACCAGCTTTTTATTAGATGACCAGGCTCAGGATAGGGATGCAGGTCATAATGGAGAGCTGCAGTATCGACTAAACAGTTCTGCTGAAGTCTTCAGTTTAGAAGTTGACAAGGACAGTCTTTTAATTACGCTAGTGGTGAAAACTGCTCTGGACAGGGAAACTCAGGACCGGTATCACATGGAGCTGGTGGCCACCGACAGTGGTGCTGACCCTTTAAGTGCAACAGCAACTTTAATAATCACAGTGACAGACGTCAATGACAACTGTCCCAGCTTCAGCTCTGACAGTCCTCGCAACGTCACCGTCCCGGGAGACTCCCCGAAGAATATGGTGATCACTCAAGTCAGAGCCGTAGACCTAGACACAGGCCCCAATGCTGCCATCGTTTACTCTCTCAGTCCCAAAGTCTCTGAGCGAGCCAAGACGCTCTTTAGCCTCGACAGCCTCACTGGGCACATCAGACTAACACAAGACCTCCAGAGTGACAACTCCGAGGAGCTGGTGTTGAAAGTGCTAGCCAGCAGCCATCACTGCCCCCCAGCAGACACTCAGGTAACCGTATCCATGCTCCCCAAGGCGAACCAAGAGCTGGCGATCAAGATCAGGTTCGTAGTGGAGCATCAAAACCAGACCGTGGTGTTACCAGAGAACCAGCCCCCCACCGTCTTAGCTGTTTTAGAGCTTGAGGGTGACAGCAGCTTTAAAGGCTCATCTCTTGCCATTGAGGGTGAAGTGCCTTTCACTTTGAGCCCGCAGAATGGCAAATATCTGCTTTCCACATCAAAGCCCCTTGACTATGAGATGAAAAGGGAACATCATATCACTGTAGTAATGAATGGGAAAACAGCTGAAGAATCTTCCAGGCACGTGATCAGGGTGGAGGTAGAAGACGTCAATGATAATGCGCCGCAATTCCCCCAGTCTGAATACCAGCTGGAGGTGGACGAAAACAACAAGCCAGGATTGTCATTGTTCCAGGTCTTGGCTTCAGATGCAGACAGTGGATACAACGGCCGAGTGACCTACAGCCTGGACAAATACATATCTACCATTTTTAACATCGACTCTGTGACAGGTCAGCTGTCTGTGTCAGCTCCTCTGGACAGGGAACAAGCTGGCGTACACAAGCTCAGTGTGTTAGCTCGAGATAGTGGCTCTCCTCCTTTGGAGTCCGTGGCCACAATATTCATTCGTGTTCTGGACCAGAATGACAATGCACCTGTTTTTTTAACAACTCACTTCATCTTTTTCATCCCGGAGAATGTACCACCATTTGCCCAGGTGGGCAGGGTAGAGGTGAAAGACCCAGATGAAGGGGAGAACGGGAACACAGAATTGCATGTTGTAAACAGCAGTGGACCTTTTGTTGTGGATAACGCTCTGGGGACGCTACGCACCACCGACAACTTGGACCGGGAGACAGAAGACCGCTATGAACTCTACCTGTTGGCCAGTGATCACGGGCAGCCGGTCGCTCTAACATCCACTGCCAGAGTGACTATTTTTGTGGAGGACATCAATGACAACCAGCCAAAAGTGATCCTTCCCAGCAGCAACTCTTCATGCTTGACCATCTCTCCGGGTACCCTGGCAGGTACTATGGTAACAAAGATCTATGCCATCGATGAAGACTCGGGACTGAATTCAGAGATTACATACTCTGTTGTGGCACCAAAGCCATCACAATACAACAGTCCATTCCAGATAGATTCTAGGTCAGGAAACATCACGTTAAGTCAGCAACTTCAAGGTGAAGACTTCGGAATGCACCACTTGTTCATCGTGGTCAGAGACGGGGGGAAGCCGGCTCCACTTTACACCACTGTATGGGTAAACCTGCTGGTCAACGACAGCAAGGAGCCCTGCCACTTGGACAGGTCGCCCACCTGGACGGGGACACCAGACGTAGTTCAAAGCCCCTCAAAGTCATCCATCTGTGAGGTGGAGACAACTCGATCTGCACAAGTGACAATGTTAATAGGCCTGGGGATGATACTGGTATCCACATGTATTCTTGTTGGGACAGCTGTGTTTTACCTGAAACAGAGGAGAAGAAGTCTACAAGAGAAAAAGAAAAAATACACAGAGGAGAATGAGATTCCACTCAGGCTCAAAGACAAATATTATTGTGATGAATAACAGAAAAAAAAAAAAAGCAAGCAAGCCATGTGTAATCTTATTCACAGTTTCATGGGTGAAATCAATATATATTCAGAATATTTGTCAAAGGCTTCTTGCATTTCAATAAGTTCATGAATCAGTGTGATGCACAGTGCATTCAAGAAATATTTCTATGGAAATAAAGTTCATTTTCTGATAACGATCCCTGAGATTCCTCTACAGCAAATGAAGTGATCTTATATGTAAAGTGAGCAAATACTCACAGATGTAAAACGTGATACAGAAAATGTGCATAGTGTCGCTACTACTCAGAATATATCACAGCGGGTCACTGGTAAAATACCAGCATCACAGTCACTAACCTTAAACATTGATATCTATGACCCCCTGCAGGCAATCACATTGAGGTAATGGTCTCCTAAGTGGATTGAGCCTTTCTCAGATTTCTGACTCTGACTGACGGGGAGTCTAAAGTATTTAGATGCACAAAAGGGCTTAATGTTCCTCTGGTGGGGCAGTGATGAAATTCTCTAAAGAAGTAACTCTGAGATGGACTCAGGAGACTGAGGGTGGCTGTGGACAGGTGAGAGGAGGCAGAGGGAAAGCACACCAACATCTCAAGTCACCGCCTCACACCTGTTACTTGATAAGCCTACCTCTCACCCACAGCACTGCATTACACCCAGGAAACCTAATGTACAGCAAGCAGCAAGCCAACAACAGGCATGTTGTTTTGATAGCAGATGTCGGGAGAGGAATCACACTGTGTTCAAACAAGTCTTTTACAAAAGGCTCTTGTGTTTTACTGATCCGTTTGTTTGCCGGGAAACAATTGAGATATCAAACCAGGTTAAGCGGTGCATAAATTATGAATGAGCCCAATTTAAGTTGGAGTTAACAAATCTCTGAACACAAATTTGCCTAAAGAGGGTTCTCTGATTGTTATCGCTTTAACAGATCGGGAACTACTGTTTTAAAAAAAAATAAAATAAAAAATCTTTGAAGTACAAACTATTAAGCGACCCTTTCAAAATGCACCCGTGTTAGAGGGGAGAAGCCAAGCCAAGACTCGCGGCCTGTAAAACACTGTGTACAGCAACCTGGTTAGTAGAGAACAGGGCTTGTATAACATGAGGAGCGTCTCTCTGAGGGTTTCCGAGCTGCCAGCTCAAAAATAAATAATCTAATATTGTTGTACTGTGAGACGAGCCAAATTAAATGAGAAGAAATGAAGAGCAGCATAACACAATTAGACACAAGTACCAAATTTACATGTGGAATTGTTGGCTTGACAGATTTTACTGCATTCACACATGCACAACACTCTGTATCTGCAGTCATATTGCAGTTTTTCTCATGAAAATAGTTCAAAATTATTCGGCAAATAACATCTTTCTATAACATCAACTGCATTGTGGAACCTATATATCTTGTCTATATAGTGGTGTAGTGGTTGGCACTCATGTCTCACAGTGATAATATGAGTTTGAGTCCAAGTTGGACTTTCGGGGGGCCTTTCTGTGTGGAGTTTGCATATTTTTCCCGTGCATGTGGGGCATAGTCATAGTTTCCTCTCACAGCCCAAAACATGCTATTGAGGTTAAATGGCGATTTTTAAACAGCCCGTAGTTGTCTGTCTGTCTCTGTGTTTCCTCTGTGATGGCCAGGCGCCCTGTGCAGGGTGTACCATGCCTCCACCTTTAGTCGGCTGGAATTGGCCCCATTACTCTGCGACCCTATGTGGGATAAGAGCAGTATTGAAGATGGATGGACGGGAGTACCTGGGTTGAAATGATACCACTACACTAACGCTGTGGCAAGAGGACGTCTGCCATCTACTGGTCGCGAATCAAGCCAAGCCTAGCTCTTTATTTCTGGTATTTGGCCAGAGGGTGGAGAGATGAATCAGAGGACAGTCTCTCACTCCGCCACAGTCAGGTCGCCTGAGATCAGTGATGTTTCCCTGCTGCATGCTGCTCTGCTCCCCTCACAGCGCATTTCATTTAAATCACAGTCGTTTTTCCTCTTGTTAAGCTGAACATTTTATATAGTGGGTTAAAAGGTTGCATGAGCTCACATGGACAAAGAATCGAGCTGGCATCGACCCAAATACCCAGTGGATTATTTGTCAGATACACATTGGCGCTTTTATGATCAGGCATTACATAACAATCGAGTGTAATTAAAATGCCACTGATTTTTTTTTTCTTTCTTTCTTCTTCTTATCAGAGAAGCCTCGTGTGGAGATGCTGTAAAATAGCCCTTATTTCCACCACCCAGCCTTAAAGACACTATCTGGTTTCATCGTCATACATGTTCATAGTTTGTGAACAGCACTTTAAATTAGTTTTTGAGGCGAGTGTTCAAGGCTAAATAGACCCATTCAGAAGAAAAAGGATTACACTTTAGATCTTTAGTGTTAAGCACTGTATCTCAAATACTGCAGTCAAACAGATAGTATCTAACAATTCCCCAAGACTGGGGAGTCACCTGACAGTAGTCAGCTTTCAAAGGTGTTATCTTGTAATCTCACATGTATTTCATCATTGTGTAGTTAATTTCTAGATTGTGCGATGAGCTGATACAGGCTATTCCAACTCCTATTTTATAATCATGAAGTTTTGTATCGCAAACTTCCACAAAAATAAAGGGTTTTTTTCTCTTCTTGTGAGGAAAGAAAAAGTTCCCTCTTTTGCATTTGACGGGATTGCCACGTTTTTCTCTGCATGCAAATGGCCTCGGTAAATGTGCGCAAGTGTGAGCAGTCTGACCTCCTCATTATTCCCCGCCTTGAAGTTCATTGAAAAGCCACATTGTTTCTTTAAGATTGCACTTGCAGCCATCAGCGACTCTGTCCATTGTTGGTTGGGGGGGGGGGGGGGGGGGTGTTGAACAGAACTCTAGTTGAGATTGATATACGGGGGCCGCAGTCCCTTTTGCGCATATCATCAGCGGAGCAGCTGCGGTGCGGGCGGCCAACAGGACCTGAGCGCAGACATGGGTAAGAAACTACAACCACTGGGATCAAACTTCTCCAACTCTTTGCTCACTCTCATTTATAGATCCTTCATTTATTGGAGGCGGATATACGTTGGGGGGGGGGGGGCAGATGTTAAGCTTTTTTTTTTTTTCCTCTATCTCTCTAATTGTATTATTTATTTTGTCAGTTTTGGAGAGAGGTTGGACCGGCTGATGCTCCGCTGATATTACGAGATTTATTTCATGCTTGAGATGGCTGCGCTACTTTCAGAGGAGCCTTGTCGCTTCTGCTTTCGTTGGCAATCTTTCTCAATTTTTGAAGGGGCGAACTTGGTCTCAACCTTGCATTTTCACCCTCCTATGCCCGATGTGTTGTTTTCATTGCGGTGGCAGTGCGGGTCGCGGAGGTTCACTGCCTGCGTAGTGTGATCCGCCTGTTCACGTCGTAATTAGTTGATTGGTGCGCTTTGGTGCGTCTGAATGCGCGCGGCTTGCTTAATGTTAATGTTGCTTAAACTTGCGCACAGTGTGGATGCTGTGTGCCACTTGCCTACTTGCACTCTTGGATATCATAAGTCGTGCAAATGGATATTTAATGACGTGACTATAATTAGTATAGTTATTTGCGTGTTTTCTCACAAGGCTTCCTTATCATTGTATATATATATATATATATATTTTTTTTTTTTGAACGCTCCCAGCTCCCAGCCCACACACAAACAGTCAAGTCATGTAGATGTGTTCAATTAAAGAGCCATCTATCCCCCCCCCCCCCCCCCCCCCCCCCCCCCCCCCCCCCATCTGTGTTTACTGTAATGGTACCAACCACAGTCTGTCTGCTTTCATTGTCACTGCATGCATGTAAGTGTTCTACTGCTCCCATGCACACAGTTGCATTGTTTGTTTTATAAATTTGCTTCCCCCCCCCCCCATCCCCTTCCAGCCACTGGCAGCCCCAGACTATCAACCTTCTTGTTCCTGTGTCTTCTCAGAAGGAAGTCTGTGAGTGTGCGCATGTGTGTGTCAAGCGTTGAGGTGCCTCTGGCCTTTGTTTGCTTGACATTGGTGGCCCTTGTACCCCCATGATGCAGTGGGACAAAGACTGTTGTCTCTCCAGTCACAAAAGCAGCCTCTCTCTCTGTTTCACTTTGTCTCTCCTCCTTGTCGTCCTTTTTTTCTCACACTCTCCATGCTGGGTGGTGAATGGAGTCAGGGTGTGAGATGGGGTCAGTGCAGACACATCCCAGTGCTTTTGGCCCTTTGCATCCATTGAAACAGCACATGACTGTGGGGGGGGGGGGGGGGGGGGTGCACAGCTTCACCAAGTGTGTGCTTGGGAGTTTGGAGCTTCACTCAGTCTGTAGTGATAAAGTAGTTGGAGCCCAAACTTTTTTTTTTTTTTTTTCAAAATATTAATTCTGTGGTGCTTTTCATCACCTCAATTTGACCATTGTTGTGGATGGTTATGATCATTTATAGAGGTTTTCAGTTATTTCACGAACATTCTGATTTATATTTCCAAGATTTAGTTATTCAATTATTCAACTTCCTCATTTTGTGGTTTTCTGTCAATTATGTATCCATCATAACACAGAAATTGCTTCTGGTGTCGAGTGCAGAAACATGGGTAACTCGGATGTGACTCGTTTTCTCTTTTTAGATTAAACGTATTAAGCAAAAGTGTTTATTTCATAGTGAACGCACCCGCAATTTAAAGTTTTGGCATGATGACATCACTCGCCATAAATACTGCCGCACATTCGTTTTGATAGTGTGAGATATTTTTCCCCTGACTCTCATCGTGCTGCATTTTTGACCAACAGGTTGCTATGATTGCTGTATGCGCTGTTTGGGTGGGGTACCCTACTGCTCCCTGGTCGCCACGCTGCTTTGCTTCTCTGGCATTGCCCTCTTCTGCGGTTGTGGGCACCAAGCGCTCACAGAAACAGAGAGACTCATTGAGAATTACTTTGCTCGTAACCTTCAGGATTACATCACCCTCGCCTACATGTAAGTGGTGAAATTTGAGCAATACTTGTTTAACCTTATCCCGGTATTTCTCAGCACGTAATTTCTAATTTGAACTTTTACTTTTTTCTTCTTTTTTTTGACCCTTTAGCATCCAATATTTCCAGTATGTCATCTACGGCTTGGCCTCGTTTTTCTTCCTCTACTGCATCGTGCTTCTGGCTGAGGGTTTCTACACCACAAGTGCTGCCAAGCAAACCTTTGGAGAGTTCCGGAGCACCATGTGCGGCCGCTGCCTCAGCTCCTCGGTGAGATGGCCCAGAGTAGAGTAAAGTATGGAAGATTGGAGAGATTGGATGGGATTAATACACATATCACTCAATAGTGGGTGTTCAGCTGAAAATCTTATGGCTCTGGGGGGGGGGGGGGGGGGGGAGACAAGTACAACCTTTTGGGTACAAAGATAAGCATACAGCATACAAGTGTTTGGATGGCTGGGGGAGATTTGAGTGGTTGAAAGAGGAGGAGCGTGGACAAAGTGAGATAAGTGATACTTTTTTTTTATTTTCTGATGAGTAAGTGGGGTCAGTAAGCGAGTCCACACTGATAAAATGTCTGCTTGATTCCTTACGTCCATCATTGATGAAGCATCGTAATGTTTGTTCTCCTCCCCTGTGCAGTTTATAGTGATGACGTACGTACTTGCTGTGCTTTGGCTGCTGGTGTTCGCTTTCTCCGCCTTGCCCGTCTACTTCTTCTACAACATGGACGCAACCTGCCACACCATCGACGTTCTGACGGAGACCCCAGCAAGTATCAACCAACTCTGCGTGGATGCACGGCAGTACGGTGAGAAGATGAATGTATTCGGGTTCGGGAGGGCGAAAGTGGAAGCCATCTTGCGGTTGGTCTGTTTGGAGGTTTTTGGTTGGTTGTGCTAAAGGCTTTTACTGTGTCTCAGTGAGAAGTCGTCATATGACGTCTTCCAAACAAAGGCCCTCTGTTTTTATAAGCAAGTTTTCATATTCCATTGAAATAAATGTGCTTTTTAGACTCCACTTATCGTAGTTTCATCATGATTTCTTGATGGTTCACATCAGAAACACCCCCTCTCTGGTTTTAATAGAAGTTGCACCTTGAATCGATGAAATTATCAGTGCGGGGAAGGTGGAGTCAAAATTGTTAGATATTTTTACAGCTTTAAACGATTCAAGTCGGGACTTGATATGGTCCTTGTCAACATGTCGGACAGTTTTTCAACCTTATTGCACAGCAAAATATCTCGAGATGCCAACATACACACCCCATCAAGTTAATCATGAATGTCCGGTGGCTGTGTTAACAGCGGTTGGAAACGAGCAGTGTTCAGACTGACAGAGTTAATAGACCCATGGACCAACATCGTATCCCTGGAATGTGGGTAAAAATGCATCATGTAAAAATGCAATGCATCCGACAATGAACCACACTGTTGCAACAGATAGCCTGTTTCTTCATTCCCATGAATATGGGCTCTGTGTGATTTTACTTTTTTCTTTTTTTTTGGTCAGCCCTACATACACTGTCTTCAGGGTGTAGTCACTCCCTAGCACATCAAATGTGTATTAATCTGTAGCTGAAAATAGTCCCCCAACACATGCACTATTTACTCCTGTTTGAACAAAGTTTGCCAAAGACGGAGCTCAGCTGTTGTCTTTTTTATTGGTTAACTGTAAGATTTATGGTTTTTGAGCTGGAAGTTGCAAACATTGCAGCAAAGTCGGAACATTCTGAAAAAGATTTTTTTTCCAGAATCTTCTTGCGTTTCATACACAAACCCCCCCCCCCCCCCCCCCCATGTTATTTTGAACAGGACTCTTGCCTTGGAATGCAGTACCGGGAAAAGCTTGTGGCATGACCTTGTCCAATGTTTGCAAGACCAGAGAGGTAAAAAAACAACAACAAATAACTCAAGTTGTGCTGCCATGTTATGTAATTTGCCCGGAAAAAAAAGAACACATGCTATTATGACTAATCCAAATCTCTTCCCACCAGTACCGAATGACCTACGACCTTTATATTGCTGCCTTTGCCGGCGCGGGCATCACCCTCTTGGCTCTGGTGAGTGATTCAGCTCGGCCGAGGTCAGTTTGACTGCACTTTTACAGTGGGGCGCAACAATAGTATCTGGGCTCATGTGACTTCGTGACGCTCAAAGTGTGGGTGGCCAGGCATCTCAGGCCTCCATGACTGATGACTTTTGTACTGTCGCTCTCTGTTCCTCTCGCTCAGCTGACACAAACATCATAATAATGCTGTAATGTCTGGTTGGGCTCCAAACATGCAGGCAAATGGCGCACTCGTTTCCCTTTTATGGATGGCATCTGCCATCAAATTGAAGTCATCGGAGCAATTATATGCAGTTCTCATTTCCAGAGTTACAGGATGTTGTGGATTTTCTGACTCTTCGCCCTCTTTCTGATTCCTCCTATTTTCTGTTTGTCTGTTCATAGCTGACCTATACTGTGTCAACCACCTATAACTTTGCGGTGCTGCGGTATCTGGGGAGAAAGGGCATAGGTGCACGGTGTTAGGCACCCATCCTCCTGTCTACTCTGTCTACTTTACCACCACCAAGGGGAAGTAAAGGAATGACACACAACCGCCTGTGATCATGGACTTCTTAAAAACCTTGTATTTTATATTTGTACTTTTCTTGTTATAAGAATGTGATTGTTTTCATTTCAGTTTTTTTTTTTTTTTATGGGTGTATTTGCTGCTTTGACTTACAAGCAGTCTTTTTTTTTGGTTTTTTCTCATTGTCCCATTGCCAAAATATGTAAGTTATTGCTGTTGCTTGCTGGTGTCTAAAATTCACCTGTGCCTCCGACTGCACTGGAAACACTAATACACTGCTAATGAATTAACATAAGCAAAAGGAAAAGAAACATCACCACCAATTTGCAACCTGTGCAGATAATATGCAGCTGTTGCTGAGAATAGGGATTAAGGACGGTTACCATGGCGACCACCCCTCACATCTGGTTGCCATGGCGGCAGAGAACCATGCACTTGCCGTCCCACGCTGACCTCAGGACTTTTCTCACGGGCCGGAGAAAAGCTTCCACAATGGAGTCATGCCCATTTATGAAGGCAGCCAATAAGGAGCCCTGTGGGGGCCACCTGGGCTACAAGTCTCTGAAACGGGTTCTATTACATGTCAGTGGAGAGGGCCCTCTGGACAAAGACGGGGTGAGACCCCTCCAAAGCCTCAATGCAGCAGCCCCTCTGGGACAGCAGTCACACTCAACACATCCACATGCTGCTGCATGACCCCCCCCCACCCCTCTCAGTGAAAATGATGTCCTCAGAGTCTGAGGACTGAAGGAATTTTAGATGATTTTTAAATAGTTTCTTATTGATAAAGGAACAGTCTTGATTAGATCTAGTAAGGTCTGAAATTCTTTCTCATAACTGAGATGACGAAAGCACTAGGTGCTAACTTATCAAGTAACCTCTTATTAGACGTAAAACACATTGTTGTGCCCCCCCACCCCCACCCCCCCCCCCCCAATATTGATACATGACTGAGGTACTTTTATAGAAACAGAACAGCTTTGTTTTGTCTGTAATTCCATAGGAACATTTGTTATAGATATTATATAACACACCTTTTTACTTATTATAGCTGATTTTACTAATCTGTTTAACTTGAATTACTAATGCAAACATTTGCAACTTGTGGAGTAGACTAGGGGTTCTCAAAGTGTGGAAGGATGAGCCGACAAGGAGCTTCAACTACACGGCATCCCTCATTTTTTGATTTGATTGCCAAACTTCATCATAAAGTATTAGTATTTGTTCCGTAGTGGGTAAGAAACATAACTTTGCTTGTACTAATTAGTTGCATTTTATTAGAAATATTTGTTCAGTCAATAGTCTGAAACTTTTGTGACTGTTACAATTGTGGTTTTACACAAAAGCTTATTTTATATTTTGATTTGACTCCAATTTACTGACAATAAATTCACTTTTTAATGTGTTTTAAATCCTTCACATTTCTTTTATAGCATGTCTTTTATTTTTCCAAACGCATTGGAAAAAGATATAGCAAGCCTGGAAAAGGCATTCCCTCTGCCCCCCAGAATTTCTGTGCTATTCCTCTCAACTCTCTGGCGCCCCCTACAGGGAGGTAGACATTACACTTTTAAAACTATTGAAGTAGGTAGATTGTTTTGAATGGAAGCGTTACCTTGCTGTCAGATCTGTCGAGTAGCAACTGGCTGATTTTTTATTTTCTTTTTCTTTCATTTTTTTATTTGTTGTAATATTTGATAATAAAAGAAAACCATTCCAGGAAGTGATTGTGCTGTGAGAGCTTGGACCTGCAGTGTCGGAGTGTTTTACTACTGTGCCATCCTTGGCTTGCTGCCACGTCAAGAGGCCAAGGTGTTTTGTAAGGTGTTTTGTACTCTCTCTCTCCTCTGGTGTCCACAGGTGCACTGTTCCCTTCACTTGGCCGTGTACCAGGTGCACCTGAGGAAGCTCAGGCACAGGGCGAAAGAGGAGAGGAGAGGCTTTGACCTGTACAGGAGGCTGCAGAGGGACCGAGGGGGGCTACTGTGCTCTCCGTACCCTGCAAACGTGGCCGACTCCCCCTGACGGCATTTCCAGTTCTGCTGCACGCCCCAGTGTCTCCGCAACAACATTCTCTCCGGCAGTATTTCAGTTAAACGATCCAACTCGTGATATTTCCCTTCATGTTTTGTTTTGTTTTGTTACGATCAAACTTGCAGATAGAAATTCCGTTCCTTTTCAAGCCGAGCGTAACGACTCAATTTTATTTGTGCTGCATGTGACCCGTGCAGAGGTTTTGTTACATTTGGGTTTTTCATTCAAATCAGACATTGAGAAAAGTGTACCTGGGAGACTTGATTTCTTTCCTCCTCGCTCTCCACCCAGGTCTGATTACACAGTATGCAGCGCATGCTTGATATCCTTGCCTAATGAAGGGAAAAATAAAAATGCAGAACATGTTTGATATCCTTTTTGTTTTAATGAAGATGAACAGCGCTCGCTGTCTCGGCTTCGCACACACACACTTGGTCATTCAATGACATTCAAGGTCTGGAGTGTTGGTGGGATGCGGTTTGGCCTAAGATTTGCAAATCAGGTTTTTATTCTTCTTGTCTGAATACAGCAAGAATGTCTAAGTGTAGTATGAAGAAACCTATACTGTAGTACTATCTAAAAACTTTTTCCAACTAATGTTTAAATGGTCATTTAAATCTTAAAAACACAAATTTGGGTTTTCCAGGTATTGGCACACAAAAAAAAAACAAATCACAAGAGAAGTTGGTCACCATTTGGTATGTTGCAAGTTTTATTTGTAGGAAAGCACAGGAGAGTATTCACTGCACTCTCATCCTCCATAAGGACAGAAGAGGAGCAAAGGAAGTTGTTCAGTGGAGCAACGCATAATCGAGATGAGCAGTCAAACTTTTACAGAGCTTAAATCACACTCATGGGTAGAGCGCTGAGTGAAACAGACGTTCAGTGTCATTTTGTACATTATCATAGAACAAATGCCCTTAGCCATTTACATAAGCCATTAATAGAGACAGCCCACAGAAATTAGTTTTTACATTCATAAATATTACAGAAATGTTGAAAGAAAAAAAACACAGACATGATTTTAGTGAAATTACGGACCTCATCATGTGAGCAATATACTGTGCGTTATGCTACCAGCTTATAAATACCAGATTCTCAGGTAAACACTGTGGAAGGCTACATTATCGGAGCTGAAATGACATTAAAAATAATAATAAAAAATACTGACAAAGTGACATCTCGCTTATTTTTTTTACTTTGAATTATTTTGTGCTACTTGCCTGATTCATTGAAAAAAAAATACATATATAGTACATGTAAATTCATAGTTAAGGTTTATTTCATCAATTGTGAGAACGTGAAATTTTAAAAAGCAATCGTACAAACAAGATAGTCACAGTTAGTGTGGACAATCAGAGGGACGTGTCATAAGTTAATATGACAGTATCTGATTGGATTTGCTTCATTTTGACAGTGACACGCTTCTTGTGTTGACCGTTCTATCTTTTAATTTTACTTTGCAAACAGTTTAATGTTGCTTAATGTCATGGTCTGTTATAAGACATGCTAGAATGCCATAACAGAATGATAAGACAGTATTATGAATTCTCAAAAATAAAATATTTATGAGACAAGACTGGTCACTTAAGTAGATGTAACATAAAATAATCAAAATAAGAAATACATTTGACGACTGGTAAACTGACACACCTATTGTCGTTAAAAAACCAAAGGAACAACGATGAACTGTACCTGTGGAAGTAAACCGGTGAGTAGAAATATAATACAGAATGAAGTACCTGCCCAGCTGAAAAACAAGTAGACCCCATTAACTCGTCAGACTACTCAGCTGTTAGTTTCACTCAATACTGCAGGAATGGATGGGGGAGTTGATACACGAACGCCTTAATGGCCGCGCTGAAGCTATTTCACATTCAGCTGGGATTTGTAATGACCAGCCTGACAGCTTGACGTGTGTGTCATATATCAGTAAAGCACAGGAGACCCTCGGATTAGCCAAACATAAAGAACTGGAATGTTCAGGCCCATAATGTAACCCACAAGGCAGTCACAGGCTTGCAGGGATGACATTATTATTCATAACCTCCAGGAGTTTTCAAGAAATTACATTTTAATTGGTACCGGATGAAAACACTGAAGCTCAATGTAAATATTACACAAAGAAAAGTTTAAAAATCCACTAGAAAAATTAACAAATTGAAGGAAGGAGATGTGCTTCACACATTTTATCAACATTAGTAAGAGCAGTACCGTTCCTGAATGAAGAAAATCTGACTGTACCTTGCTTGTTTTGTGTAATACATCAGAGGAAATAAAAATAATGCCAGACTCTCTAACACGCTCAGTGATAAACAATGCGTGCCATAATACCTCGTACCGAATACTCACAGTCAGAGCTGTAGGATTAAAGCTCAAAATTCCCTTACTGTCGAAGACAAACATGACAGGCTTCCTTTTCACTCAAATTCCCTTGTACCTCAAATCTAACTGATGTTGAGTTATTCTGTGTAATATTTGCCTGGAACAGGAGCACTTATTACAGACACAGTCTGTTTTAAGAAACTACATTCGCTCTCCAACAACTGCTAATATGTCAGATAAAAAGACGGTTTAATGCCGTAGTCAGTTGCTCTAAAACTCTGGAAAATCAATCTGACAGAAAGCTGATCACTGTATGAGTGTGCTCTTTAGGAAAGCACGAGATTGATCTCATCCATTCTAGAGCTTAAATTGAAATATTTGGATTAAAGCAAACACTTTTTGAATGCATTGTGTGATGCATCTTCTGCATAGGCAAAGACAAGGTTTAAGCTGAGTAAAAATGTTTTGTGCAATAGTTCTGAAAGCAGATCGAGCACAAGAGACGAATGTGCCTGTTACAGTATGCCTGTACTCTGGTGATAACAATAATCCAACAATCTAAACATCAGCCGAAGTCCTGATAACACCCATCTTATTACAGCTGTATCTTATCCACATTATCTTCAGGGGACGCTTCAATCAGTACCTTGTACGTACAGTACATGTACCATAACGATCGCTGAGTGGCTTCTGAAACTACCCGAGGTAGGCTCCAGCCAGCAATATTAGGGAAACATGGATTCACACTTGTGCGATCAGCAGCAAGACACACGAGAGGCTTTGCGGTTGCCATGCAGATCTATAGTACTACTCAGCAGTGCATGGTCGATCTGGTCCTCTGCAGCTAGAACCTCCCTGACAGCCGCCTCAAACGCTGCTGTGACATTAGTGTCATCTTTAGCGCTGGTCTCAAAGTAAGGACAACAGCCATTCTCTTCGCACCAGGCCCGTGCTTCATCCTCTCCAACCGCCCTCTGCTCCATGTCTACCTTGTTCCCGAGCACTACGAAAGGGAACCGCTCAGGGTCTTTGACATCAGAGTAAAACATGAACTCCTTCTTCCAGCAGCCGAGGTTCTGAAAACTCTGCAGGTCGTTCACGGCAAACGTGAGCAAGCAGCAGTCGGCGCCTCTGTAGAAAGGTGTGCGCAATGACTTAAAGCGCTCCTGACCCGCCGTGTCCCAGATCTGAAGGGTGACCAGACGGCCGTCCACCTCCAGGTCCCGATTGAGGAACTCCACTCCGATGGTGTGGAAGGACTGGGAGTCAAAACGGTCTGTGACGTAGCGATTCATCAAGGAGGACTTGCCCACTCCACCATCTCCCAGCAGAATAACTTTCAGCAGCAGGCTCTTACCGCTCATCATGCTTCCTCCCACCCAGCTAGGCCTTCTTGGCTGGGTTGCGGGCCTACGCAGCAGAGGGAGGACCAGGGTCTACTTAACCTATAAAAAGAAAAACATGGAAAAAAAGTGGATCCTTACAAGAGAATCAAACACACCAGCAGTGAACAAAAGGAAACGAGAGAGACTGACTCGTGCCTTTTATGGCGATCCCCTGCTGCTAATAATAAGAAAATGACATCTGCATTCAATCTAAAATGAGGAAGGGAAACAAGCATAGCAGACGTGTAATGGTTGACTAAGGTCAGGGACAGACAAGAAGGGGGTAAAGGACCGACATGCCTGCCAAAGGTCTCTGTTTACAGGTTTACTGCATGACACAGTAATACTCGTGACTGGCCACTCTACATGAATCCTGCTGAACTGAACGTGTGCCAACCACAGCATAATATTTCCCTCAGAGATGAAGATTTAGGGAGTTTGTTTGGATAAAGTCCACGCCTCTACAACATGGGAGTAAAGACCATAAGCCGACTCTGGAAACGACCACTGCACTTGCGCAAACCACAAACATGCACCAGCTTGTCAACAGAAGAAAGAATAAAGTCTGACTGAACTCTGGTTCCTAATGAAGAGAAGAGAAAGTGTTTCCAAGCATAAGTCGACCAGTAAACGAGACCAGCAGCAGGTCTTTAAAAAGTGATTAGTGTTGGTGAGCGAGCCTGATAGAGAAGTAGCCAGAGCTAGCCGGCTCGTGTGGCGGCTTGTTGACATTCAGTGCTGCGCAGGCTAACCCGTTAGCCTCAGCCTCTGAGCGACTCAAAACAACGTCCCAACAGCGCTGTAGTTAACAGGAGCCGCCATGACAGTGGTATGAGCCCTCTACAATAGGATGCATGTGTTATAAATGTGTATTTCGGCTCACCCTGCTCCTGGCAGTTGATATTGCGCGGTCAGCCCTGTTCCCCTACATTTGACTGAGATTGAGTATCGTGACGTGCAGCTCACAGCACGGAGTGCCGCGCGCGTGGTCCTAAAGCCCGCCCTAACGGGGTCAGGCGTGGTCACTAATCACATGACAACTGAAAGTGTTCCAAACACATTTTAGTACATTTATTTTCTAAAAGTTGAAATATGGTTTCAGAACAATGATCCATCAAATATTTACACATACGTATACGTCTTAAAGCGAGCTAATAAAAAAGAGACTTGGTGGGCTAATCAGGCGTTGCTTCTGGTGTCCATAGCAACCGTTTATTTGGCGTCTACGTCACGCAGAATGAAAAAAAAAGAATGTTGAAAAAATGTGGAAGGAAATGTGTGTCCAATCATGTAAATGTACTTTTAAGAAATGCTTGAGAAAAAGTACTTATTCCCAAACACTTCTCAATGTATTTTGTATTTAATTTTTTTCATTTTTTAACTACACGCATTTCCATTGTCGTCAACAATCATTTCTATGAATAGAACCATTGGATGAACAATACTTTTTATATTAACAAATTTAATCAATTTGGAGAAATATTATAATTGTATCAACATCACCAGTCTAACACCTTGTCAAAACCAGGTTGAGGAAAAGTTTTATTTGTGTAAAAACAAGCATACTTTTCTTTCAATAAATCTTCTGCTTTTTGTTCATCAAACTTTTCAGGAATAGAAATATCATTCGAAATGCTTTTACCATCTGCTTTTCTCTTGTACTGCCTTGCCATCTTCATTTATTTGAACAACATCAACATGATAATATAATACAAGTCTTTAAGTACTGTTCAGGCCAATATTACAATACATGCATTTTGACTGAAAAAAATATTATTTTGGCGATGCTTTAAACATAATGTAGTAATATAAACTGCGCAATAATATCATGCACTGGCTGGGTACGAGTCTCGTCTTTTGCTGTAAATATAACAATACTTTCAGACCAATATTCCCCTCAGTCAAGTTTAAGATAAATATACAATTTCCAGCTCGGAGTAATATTGAATGTCTGACATGAATAATATGCAAATAAAATATATGCATCCTCTACTGAGGAATATTTCTTCTTTGAATATGTAAAACTGTTCAACTACTTGTCTAGCCTTGAGACATATCATCATATTTTCTACATCAGATACGAAATGTATAACCTGGACAATGATTTGTTTTCAAAAAGATTGCACTTTACAGCAATTTATATTTCATTCTTTTGTGAAGATGGTAAACGTTCCCCTATAGGCAGATTAATCTGAAGACAACCACATGCATCATTCTGTATAGTCAAGATTACCAACGAGGAGAAAAACTATTTCATTGATTTATCATCTATTTCTGAGAACCTAACTAATGACGTTTTTATATTGCAGGACCAAAAAAATTTTGGTGGGGGGGGGGGGGGGGGGGGTAAAATAGAATAGAATGCTTTGTCATTTGTCATGAATAAGACAAAAGGATCAAATTTATAACAATAAAGATAGAATATATAGATATACATACAAGGGAGCAAATAAAACCATAAGTAGGGTATGCAGTAAAAAGAACAAGCATGACAGCAAACAAACTTTCCCAAAATATCACCACGAGAAACATATTTTGTTTAATAGTCACGTCCTACAGGGGATGGATTGTTTGTTTGTTTTTTTAGATAATAATTGCATAATAGTTGACAGGCCCTTTGAAAGTAGAGTTGAATTTGTCAAACATGAGCAATGTTGTGAAGCTGTTTGCAGACGCAGTGTGAGGTTCTTTTCTTTACCTGCAGGGGCGCTGGCGCACAGACCTCAGATTGATAAGAAGAGAAGCGGCGCAGGAGAAGAAGAGCTCAGCTGTTTTCGTCCCGTTATCAACTCGTCTCGTTTCAATTATGTTTTTACTTTTATGCTAAACTTTAAACTTAAAAAAAGGTGCCTTCATGCGTTTGCTGCAGGTGAAATGGTAGGAAACTGTGCTGGGGAAGCTGCATGCTCTGAATATACTGACGAGTTTGACGATTGCATGTTAGTCGGTGAGCAACTACAATGTATGAGACTGTTTACTTCAGCATGTCTGTGTCTTTGTCCTCCATGCAGATGGCAGGTCGGAGCAGGCTGATGCCCTGTGTGTGTCTCGGTCTGTTCGCGGTCCTGTGCTGGGTCTGGGTCTCCTTCGCCTCGTTTCCCGATGACCAGCTGTACTCGGAGGCCCTGGACGCGATGGACCGAGCAGCCTTCCAGCCGCAGAGCGCCCTGTCGGACATGGAGTTCGGCTCGGTGGTCTCTTCATACCGAGGACCCGGCAACACTGACCGCCGCAGCAACAAGGAGCTGCCCATCCTGCTGTGGTGGAGTACGGGGCTCTTCCCTCACTTTCCCGGGGACAGTGAGCGCATTGACTGCGCCACGTCTTCCTGCCTGGCCACCAGCAACCGCAAGGTACCACAAATACTCCTAAGGTTCAGTCCTGAAACTCTTTTGGATTAAATGGCATGAGGATATATGTGCATATTAATAATGATTACCCTTGAAGTTTGTTTCTCCCCACCCCCCCACTAATCCTGAGTTTGATCTTGAAAGGTCCAGCTGTACAAACGCACAGCATCCATCATCTTTTATGGGACAGACTTCCGGGCATATGAGGCACCTCTCCCTCGTCTTCAGCACCAGACCTGGGCTCTGTTCCACGAGGAGTCACCGATGAATAACTACGTCCTGTCTCACGGGCCAGGAATCCGACTCTTCAATTATACTGCCACATTTCGCAGGGAGTCAGACTATCCCCTGACCCTGCAGTGGCTGCCCACGCTGGAGTACCTGCTCCATCCTGTGGCTGTGTCCCTGAAGGAGAAGAACCAGCTGAGGGGGGAGGGAATGGCTCCTGTTCTGTACATGCAGTCTCACTGTGATGTGCCATCGGACAGAGACCGATATGTCCGGGAACTCATGAAGTACATCGAGGTACAGTACAGAAAGTTTATTTCTCAGATCATTAACTATAGCGAACAAGGTTTTTTCTTCTTTTTTTTTTTTTTACAAAATTCTGCAATATATATGGTGCTTAACCAGACAAACTTGTGCTGACACAGAATCATCCTTTTCACCCATCTCGTATATATCGCTTTTATCTTGCATCATGGGGTGCTGGAGACTATCCCAGCAAACTGGAAACACCCTGGACAGATCGCTAGTCCATCACAGATCAAACACAGAGACAGACAATCTCCCTCCCCATTCACAGAACTTAGGTGCAGTTTTTGTGTCTCCATTAACCTCACATGCATGTTTTTAGACCGTGGATAAGAAAAGCACAGTCCCCAGAGGAAACCTATGCAGAAGCGAGGTGAACACTCAAACTCCACACAGAAAGGTTGTGGCCGGTATTTGAACCCATGACCTTTTTGTTGCTCAATGAATGGCAATGCGCCAGTTCTTCGTGCAACAAACAATCCTTCATTTGGCCCAAAGTGCAATACTATGACTGGCTTTTCCAGTGAGTCCACAAACACTTCAAATTACAGCGTTGGCAATGGTCAAAACCCTGCCCCATGACAGAAAAGCCAGTTATCTACACACAGCGCCACTCCATGGTCACATTAACCCTCATTTACCTCCTACAACCTATATGAATGGGACAAAAACACCTTCAGGGCCACACAGTACTTCACTGAGCAGTCTCACCTCACCAAGAGGAGACCATGATACCATTCAGGGTGGGAGCATTTCTGTGTGGCATTTACACATTTTCCCCGTGTGTGTGGTTTTCCAGGTATTACAGCTTCCTCCCAAACCCCAAAGGCACATGTTTGTTCAGTTAATCAGTGACTGCTGACTTTTCTGTAGGTGTGAGTGTGATTTTTCTCTGCCTGTTATTATTGTTATTGACTGGTGACTTGTCATGGATGTACCCTGGATTTTGTGAGCTGTAATAAGCTCAAATTAAAACTTGTATAGAAGATAAATCAAATATATATTTATATCCGTTTAAAAAGAAATTCATATATGATCGTACTTTAGAACTATTTGGAGAACAGAATGTATTCCTCTTGGTCAAATCTGTACCTTCATTGTGTTTTTACGCAAGTTTCTGTTTTTCCTAATTTGCAAATACTCTTTTGTCATTTTTGTCGCCTTTGACAAGAGTAGTATTAAATTTGGTGGCATGCAATTTATTTTACTCCCATTTTCTGTCCTCAGAAAGTCTTTCTTGCATAGAGCACGTTAAAATGTGTCATTTTGAATGTGTCAGTTCAGCACAGCCACCATGTCCTCTCTCTCCTTGCCGTCGAATCACATTGACAACAATCACCCTCAGATCAACAAGGGTTTTGAGCTGCAATGCAGATGTCAGGATAAGTCTTTTCCATTTCCACTCACACATTACACAGTATGTTAACTTAATTGGTTTATAGTTGCAATTGCCCCAACACATCCATTAGCGCCCTGTAAATATAACCCTCTATGAAAACTGCAGTGAATTTGAAGTGCAAGAATTCAGTCGGGACTTTGTTTCTCTCATTTATGAAGACCATAACAATGATCACCATTGTCTCATCATCATTTCCCTCTCTGACACACAATTCTTCTCTCCATAGGTGGACTCCTACGGGAAATGCTTGAACAACAAACCTCTGCCCGAGCATCTCGAGGACACAGCCACCGCCACTGGCGAGGAACCCAAATTCATGAATTTCGTTGCGCGCTACAAGTTCCACCTGGCACTGGAGAATGGCCTGTGTCCAGACTACATGACAGAGAAGCTGTGGCGGCCGCTCCATCAGGGCTGTGTGCCCGTTTACCGGGGCTCCCCGGTGGTGTCGGACTGGATGCCCAATGATCACACTGCAATCATCATCGATGACTTCCCCTCCCCGAAAGCCCTCGCCGACTTTCTCAAACATCTGGATGAAAATGACGACGAATACATAAAATATTTAGAGTTTAAAAACCACAGGCACATAACCAACGCTCAATTGTTGGAGGCACTGGAGACTCGTGAGTGGGGGGTCAATGACATGAGTAGACCCAACTACTTGAATGGATTTGAATGTTACGTGTGCGACCGGGAGAATGCACGACTAGCGGCAGAACAGGCGTATAAGAAATCTCCAGAGAAGAACCCGCCACCTCAGCCTAAAATGGCCAGCAACACTCACATGGGATGCCCCCTGCCCACTCCAGGGTACGGAGATGTTCAAGACCTGCCTGCAGATGACGGGTGAGTTGAGTGTTTATCCTCTGTGTCAGGTGTAAAAAGCCATCGTTTGTCTGTACTTTTTAATGTGAGTAACAATGTCCAGAGGGGAGAGAAACCGGTCTCTTTTAATAGTCTAATTAAGTATCCTTACTGACGAGCCTAATCTGTTTGTGTATCTGTCCACAGATGGTTGCAAATATGGCCTCAGGATTACTGGCAGAGCCTCGACCAAGCAGAGGGCCTGGAGTCCCTGATAAGACGTAACGAGTCAGACCCTTCACTGCTGTGGAAGCACATGCAAAACATTGCTGTGAGCAGAGCTCGAGGAAAACACTAACACGGGCCTTGCTGGAGATGATGGCGCGCGTCCAGGATTAGAGGGGGTGTCCCAACTATGTTCCCCATCGCTCTTTAAATGAGAAAATGAAGCAGACTTTCTCATATTTTTGCACCTGAGCCAACACCCCTTTTACCCTTTTAGGCAGTTCAGTTTAGCAGAGTTTAGTCTTCCATTCAGCTGACGTGATGCTTTTGTCTTTATCTCAAGTTCAGCTATGGGATGGGAATAATGTTTTATAGTGTTATATGCTAATATTTTCACCTCGTTTTTATTACCATAACTGAAGTGCCATCATTACTTTTACTCTACCTTGCATTGTTAGCGTTAACGGCATACAGGGCTTTTGTTCCGGAGCGGCACACTCTCATGGGAGGCGGCCTTTCATTGGACTGGGGAAGAGCCAAAAGGCTTGTCCTCTGTACCGAGGGAGCTCTGCCTAACTGTGTGTGAAGACCATCGAAACAATGGCCGGTGAACTGCATTAGCTTCCTCACTGTTACTCAGCGGGTAGTTGATGGCCATTAGCGAGACTCCAATTCATGTACCAAACCTTTTAAGTGACTATGCAAAAAAAAAAACAACGAAAAAACAAAACAGTATTTCATCCGGGAACGAAGAGGCAAATGTAAAGTGACGCTTTACTTCCCAGAAAGAAATTGCCACTGCTTTTGCAAAGTAGTTCTCAGGAACAGCTTCACCCCTTCCTTTCGTGGTAGACGCTTAAGTTTATTGTCGTTTTTACTTACATTGTGTAAGAAGCGTCGGTATGTGCAATAACTTTCAATCATGCTTTTTAAGAACATTTAACTACTTGGGACTCCGTGATGATATTGTACCCACAAGAACACCAATTTTGTATTGGACATTTTTATTGCAGGAGAATGCAAGTTATTTTTATACTGTTAACAAAGCATCGTACGGGCCAACGCTATTGTGTAACGAGAAGAACACAAGGAGTAAACATTTTGGAACAAAGTCATTTTCTTGTTGCTTCGATGATTATTATAATGTACCCCACTTGCCAGTAATAGTCCGATCACACTCCTGTGCATAACACAGCATGTTAGACGTGTCCTTCATAGTAAACGGAGGCAGATAAAAGTGTCACCACCAAGAAATAAAAACAACCAAACAAGTTGAGACATTAGAGATGAAACCCAATGCAAGCGTCAACATAAAGTAATCACATTCACTATAATGGTCTCTTTGATCATCTTTAACTATATTACTCCTACGTTCAAATCAAATGCAGTCCAAACTTTGTGACGGACCAGTTCTCACTTTATATGCTAATAGGCACAAAGGAAAGAACGAGGATAAGAGGCTGCTGGAGAGCTCCCGTAATCAGACTTTGGAGTAGCAGCTCTCGCAGTGGACTTTCCCGCCATGTATGAACATGCTGTGGAGAAGGTCTCCCATAGGCTTACTGCACATGCCGCACTGAAAAACAGCAAAAAAAAATGTCATCAGGAAATGCAATTATAAGTGGGGGAAAAAAAATAAAAAATTACAGTCAAGAGTTTCACTCCTTTAAATTCTGCAATATCTTTTTTCATAAATCCAGAGTGTATAGAAATCGGCTGGTGCTTTGAAAACACAATTAACTGGCTAAAGTTTTCATGCTTGGACTGGCAATGTGCAACAGCCAAACATTTCTTTGAAGTTATTATAAATCTTAAATGAATCATTCGGTATTTTGGGAATTGTGCTCGGTGACTGTGTTCGCGGAGAGTCGGATAAAAAGACAGACACCCCTCTTTTATCATTTATGGCTGGAGATACAACTAGTAAGTTGGAAATCTGGCTTCATCCGCAGGCAAGGAAGAATGAGCCAGAAACTCCCAGAGCTCGCTAATTAACACATTACCAGGCGACACGAGGACGTTTCCTATTGGCTGCACAAACAAAGTGAGACGTAACGTGTTTAATATTTGTATCAATTAGGCTGCAGAGCTGATAGCAGGGTTGAATAGTGGCGTGGGTTTGCTCTCTTTGTTAATATCAAAATAAACGTGAGGCGTGATATCGACCTGCTCATACAACCCGATGCAAAAAAAAAAAAAAGATATGAGGTTAAAGTTTAAGATGAGCAGTGTTTCTGCCCTGAGAAAAATCACCACAGACAAAAGGATTACCTTGAAGCAATTGGGGTGGCAGTTGATACCAAGGTGCTCAATGGTGATCTTGGAGTCGTCGCCCACCTGCTGTTCACAGTACGTACAGGTGGATGACAGCGGGGCCCTGAGGAGACGCAGCCATTCAAAAGAGTTAGTCTGACTCGGGTTCAGCTGCAGCTCTCGCTGGTTAATAACGGCCTGTGATCTTTTCGGTCCCACATGAGGGACTGTAACAAGTGTGAGTAATCCGTTTGATGTCCCTGCTTAGTCTGGTAATGAGTAAGCTCGGTAGAAGTTGTGCCCTGCTGCTTATACATATTTGGTCAGAATGAGGAGTAACGAGGACGGGGCAGAACGGGCGCGCGGCAGCTTTTAAAACAAGTTGAGGAAATTGGATTGTTGCCTGGAGTGAGAGGAGGTGCAGATGGTGAAATGGTGAGCACCGCCACCTCAAGGTCTCAGGTTTGTGTCCAGGTCGTGGGGGGGCCTTTGTGTGTGTGCGTGTGTGTGTCTCTGTCTCTGTCTCTGTCTCGTGTGATCGGCTTGAGTCCCCCGTGAAGTTGGGTCAAGCAGTATAGAGGATGGATGGATGTTAGAATGCCCCGAGATCTATTCAAAATAGTGAAATCTATGAAAAGCAAGTGGCAAACGTTGACAGCAGCTAAGGTGACAGGTAAAGTGGCCGTGCAGAAAGGGGTTGAAATTTAAGCAGCTGAAATGTCAATCCACGTGTGAACACTAAGTGAAGAATCGGTTTTGCGAAAGAGAAAAAGAAAAAGGCACAAACTGTTTGAAATGTCACTCAGAGTATAAGTGGTAAATCGAGCTGGAAGTGTCAATGGTGCAAAGATATTCAGGTTTATAAACCGAAAGATGTCGTGTGACACATTTGAACTGTGAAAGCTGAAATCAGCGGCAGCAATTTGTGTAGGAACAATGGCTCAGATGGTGAACTTAATCGCTTGAAAGGTTTCGAGTGTCATTAAAAGCATGAAGGGGAGTTCAGAATAACATCAGAATTCATTTGACATTTCTGCGTTGGAAGTAGCTGAAATAGAATTAGAAAAAACAAGACGTGGAAGAGGGTGAAAGCGAGCGAGGCCGGGCTGAAACAGTGTTGGAGGTTGTGGAATTACCTGGAGTAGGAAGGGCTGCTGTACGCGTAATTGAGGGAGCTTGAAGTCAGATAATCGGATTCACTGGGGGAAACAGGAGCATCAATGAGATCATGGTTTAGAAGGGATGGTTCGCAGCTTCCATTTGTTTATATTCACTTATTGTTTCTTCCCACCTATCGAGTCCGTCCCTCGAGTTAAGCGTGGACATCTCTGTTGCATTGACGTACTCTTTCACATACACGAACCCCCTGAAGCAGATAAACAGGCCAAGTGGCGAGTGAGTTAACGTGCACGATTAAATAAGGTATTGGCTGACACTTTCATCTATTTGTAAAGTCACTCACTTCTTGGTTTCGGGCTCTGGTGTCGGGGCTCGTGGCTCGTCCCGTATCACAGTCCGGGAATATCTTTCATATCTGGAGATGGAGCACAGCGGCGTTAGTCTCATCTCTCGGTCCCTGACGACAGCAGTTTGATGGGTTATACAGACGGACGCTGCATCTGTCAAATGTAACTCAGGAGATAATCACTTCCTGCCATTGCTTGTTAATGGCATGCTGTTTAACGGGCTGTGATTTGACAAAAGGACATTTCTAATACACGTCGTTAATTTGGCATCTGGAGGCTGATAATTAGAGAGAAGGAAATGAGGGCAAATTGAAAGACAATGGGAGAGAAGATTTTGTCATTTAACTTGAGCGGCAGAGTTGGATCAGGACTTTGTGTAACTAAGCATCGTGCGGGAATTGGCAGGTAACGTCACATCCAGAGATGAGTGTTGAACAGATACAGCTGCGTTCCCTCCTGGTCTGCCCCAAATCTCTCGCCATCTTACCTCGGCAGCGTTGTACGGAGGAACAAAAGCTGATCTTGCAGGTGAAAACATGAAACAAGCCCGCTTGAGCTATGTACTAGGTTGTGTGCATTTGATTTTCAAGACATATATTTCACTTTATGAATTACATAAAAAAAAATCCTCTCCAGGGTCTGGTACAGGAATATCATAATATCACACACATAAACAGATATCGTTGTGTTTTGCCCCCTGCTATCAATGTATGATTTAAGTACTTGAATAGAGAAAGGTCAGCTTCGTTGTGTCTCTAATGCTGCAGGACACGCATGAGCACCTCGCACCTCCATCCCCAGTTTCCAGAAATCATTGAATTATTATTATTTTTACAGGTGATTGAAACCACATTTGAAGCAAATATCAAGTAAAACAACTCTGCATTAACCATGTTATCAACTTATCTTAACCCTCAATAATTAAAGTTGCCCATATGTACAATCAAGTATATACATAGTAGTTATTATATAGCATACTTTTGACTAATTGGAGGTGACTTTATTAATATGTTTTACTGTTGTAAATCTCCTAACTCAAATATTTGCTACATATAATTCCAGCCAAGGGTCTTTAAAGTTTGGCGAGGATGTTCGAACCATTTTTGATGGAAAAAATAAAAAAATAAAAAAATAAATCATGCTGTGAAAAGATGTCACTCATCCTCAGAGTTGACCTGCTGCAACCCCTCTGAAGCTCTCTGGCGCCCCCCAGAGGAGGCCCAGCCCAAACATTCAAAACCACTGCTCGAGATGACATCTGGATGAAAATGACTGCACCCAAAGACTAAAATCTTCAGTTAAGGAGTGTTTTGTTTTTTTTGGGGGGGGGGGGGGGGGGGGGGTTTGACAAAAGCGAGAAAATCAACAGACAAGAGAAAATAACACTCTGGAGATAGAAATCTGGCATTATGCTGTTTGATGTGAATAAGATCATAAACTTACCGATCCGTAACCGGCTCTAGCTCGCTGTGCATCTCCCTGGAAGGTAAAGAAAACTGTATTAGAGTTTTATTGTAGACAACCGCAGTCGATAAGCTGGACCCAGTCCAGCAAAGTTCTGCTGCTTGTATGAAGCTGATCTTTCTAACTCACAGCTCCACCCGGGTCGACTTTTATTGACCAGTTGTGGTCTATTTTCTATTGTACTTGAGCATTGCCTCACGCCGGGCCCTCCCCCATGCATTGTAAAGGCAAACATCACCTGCATTCCTCCTTGTGCTTTCTCTGTAAATCCCTCTCATCTCCCCACTTTCTGATCATACTGTAAGATGGGAGTTTTAAGAAATTCAAAAGATTTTTCCAACCTGATAGTGGTGATTGTGGTGACTGTGTGTGACTCCCCGAGGCTACAAAACAGAATACAACCCTGCATTACAATGAGTCGAGCAGAACGGGAATAAATTACAATATTGAAGTTTAAAATAAATAAATAAGTGAAGAACAAGCTCAGAAAGTTGATTATTCTCACACTGGGTCGTGAGGATTTTTTTAAATTATATATAGTTGCCTTTTAATTAAATGGTTGACAGCCACCAGATTTTAAGGCACTATAGTCAGAGCCAACAAAAGTAGCTTTGAAAAATGTGCCTTTTTGGGCATTTCATGAGGTTTGAATATACCTTTTATCGTCTTCCTGCTCATCCTCTTCCGTAGCAGATGTAAAATTATAGACGGTAGGTGAAGTCCATCTGTCCCATGGGGAGTCATTCTCAGAGGACCTTGAACACAACACACATAAATAGCATGAGACAATGACAAATCCAGTTTGTAAATTGTGGTTAAAAAAAAAAAAAAAAAGAGGCTCGGGGGGGGGGGGGGGGGGGGGGTCTGTTCACCACGGTTCAAACAGAAAGTTGTAACAAATATATATCTGGCCTATTTTCATCAGCACCACTGCACAATGCCTTCTGGCTCAGTGGTTAGATTCTGGAAGAGCCTTCATGGTAGTGAAAGGGGAAAGAGGTTGTTGGAATAAAAGGAGCCAACATGCATCCAGAGCTTTTAATAAAAAAAAGAGATGGCTTACTTTCTCTCGAACTTGATCATTGTCTCAGAATTCTCAACTTGGCCTTCTTCCTCTTGGCTGAAAGGGGACATACAGTGAAAGGCTTTTAGCACGTAATGGACATGGATGCACACAGCTGTGGGTGAATAGAGCACACTGCAGCTTAATGTGCCGAAGTGTAAGCGTGAAAAAAAAAAAGAAAAAAGAAGTGTGTCATCACCTCTCGCCTGCGCTGGCCTGCAGAGGTGTGCTGGTGTCCAACGTGCTTGTCCATGACCGGTGAGTGCTGATGCTGAGAGAGGAGACGTGGAGGACGAGAGGTCAGTCAGATCAAGCACACGAGACAAAAGTTACACGTGCAGGTTTGGGAAGCCGATATCTGCAGTGCCCCGCCTTTTGTTCCTTCTATTCACAGACTCATCACACAGTTGCACTCTAGACGGTTTCATACCGTGTTGTGCCGGTGTCGGTGGGGAGGATGTCGTCTGCGAGGGATTCCAACGCATAACCGCTCATCCTGCTAAACATCCAAAACAAACAAAACACGAGAAGGAAGAAAAACGCTAGATTGAGTCAACTTGTTCTCCACTATATGTCATGCAGTGACTGATTCCGATTAGATCAGGGGTTCAAACTCACTTCAGTTCAGAGGCCATATACTGACCAACGGGACCATTTTGTCCGAACCAGTGAAAAGGTCATAGCAAAAACTTTTTCTGCAGCGTTTCGCTGCTATTTTACTTGTAAACGAGCAGCTGGTTTTCTCTGCTGCATCTCTGATCAACCAATGATAAACAGTGTCACTATTTGATGTTCCGTTCTGGGTGCCAGTAGACGTGAAAACATGAACAGTAACTAATCAGATTAAATCCCAAGCCGAGTAAAATCATGCTATATAAACGCTTGTATTCGTTCAGATCGGCTGATTGAACGATACCCGTGACACACGTAAACCAAAGACGTCATTGTGATCATTTTATTCATTATTTATGTGAACAAGTCTGAGAAAGAATTCAGTCAGATTGACAGAAAAGTAATCATCTGAACGTAGCAAGTGCTGCGTTATGTCCTCTACTCCTGCTGAAACAGTGACAGTGATACAATGATTTGTTTTTCCTAGGAAGCAGTGAAACACTGAGATTAAATTTTAAAGTAAATAAAATAAAATAAAATATAGCCATGAAAAATTATGCATTATTAGGTTTTCAATCGTGTTTGTTTCATTACTCAGATATGCTTTACCTTGAATAAGTGTCAAAATAATTTCCATTAACTTTTAGATTTGTTCAGATTTTAAGTCAAAATCTGTTAATTCTTGGTTTGGACTACATATGCAAGACACCTAAATAAATCTTGTCTTTGACTAGAAGAAGTCCTGGGGGTGGAAAGCTCTTTTTTTCTGATTCCTGGTAGTTTTCGAATTTTCTAAATATCATAGATGATCCAAGTGTTACAGTTGAGAAGTGTGTGTGCCAAATCTTAACAGTCGTGTTTTTTGTCCCCCACCTTGATTTCTGGTACTCTGTAGAAGATTCTCTAAAGAAATCAAAAAAATAAAAAATAAATCAGCATATCAATGGTATGGACTGCAGACACTCGGATGTACAGTACCTCTTGCATGATAGGCCTTGAGGACTAAGAATATGCATTGTATTGACTCATAAGTAAAGTGGTATAGTAATGAAGACATCATCCACTAACGTAGTAACATCAGTACGACAAACAGGTTACGGTGTATGAAAAACAAAATTGCATTAGCATTCCTCTACCTGTTGATGGAAATACTGGAGAGGGGCTGGAGCAGGTCAGAGGAGCTGCAATAGAGGAAAGTGGCTCATAATCAGAGACTGTTGCATTATGCATGCTGAGATGCTATCTGGCTGGCTGGAAAACAGTCACAGCTCCAAACCAATATGATTACCTGTTAGGGGATGTGGTCCCTATCGGATATGGATCAAACGGATCAGCCGAGCTGAAAAACAATTTCACACTGATTTCACTCTCAATTGTCAGCATGGCCCATCTTGTGTCGGAGGAATTCTGATCACATTGACTCATAATGGAAAGATTTAATGCAGTTTGAATGGTAAACAGAAACACAGAGGAACCCAGGGCCAAACTCAATCAAAATCAGAATCTGGATGTCTTCCACAAAAGGAACAGACTTTTCTACTGGCATAAAGCAGACATGTGCATATATTACATTCTCATCACCTCAAATGAACCCTGATCACAATCTACATTATGCACTCGTCCTAATGTGGTAATGTGGAGAGCGGATGCGAGATACGTCTTCAATTCTAAACACAGCAAGGTCATTTGTGACACGGCAGTAAATACTGTACCTCCACTCAGTGACCGTGGTTCTCACACGTGAACTCCAGCGATCTGCATTGTCCTCTTTGCTGCCAAGTGGCAGATGGAGAAGTAAAGATCGTTATACGGTACGGGTGAATGGCACAAAGAGAAAAGAGGACAAGTAAAGGTTAGAGTGGTTGTTCTCATACACTATTTACAATGCCGGTCCATCAGGAAAGCTTGAAATCCACTGAACTATTTAACGAGCATGAAAACCATCTGAATATAGTACAGAATTTGCATGTGTGTGTGTGTGTGTGTGTGTGTGGTCACACTTTTTGTCAGTAATGATCACAGTTTCGGTCGTTATAGTGACGGTCTCCGCAGGGCTGGAGGGCAGCGTAGTCGCACGCAGACTTAGTATAAATCATTACAAGGCATATCTGAATACAGCCCGTTTCTTAGAAGGAACAGCTCTGCACAGATAGATAATTGTTTAAGAGCAGCTTGTCATCTCCCTCTACCTTTGTGTTTCCTTGGCTGTCTCATCTGTCTGCTTCTCGTCCTCACGCTGCATGCTGAGGCTGGTGGAGACAAAACAAAGCCGCAATACTAATCAGTACAGAACATTCTCTTCTATTTCGAGTTGCGCTGCAGATGAAACGTGCCTTCCCCTCTCATCGGGAATCTAAGACTTTGTTTCTCTCGAACATGGAGCAGGGGTTAGAATAGAAATCTGGGAGCAGGGGAGCCCCGATGTGTGGATCAAAGTGAGGGTGGATGGGGATTATTGGGAACTTTACTATTCTGGCCCCTTCGTTCAAAAATTAATGGCACCCAAGACAGACATTCAAGCAGAGGTCGTCCCAAGTCGGTCTGCGTCTCACCTGAGAGCCTCTGAGTCGATCACAGTCATTCTATCAGGCAGGAGATCCAGTCTGCCGCTGGTCTTTTGTGGGGTTGACTCACTAAAGACATCAAACACATAAAGTCAAATACAGAACAGTTCTTCTATGCAAGCTCTCTTGAAACCGCATGACTCAGGTAAAGTAATTTAAGGTGATATTCTGTCTTTCCACTGACAAGAGAACTATTGATTTTTTTTCTCACTTGAGAGGGAATAATTCTCCACATAACTTTATGTTTTAGGTTTGGGTGGGAAAGAGCTGCTCCTGTACCTGCGCAGATCACTGAGCAGCTCCTGACTCCAGCGTCCGGGGCTGGCGGGAGCAGGCACTGCCGGCTCCTCCTTCTCCTCTTCAAGACTGCAGGGGAGGAAAGAAGGAAGAGAAGTTGGTGAGCAAAGCAGAGCCTCTCAGGGGCTGCTTTCAGGCATGGAGCCGGCCAGCTGAGGCGGAGGGGAGGCGGATCACTGGAAGGACAACAGTGCCACCTTGTGGATTGACAGTCAAGAGATTTCAAATTTGAGGGCTTCTTACTTATAAAATGAAAAATAATTCGTTTTAAACAAACCCAGAGGAATCAACGTCGGAATCATCAGACAACCCTTCACATTTGCCGTTTACTGAGTTGTCATCAGATTTGACCGAGTCTATGTCTGCGGCCTTGTCTTTGTCTTCGTATTTGTAATGTTCCTCAGCGTCATCTGAATCTTCATCATCGTCCTCTTCAGCCCTTGAGAAAGAAAATGGGGGGGGGGGGGGGGGGGGGGGGGCTATATCAGTAAACCTGTTTAGGCAACAACTACAAAAACAACAATTTCCAATTTCACTCAAAAACTGAGCACCACCAGGACAGACAAAACATTTCACAACAATATGAAGAAATACGTCTATTGACTGAAGAATTCAAATTAATTTTCACTTAATAGTCTAATCTACAAGTTTACAAGAGTAAGTTTCATCATTTTTTGGGTGCCTCCCAATTTAACACTTGGTTCTTGCCGTGACCCAATCCTAAAAATGCTCTAGGTCTGGCCCTGGTCCTAATGAGAACAAAGATTTCTTTTTCTGTTTTAAGAGAAGCCTGTCAAAGACCACAGCAACAAGCACAGCACAACTATAGTAAAACTAGCAAATGATTCAACGCACAGGAAATGGAGATGTGAACTACTTTATGAATACTTTAAAGAGAAGACAATGGCAGTTGGGTGCCGTTTGCCTTGTTATGACATGAATGAGGAAGCTGTCGGTTTCGTACCTGTCTTCTGTGGTGTCCTTTGAGCCTACTCCTTTTGAGAGAGCTGACTCATCATTCCTAATGCTGGAGGGAAAATAAACTTTGTTATCAGATGGCATATTGTTAAGGACAACATATTTGTGCCAGGGTTTGTCTTCGGTTTTTTTCCAATTAGTTTATGCTGCATTCATTTTTCACATGAAAATACCTGGAGGATTTTGTGTCGAAAGAAATAAGGGTGTCGGACAAGGCAGCGAGTGTGTCACCACTGGAGCTGTGAAAAAAAAAAAGAAAAAAAGCTGGATGACAAACGTGAAATTCCAGGTCAGCTTTCAATCACACAAGTGAAAGAATGAGAGCAAACATACCACAGGCCTGCTCAAAGGACATCGTGAGAAACCATTTTAAACTACTGGACAATTTTCTCATATAAGTAAAAGAGAAAAGTGTTTTTAACTTGAAAAGAAGAAAAATAAATATTAGCTTATAAAATAGAAATCTGACCTTGGTTTTGGAGATGGTTTCCATTCAGGTGCAGGTTTAGGCTCATATTTGGACTCTGTGTTCACTGTGATTGCAGTTGTAGTCGACAATGGTGTGCGTGCCACCGGGGTAGGTGATAATGGGGTCGGTGACATTGGGGTGCGTGCCACCGAGGTAGGTGATAATGGGGTCGGTGACATTGGGGTGCGTGCCACCGAGGTAGGTGATAATGGGGGAGGTGACATTGGGGTAGGTGCCACTGGGGTAGGTGATAATGGGGTAGGTGCCACCGGGGTAGGCGATATTGGGGTAAGTGACATTGGGGTGTGTGCCACTGGGGCAGGTGCCACTGGAGTAGGTGCTGCTGGGGTAGGTGACATTGGGATGCGTGCCACTGGGGCAGGAGCCACTGGGGTAGGTGCCACTGGGGTAGGTGACAATGGGGTGCGTGCCACTGGGGGAGGAGCCACTGGGGTAGGTGCCGCTGGGGTAGGTGCCGCTGGGGTAGGTGACATTGGGGTGCGTGCCACTGGGGCAGGAGCCACTGGGGTAGGTGCCGCTGGGGTAGGTGACAATGGGGTGCGTGCCACTGGGGGAGAAGCCACTGGGGTAGGTGCCGCTGGGGTAGGTGACATTGATGTGCTTGCCACTGGGGCAGGAGCCACTGGGGTAGGTGCCGCTGGGGTAGGTGACATTGGGGTGCGTGCCACTGGGGGAGGAGCCACTGGGGTAGGTGCCGCTGGGGTAGGTGACATTGGGGTGCGTGCCACTGGGGGAGGTGCCAACGGGGTCGGTGCCACCGGGGGAGGTGATATTGGGGTAGCTGCCACTGGGGGAGGTGCCGCTGGGGTAGGTGACATTGGGGTGCGTGCCACTGGGGGAGGAGCCACTGGGGTAGGTGCCGCTGGGGTAGGTGACATTGGGGTGTGTGCCATTGGGGGAGGTGCCAACGGGGTCGGTGCCACCGGGGGAGGTGATATTGGGGTAGCTGCCACTGGGGGAGGTGCCACTGGGGCAGGTGCCACTGGGGGCGGAGATGCTGCGGTGGGAATCACTGCTGGCCGGAGCACTGGTGCTGGTGGTTCCGAATCATCTGAATCATCCGGAGTGGGTTTTGGAGGAGGCCACTGTCGCAATTTCGATGGCACTATGTTACGGTCAATCGGTAATTTGTCAGCTTGCGTAGAAATGTCTGAAACCTCAGATTCTGGCTTTGAAGAAGCTGCTTGAATACACTCAGTGATCAGTTCAGGGAGGGGGGTGGCGACCTTCGTGCACCCTGGTTTCATGTCTTCAAATAGGTCCTTATTGCTCACGGTTGCTGGGGGAGGGGCTTTATTAACCTGGACTGGCGTGACCGTGGCTTCCTTGGGCTTGACCGGCTCATTAACAGTCACATCGACAACTGTCTTGACACTGGTGTTGACTCTGTAAACGACACAAATAATGAGCCAAACTGAAGGGACGGAAAGGTTTCATGGGGAATAACATTAACATGGCGCAGGACTAACGTTTTCCACGGGCTGGGCTCAGGCACAGCGGCAACAGATGTGACGGGAACAACAGGGGACGGTTGCACGGCGCTGACAGGTTTCTCATCTTCATCAGTAATCTCCACCCTACACATGAGCATATAGACATGCATGAGCACAGGTGTGAATTAAACAGACACAAAAATATTCACACACACACACACACACACACACGGGGTTAGTCTTGTTTTTGCTTCAGGGTTACAAGAAGCACTCACCTTGTTGCCACAAATGACACAGTGTTGTTGACCACTGTTGTGTCAGGTGGTTGAGATCTGAAGATATTCAGCACAGAGAAGTGTCTCCATGAATTCTCAAAATTGATGATGGCAGAAAGCACATCGTTGCAACGCGTGGGAAGTTTACGAAACACGTAGCTCACTTCCCCCGAGACAGGTTGAAAGATGCGATCGGCATCAGAAGAGCAACATCAAGACATACGTACTCAAACTTCTTGGCCGCAGAAAGCACATAGGACCGCTGCCTCGCTGAGGAAGTCTTCAGAACATTGCTGGCGGCCTCCGTCCTGCAAAATGATTCGTTATGATGTTAATGTAATCTCTTTACTGAATTTGCGAGTTGAGATGGCGAGGGGAAAATCTCACCGTTTGTCCTGCTCCTCGGTGCTCAGCTGGCCCCCCTGGTTCTCTGAAGTGGGCCTCACAGTGTGCGGCGCTCTGAGGAACAGAAGCACAAACATACGCCTCGTGAAAATACATTCGCACTCAGCTGCCAGCAGTTAACGGGGAAACCTGATTTGTGCGCGCTCACATTCTTTTGTAGCTGTCGGAAGGCTTTTTGGTGAATTGTGTTGTTTGGCTGTAATGAGACAAGATTAGATTAATGTGCCCGAGAAAGATCAGTCATCTTTTGTCATCAACTTATTCGGGGGAGAGACGCTACCTGAAGCCGTTAGGAGGAGAAGATGTAACAGACTTGTCTGGTTGAGTGAAGACACCTCTGGAAAGAAACTGACAATTATGAGCAAGTTTTCCTCACTTGTGTATTTCAGTCTATTTTACACGCGGTGACATTTTACAGTCCTCGCCCATCCGCATGTGCTTTTGTAAGTTTTACCCGGATGATAAAACGTTTAATATAATTAGTCGTAAAAGTTACTGTGGTACTGCAGCAGTATTTGTTGAACTAGAATAAACCTTCAGGTATGTATGCACAATGACAGAGCGAGAGATAAGGAAATACAGTATAGAAAGAAGTATGCAGGTCATCATTCCTAACATGATCTTACAGTACAATTACAATTCAGTAATGTAAATGGGAATTTAATAAAACATATTTTATATAACATTTTCAATGCAATTAACTGCAATTAGGATGGACAAGCCTTCAACTTCTCAGAAGAGCAAAGGGAACACAATAGTTAGAATGTTACAGAGATATTTCAGTTCAGTACAGGCACAGAGACGGGTTAGAGCTGTTACCTCACAAAACAAACAATTATTGGTCATTGAATTAGTGATGACAGTAAATCCAATGCCAAAATTGTTTATCAATCATCATCATATTGGTCACCATTTTAGATCACAAAAGAAGATTAAAACAGAACACAGGAGAAGGGGTTAGATAACAGTGATAGCCGTGTTAATCACTTCTGTCGTGTCTTACCTGGTCCTGTATCCTGTCGTTGGCGCTCTATATTCAAGACAGAGACTCATTAGCAGCACAGAATGTGTGTCAAAGTGGATAGGCGTGTGAGATTCACCAGAAAAATAAATTGGAAATAAAACCCCGTGTTTACCTCAAAGTTGTGGGCTTTGCGGGTATGGACGGGGGGGTGGATTTAACGGGTGAAGTAACAGGACTGGTGTCAACAGGGGCGCCATTCAAACGACGGGCTCTCACTTCTGCCAACCTGCGCAGACGCAGTCAAGACTTGATTTCGTCTCTTCGTGTGAAGCACAGTGAATCACTTGATCGTGACCGGACTGTAAGAGGAGGTTTACCATGGCTTCTCCTCCTGGGGTTCATCCTCAGTGTCTTTGGCAGTCTTGCACCAGCTGCCATCTCCTCTCAGTTTGGTCCGGACTTGGGTGGAACGAACCACAGTTTCTCTGTCTGCCACTAAGACGCAAGCACATGCATCTCAACATACCGACACGGCATTTGGGGATATAATACACTCTGTGGGCTGCATCGTAATGACATCCTAATCAGTGTCTGCCTGATAGCGTGCAAGATATACAATCCCCTTTAGGCTGCCACACGCTATATAATCCACCTCTTGTATTTGACATTTAATCATGCCCAGTGACAATTTAGAGTCATCACCCAGGCGCAGAGGCGTGATACCACCTCTGCTTTTATTAAGAGGAAATACGTCATTGCGTATTCAGAACAGATCAGTCACACTGCTCACCCTTTGGCTTCGACATGGCCGTGTTGCTGAGTCTTCTGCTCTGTTTCTGCTCAGCTTCCCCTCACAGTTGCCTGAAAAATCCATCGAAGAGCCACAACTTGTTAAAAGGAATTGGACAGTCCTAAAGGCGATTTAGAATTTTTGCTGAACTCTCAAAAGGGTTTTTATTTCCCACACAGCGTCCCCTCCCAAAAAAAGGAGCATGTGCTCTGTCAGGCATTCCTCATTCTCATCCTTTAAAAATGCAGATCATCCCGTCTGACCACTTTCCAAAAAAATACCGCTTTTGCCTAAATATGAAGGGACACACACACACACACATTTATGACACAGTTGGTGTGGATTCAGTGACACACTTTATCGCTTGCCATTAAATAAAAACTGCCTTCTTTTGCTCATTTCCAAATGAGGTGACCCCCTCTGTTTTTTATGGTCAGTAATGAACCGCTCACAGGAAAGCCCGCTTCCTCCAGGGATCTTGGGAATAAAGGGGAAACATTACCGACAAAGTGACGGCGGTTCCCTTATCTGAAAAATGGCACGGATTACAGCTTATGCAAAACAGTGGAGGGCTGCCAAAACTCCGAATGCAAATAGAACTTCAACAACTCATGGGACTGTGAATTCACTGTTACCAGAGCCAGTGGAGCACTGTATCTCATGGGGGGGGGGGGGATATTGGATTCAATATTAGTGACAGAACAAAGTCACTGAGGGCACAGGAAGCATACTTATCCGGGGTTTGGCCCAACAGTCTACATGAGATAAATGATTATTGTGAGGCGATGGCATTTAAGGCGAACACTCGGGACATCAGTCAACCATCCCGACAAGCAATGATGACAGAGAAACACCCAGACGAATGTGAAGGCAAACAGTCATAATCGCCACCCGGCACAAACAGGTGATACAACACGATGGATTAGTTTCAAACGTCTGAAGCACATGACAAGTTTATTTGCTGAATGATCATGGCCTACCTGTTATCCCTTTTATATTCCGAAGAGCAATGTCCCGGTGGCGGAAGGTCTGTGACAGTGGGTCCCACTGAGTGTGTGGCAGGTGTGAACACAGGCAGAGCCTTTTTCTGTCTGACAGGTGTCTCAGCCTCGGTGCCAGCGAACAGGTACGGGCGTGAGCACTAACAAGCCCAGCCAGTCAAGGGAGGTTGATATGGGGTGGAGCAGCTTGTGTGTGTGTGTGTGTGTGTGTGTGTGTGTGTGTGTGTGTGTGTGTGTGTGTGTGTGTGTGTGTGTGTGTGTGTGTGTGTGTGTGTGTGTGTGTGTGTGTGTGTGTGTGTGTGTGTGTGTGTGTGTGTGTGTGTGTGTGTGTGTGTGTGTCATAGGGGTTGCTAAGAACTCATTTTTGTTGACGACATGTGTGCCTCTCTTCTTCTTCTTCTTTTTTTTTTAATGAGAGCCAGCAAGCACATACCTGTCATACAGGTGGCTGACAATCAATTCTTCAACCTGGGCAACGCAAAGGGAAAGAAGGCGACAACAGCGAGATGTGCACAGCATAGCATACATAAATGAAGCGACTGGCAGCAACATCTCCTGTGGGAACACTCATCTCACGCTCACTGGGTAGGAAAACCCAGGAAACACACACATCATTAAAATAAGATTAAGAACAGCAGACAGAGCCCCACTCAGTTAATAAATAGAAACACGGTTCACAGTTGTGTTAAAAAGATAAATAAATAAATAAAACCCATAAAGGCCAATCTTAAAAGTCTGTTCTAATTTTTTCTTCTTCTTTTTTTTTTTTCAATGACATTTTCTGTGACTTTTAACAAAACTGCACTGCCTCAGGGTCAAATTTCCTTCATAATTAGTGTGGTAAAGGTGAATTACGACACACCCACGATAGCACATATTCCAGACAGAAGAACAGAGGAAAGGTTATTGTAAACATGTGTGCTCAGTGTGACTGTGTCTGTTAGTGTAAGCAAAAAGCAAGAAATATCACTTCTGCCAGAGCAGTTTCAAATCCTTAAAGAAGTTTCGACGGTTTGTAAAACACGGAACCTGTCAGTAAAAACTGAGAGCTTATAAACAATCCGACGCAGACCGTAAGCATATTACAAGGTCGTCTCACATGAGAGGAAGGGTGTGAAGACATTTTATAATGTGACACAGTAAGAAGGAATGTGGAAGAGGAAACCTGCAAGCTCGAGAGCCGAGGTTTCCTTCAGGTGAGCGCACTCTGCTGAACGTAAACGCTCAGTTCTATCATCGACAAGGATCCCACTCGCTGTCTTTTCCCTTACAACGCGAAACCAGTCGGACGGCTTTGCTTAGGCCGCTCAGACTGCAGCTGTGAATCATTAGGGCGCTGCTGGCACAGAATTAAATGAGAATGTAAAGTATCCGAGTGCAACTGCCACCTTGTTGTCACCACACCAAAACGTGGAACGACAAAAATGTTACAACTCTAAAGGGGGAAGAAATGTCGACAATGGATCCCTTCGGCGGAAACTGTATGAAAGGTAAGCTTCAGTTCCACCACAGTGTATGTCTTGAATGAGTCTGAAATGACAAATGGAAAGGTGAGGAGGGCGATTAGTGCCAATCCCATTAGTGTTTTCAATGACGTCACTGAACGCCTTTCGAGCAGCTTCGAGAATTCATTGACATTCGTGACGACCTGGTGACTAATACCAGTGTCTGATAGACCGCAGCATCAAAGGTATGAAACATACAGGTACAACAAAATAAATGATTAGAATATAATGGGGGCTCACCCCCCCTCATAATTTAATTCAAATGTTGAAATATTAGTTTACGTGTAATACGTCAAAAGTATCTAGAAGATTTAAAAACTATTTATTCTTCACAAACCATTAAAAGTAGATACATCCTGAAAATATTACCTTTAATAAAATAAGACGTTTAGCCTATTATATAACCCCCGACTCATATTAATACACTTTTCAGTTTAGATGAGTTGAAAGCACAGACAATCAACTTTTTTTTTCTTGGAGTTAAACATGTGTGTGTTAATTTCTAAGAAGAAGAACAAGGGGTCAGGTCTGTGAAGCCATTTATCTTTTTAGATTTTTGGCTGAAGTAATTCATCTATTGCAGAATACCAAAGCAGTCACAGCTCAACTCACTGCAGACATTAGAGTCAGTCTGAGTTTATGGAAAACATTAGTCCGTTTTAGGCATATCCCTGTTGGTAAATTCAATGAAACTGTAGGACAGTGTCTATACCTTTTATTATTATTATTGCTCAAGCTACATATTAAGTTGAAATCACAGGAGAAGGGACTTTCTTCAACAGTAATATTGATAAGAGAAACAAGACAGCCAACAATGTTTTAATAACTATATTTGCATTGTTCGCCCAGCTTGAGGACAGCAAACGGTGAGGAAGAATGGTGTTGCTGCATTCAGCAGCCTCCCAGTTTTCAGAAGGTTTTCCACATGATTTTGGAACATGGCTGAAAGGATTTGCCCTCGTTCATCCACAGCAGCTTTAGTGAGGTCAGCAACTGATGTTTGGCGATAAGGCCTGGCTCACGATCGGCATTTTAATCTGTCCCGAAGGTATTTGATGGGGATGAGGTCAGGGCTCTGCGAAGGCTGTTAAAGCTTTTTGACTCCAAATTCTGACAACTATTTCTTGATGAATCTGGCTTTGTGCATGAGCCCACTACTATGTGGAATCAGCCTTTTTTTTTTTTTAAGCCAACATAACAAAGCTGGAGGAATTTCCCACACCTTACCATTTTACTCAGCTTGATCTTGAGGGTTTATGCCAAACACACTCATTTACACATCAAAGTTTTCATTCATTTGACCATACTGGTTCACAAACAGGGGTTTTCCTTTAATCTTATTCAGGACTGTTATTGTGTTCAGTCATTTTGATGTCATAACAGCAGTGTGTTAAAAGGGTGAACAGCACATGAATGAAAAGCAAAAACACATAAGTCATGGCATCTATTCCACCTCTATCATGCCAAGTATTCAAAAAAATGTTCCTTTATCAGTTGGTAAAGGTGGAATTTACATTCTGACTTCAATTGTGTAAAAAAGACAATTTGCTGCCATCTGCTGGTGAAAACGGTGCATGATAACTGAAAAATACACAATTTCCTAATGCTGGAAGTTCGGATGAAGCTCAACAGTCTTTTCATTCTAAGTGTCCCTTTCAGTGCAGCCTGATCACCTTTATCTATTAAACCCAATTCCCTTATATGTTTTGGGTGTCTTTCTCCATCCGCCTCATCAAGCCCCACGTCTGAGGTGGGGGTAGCTCTGCACTGTACGTGCAATCCCCTCCTTCATATTTACTACGGGTTTATAGCCCATGTCCTCTTTGGCTCGTTCACAGCTGTAGTAATGGTGGGTTCCAGCCAAAGCCACTCTCATAGGTGTAAACGTTGGCTTGAAAGACACTAAAGGCTGCAGGATGAGGGTGAGCAGCCACAGCAGCAGGGCCAGTCCATACACAAGGGTGTAGGGGAGGTGATAGCGTGGAGCGGCGTAACCCAGGCCCACCAGCACTTCAGACATGAAGTCCCAAAACCGAACCGGCTCATCGTTGGTGATGTGATATGGCTGGAAGTGAGGGAGAGGTTCCCGGATTAAAAATGACACAATTATAAGAAGAAAGTCAGAAAAAGCTATCACCAGGTTCAAACGTCTGATGCATGAAAAGAGATTTATGAATGAGGAATGTCTCCCAATTAGCCCCTTGCCGATTTGAATTTTACTCACTTTGCCGCATATGGGGGAGTTTGGTTTGAGGGTTTCGGCAGCCAGGATGTGTCCGTGAACTACATTCTCCACAAAAGTGAAATCCACCAGGTTGGTCCCATCACTGAAGGAAATAAAGATAAGAAAACCGACAACAACACTGATTAAAAAAAACCAAAACCAACTCTTGTCCCCTGGTTGCAATTCTGAGTTTGATGAAGCAGAACAGAAGATGGAAGGATGGTCTCTCAGTACATCACAACACGAATGTACAAACTCAGTCACTCGCCCGTGAATTAATTAACCTTTAAAAAAAAAAATTAAAAAAAACAGCAGGGGAGAAGCCGCTCAGTGAATTAATGCACTTTAAAAGATGGGAAAGCAGGGAGGAAGCGTATTACTGGCTTTTTAAATGTTAAGCAAGATTTTTAATGATTTGCAGTGACAGTACGGAGAATTTGGATGTACAGTATATTACAAAGGAAATGGAGAATAGATTGAGTGAAACCGAGTGCATGCGTTTGAATGGAAGGCAGGACACCGACACAGCGACGGCTCATGTTTTAAAGAGCATTTGATTGTGGTGCAGCGGAGTACGCTGGATTCTTCACAGTCCACAAAAACATGCATGTGAGGTTGATTGTTGACCCTCACTTGGCTGTAGATGTGCTCGCGTTTGCCCTGCGATAGTTCGCTGCGTCAAGCTCATAAAAAGGTATGTTGGCTATTGCTTGAAAATTCTTGTCCAACTCACCCAATGATGAACTTCATCTTGCCCCGGCGAGCCGTGTCCACCAGGATGGGAACCAGCTGTGGGTCTCGAGGACCAAAGATTCCGTGAGGCCGAATGGCCACCGTGAGGAAACCCTTCTGCTGGTCACACGCCTCGAGCACCAACTGAAAAACGAATAAGAGGGAACGTTAAAACATTTGCACACCGCAGCATAGCGCACGTTTATGCTTCTGAAAGTGAACGGCGTGCGGAAGCATCGTCAATTTCATGACCGACAGTGAGAGTTTTCACATTCAACACAAAAACACCCGCCAACCTTTTCCTGTTGAATCTTGGTTGCTGTGTAGTAGTCGATGGGCTTTCTGGCGTAGGGTAGATCCTCTCTCCCGTCCTTGATGTCTGTCCCTTCAAACACCACACTGGCACTGCTCGTCAACACCAGTTTCTAGCAACATTTAAGAGCAAATACACTTCGATGTCTTCTGCCGCCGGTGAACAGTAAATCGTAGGCGTCAAACGGTTCGCTTCCCCACCTGTACCCCAGCCTCGATGCAGGCCAGGATGACGGTTTGCGTGCCCCGAATGTTGACCCTCTCGAACAGTGCCCGGTCATCGCTTGCAGGGGACGGGGAGGCACAGTGGAAAACTAGGGACACATCCTTCAGGGCTGCCAGCAGAGCCTGGGGGTGGGGTGGGGAGGGGAGGGCAAAACAGCTTTGTTTTCACGGGACGTGGCAGAAAGGGGGTAATAATTGTTGCTTTGAAGTCACAGTGTGTGTGTGTGTGTGTGTGTGTGTGTGTGTGTGTGTGTGTGTGTGTGTGTGTGTGTGTGTGTGTGTGTGTGTGTGTGTGTGTGTGTGTGTGTGATGAATCTCGTTACCTGTTTGTCGCAGAGGTCTCCCTGATGAAACACGACACCAGGCAGCTCGTAGCTCTGACGGATATCAAACACGGACACGGAATAGCCTCGATCCAGCAGCTTCTCCACCAGGTGTCTGCCCAGGAAGCCAGAGCCCCCAATGACCGCACACCGCTTATTCCCCTACGACATCAACACGTAGATATTATTACTCACACTCTCATATAACTTAATCGATTGACGCTGATTTGAAGGTTTGACTCACCGGTCGGACACGCGTAGCCATCACCAAAAGTCACCAGGTTCCACTTTCGCCTGGAAGAAGCAGCGGAAATAACTTTAAAATACTTCTTCTAACGTGAATACCGTGGCGCCCTCAGCAAACACACCTGACAGGAGTATTAACGTCAAAATGTCAGTAAATTTATGTTCGACTTACCTGAAACTTCAAGACTGTCGCTGAACCGCCTGAATCGGCTGAGAGAGAACGGCTCTGTGATTGGTCGAGCCGGAGCTCTGCTCGTCCACTGGTAGCCAATGAGCGTTTGGAGACGTCAAAGAACGCGACAATGTGGACCAATGTGGGTTCAATCCGCCCCCAGTGTCTCAAGGCCACGCCTCCTATCACATGCACATGTAAATGAATGATCCATCAATCAGGCGATAACGGATCGACCTGCATTACGTTTGTTCAGCCATCTCTAAAACAATATCCAGCAGGAAGATACAACATGGAGCGGTTTCCTAAAGAATGGAGGGGAGGAGCAATACCAAAATGGCAATGAGCCCCAATGAGGAATTTATTTTTAATCTTCATTTCATATGGAAAGTTATTTATGGTTTGCTTTAACACAGACATATCTAGGACTACAATTTTTGCGTATTTCAGATGGTGCCAGGCACATCTGGAATTGTTGGGTTTTTTCCTTTCCAACATTTGGTTTATCTGTAGCTGCTCAATTTTATTTCTTTTAAGTATTGTTTTGTTCATATATGTTTTTACCTGTCTGTATCTTAGCTGTTATTGCCCTGTATTTATTATGAGATATATTCATATTTTCAATGATTTTATTTTTGCTTTGATTGACGTAAAGTGCTTTGTGATCTTCATTTGCTAAATGTGCAATATAATTAATTTAACTTGTTTATTTCCTTGCATACTTACTAACTTATTTACGTATTTAGAATAGAATAGAAATGCATTATTAATCTCAGAGGTAAATTCTTCTATCTTAACATTGGGGTTGATACATGTTTTAAGCTGTTGTCTCAAATAAGAGAAACAAACAAATCTGCAAATGTATTTTAAAAAGCGATATGTAATTTCTGTTGAGAGTACGTTTGAGAGTGGGCATGAATAAACATTGTCCGGTGTTTTTTCTAGTAAATGAATGTACTTCACGGCTCTTTGCATCAATAACATTTATCCACTCTGTTCTGCAGTGAGGTGTAGAATAATTCTGAAATATTATTATGACTCCCTCGAGTCTTGCAACACATTGTTGACCCATTGTTCAATATAACTTTTCCCTTAAAAAATAAAATAAAATATTTGTTTACATAATTCTACATTTGTACCTAATAAAGACACAGTGTATTTGTGTTTGTTTTCGACACTGGGAGTGTTTGTTGGGGCAGGTAACAGAGAGTATTTATAGAGTTATACAGGCAATATATAAAACTCGGTGGAGCGCATACTTTTAGTGTGGGACTTTCTTTTTATCGCAGTTTTGCAGTTTTTTGGGGGGGATTTGTTCTGAGCACCATAAATTGGTTCGTCCTCGTGATTTCAAGCACCAATCATCGTTTTGCCCGGCTGGTGCGCTTGATATAATCTCCTCTGTGCGCCGCACTGCAACACCTCTGCCTGTCTGAAGCGACCGGCTCCGCAACGGGCGGAGACGGTGAATGAATCAAACGCCTCCGCGCTGATGTGGACGCTGTTAGCTTTGTTATTTTCTCCTCACGTTTCTGCAATAAACAGGTGGTTTTATTTAACTCACGGGTTAATAATTTAATAAACGGTTCATGTGACGCTGTTTGGTGTTCTCCTCCTCCATCAATGAGAAAGAAGCACCATAACCCAGAAGATAAACAATTCCTTCATTCCAGTCCTGCGAACCGCTCCTAATGGTGAGTGTAAATGTTCTATAACCTGGTGACTGAAATAGATCCATGTTGCATGTCAGAGTATTAGTATTAGTATTAGCAGTATTATTACACTAACCTGTGACGTGTTCTGGTTCTCGCCACCAGGCGACCAGCGCCAAGAGGCCATCTCTGCAGGGCCCGGTGCCCCCACCTCGGAAGAAGACCACCCCCAAACCGGAGCTGACCGAGGAGCAGAAGCAGGAGATCCGGGAGGCCTTCGAGCTGTTTGACACGGACGGATCTGGATTTATTGACGTGAAGGAGCTGAAGGTAAGTGAAGAGGGCTCATCTCACCTGTACCTGTACCTGTACCTGTACCTGTACCTGAACAGGTAAGAGACAGTTGTCCACGCGCTCTTCTCTGTCCGCGGCTGTGCAGGTGGCCATGAGAGCTCTGGGCTTTGAACCCAAGAAGGAGGAGATCAAGAAGATGATCGGAGAAGTGGATAAGGATGGCACAGGAAAGATCTCCTTCGCGGACTTCCTCGCCATCATGACTCAGAAAATGGTACCTTTTATTTGAAATCTAACAATACTAAACATAAAGAAAACGTATTCACCACCTTCTCTGGTTTTAGGCCGAGAAGGACTCGAAAGAGGAGATCCTGAAAGCTTTCCGCCTGTTTGATGACGACGAGACGGGAAAGATCTCATTCAGGAATCTAAAGCGGGTCGCCAAAGAGCTCGGAGAGAATCTGACCGATGAGGAGCTGCAGGTGAGGAGTAACAACACGTGATTAAACAATATTCATGATATGAACGCCCATTGCTGTCAAGGCCACTGGCGCATTGAGGGGGTTGGTTATGTTTGCTAAATTATTTAATGCGATGAGACTCTTTTTCTTTTCTTCCTCTGCCGCGTTCCTGCAGGAGATGATCGACGAGGCGGACAGGGACGGAGACGGTGAAGTCAACCAGCAGGAGTTCCTGCGCATCATGAAGAAAACCTGCCTGTACTGAAGGATGTTCAGGGAGTGTGGATGGGACCAGTGGTGGGTTGTTGTTTTTTTTTTTTTTTTGGTTTTTAGATGTGATGCTGCTTAAACGCTCATCAAAGCAAAAACCTTTATCGATACCTTTATTGTGCAGTGCCATGTCTTCACGGAAAATATATCAATCAAAACAGAAAACACTCATTTGAAGTGTCGAGCGAGATGTATGGTGGAACGCCAAATTCTCTTTGATTTGAACACCTTAACGTGATTCATACCAAAACAGCAACAGAGAACTTATTTTCTTGTACGGAATGCTGCACATCTTCCTAATTATATTAAGTATAATATATATATTATTTATCGTTGGGAATTTCTGAGTGCCTGCTTCTCTAATTCTATTCCAATGCTTCGGTGTTTGCACTTTACGTTGGGTTCATCTGTACATCGATTGTGTTGTTCTCATGACTCCAGCTCAGCGTTTTGGCTTTTATTTTTTTTTCCCTGAGAATTGCCTGATGTGAAGAGCTGGTTGCCCACTGATGATAGAGGGAGGGGCGGGGGGCGTGCTGACTCAGCCCTATGCTGCCTGTGGATTTGTGCCTGTACCTCTTTAACGGGGCGATCGCCGCCATCAGGGAAGCTGCCCGACCTGCACACAGGACCTACGACTAAATCAGAGGTTCTCAAAGTGGAGGAGGATGAGCCCCCCCCCCCCCACACGTAGAGCCTTTGAGTTTTTGATTTAATGTTGGGTTTAACTATGAAAAAAAATAAATGCTTTTTTCTCCTCCTAGTTAAGAATCTTCAAATTTTTAATCAGTAAGTCTTTCTACATAGCAGGGGTGACCATACCTTTTATCCATTTACTGGAAAATAAATGGCAGGGTAGCTCGCTAGAGGTGAGAAATATCACTTAAATTGTCTAGAATTTAACTTTCTATATATAAAAAAAACGAATTGTTTTTTTAGTTCTGCCATTTTTAGTCACCAGCAGCAAATGTTTTCTTTTCAGACTGTTTTGAAGCCAACTTGTGTTCACACTAAGAAGTAGAATATAGAGAAGTGGAAGGCTACAATTTGAAATGAACCATAGGAAACACTTGGCCTGCCAACTATAGTCTGGACATCTCTGCTATATAGTCTGCAACTGATTCTAGACTAAAACTTGGATTCGGTTTTATTAATTTCGGGACCTCTTAAATCGCCCCCCCCCACACACACACACTTTGAGAACCACTTACCGAGATTTTTTTTCTTGTAGCTTTGACTATTTCTCCCCGTTGCTGTGCAGATCTCTCTCTCTTCCCTAATTCTTAAATGTTTTGTATGATGTAAAGTGAGTCGAGTAGCATAGTAGTGTTTAATCTACAAATTAAATATATTGAAGCATCGTCTCGGCTTTTAATTCTTTACGTTTTGATAAGCCTTTCGTTGGAACGACTGTTTTTAATAACGAACACCGCAAAAGATTGAAGTTGTTCCACAGCTGCCTATAAAACTTTCCATGATGATTCTTCACGTCAGTTCAAAACTTGACAAATTCTCAGTATTTAAAATGATGGTTCCTCACTGAGGCACCGGTACGAACTCAAACGTGGAGATGTGTGACAGTGATGAAGTATCCCCAACTTTATTTGAACTTAATTAAAAGAGACAATTTCAGTGAACATTAGAGAAGACCCGTAGTAAGAAATGCCAAGAACCACAAGGAGTATAAACACCTCGTCTGGACACGAACGGCTCATAGTGCAGAAGAACATGCGGATGAGAATGAGGTTGTTTTGTTTTTTTAAGTTACAGCATCTAAAAACATCTCATTTAGTAATAGCTGCTCAGTATGTATGAAACGGTTGTCTGAGGTATTTTTGATTTTTTTTCCCCCCACACGTGAGCCGCTCAGCTTTCACCCAGCTTCGCCTTCGAGGCAAAGTCTGCGCTGAGTTTCCGCATCACTTCGGCGTGGCTCTGTCCTGCCAGCTCCTGTCGAACGTTCCCGTAATTTTCTTTCACAAAGTTGGCAAAGGGCGTGGGACCCCGCGGCTTAGAAGGCGTCAGTAGGACCAGCTGACCTGTGCAGAGGGCGCACGCGAACCTCTGAGTGTCCAGCGACTTGGAGTGACGGCCGATTCTGCGAGGGGGATCACAAAATGAGGATTACGACGACGGGACTTAACTCGCCTTGAGAAAAGAAAAAAGAAAAAAAAAAAAAAGGAGAGGAATCGTACTTATTCTGGCAGCGGGTGCACTGGTACTGATATTTGTAGTTGATGTCGTAGCTGTGGCAGCGTGTGACCACGGGCAGCTCGGGATGCACCAGCGTGGATTTCCGGGCGTACAGCTTCCAGAAGCTCCCGTGGCCGTCCCTCACATTGTTAATGAGCCACGTCGCGGCGTGACACATCTCGTGTATTAGCGTGTCCCTGAGACGGTCTAGGAAGTGAGAACAACAGGATTTTAATCACCAGGGTCCAAAAGTCTTCAACTAAAAAAAAGGTTTTTGTTTTGTTTTACTGGGAGACGACACCGAGGACATTTACTTCAGAAATTTGGATTAAATTCTCACTGAACCTCAAAAGAAAAAACCATATCGCCATAAACCATATTAAGCTTCCATTGTTTGTTTCTCACAAGTATGAAATAAAAACTCCTCATTCATTCATACAACATAATATTCTCCACAGTTGGTTTTTACTACATCACCTGCAGAGTCGCAGACTTTCTCCGACAGCTCAATGCGGGCGTAGCGGCTCCCTCCACCTCTTTCTTGCCCCGTCACGCAGTAGCCGGCGGTTTTCCTCATCTTCTTGTTCCAGGTCACAGACATATCGACAGGAAGCTGGACAATTCAAGTCACAGCAGAAGAAGAAGAAGAAGATTAAACAATTTGGTGACAAAGACACTGAATGATGTGAAAGTGTCTCTGGAGCCGCCCAGGTGATCAGAACTCGTGTGTGAGATCTTTCAGGTTTTAATCCACCAACAGTAAAAAGCAATGCAATCGCTTGAATAATGGGGCAACGTGACGGGCGGCACCCTCGCCGCACAGTGGGCAGGTCCCCGGTTGGAGTCTGGACTTGGGTTCTGTGCAGTTTGCATGTTGTCCCTGTAAGTGTTTGGTTCCTCTCGGTACTCCACTTGCCTTTTCACAGTCCCAACAACATTCGAGGTCAATCAGTGACTCTTAAATTGCTCGTAGGCGTGAAAAAGCTTTCTGAATCGGCTCAATGCATCAAAACACATGAACTTAAATTCTATCAGCTGAAAAGACGACAGGAAAAAAGGGATGTTATCAGGTGAAAGAGGGAGGAAATGTTGAAGAGTCAGACTGACTGTCAGTCTGAGATACGGTACACTGGGTAAGTATGACTTTGATGACAATGATGGCAAATATTTCACAACATTGAATTAAAACACTAATGTTTAGGATCAAGTGTCTATCTAAATATAAAACATAGAAATGTGATACGTCACCATCATCTATATGTATGAAGTTCTTTGCAAATTTCTGAGAATTCAAAGCTTCTGAATTTCATTATTGTCCATTCATGTATTTCAAACTAATTTTGTAAGGGTCACATGCAGATATTTGATCCACTAAATGTTTAGAGGATGAACTATATATTTAAGACATTTAATTCCTGACGTCTTCTGAAAATCTGAAAGCAATAATAATAATAGGAAACTGTGCATTTCTCACCTTACTGTCAAACACGGTGGTATTGTACAGCTTGTAAAGTTTCCCCGTGAGCTCCTCCTTGTTCCTCTTAAAGCCAACCACATAGATGGAGCCGGGGTCCGACAGTGACTCTAAGAAGCAGCCGGGAGTCTTACACAACTTGATCCTTCATCCAGTGCAGAAAACAAGAAAAACCACCAATATCTGTCTATGAAAGATGAACTGAGCAACAACCGCAATGGTCCTCAAGACATTTCGAGCAACTTCCCATTTGAATGTGAAACGTGCCGACAGAGGTACCTGCTGGTGGCAGCTCGTCTGGGCTCTGTCTGACTGACCACAGGCTTCCAAAGGGAGGATTTTCCTGGCGTTTTCAGAGGCTGAGGCACTTCCCCAAAAGATTTGGGTTTTTTTGTTCCTGCCTTCACCGAAAGACCAGACGCATCCGGGTGTTTGATGCTTCCTACAGAAATAGAAGAGATATAAACTTCCTAATCTGCTGGATTGTCACAATCAGTACAAGTCATCATGTTACCTTTGGGCTGTACAGAAGAACTTGGAGTTCTTGCAATTATGTTCTTCTTCTTAAGCCTGTCCAGTAAGGATGTGAACTCCTCTTCAGAGGAATCAGAGTCGCACAGAGCAGTCGGAGCAGACAGAGTGCGCTTAGGAGAGGCCGTTACTGTTTGAATTTTACTGGGGAAACGGAAAAAAGGAGATTGCAGGGGCGGTGGTGGTGGTGGCGACTCATTCTCTTTATTGCGCACAGAGGACTCCTTCTTCTTATTGTCCAACGGAGGCTTTGGCTTTGAAGTGCGAGTCCTCCACGTGCTCCTGACCACAACGTTATCATCGTCGTCCTCATCGTCACTAATAAAAACTGGAGAATTGAACTGAAAAAGCGGCCTTCTTAAGGGCTGCGGAGCCGTGGGCGTCTGCCTTGGAACTGCAAAACAGGCAACAATGACAATTGTTGTTTTATTACTAAATGAAACTGGTGAGCATTAGGAAAAAAACACACACTTTATGAGTCAAGCGACGATAGGAAACTATGAAATTGTTTATTTGAAATCAATATGTTACGATTACCTTTTAAAGTAGATTTTGGTGCAATGAAATCATCCCCCGATGAGTAGTCATCCACAATGAAGTTCTTGAGGCTGTGAAATACACACAGACAAAACAGGTTAGAACTTAATTCAACACGAACCATCGACAACTGTGAAGAGAATGCATGAGAAACTCACCTGTCCTCACTCCCACTGGAAACCTTCGGTCTGGCGACGGGAGTTTTCATTTGTTGCAAAACTGAAACGAAAAGAGACAGAAGGGGAGTAAACTGTTAGTGTCACAAGGCCCCACTCAGCGGCTATAAAACAAAACAAAACAAAAAAAAACTTACATGTCTCAAAATTCTCCTCGTCATCTGAGCTCACCACAGTCCACGGACTGCAAGGAACAAAAATGGGGGGAAACTGTCAACTTCAACGCAAAGCATAGATTATATACCTTTCTGCAAACATTTCTGCTTTTCCAAAACCTGTCTTTCTTTGCAGCTCTGGGTGTCTTCTGGGACGCAGCCTTCGCTCGGGGTGTCGCTTTCTCCAAAAGAACTGAGAACATCACAAATCAGATGAGTGACAAATGAAGGAACCAGCAGGGTGTTTCCATGAAGGTGTGTCTGGAATCACTCACATTGATCAAAGTCATCGTCGCTGGACTCACACGCTGGCACGTGACCACTTCTGTAGTCATCTGAACTTAATACCTAAAAGGAAAAAACAACAGTGCTTATTCACATCTTGTTGAACGTTCGCCACGAAGTCCTAAAGTACTTCCCAGACCTTGTGCGCTCCGTCTCCCTTCCAGCTCATCTTGTTCACAACTCTGTCAAACAGGCTGCTCGCATCACTCATCGCTCCAGACTGTGAACTGGAAACAGAAGACGGAAGCAACAAAGACATTAAAGCTGTGTCATGAGCACGAAGATAACGTGTCCGTCGACAGCTTTGTTTAACTCGTTGTTGTTCATTGTTATGCAGACCGCCATGAGCTAAAGAGAACGAAAACGTCAAACAGTCAAACATTCCAGGTAACATACATTATGTCGCCTCTGCGCAAACCGTAAAGTCTGAAGCTGAAACGTTTTTTTTTTTTTCTTAAACAGAAAATAAGATTACCTTTAGTTAAAAACGCAGCAGGAAATACCAGAGTTGTGTAGATGCATTTAAATTACGTTGCGGAGGAATTCGACCAATCAGAGTGAAGCTCTTCTTCTTCTTTCTTTCATTTATTGGCGGGTCGCAAACAGCGTAAGGTGCATACCGCCACCTAGTGTACATGAGTGTGTAGCGTCACATACTCACCTTTATATTCTACCTATTAAATGGGTCTCGCTTAGAAAGTTGAACAATGCCTTCCTGACATTACATACTTCTTCTTTCTCTCCTGCTGTTCCAATAAAGAGTGAAGCTCCTTCTTCTTTTTTCATTTAAAAGGCTCAACAAACGGACTTTCTAGGTGCATTTCTGCCACCTCCCGTTCTGGAGTGTGACCCACAGTAACCCCGCCCCCGCCCCAGAAAATGAATGAGATTGAAGATCTCTTTAAGAGTTCTGGAAATGTCTGGTCACCAACGCTTCCCATCCAGCCTGAAGGAGATTGAGAGGTGCTGCAAAAGTGGAATGGGTCAAAGTACCCAGATATAGGTGTGCCAAGCTTATTGCGTAATAGTCAAATAGACTTGAGGCTCTAACTGCTGCCAGGTGCGTCAACAAAGTATTGAGCAAAAGCTGTGAATACTTGCATACATGAGATTACTTTTCAAATTAATAAATTTGCCAAAATCCCCCCAAACATATTTTTCACATTGCCATGTTGTGTGTCGGTTTTAGAAGGAAAAATGAATTAAATCCAGTTTGGATTAAAGCTCAAACAAAAAATGTGGAAACGGTGCACTGTGAATCTCTCCATCACAAGAAATGAAAGAACAGATTGTGTACATGGAATAAAAAGGAAGAGCTGTTTTTGCCATCCGTTTATTATTTGTTATATATCGAATCTCGTGGCATCATTGACAGCAGACAGTTAACGGACAATACAAAAACAAAACTGCTTAGAAAATACTTACCTAGCCCGTTCCTGGTTTGTGATTTAAAAAAAAAAAAAAAACTCATATCAATCGATGTACATGTCCGATATCTAATTTAGACCTTTCTCATCGACTTGGAGTTAATTTGTCCAAAGCTCCCCCCCCCCCCCCCAATCGTTTCTATAAGCCTTGAGTTACTTCTAAACAAACTACAAATGAACTGATCTGACAAAATTATTGTTTTGGCATTTGAGTTAAGTTTTCATCTACATTAGTTTCTCAAAACTTGCATTTCTACCCATTGTTGGTGTTTACTGGATGATTGCTCAAGACAAACTAAAGAGCCGCTGCAGTTTTAAGTTTCACCGATGCATGTTAAAGCTGAAAATAATTAAATTTTGAGTTACAATTTTCATGGCGAACATTGTCATTTTGAAACACACAACACCCTTATTCCACTTATAAATAGATCGACAAGTAATGACAGCCGGGCGTTTTCCCCACGAGCTGCGGTTAAGTCCCTTGTTCACACCGACGAGAGAAGAAAAAAATCCACGGATCCAAGCACTGAAGGGACAGCAGGCATTCACAGTCCTCTCATGCTCGTCGAATACCTAGAACTGTGTGAGGGGACAAGAGTCTCAGACGTGGCACCTGAAAGTCTCAAGCTATCTGGCTCAGGAAATGCAGACATGTGACGCAGAGGCAATGGAGGACACGAGTGTGAACATGTGCAGGCTCCTTTCAAGATAGGAGTCCTGGTCTAATTGAATGAGACGGGGCAGGAGACAATCATTCCAGGGGTGAGACACTGACCATTCAGTCTGTGGTGCTGATAATGGCTAAACAGGGATATGAGGGAGAAGGAATTTCGTGCTTCCAGTTCAGGCGTTCTCACTGGTCTCTACGGTCTGGTTTTTGACCATGTGATCTGGCTTGTTGCCACTGCTGTGGTACTCCCACATCTGCAGGTAGAGGCGCTCCAAGTCAATTGTGTACTGTTTGGTGTTGAAGAGAGGGCTGCAGATCCGCTGCTTCCAAACACGCGCTCGTACCATCTTCAGGCTGCAGGAGAGGTCAAGCGATTAGTTTGGAAGTGAAACACAGACTAAACAGGCTACTTTTTAAATAGTTACCGATTGACTTATACTCACTATTCCATGTCGGAGCCCAGTTTGACCGCTATGTCCTCATAGTCCTGCCGACTATGGGCTATTAGCTCAGGGCAGCCCAGGCAGTTGAGTTGAGAGGCAGCCACCCGGGAGGCAAGCGTCTCACCTACAAGACAAAAATATACTTGATTCGAAAAGGAATTTATTTTATTTTTTTTTTTAAATATACTTTAAGTTTTAGTATTACATCAGCATTCACAAAGTAATCTCTTAATTATTCTCACCTGGCATGGTGACCATGGGAGTTCCCGCCCAGAGCACGTCCATGCCTGTGGTGTGGCCATTACAAAGAGGAGTGTCCAAGCACACGTCGGCCAGCTGGCCCCTCCTCACGTGCTCCTCCTTGGGGGCCACAGGGGAGAAAATGATGCGAGAGCCGGGCAGGCCCATGTTCTGAGCGTACTGCTGGATGTTGGGCTCGCCGACGGCGGGGAAGCGGAGCAGCCATAACACACTGTTGGGCACGCGCTTCAGGATCTGCAACAATGGAGGAAGTTTAAGTCATCTCACAAAACCATAAGCTGTTTTTATTTTATTTTTAAGTTGTACACCTGGACTAGCTTTTCAAAGAACGGGTAGAATGAAGTCGGTGTGACTTACATTGGCCCACATCTGAAGAGTAGGTGGGTCGATCTTGTAGAGCTGGTTGAAATTGCAATAGACAATAGCGTCCTCTGGGAGACCATACTGTGAGCGAGTGGTCACTACGATGGTGCGTGGCACTTCCTCCCCTGTGGCAGCTTTATTGTTGATCTAATATGTGAAGAAGAGAAAAAAACAAAACAATGTTACTGTTGTTGGCCATACACATGGTGTCAAAGTCTCAGAAACAACATGATCTACTCTGGAAGCTTAATGAATTTATTGTAGGAATGGACAGTTCACTGTGTTGTGTTCAGGATGAAAGTACCTGTGTGGTGGCCAGCCCGTTGCTGACGGTGAAGCCGTTGATGGTGACCTGGATTTGGCCTTGATTGATCATGTTGATGATCGCTTCAGCTGCTGTGTTCATGGGAATTACAGGCATAGAAAGAGCCCCGTTTGTGTCGGCGGCGGAATCCTGGTTGTTGTCACACTTCATCTGGTGGCAGAGAAGCAAATCCAAATTGAAGTGAATGATGCAATAGCTTCAGCAAACAGTCACATAATAACTCCTGCCAAATGTTTAATGTTCCGCTCCACTCAAGAGACTGGAATCTGATTACTCACTTTAATCACTTTGACATCTGGCAGGCTGTCCAGGAAGGCCTTCACGTCGATCCCGTTGAGAACAATGCGGTTGTCAAAGATGTGTCCGTTTGATTTGAAGTCAATAACCGCCTTTTTCTGAGAATTGAAAATAAAATGTTACAACCCTGGAGTTGAGCTGTGATGCATTTGATGACACGCCGAGCTGGCGGAACAGATGGAGGCAAACCTTGAGGTGGGGGAACATGTTGGCGTGGTCTCCAATAAAGAAAGTATGAGGCATGTAGACCAGCTTCTCGGAGTACTGCTCAGCTACTTCCATTGGGGACGTCTCCTTGTCTGTGACAATGTAGTCCATGAAGGGAGCGCCACTGGTTCCGGGGTAACCCAGCCACATGGCCTTTTGAGACAAACGCATCGTGTAAGTGTCGTACGGTCACCAGATACAAAGATGATCGTCTACCACAAACCAGATGTGGAATTTACCTGAACAGGGGCAGGGCGCAGAGCAAACAGCTCATTTCGTGCTCCCTTGGTGTAGCCGTTCATGTTGACCAGGATGTGTACTCCATCCTGGTGAATACGGTCAGCTGCCTTGCCGTTGCAGGGGATCTGGAGTGCCACGGTAACGAGCGTTAGTGCAAACAAATCCAGCCACCTAAACATTAACCTTTGTTTACAGACCTCCTGTAAATATACAATCACTGAGAGTTACCTGTGAGAGGTCGGTGAAATGATGAGCTTCTGCAACCACCTTGACACGGAAGTTGGTACTGTCGTCTGGGCTGAGCGCGTAGCAGAACACCTTCACAAAAAGGAGTAAAAGCAAAGATTTGAGTCAACTTTGCGCATCAATTTGCTGTTGACACTAAATATTGGAATGAGAAAACGTATCAAGTTCAGTCTGGTTTCGTCAGCTGACCTCAAACTTCTCAGGGTTGTGCATGCCAGGAATTGACTGCATCAGGTGTGAAGTCGGGTGGTTGCCAAAGTCTGAACTGACGTAGCCAATCCGCAAACGTCCGCCGCTGGCCTTCAGGTCTTTAGGATGCTCATAAGCAGGTTTGTGCAGGGCATTAATCTGTGGAATTAGTAATGTTGTAAGAACACAACTACACAAGAAGGCAAAATGCTTCAGTGATTAAATATATTGGTCCAAATACAAAACGACCTGATCAAAAGACAATTCCTCTTATAAAGCTTTACATTTCCTACAATTTATTACAAACCCACAGAATTAAACTGCTAAATTTGAAATTTTATGGGTGCATGTGCACATACTCCTCAGAGGTTTTCTCATTATAGTCTTAATTCTCAGCTCTGTGCAGATCTCCTGCCTCCCTGGTTTTACTCCAATGATCCTGATATGTACTCCTGATTGCGGACGCCTAACAAATGACCGGCTCACTCAGGTGTCTGCAGATCACGTCCAGCATGTTGTTATGCAGTACTACGCATTACACCAGGAGGTGAAAATTAGACGAGGAATTATAGGTAGTTTTCAGATCAAGAAATAAAAAGAAAGCCCATTTTATATTTGAACCAATACAGCAACTGAAAAACCTCTATAATCCCACATCCCATCTCCCCTTCCACCAAACCTTCACCCAACACAAGCAACACACTCACCAGCTATTCTGACTCAAAGTACAGTTCATTCCCATATCTTGCTTCTCCCTTACCTTCCCCATATCCCCGCAGACAGGCACTTCCATCACCAGCCACCTTCCATCCCCCCAAAATATAAATTAAAGGTTACTTGCTTTGATCATTGCGTGTACCTTGTCCAGGCAAAGGTTTCCGTGGCGCTCGGCAATGGCCTTGCGGAAGTTGTGAGACAGTGGATAGAGCATGCTGTGGTGTGGGTGGACCGAGGGCAGGCGGTTCTTGTCCAGCTGGTCAGCTACAATGCTCACAAGCTTTTTCATCCTCTCATCATAATCTGTCCAGTCACAAACAATCTGGAGAGAAAAAAAAGAGGCGCAGATGGTCAGAAAATATGTTCCAAATTTACCGGGTGGAAAAACATGAGCCGATCTTGTCGTTGTCGAGAAGAGAAATAGGAGAATATGAAAACCTGTAGGCAATGAGCCAAATTGCAGTAAGCGTCAGGGAAGTCTGGCTTCAGCTTTAAGGCGGTGCGATAAGATGCAATGGCCTCTGGGATGTTTCCAGAATCCTGAGAAGACATTAAAATGCACATTCAGCGAAGTTTACAAAACGTATCGACGACCACACAGACCGTCATTCTCAGCTATACAAGGTAACTCCCGGTTTGAATGAATATGTATTCAAACCCCCCACCTTGTGAATAGAAGCCAGATTGCTGTGAGCATCAGCAAAGGCAGGGTTGATCTGGATGGCACGGGTGTAGCACTGGAGCGCTCCTTGTACGTCTTGCATCTCCTTCAGTGTGTTGCCCATGTTAGAGTAGGCATCCGCAAATGTGGGACTGATCCTACAATCACACACAAACCATTGACATATACAAAAAGCATACACACAAATGTGTTTTTTCACTTAGTAGTGTGTCTATCTGTATTTGCACAAAGTGAAAGAAGACACATTGAACAACAGTGAGACAATTAGACATATTTAAGTGACTGTCCATCATATTGAGCACTTACAAGTAGATCTAATCTCTACGACAACTTCTGAATAAGCAGGCTGAGTAAAAACAAACCTAATGGCCTCCTTGTAGTGCATGAGGGCCTCCTGAAGTTTCCCCTGCTGCTGGAGGACACTGGCCAGATTAGAGTGAGCTGCTGCGAACTCTGGGAACACCTGACCAATGAGAGAATATTATTAGGAAAATCGGAGGCAAGAACTGAATAGTCTCACAATCACAGAAATCGTGAAGACTTAAAATGAGAAATTATTCTGAAGAGAAGAGTCTGATTCTGAACTCACCTCTAAAGCTTTTCTGTAGAGTTGAACGGCCTCCTCGATGTTACCCTGTTCACGCTTGATGTTGGCCAGGTTATTAAGTGAGTCGGCGTGAGTTGGACACAAACGCAAAGCAGTGTTGTAGCATTCTTCTGCTTCCGACACCTGCAAAATAGGAAGAAAAAAAAGAATGTAATCAGTAATTGACTACAGTTTTTAAAGAGACAATCCCCCAAAATGAATCAAGACTTTAATACACAAAAATACGTATTACATTTCCTTTCTCCTTGAGGGCGTTTGCCAAATTGCAGTAGGCATCAGGAAAGTGTGGCTGCAATTCAATAGCACGACGGTACGTGTCGATGGCCAGATCAATGAGGCCCTGCTCGTAGTAGACACAGGCCAGATTCCCATGGACGACCGCATGGTTGGGACTCAGGCTCAGAGCTCTCAGGTATCCAGCTACAGCTCTGGAAACACAAGACATGCTCAACATCAGTGTTGCGCAAAGAAAGAAATTGTCATGTTTTCAACCTTCAGGCATCAAAGATAAGAACACCTGCACTGCAAAGTGCTGGTATTTTCCCTTTGCTATTCAGGTGTGTTGTATATTTGATGTTATTTTTCCAACACTTTAAACTGACAGTTTTGTATGTGGCACAACATTGTTATGTTTCAATGCTATGTACACAACCCGCAGCTCCAAGAACAGGGAGTGTCTGACATCAACTTTGTCCCGGTGTCATTCTAAATCTCGGAGGGTGTGGTGGAGACGTGCCTTTGCACAAGAATGATAAAAAGAAGTGGCACAACGTGTTCCACGTCAACTGGAGACACACCTGTCAAAGATGCGAGCTTCCTTCAATACGTTGCCTAAATTGATGTAGGCGTCCAGAAAATTTGGATCCAAGGTGACAGCCTGAAAACAGAACATAGCTTATTGAATTGAGCGTGACGGGAATATACGGACCAAGACTGGAAAAGGTTACAAAACTAATGCAACTGACCTTTTCAAAGTGGTGTATGGCCAGCCATATCTCTCCCTGGGCATTGAACACACAGCCCAGGTTGCTCCAAGCTACTGCAAAGTTGGGCTGAGTCTCAATGGCTTTCAGGTAGCAAGCCTTCAGTGGGTTTACAATGAACGACCACAGGAAAGGAGAAGAGGTAGAATGGGAGAGGTATAGTGCGTAGAGGGGGAGGGGAGGGGTGGGGTTGTAAAATAAAAACAAATAGAAGATTGAGAATAAAAGTAAGAAAAAACAAAAAGGGCAGAGAAAGCAAAATTAGTGTCTATTCTCCATGATGGCAAAAAGTGAGTCTGCAGCATGGGCTCGCCTGCGCACAAGTCTGCCGCGCAAAGCTGCTTTGCTTTTTCCTACGCTGCGCTGATCCAACCAACACCCACACGTAGGCCCAGCAGTCATCCTACAGTTATGAACACACCCGACAGCTGTAGTGGTTCCTTCAACACGTATAGTCTAGTACCCCTCCTCCCCCCAACAGATCAATTGACCCAAGACAAGTAACTTTGAATGCTGCGTTGACTGTTGGCACTACATCCCACAACCTAGGATGGTGGGCACTTCGTGCAGGTGACAGTCCCTGTAAAGCATGCGCAACAAACGCGAGCGCGCCGGGTGGGTCTGCTGCCACCACCACAATGCACCGCTCGATGCTGCTCGCGTGACCTTGCACCTGGCAAAGGTCATTACTTCGCTGCGACGCTCGCTGAATGGCCTTGTGAAACAGCTGCAGACCAACAACCCCTCGCAGATCACCTGCAACACCAGACTGGCACACGCTTGGCACCCAAGGAGCGTCTCAGACTACGAGGGAGGGGCTCGAGAAGCCAAACAGGGGCCAGGTGACAGGAGCCAAAAATGTATGGCCGTTTGATTCCGAATGATTCATGGTAAATGGCAAAAGGGGTTTACCCCCTCCCTTTAAAAGTCAATTATGTCTGAGACGTGAAGGGCTTCTGGGAGCGAGGCTGGTTGTGAGTGGGGAGAGGTCCACAACCAACAGGCCAAAGGGAATGAGAGGGGGTGGGGGTTCGCACGCTTGCGCTTTCCGCCCTTTTGGTCGCTTGGAAGGCATCGCTGCGCAGCCCCTGCGCTACTGCAGACTCACAGCGCACTATCTGCATCATCAGAATGCTGCAACTCCAAATAAAGAAGGGAAAAACAAAACAAAACAGGAAAAAATAACCAACATGTAAGAGTTAGAGGGGTCTTACTTGTTTTTCACCATTATTGCTTCCAATTCCAAGTTTGTTTTTTTATTTAATACAAAGTTGGGTAATTAGTGTGGCATATTTTTAAGAAATGCTTACTGTGATTTGTTATTTTATTATTAATCTATTCTTTTGCTCTTCAAAGGAAGCCACAAGACAGAGGAGCTCAAGCATGAAGTGAGGTGGTTTTTCTTTTGTTGGCAGTTACAAACCCGTTACCATATTTTTGGACTTTGTCAGAGTGGTGGTCGCAGCTGGCTGGAAGAAGAGGAGAGGACTGAGGCTGCCCTAGTGTTCCTTTCCGCCAGGCACCTACGCAGGAATAGTGTCACCCACCTGAAACCTTCTAAATAACAATATCAGTTGTGGAAAAACCAAAAGAGACAAAATCAGAAAACAATACCGTTAGTAAAAGTTCTCAAACAATACATTCTTTTCTTAATATGGAAATAAAACACGTTCTTCCAAATCACAACAAACAAACAAACAAAAAAAACTAGAACACTATCCTTAGGTTTTCAGTCATGCAATGATCATTTTTTTTTAAAAAAAATAATCAAAAGGAATGCTTTAAGGGTAACTGGGAGGGAAGAAAGGCTTTGACATGTGCAATTTCGCTCTGACGTTTAATCAGTTTTCAGGTTGTTTTTCAATTTCATTTTAACACCAAACTACAGGAGGGCAGTTACTGGCTTGATCTTGCCCAAATGAACTGATCCCATCTCTTTGGGAATAATATTACATGGTTCAAGAAAAAGGGAAGAAATATTAATCATTGCTTGTCTTTTGTTTCTTTTTGCATTTTCATGAAATAGTTTTCAAACTTTGATTTCTTTATCCTGGCCTGCTTTCTTGAATCCTGGCCAATGGGTAGGGAGAAAAGTCTGTGGTTTGATTATTTGTATCTAGAAGCCTCCACAGCTCTGAAATAAAGAGGTCATCGCTGTTGCTGCGCGTGTTTCTGTCTTTCTAAACCAGCATCTGACGCAGGCGGTGGAGTACAGATAGTGAGCTGTCTGCCTGACGCAACTTTGACCATTTAAAAGCACTTGTGTGCAGTTTTACCCCCACAGTTAAAGATGCTATTCAAGGACAGCTGTTATCAGGGCAGATAAAGCAGCTGGGTAAAGTGTTTGTTCTCAACTAAGCTGACAGGATAATGTAATTGTGCATGGAAAGCAAGTGGGCATGCTTGAGCACTCAAGAAAAATGGTCAGGAAGGCAGCTCTCAGCGCGCATACTCCACCAATCCTCAGCAAGCGCGTGGGGGGGTGGAGCGACAGAGCAGGGGAGCAGGTGACTCCCTTGTGCTCCTCCCCACTCCTTAACCCCCCTCTAGCACGAAATAAGATGGCCTGTAACCAGTGGGACAACTCCGTATCTCCAGATTAGACCAAACCCAGGAAGGTAACCCCACCCACCCCCCGCGATACTGACACAAGTTTTAAAAGTGACAAATCGTCACGTAACACCTGGGGGAAAAACCCACACTGGCAGCAACTGTACTGACAGCAGACAAATGGAACAGCTGGTCATTGGGCACTTGATGGACGACACAGGAGTTTATTGGTTAGGTTAGAAACCATCCTATCTTTTGCACTGAAAATATAAACTAGCTTCTCATCAGTTCATATTTTCTTCAAAGACCGAGCCAGCATTTTCCCTCCAAAGTCAACTATATACTTAAAAAGAAAAGGCATTCGCCGAGGTTTGATTCACCGTGCAAATTCAAAGACTTCAGCCTTTCTTCCTGAAAGGGCAGGGGGCTGACCTCCGATAAAAGGTCGGTGTGAAGCACAGGACACAGGGTGTTTCACGTTGGGGACAGTTGTAGTATATTTAAAATATTCAAAACAAAACAAGTGGCTTTCTAAAAAAATTTTTTTTAAAAAGTAAAAACAAGGGGGAGAATTTTTTTTAGTTGACTATGATTAAAAAAAAATAGAGCAAAGTTGACTGCCTCATGGTTTTAACTGATTGCAGTCCAAAAGGTCAAATAGGATTTTGCTCAATGCAAAGTGTGAATTAGGCAATGAGCCCTTTTCTGTTTTTCACTTAGCCAAAAGGGTTGAATGGAGGAGACTTGGATGTTTTATAAAAATGTCAAAAGGATGGAAAAGTACTTCTATGGGCTCAACGAGACTAAATAATAAAAGAAAAAAACAAAACAAAAAAATAAAGAACGCAAATATCGAAATGCCATCCCACTGTACGTACCTTAGCCTCTTCCAAACGTCCAAGGGCTTTAAGCAAATTGCCCAAATCGCTACGGACACAGTAAAGATCCTGAGGAAAAGAGCAAAAGCCAAAAAGATATATTAACATCTACAATTCTAATAAACTGCATATCAGCGTTAAATCACGTCAGATTTTGCATGTTGATTTCAGGACTTCAGTAAAAAATATAAATTGGTGACTCACGGGGTTATACTGTAATGCTGACACATAGGCCTGCACCGCTCCCTCCATGTCTCCCGCGGCCACCAGAGCTGCAGCCAGGTTGATGTATCCATCGATGAAATCCGGCTTAAGCCTCAGTGCGTGGCGGTAATGCTCGATGGCTTCCTGCAGTTGCCCACGCTCCTTGTACACATTCCCCAAGTTGGAGTAGGCCTCAGCCAGCATTGGGTTCTGTTTGATGGCCAAGGTGCTGAAATGAGCAGACCTGCAGGGCAGCAAAAAGGACATGCAACCGTCAAATTCCACATGAAAAAGAACTGGCATAGACAGTTTAACGTGTTGTGTATGATCCTAATTTAAGATGAATTATTCCAGATATTTCTTACATTAGTCTAGCAAAAAAGGAATCATTTTAACAACAGTTCAAAAACTACAGAACACCATAATGCTTTTAATGGTGACTTAAAGGTTAAGACAACCACACAGTAACAACTCCGGAGACTCTAACTCTTCACTAGGGCACCTGCAAAGCAAAATTATCCCACCACCAGAAGCGTGTTAAGAGTCACAAGGGGACAGACAGCAGGTTAAATCAAGCAACGGGCAAGTTGTTCCAGACGAGTCTCCAGATCAGCTATGTGCACCCAAAGCCGGGGGACCCACTCTGCTACCTCCACACCACATGCTCAGGCTGCGTGAGCCCACCTCCCCCCCACACCTTACCTGTCGAGTCTTCGGCACTGGAAGTGGATGGAGGACAGAAGCAACAGGACGCCTGTGTTATCAGGCTCCTGCCTCCACAGCTGCATGCAGTGGCGCTCGGCTGCCTCAAAATCCCCTGACTGATATTCCCGGTGCGCCAGCTCAGCCAACCCTTGGAAGGAAAGCATACGTTTTGTTGGTTCTGGAGCACCAACACAACCCAAAGAGGGGGAAAACAACATGTTAGAGGTGATGGAAGAAATTAAATCAGACAAATGATAACTGAAAAATAAAGACATGACTGTGAATATTGCACCAAAATACAATAAACTTAACAGAAAAACAAGACAATGGTCAAAATCAACAGACGATTGAAATGAAGTGATGAAAATGTGGGTAAACATTACGACGACACTCTTTGGACATAAAATGTACGGTAATAGATTACACTGGGCTGTCATGGAGCAGCTATAAAAGAGCAGAATAAAAATATACAAAATTAAATGTCGTGTTAACGGAGAATAAATAACGATGCTTTATTGATGTCCGGTATAGTGAATGAAATAGATCTTATATTGTCATAAACAGATGTTTATCATGAAAGCTGTAAACAGAAATTAGAGGAGGAAAGAAATGCATGAAATGGAGGGGGTTGGGTAGGGAATAGTGGGTAGGTGGAAGGTACAGTGGCACAAAATCAAAACCTGCTCATTCCACCCATTCAAATATGAACCAGAAGCCCGATAGTCCTCTGTAAAGCCACGAGTAAAAACAGATATGATTAGAAAATATTAGGTGATTATGGAAACACAGTCTATTCAGGCTGGTTTAATCTGAGCGTTCAAGAGGGAACATATGGTTTCCAGTAAAACAGCAGGGGTAGTAGGAAGTCACAGTTTCAGGTCCCTGTGCTAACAGAAAGGCGGGCGCGGCTACCTATGACATACTTTCAATATAGAATCCACACGGAGCAGCACATTGTGTACCTGAGACGTATGCAACAACAAAATGACAAACTATTCTGGACTTTAACAGTGGCGGTATAGTTTTGTTCAGCTTACATCTTTACCCTCAAAGTCAGAATCAAGATAAATTAAGGTTTTTGCATAAAATATCCTAAACTGCGCACTGAACCTGCAAGGAACCACATTCATTACACACAAATACCAGGTTGCAGTAATGCAAAAACATGTTTGCGAATACACAAATGGTGGAGCTTATTATAGGTTGCACCACCCGTCACGAACATCAGTTGTTGATACGTGCATCCAACAGCTAATTTACACAAGACTAGAAACTCGGAATTCCATACACAAGTAAATTGCACAATGTTTTACCAAATAAATGCAACTTTTCATAGGGGTGTACAATAAATCAGAGAAATAGATTAAATGCAAAACACCCTGGCATGCACATTTCCACATGCACAAAAAAACTCCCTGATTACATCAACATTGTTCTTTCCCACAAAGTTTCACCAACAGCACTGGGGCAAATTCCCAATTCTCCACCTGTATATTAGCAATTCACACTGAACTGTGGTAACAGTCGACAAATAAACCTTGCAATAGTTCTATTATATCATCTGACCTCCAAGATCACCTGAGAAGGCAAAAAACTGTTTTTTCACAGGTGTGTGTTGGGGGGGGTTGTTTTGCAGCATCATCTTGGTACAATGTCAGCAGGACATAACAAAGGTGTAACAGCCAAACACTAAAACCTGTGAGGCAGAGACTAGTTTCATCTCTGTAGCACCTCTGGCCTCTGGAAACTCTTTAAAGTAGACAGAAGCCTGACCGACTGGTTCTTCATTGACATAGTTACTTTACACCTAACAATAGATCCTAATATGGTTGTGTAGCTTGGAGTCTTTCTGTTGAGGGATGCAGTAGACAAAATTTTACAATACATATACCGAGATTTTTGCTGCATGGCATCCAGACATTTTGTACAACTTGCAGATTTATTTCACAAATTCTTGTCTCACACAACTAGCTATCTTTTAGCCATTTAAACATTTTAAATATGACCTCCAGTATACAACTTCCACTGAATTGGTTGAGTCTAGGTATGAACTATCACTGTTGCTTATAGAATTTAATTCTGCTGTGGTGCTCCCAAAGAAAGGTACATAAATGTAGTTGAAGGACGTGTAAAATGTGTCTAAACGGCGGTTTGTTTGTTTTTTCATTTCCAATCAATCATTGTTAGTTCCTACTACAGTGCGTCGGGGGGAATCTAATATTGTAAATGGTTGCAATTCATGATTTGGATCAAGGACAAGTGGTTTCCAATACACGTGCAACAATCGCGAGCAGATCTGTGGTAATCGCGAGCAGATCTGTGGTAATCGCGAGCCTTTTCCTCGCTGATCACATTTGGAGGGAAAAGGAGTGTACAGACAAAACAGAGGTCACCTGCTGTGTGTAACTGCTTATTAAACTAAAAAATGAGTGTTTCAGCCTGAAAAAGAGCCTTTCTTGAAGACGCTCGTGACGAACGCCATATTGATCGGCTTCAGGCCGCTCGTGAGGAACCAAGATGCATTACGCAAACGATGTACCCACGTGAACATCCACGAGACTTAACAAAATGTCGATACATTTGTTAGTTTAACAGACAAGAATTGACCTTTTTTTTTGTTTTGTTGGTTAAACATAAAAAAAAAAAAAAAAAAAAAAAAGAGTCAACAGCGACATATAACGATGATGTTACATTTAGCCATTATCAATAAAGAGGCGCGGGCCTGTTCCAGCAGAGCCATCTTGTTCCTATCAGGTCCTCAGAGCATTACTTCCATTTCTGTTACACTTTGGTCACTAAATCGACGCTTACACGAGGTGATATCTTCTCGGTTTGGACTCAGGCTACAGATAAGAGTAATAACACACGGCAGTGAAATTAAAAACACCAACCAACCTGTGCTGTCAGCCACATTTCCCACTGAGCTCGCCATCTCCTCAGGCTTCGTGTCTTGCACGGAGGTCGTCAATGTGTCTCCTTTCAGTTTACAGATTCAGAGAGGGGGGGAAAAAAAAAAAATAGTCGACGACTCGTCGTCTTTGTTGAGGCCAACGAACACGTTGACTGGCCGCTAAGTACCGCCAGCTAGTCCTTATCTATGTGTCGATCCGCACGTCGCAATGCGCCGAACATAAACCTCACGCGACGTTCAGAATCTCCGGGTGATCGTTAAGCATCTAAGCCCCACACGCCTTCTAATATACAAATATATAAGGTTTTAACGTTGAGGATTAAGCCTGCTTTCCCCTCACAACAAAGCAGCTCTAACACATAAAATGGCGAAAGGGGTGGAACTTGTTTTTGAGAGAAACTAGTCCCGAGGCTCGCCACTACGAGGAAACGTGTGAAGAGTAGTAATAAATGTCCACATGGGTAGAAATATAAACCGCAAGACGTGGGTATGATGCTTTGTTCGCCAATAATGTGACACACATGACAATGATATTTCTTTAATCGATAATGAATGACCTAGCGCGGAAGAATACACTGGCGCAGAAGGCGGAGTGCAACCGGGAAAAGGCGGAACCGGCGCATGGAGCTTGATGAAGAGAGACATTTTCCATCATGCGCCCTGGTTAAATGTTGCCGTGTGTCGTTTAAAGATAACAAAACATGCAAAATACACAAGATCAACACTGCAAGCACGCGAAATAACCTGACACGGCAAACATTTCGTAACGTTTGCAAAGGGTTTGCAAGCTTGTACAAGTTGGTTATATGCAAGTCAGAAACTGTTAAGTACTCTTTCACCCTGCCGATACTGCATTATTACATGTACAGGAATATGCAAGTATTGTGTTTTTGCTCTTGTTGTAGCTCTGGGAACTACAGATTTAAGCAAAGCATTTCCCTAAACATCCATCCTTTGCAGGGCAGCTGAGGGCAGGATGAATCATGGATAGGTCACCAGTCCATCGCAGGACAAACGCACACATACAGATAACCACACACTCTCACATTAACAGCTAAGGGCACATTTCTTGTCACTAATTAACTTCACATGAAAAGGAAATTGGAGAACCTAGAAGAAACCTATGCACACACACAAGGAGAACATGGAAACCTCCACACAGAAAGGCCCAGCCAATATTTGAACCCACGACTCACGTTGAGGCAAACCTGATGTTTACCTAAACATAAAGGATGCATGAACAAGTATACACTTTCAAACCAATTTACTTTTATATGTGCATTTGCCAATTACAGCACAGTCATTTGAAGGCACCCTACATTGGAATATAAATCCTAACAACATTTTTAAGAAATCACTCACAAGATATGAAAGGACCACATAGAAGAGAACAGACTCATTTCAACTCGAAGGAACTTGTGAATGTTGTGAATGAACTCACAACCTGACAATAATATGTTGGGATTGAGGAGTAATGAAATAATAATAACTGAAGGCAGCAAACAGTCAAGAGGTGCAGGGCCACATTTAGGAAACTACACTTCACAGCCAGCAAAACATACAGGTCAATGAAGGAGGGCAGACACACACACACACACACACACACACACACACACGCACGCACACACACACACACACACACACACACACACACACACACACACACACACACACACACACACACACACACACACACACACACACACACACACACACACACACACACACACACAAACACACACAGCAGTGTGGCCCTGCAGCAGTTTATATAATAAAATGTGTTGACATAAGATAAATATGGTGGTGTTATCTTGCCAAACTCCAAACTAAACATTTGGGTGAGTGAGTGAGTGAGTGAGTGAGTGAGTGAGTGAGTGAGTGAGTGAGTGAGTGAGTGAGTGAGTGAGTGAGTGAGTGAGTGAGTGAGTGAGTGAGTGAGTGAGTGAGTGAGTGAGTGAGTGAGTGAGTGAGTGAGTGGGAAGATTGCTAGAAAACTACATTTGAATGAACTGAGTGAGCAATCAAATGGCAGAGTTTAATAAATACGACAAAGTTGCAAATATGTTGATCAGTAGACCGCAATGGGACTTTCTGTGCTCTTTGTTCATGATACAATACATGTCAACTGTTGCTGTGAGTCAAAAGCGCTATGTTGACACAGTAGGTTTGTTCATAGTTTTCAATGTTTCATTGGAAGAAACACACACACACACACTACAATATCAGTGATGATACATGCAGGATACATGCTTGACAGATCACCAGTCCATCACAGAACAAAAAGAGAGACAGACAGTCACACTCGCAGTCACACCTACCAATAATTATAGGATCATCAATTTGCCTCAAATGCTTGTTTTTGGACTGTGGGTGGAAACTAAAGTACCCAGGGATAACCTATGCCCACACAGTTGAGAAGCTGCTAATTCAATATTGAAAAGACACCTAATCCCTGGATCAAACCAGAGCTCCTCTCACTGGGAGGAGAGAGTCTCCACGTCAACACTGTGCAACCTTAAGTTGAGATGAGATTTTATTTCTTCAGTTTCCAGTTTGCTCACTGGCCTTATTATCAAGATTATATGTATTGGTGTTGTACTAGAGTTCAGTATGTTAAATTGTGTTTCTGATCTTTATCTTTTCTAATGTATGTTAAAGTAGAGGCCATCTCTGAACACACTAAAATAAATAGTCGGATCACCTCAAACCATTCCAGAATAATCTTATCCCTCTAAATACAGAATTTATGGCTAGGCTGTTGTATTGGATGAAAAGATAACACCCTAGTGTACCACAAGAAATGACCTGTGTGCATTTAATCATAAAACCGGCTGTGCAATTGATAGGCTTTGGCTCAGTTGATGAGCAGGATTCATCATGACCAACAGAGGGCAACCTCGACAAACTTAAGTTATAGAGTCTCAGTTTCTGCGCCTGCAAACTCGACTCATCTGACTGTGCATTGGATTTTGTTTTCCCCCTGCAAGGTTCTAGTGACTGTAGCTCACAGTAGGATCCTATAGCTTGAGTGTAATTTATTGTACTTGCACATTTGTCACACCTGAGACTGACATTGCTTAACTTTGTGATTAAACTCTTGAAGCACCACTTTACTTAACATCATGTTTTCCATCCTTCCATGTTCAATATTTATTTTAATTTAATTTAGCCTTTATTTAGCCAGGAGTAGTACCAGGAGGAAACCCACACACACATGGAGAACATGCAAACTCCCCGTGTGAGTGTGTAGCTTTATGCAATTCAAAAAACAGAGAGCCTAACATACTATAGTCAACAATAACTTAAAATGCATGTTTTTGGATTGCTGGAGTAATACTCTCACTTTAAAGGGAATCTACTGACCACTACACCACCGTGGAGACGTTAGGTTGTAGAACTCAACATCTCAATATTTATCCAATATTCCTTTGTCTCCCTGTTAACTTGTGGCCCAGTGAGAGGTGGTAATCAACATGCCATTGTGCCCTAAAGACCCTGAAAGGGGCTACTGCTTTCTGCACCCCAGTTTTTCCCATCGCCCCTCCATGGGAACACAGCTGACATCACTGCCTGTGTTGGTTTTGCTCTGTGTGCTCAAAGCATGCCTCGGGTACTGGGTTTGTGTACTCTTCCACACGTTCCTCTCCTTTGCGCCCACTCTTCACACTGCTCGGCGGCCACTTGTGCACATAATGATGTCATGGCCACCGTGGCTCTATGGCAATTGCATCTGACATGCTTTATCTTTGTGCAGGCTGCAGCCACTAGGAAAGCAGTCGGGGTGAACACATCTCTTGCCTCAAGGGTCAGTGGCAGCCTCACACAACAGACCCTGCTTTCACACAAGCTATTTTAGGAATCACGTGAGAGCAAAAGGTTTATTCATCCACAGGTCAATTCAGACGCTAATAACTCAGCAAAGCCTGGAGATATTAGGGATTTGTTGTGCTGTTTAATTGCCAGGGCAGAATATTGTGTGCGCAAGTGAGTGGCCCAAATGATTTCAGTCCATTTGTTTTAGGAATGAGACCCAGTGCTTGCTGATGGCCTGCATTATTCTCTGTGCTTTGGGACACTTTCCCAGATATTTGAATTGGGGTTGTTTTGGGATATGCAGGGAAGCTTGTTCATTATTTAATGTATTTGCCTGTATTCAGTGACTCATAGCTTTAAAAGCTAGTAATGTCACGGAGTGCATGAGACAACCAGATTTCTTTCTGTAATGAAACAGGCATGTCTTTCTGATCAATGAGCTTGTCTGGCATTTATGGCGATGTTATTGGGAGTTTTCCTAAACCTCATAACTCAGACCTGATGCTGCATCATTGCAGGAATTCCATTTGTTTGGTGATTAAAATTAGACACAACAAAGTGGAAATTCATCCAAATGAATTTCACTTTGTGTTGCTGGAATGACGGGAGCTACACTGATTAATGCACAGAATTACATCTTTAAACATGGTTTTTAATGTGTGCAACAACATATCCTGCAGCTGCAATGATTAATCATAACTAGCAGGAGATAAAAAAGAGTGGGACATGGAAGTGCTGCATATCTTATGTATCTTCACATAGAACTCAGTGATTTATGAATAAAAAGAGGAAAAAGAAATGACTGCACTTCAAAGATTGTTAAAAAAATGGTACGAGAGAGGAAAGTTCAGATTACATCAGTGGCAGAGAGGAAGACAGCTGTAATTTCTACATGAGTGCTGTAGTTTATGGCTTTGCCAGACAGCCTGCAGCGGCAGACATATTTGTCACTTTCAACTTCCTTTCCGTAAGACAGACAGACAAAAAAAAAAAGAAGATATTTTCTTGAAAGTGGTTTTTCTATTGGAGAGTAAGCCATCATACTTATTCCGACTTGCACGTCAACACACTGAGACAGTTTGAGTTTTACTTGGCAACTTTATTTTGAACCGGGTTATTGTGATTCAAGCTGTATTGTTTGAGCTACCTTTCTTTTTAACTACAGTGACGCTCCGGAGTCAGATATCTGACTTTTTTTTCTCTTGCAAGCCAAGTAATCATTGGGTAGAAGCTGTTTGATTCATGTTCCTGGCCTTTAAGACACTCACAGGGCTCAGACGTCTGTTTTATAGCTACGCATTTTGTGGTTAGAAGTTGTGTCTGAACAAAACAAGTATGCACAGCTGTCAAGTCTTTGTTTGTGGTTCAAGTTTGTGTGCTCCTTTTCTTTGTGGTTTGGAGGTCAAACGTTAGTCCCCGTTCGTGAAAATCTTCAAATGAGCTTTGCTTTTGGTTCCCCATCGCTGCGTCATTCCCAGCGTTCTGCATCTGCAGATGTTAAGTGCAGCTGTGAAGAGAACGACAGATGACAGATCCTGTCATTTAAATCACGTAATGATACAATTAATCGCTGCTGCAAACATATTTATCATACAGACGGCATTTTAAAGAGCAACTTCTTTCTTCTTTGAGAACCTATAAAGTAACTTACTCACACGGTGCGTTAACATTATCAGCTCAGTGAGGAATTCAAACTTACCACATGTTAAGTAAACTTAAGTATGAGCTTGAGCACTGTATTAGACTTTAGTGTCTGTGAAATTAACTTAAATGTCAGCTTTAGATTTAACTTAACAAACTGCAAGTTATGACAAATGTCTTTTCTATCACACCCACAGCTTTTTTTCCTCATGGTTTTTACACGATATCCTAATTTTAACAATATCCTCTTAAATTATATATATATATTTGACTGAAAACATGTAGTTCAAAAACAGTGTTTTGTTAAAGAAGATATTACATAAATTGTGCGTCTTAGACAAATCAAGGTAACGTCTTCTCAATAATTACACAGAACAAGATGTTGGGAAATACTGTATGTTCTTCAGTCAATTTCCTTTCTCTTTCTTGTGTCGATCTATCTTTCTTCCAGAGGTAAGACACACACGACTTAAATAAATTTCCCCTCACAGGTAGATTCGTTTGACCAGATGTTCTCGGTTGATAATTAAGTATTTTTTTTTAACATGTGGTTGAGTACAGTCGGCCATGAATACATTGGATCGGTGTCAAATCTCACCCTGAGTTTAAATCAAATGTTGGTTGCACTGATTTAAGTCACTATTAAGTGTCAACTTAAGATTTAGATAATGTGCTAAGTAAAAATGTTGACTTAAATGATAACTTAAGTGTCTATGATGATAAGGTAAGTTGTGTGTCAATACAAGTCACAGCACAGGTGTTTATACATTTTATGTAAAGTTTATTAAATTGACTATAAACGAAGGTGCGAAGGGCTAAATATGTTATAAGAATGGACTCGTGTTAAGAAGGTACATATGAAAAAAAATTGAGAATTAGTGTTTTAATCCGGTCTTTGTCCCGGTGTAAGAGAGTCGAGACAGGTCTGGGCCGGTTTTTGCAGCGTAGGTGTCAAAACCTGACTGGTGCCTTCTTTTAAATCTCTGTCTTCATCACCTGTTGTTCCTCTGACTCCGTGACCCCTCTGACCCCACCCCATGCCTGCTCCTCTTTCCTCCTCCTTCCTCCTTCCTCCTCCTGTCTGTGAGGAGGAGAGTGGCAGTGTGCAGGACCTGGTGACTCCTCATGACAGCAGCTGTCAGTCTCTCCTCTCCATTACACTGGCTGACTGACACCCTCTTGAACCCTGAGACTGGCTTTTATTCGCCCTCTGGGAATTCCCTATAGCCCTCATAGCAGCATGCGCCGCTTCCCCCGCCAGCGCAGGCGCTCATTTCTCCCTGAATCATTTCAAACTCCTTTGAGAGCACAACATTTTCAGTCAGACACAGAACTTTTGTATTTTGAGGATATAGCTCACTATACTGCAGTGCATTTTAATGGCGATGATGAGACTTATCCCAGGGCTTATGCTAAAGCTCCCATGAAAAAGTTTCTTTGGCTGGAATAGTCCACTGATCCCGGCTTTGCCAGATCTCATTTAGATCCACCTGAGGGGGCACTGAGTGGCGTGCAACCCCAGAGACGGGATGTCTGTGTTGGGGAGGGATTAGAGAAGACTCCCTCTGGCTCGCCGGGCTCCTGCACCAACGGAGAAGCTGTGTGTACATGCATTTGTGTTGTACTTTTTGTTTTGCTGCGATGCTGCTTTTGTTTTTACGATTGACGAAGCAACATCCCCTTTGAAGTCAAACGGCCGGAGACAAGCACAATCATTTCAGTCTTTCACGTGTCTTTTATTGCTTTTTCTGTCTCACACACTTTGCTTTCGCTTTCTTGTTAAACGACTTTGTGAGTCAATTATTTCTCATCTTCAGTTTGCTTTGTGGTGTTATTGATTCCGTTTACCGTTGCGGTCTTTGAAAGTGTTTATTATTTTATGAATTGATTTGGCAAAGGTCCAATAAAGCACTAAACACTCCTTGCCTTTGCTTTATTTAGGATCCAAATGAAGTGAATGAAGTGAAGTCAATGTCGCTCTATCAATTTTTATTGCCTCGACTCCTTGAACCGATAATCTGTTAAGACTGTGGTACTCGAGGGCTGACTATTTTCTACCATATAAAGCAGCTGGCCATAGAGTTGCCCAATATGCATAGATATGAGAGGTTAAAGACTTGTTTTGGGTATATTTTAATGCTGTATGTTTTTCAGACATCTTTTGGGCTGTTGAGGACATGATTTATACTCGTTTTGGAAATATTTTAGATTTGTTTTGGATGTATTTCAGTCCACTTTTGTTTATATTGTTGCACAGATTTCAAACTGGCTTTGGAAAAGCTTTGGAAAATATTTTAGTCGAGCTCTCAAATGTATTTTAGAGTAGTTTTGCACTGGCTGGGGACTTCTTTTGGATGTACTTTTGATTTGTTTCTGACATATTTTAGGCTGGTTCTAGATGTGTTTCAGGACATTTTACATTGTATTTTAGATGGGCTTTCCATTTTTTTATATTTCAAAACGAATTTGGACCAATTTTGAATATATTTTAGACTAGTGTTGGACTAGTTAAGAACTTGCTAGTCTCTCTCTCTCTCTCTCTCAGTTCTTGGAAATCTCTCAAATAATGTTCCTCACAAGTGACAGTTACACCATAATTGACTTGTGGCCAGCCTTGGGTAAATAGGACTTGCACGCAGAAGTCATTCACTTTGTTAAGACCTTTTATCCGGGAAAATGGATCATCCATCACTGAACCCCACTCCGCTCCTCCATCCCCTCTCCTCCCACAGGTTGCGTAATCGGCCGTACCTTGTGAGTCAGTCATGGTGAGGGGAACACTTTGTCCGGAAAGAAGGTCACTGCCGGATAGTAGAAATCAGCCTTTCACTCAGCTCTGAGCACAATACACCACTGTTCAACCTCAAACCAATGGTCTTCATTTGTTGACTTCCTATAAGCAGCTTAATATGAAGTTCATGTGTTTGAACTGGACTTACCGCACGTCTTTGTATGACATGTTGACGTTTCTTTGTGTCAGGACCAACTTGTCATGGTCTTCCTCCGTGTGTGAGAACTTTCCCTCTCTATCTTACTGATGCCGCTCCAAGTTATGTAACTGCACACTATGCCACAATAAAGGATTAGACCAACTTTGAGAAGATAAGCTTCATAATAATAATAAGCAGCAGCGGCAGCAGCATTGAGCTAGTTTTCTGTGGAGCCTTTATGTCACCAGCCCAAGTTGAAGCTCACGCAATCACTCATAGATAAGGCCGTTTAGTCTGGAGTCATCTTCTTATTCGGATCTGTATATTTTCTTTTTCCCTCATGTGGGGATTCAGGAGTTCCTCCCATACAGTATTTGCACAATTATTTGTTCACAGAGTTGTTGCAGTACTGCCAAGCCCAATGCGTTTTGTTTTGTTTTTCCCAGCCAGTGCTTTTCCTCTCTAGATATCCTGTTTATGCGACACACACACAGTTGTCGAAATATTGCGGAAACTGGGACTTATTTCAAGATACAATACACACTTGATTTGAGTGTGTTTGAAAAATTAGTTTTTGACAGTGTTCTGTAAATATTGGCATTTTGACCTAACTTTGTTTTGGGTTGTGTTTTTCCATCGTCCAATTTTCAATCTTTGTGGCAATTGCTGAGGTGGTATTTTTTTATTTACATAAATTGTTCTACTTTACGCAAGTGCAAACGTAGGCGAGCACTCACGTGTGCATTTCACTGTATCTGTGTGTACACAGCATAGGTCGGAAAAGGGCTGGACCATAGCCGTGGTGGAAGGAACAGGGGAAGAAGTCCGGAGGGAAAGGCGTGTCTGCAGCCTGTCAAGCACTGCTTCCACTACCCCTCGCAATAAAACATAGGCTGCAGACAATTTTCACACTTGCACACACCACACACACACATGCACTCATATAAACATGAAGACCATAATGATAAAGTCCGGGTCCGGGTCCGACCGCTACTGTAGATGCACTGACTTCTCTTTTTCATGTGGCATGGCACAGCTGAATCTACATGGTGATTTTTGTATTCTCATAATTGTTTTTTACTTTATGTGAAGCACTTTGTGGTACAACTGGCTGTGTATGAAAAGTGCTCTATAAATAAAGTTTGATTTGATTTGATAAGCAAAAGGGAGAGTGACAGTTAACCTACTTATTTTTGAACATTGATAGTCGGCACCTCAAGTTTTCACAGATCACACCCTGTTCTTACAAAGAACTGAGCTGTTTGTACAAGCAGAATGTGATTATCTAATTATCGGTGATGCACACCCTTCAGTTTAGTGTATTTATTTATTCAAATGAAACATGCTGTGACACATCTCAGGATGCCTGCTCGGCATGGACGACAGTGAAATGTGTTATTTGGGTGTATTTTTTCTAATTGACACAGATTAAACTAAAATCAGGAAGCACTGCATATTACTGCTGTTCTCACTATTGATATCAAAAGAGTAATTTCACACAGTAAAGACAAAGTTTACAATTACAGTCAAACGCAGCTGTGGTTGGAACAAGCTTCACAGACCAACAAGAGATCTGAGACAAGTAAAATCATGTCAACAGTTAATTTTATAGCAATTATAACTCATCAGACCAAAGAAAGGCAGTAATTTACTACACAGTAGAATATATATATTTTTGATTTATGAGAATGCGGTTCAGATTCAGAGGAATACATCCTTTGGATTTCCTGTGTTATCTGAAGTGAGACAATTACAGGAATCGTGGGAACTCGGGTCTGTGTTGACTATATGAATGAGAAGTGAAAACATTCAGGATCCAAAACTAGATTTGAGGTCAGACACTGTAGTTTGTTTTAGGCAAAGTGTGGAAAAAAAAATCTCTATGTAGCGCTACAGGCATCTGCCAAAATATCACCTGTCGTATCTACATATCCGTTTACCTGAATCATCCTCTACTTTTTTTATTTTGTTTTTGCGGCTCCAACCTGGGTGACAGCTCCAAGATGGCGGGTCTAACCAGGGAGTGAAGGCAGGGTCAAAGGTCAGGTGCTGCTGATGGAGAAACAAGCGTCATTGAAGTAATGGATATGGTGGTGACCTTTGATACCTCAGCCTCTAAATTGCAGACTACAAGACTTTACCATCCATCATGCTAAAATTACTCGCGGTTGCACGAGTTGCAGCAGAAACTTTTGGTTCTCAGTTCAGAAAGGGGATTTTCTGAGTGAAGGCAGCTTGTTTTGTCAGCACAACAAGGTTCCTTAATCTGAAGGTATGTATGTTAAGATAGGTTTCTGCCATTCAATTGATCTTAGGTTTCCTTTACTATGCTTCTCAACAAGGATCTTGGATCGGCTCCAACTCCTGTGAGGCTGTGACCCTTTGAAAAATGCTGGTGGATGGAGAAAGATACTATTACGATTTTCCTGGAACATAATAAACCATGGATGGACTTTTTTTTAAATTATTTTTCCTGACCAGAAGGCCAAATTATGACCACGCACTTCCAAACATGTGGGAGAAATACAGTATGATTACTGATGTAATGAAAACAGCTCAATGTACTTAAAAAAAATTTTTTTTTTTTTTAAATCTTATCAAGTTGCATGAATTTGAAACTTCACCCCTGATGTAATTGAAACTGATATATGTTTTTTTAATTGCATCGGCTGCCAGTTGCACATGTCTTATGCTAACTACGCATCAGTCTTTTTTATTCAGGAGCTATTGTAAGTCAGTTTTTTTAAGAAAACTGAATATTAACCAATATTAAAGATCCCATTATAACGTGTATTATAATATATAACGTATATTATGTAGAGTACAGCACAAAACGGTCTTGACAAAACCTGAGCTTATCAGGTTGTACAATATCTTGTGTTTGCTCTGGTAGAGAGTAATGCAGTTTTTAAGCTGACTCTATTCAAAGCTGTTGTTTTTAGACGGGCAGATCCAACCATTTATCTTCTATACATAATGCGCTTCAGCTGACCCACAGCTGACTATGGTGCAAGGCAGAGTACACCCTACCAATCACCACTTCATCACAAACAGAGACTCAGGAAACCAGGGTACAACTGCAATATCGCGTGGCCCAAGACTCAGAAGTGAAGAAGTGACATACCTGAAAGGAATGTAGATGTTTATATTATTCATCACACCAACTGTTGCATATCAAAACCATTGCAGTGAGGAACCCCAAACACATTGTGCAGTCCAAATGCTATGGTTCCCGTCAGTGCAAGCCTTTCCTGGACTTAACTTAAGTTTAGACGTGTTTTGAAAATACATTTTACTATTCAAATAGGTAATGTTATTCAATGATAATAATAATAATATCATGAAAAGTAACCAATAGAGTCAATACAGTTGAGTGTGCAAGACAACCAGCAGTCCCTCTCAGGCACTTCTGTCGTTTTAGTATTTATTGCTCCCAGGTCCTGAATCTTACTGCTGGTAGGCGACTGAACATTTTATACTGATCTGTGTCCAAGGAGTTTCTCTGGGCACCTTTTTGAGTTACAAATGTGTTTTGCAGAAAACAATGTGGTGATTGATTACCATTCACAGGCTCCTGTTGTGGCCCATAATTAGTAGGGAGCTGGAAGCCTCACGAGGTGACATGCATGTACTTTAGGAAATGGAAATTGGCTCAAATCGAACCACATGTGTGGTGAAGATAAGGGCCCTTATTTGTTACGTTTTTCTTTTTTTTACTTAGAATTAGAAACTAGAACGACACTCAGTAGAGTGCATACCTTCGCCAATGCCATATTTCTTTGCGGAACCTTCTTCTACATACATACATACATACATACATACATACATACATACATACATACATACATACATACATACATACATACATACATACATACATACATACATACATACATACATACATACATACATACCTATAAATAAATAAATATATGCAGACGGACACATAACACATTCTCACCCAACTTTTGTTGGTGAAGATAAAAGTAACGTCCATATGAAGTCTAAAGGATGTGGATGGTTCCACAGAAACCCAACATATAAACAACTGCTTGGAGAGGACTTATAACTAGATTTTGACCCAAATGATTTGTTTCTTTGAAGTGTGAAAGGCCAACACCAAATAGTGAACCACTTGGAGACCATGGCTGTTTTCCACTGTCTGGTGGAGTCACTTTCAAGTCTGTACAGATGAGCACTGTAATAGAGCTCTATTAGCTGGGTGATTATAATCTCAAAAGGTTCACCGAAAGGTGACATAGGATTTTTGTTATGACAATGATTTTGAATGATAAAATAAAAGTCTATAACTGCTTCTGATCAGTTTGACACAATTCATTGCATTGTTTCTATAGGGCTGTTCATAATATTTCCCAATTGAGAGAAGAGAATGACACAGCGACATACCCAACAGTTCAGCCATCTCGGCTTATATGTACTTTCCAAGCCTGTTTTTCAGTTTCTTTTTTTCTCACAGTCTGAGTTTGAAGAAAATCCCCTTTGTGCATTGCACAATGCTGAAACCAACTAGCTCATAATTATCATTGCTTGGCAAAAAAAAGACCTGCCTGGTGCACTTGGGGAAATGGAAGGTGGACGACAGGATGAATGGTAATATGTACATCATGTAGACGTGTGGTATGGAGTTGTTTGTTATATTGCTACGCTCGCGACTAAAACACAACTGCAAATTTTCATATAAGAAATGATACAAGAGATGATTACTTAATCACAAGTCCTCATTCAGTTAATTCAAAATCTATTCAACACTACAACATGCTGCCCTGCACAGTCAACTTCATCGTGGTTGTCAGCTTTAATAAGTACCCTTACCTTATCTGTTATTTTTATGGGAGTACTGTGTTATTATGTCCCCCGGAGTGCTATGACCCTCCCATGTTTTTCGAACCCTTATCAAGCACCTGGTGGGAAATTGGCTAAGAATTAACATCAAGACTCAAACATGTCATCTCGGTATGTCATGTAAGCCTCTCCTCTACGCTGCTTTCTTTGATCAGGAAACGTCAGGCATGGCTGGGGAGGACGTGTACTCCATGTTTTGCCACATGTGAGATCTGTGCGCGCACAGTATGCGAACACTGCATACGCACACAAAGGCTCTATTTCAACATGTTAAACCAGCTTTGGATTTTAGAGCGCAGCAAATAGTTCTTCAAAGGAATCTCCATGTCAGTCATCTTTAGTGCCTACGTATGAGTTTGTGCCCAGATTTGCGGCCCTGGACCCCGCAGCTCTGATGTGCCACATCGTGGCACCCTGCTCTACTTTGATGCCCACATTGTCACTGTGTCCTATGGAAGTAATCAGGCGTGCTCCGTCCAAGCTTGATCACAGTAACAGCAGGAGCTGGGCACGACGACTGTTATGTCTCATAAGCGACTCCTCTGTGGGTCATTGCAGACGACTGAGATCAGCCTGAGAGACACAGACTTCACTGTGGGGTCTCCCCTGTGCAACAAGAACCAAAACAATGATGACGCCAAGGCGAAGCTGAGAGGGATTTCATACAGCAACATAAAGATTGTGAGGATTTGCGTTGTGCAGTGATTGCAGTTGTGCTAAATACACTCACTGACAAGTACAGAGAATGACATGCAGTCCAATACGATATACACGGGAACAAAAACTTTTATTCCACTGTGATTCATGTTTGAATCCAAGATAAAGAAATGAATGGATAAAACATTCTGTGCATGTGTGTTTGGATTCATGCCAGAGAGAAGAAGCTATCTTTAAAGCCGTTGCCTCCCTCATCTCTCTCTCTTCTCTTCTCAACACCTCCCCCTCCTCCTCCTCCTCCTCCTCCTCCTCCTCCTCCTCCTCCATACCTTTTGCTCAAGTCACAGTCGGAAGACCATTAAGAATGTGCTCCGGTAAATGCCCCAGCTCAATGAGGGAGGTGTTAAACAAGAGCCCTGCCATTATCATTCACATAAGTGTGTGTTTGCGTACACGCATGTGCATTGAAAGGGTTGTTGTGTTTCTTCTGGCTGTATGTGTCAGTTAAAAAAAAACACTAATTTCTATGTCCTGTTGTGGTCATGGTTTAATTAAGCATTTCCTCTCAGTTAAGAGTGTCGATATTCAAACACAGCACCTCCTGTTGGCTCTTTATTACGCTCTCTGGTAACAACAGACAGGTGTGACCAGTAACAACAGGACGGCAGGGTTCAACACCTCTGCTCCCAACAGACTTCCTCTCACACCCTGGCTACACATTGAACCACACCCAGAACATGAAGGAATACAATCCCCTGTTCTGCCAATACACAGCGTTTGTGCACGTGCTCTGCTGTTTCTAGTTTGTACTTCAGTTTGAACCACTGAATACCTTCACAGGATTAGTCCGTTTAACAGTGGAAGTGATCTTCTACTCAGGCAGTTGTGGTTAGCCCCAAACACTCACAGATAACCTCCGAGCCTAACCTGTGACTTTTGACCCCAACCTCAGCTCCCCTTCAAACAAGACATTAGCCTCAAGGGATTCAACTCGCATATTCTAATGGTTTTCTTTTACATTCTGAGGGTTGCTTTATCCGTCTCCGAGTCGCTCTCCAGTGTTGTATCTTGTTCTCCTCTTTCTGGTTTCTGTTTGGGGCCGGGCCAAGATAATCCCTCTGAGTCAGTTTCCTTAAAGCCTATCCTGAGTTTGCACAACACAGCAGTGCAGTGGCTGCTGCTTGTGCCTCTGAGGATCGTGAGGAGCAAAGAAACACTGATTTTTGTTGTTGTTGTAAAACCTTTATGGGTTGGAATGATACTCTCTTGTTTACATACTAATCTATTTCTGTTCCGTCGTTATTCTTATTCAATCATTATACAAACATTTATATGTTAATATTTTTTTTAATTCGTTTATCGTAGGCACTACTATTTATTTAATATATATATTCTGAAATTATATGTGCAGCACAGTGTCTACTGTCTGCTGTCACTGAACAAAGCTACAGTATTGCACATAGGGAATCGCATAAGCTTGAGCACAACTACTGTCATAGTGCTTCAATTGTATTTGATTGCAAGTTAAAAAAAATAAAAAACTCTTCTCAGTTTCATTATTTTCAATCAAATTGAAAATGCATTTGCAGCCACTCGATTTAATTTACCTGTATGAAATATCAAAGGTACTGCTCAATCAAAGTAATGAGTGTTTCTAATGTATTATTTCCCTCTGAGTATGATTCATGAGATATGTGCACACTTTTTTTCCTGCAGGTTCACTAAAGCACCAGAAACATTTGAAATGAAACGATTTTCATTTAATGATATTTAGAAAATTTTCAAAAGGCATATAAATGCATATTAGAAAAAAACCTGAATATTCTTGTTTATAATTTACCGCAGTCAGAAGTTCAAGTGATGAACGAGGGTGTGTTTTGTTGAGTTTTGTGTGTTTTGGTGTGTTGTCAAGCGTAGAAAGGTCATTATACTGGTTATACTGGTACCTTCGTTGGGCCTTTTATTCAAACTTTTGTTAATCTCACTGTTAAAGCGGTGAAGTCAGGTTCAAAGTGGAAAAAAAACCACACCAACGCCAACTGAGTCATGTCATGTTTTGTTTAATGTAGCACACAAACAGAAGGCTAGAAAGGGGTGTGTGGGTATAAGGTTATAATTTGCCTGAGGTAGAATAACAGTTACATAAGTCATTACTAATAAAACAAGCATTTAGCAATTTCCAATAAATGAAAAAAAGTATTTTTCCTACCTATCACTCACTTCTATTAAGGCTTCCTAGTAGCCTCTTTGGTAAGTCCTTTAGATCCCCTTCAGCAGGTTGAGTGGGTAATGAAGGCTCAAACAGAGTGATAGGAGGTAACAGTGGGTAATAATGCTAATTGGTGCTTCTAAAGTGGTGTATCTTTGTGAGTAAACAGAGGCCTGGTTCTTTTCAATGAGCTCAGCCAGAGTGCTCTCTCTTTCTGAAAGCACAGCCTAGCAACAGTCTGTCCTTCCATTTTACTGCGTTTTGACCAAATAACTCAGCTGGCCATCGCAACTCTGCATTGGTCGTTCATCCCTTTGTCCCTCTCTCTTTTCTCCATCTGCCAAACATGCCAGATCCCCATGCGTCAGAGAGGGGAAGGAGGGGAGAGCGGGTTTACACGTGATCGCAAGAGAGCAGAATAAATCCCCATGCAGCCTTCCCATTTTTCAGACCCACATTAAGTCATTTCTCTCTACTCTTCCCTGTGGATTTGCTCTGAGATCATCTGGATGTTTTAAAAGTGACAATAGCTATTATTGAAGCTGATGTCTGTGTTTTTTCGTCAGGAATGAGACAAAAAAAAAAAAAAGATACCCGGCCTCCCTAACAACTCCATGCTCTGGGAAACATTTAATGTATACTTTGAGATTTCATAAAAAAAAAAAATTACTAGATATTTAGCAAAATGACGATCACAACAATTTCCGCATGTTGATTACGCAGCCGTTATGTTTATTCAGTTTAAAGGTTCAAAATCTGCTGACAAAGCACTCGTGAATCTCAAAAGTAAAGTTTATAATCTCAGCTCATCACACTGTCATCGATGATGAGCACAGTTGCCCTGTAATGAATTCATTTCAGTAAGATATCCAAGTGTTGTCAATTTTCTCCTTTCACAAGAAAGCAGGTGTGTGATTGATTTTTTTCTTTTTTTCTTTCTCCAAAATGATGAACCACCTTTTTAAGAGCTCGGACAATTTAGATACCGCTCGTTAATGCTTCACTCCGCGCTATGACGTGTGCCCCAAATGTCCAGTCACTCACACAACAGCTTCACTCTCTAAAGGTCCCCCCACAACACAAGAAACTAGGCCTTGGCTCAGTGCTTCTGGGGCCCAAGGGCGCCTTGTTTTACCAACAGCTTCAGCGCTGCATGGAAAGGGAGGATGCATTGTTATGCAACACTTTGGTGAGAATGAATGGGATTCAGCACAGGGCCAGTGAATGCCAGTGAAAATGATGGGAAGAGTGTAGCAGCTCGGTTAATCCCAGAGGGAGTCCCCTCGGGACCTGGCCCTCATAGTTCCTACGTGTTTTCCTTTCAGGTCTTAAATGTGCCGGTTGAATGTCTAAGGGAGACGGCAAAAGGGGGCAGAAAGTAGTGGGCTGGGTTCTGTGGGTTCAGTCGCAGAGCAGCCGGCTTAATCCCTGCAGCCTTGATGCAGGAGTTTGCCAAAACTCTGGGGGTCCAACTGCATTTTGCTACTTTGCTCGCCCCTGGGATGCTGATCTCTTAACTTCTTCCTCTCCTCTCCTCTCTTCTTCCATCCTCCATTCTCCTGTCCTCTCTCCCCTCCTCTCTGCAGGCCTGGCCGCCCTCAGGCACTGAGCCAACAGCTCCACTGTCTCTCTCTGTGGGTGACATCACTGGTTGGCACAGAGAAGCCGAGGGGGGAATAATTAGGATTACATCGTTGAAATAAACTGTCTGAGTGTAGGTGTGTATACGTGCGGGCAGAGGGTGTGTGCGTGTTTGATACAAAAGAGAATTTGCATGGCTTTACTCAACGTGACACACGTAGACAAAAGTTCATCTGAAAAATTTAACTCAATGCAAAACAGCCTAAAATGACACTTATGTGTTCCCGTTCATGTCTAAAGAGTAACAGTTGTGTCATTGCGTTCATTAAAAAAAAAAAATATATATATATGATGACTTACCTCAACATTTCCAAATTTTGTCAAAGCCAAAGGGCCATGTGTGCTTGGGTAGGGAGTGAGCAGGACGCCCGGCTTTAATAACTCACTATAGACTCCATACATGACCACCCCAGCAAAACCCGCCCGTTCACTGCTCTCTATGCTATATACACAGCCCACTTTGAGAGAAGGCTTTGTTTGAACGACGCGCTTTGTCAGTCTCTATTTAGTGGCTTCTTTACGACAGACTCAGCCCTTTGAATATTAACTGTGTGATCACTCTTGCCACACAAGCAGCCGCTCCGGACCCCCTGTTAACACAGCCCAGCTCCGCTGTACTCTGCTCCGGGACTTTGTGCCCAACCACAGTTTGGTATAAAGACACATGTGGGTCTTTAATCAACCAGTAAGAAAGAAATTTACTTTCCACTCCTTTGCTGTTGTCTCTATAAAGCTTTTGGTATATTCTTGAAAGTGCACTGTAAAGGCGGAATGAAATGGAAAAGTTACTTATCTGATGAAATGGAACATGATTGGAAAAAAGGAAAAGGGAAGAAAAGGGCTGATTTGTCTGTGTCAACGTATGTTACTGTGGCATTGTAAACTTCTAGTGGAGTGAGACTGTCTCTGTCCAGTGTAATGGCCATAGCAGCTGGGGCAGGAAGGCGACAGAGGGTGGGAGAAACTTTTCCCAGTGTTTTTGCAGGCTAATAATCCGCTTTATTGAGTCTCAGGAAATCCTAATTGGAGTCGGAAGTAGCTCTTAAGGCCAGATGTGCAAAGGCTAACAGAGTGGATCCACCCCCCCAAAGGCCAACTGACCACAAGCCCTCTGAGTCTTTTCCACCCTGCTGAGTTTGATTTGAACACACACACATGCACGCATGCACGCACGCACACACACACACACACACACACACACACACACACACACACACACACACACACACACACACACACACACACACACACACACACACACACACACACACACACACACACACACACACACACACACACACACACACGTGCATTAATGCTAACAGTGCAGTGACAGCTTGGCAAACACAGCAAAGCATCAGCTGGACCGTCCTTGGAAACAAGGCAAGGCACAGTTTAGTCATGCCTCCATTGTACTGTCATGATGGATGAGGTCCAGAGAAAATCTTGCTTCAATAGAAACAAACTTTTGAAAAATCAATGGGACAAAAGTATTCCAACATATGGAGGACAAATAATCACAACTTGGGAAAAAAAATACATGAACACAAAAAATGAAAACTTATGTCATTGTTCTTAGTGACATTTTACTTCTCAAAGTTTGACTCGGCTTTTCGCCATATAATTTTTTTTGTATCTTTCTCTAATAACCTGTTTAACATTATATTTTGCACTAGCATGCATAAGACTCTCTTTTTTGTCTTTAAGTGATTTGTATCATTCAGGATGGACATATTCTTAAGATGCCACATACCAGCTGCGTTTGGGTTGATGTCAGTTCATATGTACATTTAAGAGAAAATGAGTGCAAGACACAGAGAGTTTTTTTGATGTTGGCTGTGCGCTGTTGTTGCTCCTTATCAGGTCTCTGACCAAAGCCAGGATTCATGTCTGGATAACTGCACGTGATCTGAGTGCAGCTGGGAAACCACCAAACATCTGAGGAAGCTGGGTTTGATTAGAAATACCTCCCCAGCGTCCCTGCCCTGGCCTGGAATCAGACCAAGGTGTGTGCTTATGTCTCCGCAGTTTTTGTGTGTGCGCACATACACACACCATATCTAAGTGTGTTTTTAATACTCCCGCAGTGCCTCAGTCACACTGACCTATTTATTCCACCATGAAAATGGCCAAGACCCAGAAGGCAGGCCGGACTCAGTACAGGCTGAATAACACTAAGCCCCCACTCGGTGATATCGATAGTTTCACATGGAAAAGTTTTACAGCAACATTTTTACACGCCATATAAATGGGGCATCTGGGCAAAAAATCCATTGTATTGATTTCTTTACATCCGGATTTTTCATTTCTGCAGCATGAGCAAACAATGGCAGCACAGGGCCTTGGCATAAAACCTGATCCCTGTGACAAAAGCACCGAGTCCAAGAAAAAGTCTTTGTAGATTTCTGTGTGTAATAACACACAGGAGTTAAGTTACGGTTTATGGTAAGCTAGTTTGTACATCTAAGATAGGTAGCCAATGACTTATTTTTTAACAGTGGTTTCACCCAATGGGAGCATTCATCAATATAGTGTGATTTATAAATACACAGCACAAATGGGCCGCTGTTATTGCAGAAAAGGATTGAAGCTATAGGCACTGTAACTAATGGTAAGGTAAATCGAGCAAAGAATCACTTTGACTACATATTCAAAATAAGAAGGTCCTGCTGTTAGACGGTACCTATGTGGCAAATGAACGAGGGGTGTTTTGGTGATTTTGCATTCCCATGAAGTTGCTGACTTTCAGTGACAAATATTGTGCATAGAAGTTAGTTCAGGAGTAAAATAGTAGTGTTCACCTTTCCTTAACCCTTCAGGGACTTCAAAGCGAGATTAAGACATAGAAAAAGTAAGAGAATAAACATTATTGCATGACTTCAAATACCTTTATGAACTAAAGACAGGGCTGCAGGGTAGTGTGCTAACCTGTTTAAAAAAAATAGGTATATGCACTGTTTGCACATTGCATAAATGTCACCTTAGAGTTACACAAAGTTTTATTTGTTTTAGGGCAAGGTTGATCTTAACAAACACAATTTTCAAATTGTCATATGTCCACGTAGTGCAATTTAACTTGAATGCCTGTGATTTCTTTTCATACCTACTCAGGCTCACACACAAATGCTACACATGAACACCCCCATGCACATTCATTGACTAAAGAATGGGTCAAGTGAAGCTCTGCAGCTCACTGTTATGCAAAGGGGACCGGCTGAGAGTGAGTATGTGGACATCACAGACTGTTTTGTCTCCTCGTAGTTTTAGTAGCTTGATGGAACACGTGAGGGAAGCCAAGTTAACTCCTCACTATTCATTAATCATTGTCACAATGTCCGTCCTTCCCGAATACTGGAATAATATGAGGAATTGTGCAGGGTTGTTCATTCCCTCTTTGGACTATAAAGCGCCTGTCTCTCAACAGTGGCATTTCCTTGTATTCTGAGAGGTGCACTGTACTCTGAGAAGTGAGTGACTGAATAGAAAGTGAAGTTTCCTGAGAGAAGCTTATTCTGGCATGGCACTCTATAACATGCCCTGCTGCTCAGGCGCAACAATGAACCAGATCTTCGGGGTCATAACCTCCTAATTACTGCAACCTCAGAAGTGACGACAAACGCCTGTCAGCGTGGCCTGTGAAAGGGGCTACCCGAGCCGAACTCAGGTGCACCAGGTGACATGGGGCGGGAGTGGTCCAGCACCTCAGATGAAAGGTCAGTGTTATGGCTCCACATCCCAGCACCTGGACCATTTCAGCACCCGACAGGGACTTCTAGCCTCTTAGCTTTCACCTGTGCTGGTTCCTGGTTCAGGGAGGAGATCCAAACATTATTTCCCATGTCTGATAGCCATCTGCTCCCCCTCTCAGGTTCTCAATAGCATGCTCCTCTTGAGATGATCAAGGCCCTCTGCACCAATCACACATCAGAGTTCTGCCCACTATGATGATTAGTGTGAAATATAGACTTACCAGGTTGTCTGAACAGCTCAGAGACAACAAGCTTTTTATGTCCAATCTTATCTGGGCTTTGAAAACACTATCATAAGAGCACTACGCAGATACCATGGTCATTAGAAAAGAAGTGTTCAAACAGACTGAAGCCAAATCTGAGGGTAAAGTTTTCCATCATAGATTTTGCTGACTTTCATCAACAAAACAAATAATCCACGAAGACAGATTCACTTTGACATTTTAAAAGTCAAAAGGTGGATTAAAGATGAGTTAAATTTGAGTGTATCTCAACGTTAAAAACAACACAAATCCGCCCCTGGGAAAACTGGGAGGATACAATAAAGGCATATCAGCGTGGGGTTGCGCGCCTGCGCGCCTGCGCGCTCCCGTTTCAATGTGTGGAAGTTTGCCTGCAAGTTGAGGAAGACAAGAGACTGCCGCGAGTGGAGCCGCACAAGTCTCAGGGATAACGAAGGAATAGCAAAAGAACATCTCGGGAGTGAGTATTCATCAAAGTTTGCTGTGAGGTTACCTGGGAAATTATTGTTTTCATCTCACAGAGGAAGTCCGGCCGTTACCGGCAGGTAAGTGAATTAATGTGATTGGAGCCAGATTAAGAATAACGCGACAATTACTATAACTATATTTTGCCATATTTATATTAAGAATAAATTCCCTTAAATGGGAGTTTTAGCGAAATATATCAAGGAATAACTCTTAGGTTCTTAAAAACTTCGCCACAAACAAATATTAAACACCCTGAAATAGCGCGTTCAATTTAATTTAATAAATAAACGCACGGTTTTCTGCGCTTTTAGTAGCTTGACAGCTCACTTTCCGGCAAGTTTTCATTCTCTTTACAAGTAAGAGTAATGACATCAAATGTTTGAAGGTTTCCTGAGCTGATGGAGGCTGAGAGATCGCCGCTTTTACGCAGCGCGCTCCTGCGGCGCCCCGTGGAACCAACAGCCGAGCGCGTCCCCGATCTGTCCCCCCGACATGATTCATGCATGATTCAGGGCTGCGAGAGGGGACTAGAGGAGGGCGTGTTTGGTGCAAATGTGAAGCCGTGTAGTGATTAAAGAGTCTTCCTTTAACCAGACTCCTGCAGCCGCTGACTCACCCTCCAACACATTACTAATCCTGTTTAAAACTTGCTCCTGCAAGTGTGCTCGAACCCGTTTTTTCAGATCATACCCTCCCATAACGAGGAGGGAATATTTAAAGCTGTGAAGGCTGCAGAGCCTTTTATTCTCACCTTTGTGGTTAGCAGTGCGTCTTGCCGTGCCCTATAGTATTTTAACGTTTTCTAATTAGAAGGAAAAACGGCGCGGTGGAGGTGTGCGCGCATGCAGCAAAGGTGAAACTGAACAGGACAGGACAAGCTGTTCAAACAGCCCACATGAGGAGAGGAACCCATCTTGCCCAACTGGTACTTTCCCCCTAAAAAAAAAAATTCCTTGAACTTCAACAGAAAGTAGAACCAGAGGTTAGATGTTGACTTGTTGGATCAGTCAAAGCACTTAAGTAAATGTAATCAGAAGAGAATTGAGGCCAAGTGTCAGTCAGGGTCATGTGACTGAGGCTGATTAATTATTTGGTGTTGCAAAACGTTTTGCTTTCTTTGAATTATGTTTGACATACTTTCTCTTGCTTTCAGGATGGACGTATAGACCTTTTGTGTTGCACAGTCCAGCGTGAACTGGAAGACGCCACCGGCTGACCGAGCAGAGCCTGTTGACCCGCCGTCACCTCCTCTTTTCAAACATCACACAGCCTCTATGCACATCAATGTGACTGTGGCCATCAAGGAATCTTGTGCCTTTCATGGAACGCCGCCTGCCCGTACCGACGCTGTGGAAGTGACGGCCATGGATTCACACGTGGCACAGGTCACTCCACCACCGTCTCCCCTGGCACCACCGCCTCCTCCGCCCCCGCCTCCCCCGCCCCCACCTCCACCCGCATCTTCCTCCTTATCTCTGAGCCGTTCCGCGAGTGTCAGTAAGAGCCGCCTGAGGAAGCTCAACTGGGAGCGTATCCCTAAAGAGAAGGTGGAGGGGAGAAAGAGCGTGTGGAGCGGGGCGGGCCCGGGGGACGATGAGTTCCCCATAGACCTCCACTCTCTGGATGAGCTGTTCAGTCAGAAGGACAGTAAGCCTCAGGACAGAACCGGCACCTTAAGACGGCAGTCTACACTGCTGCGCAGCAGATCCCCACAAAATAGTGCAGAAGAGGTCAGTTCATTGACATAGCAGGGATAGTTTTGTGTTTGTTCTCATGCCCTTACATGAATTCTTCACCTCTTTTCAGATCTCCCTATTGGACTCCAAACGCAGTATGAACATTGGAATATTTCTACGCCAGTTCAAGATGTAAGCCTCTGAAATCTTTGCTAAAACTAATCAACGGTGTGTGACATCAAAGTCAACCAACTGTTCTGAATCCTTTAAAGATTCAAGGAGTTGCCATTTTCGATTTTGAAGGAAGTAACAAATTGTTGTCCTTTGACCTCGGGAGCCCTATTGTGTGGACTTTGCATTTTATCCCTTTGCGTGCATTGGTGTTCTGGGTCCAAAAGCATCTTTGAGGTCATTAGAGGTGACTTTATCTTGCTCATATATAAAAGATGAATGGATGAAAGTAGATATTTCCAAGAGGTGCAGGATGTTCATGTAAAATGTCTTTGTGGATGAGATGAGATACCAATTACCAATACATTACTGTAATTAAGTAGTATTTTGTTTAATTATGTAATTTTACCTAGACTTAAATACAATTTACATCATGTAATCTACGCATGTCGCTGCTTTAAAAATCATAACTCACTACTGAGCACTAAAAGGAGTGGGATTACCATCAAGTCTTGTAATCTGTCTATTATAGCCAACAACTTTATGCTTTAAGACCATTGTTCCATTGAGAAATGTGCTTTGAACATTCTACTGGTAATATTATATTGACAATGCACTTAAATACGTTGAAAACTAAAACATTGAATAGCTTCAGAGAAAAGTACATTTATTCAAGTGTTGTTAACAACAGGCCTTTTATTTGTACTCCAAGATTGAGTAATGTAGAGACAAATCAATGATGGTGGCCGCCAGTTTCCACCCTGATTGCATCTACTGCACTTGTAGGCCATCGCTCAAAGTCGCCGTCCGTCAAAACTGAAAGCAGCTTTAAGAGCAGGAAGTAATGGTGCGTACGGCTTTGCCCCAGGGAGCAGTGCCTCACTTGACTTGTGCTGGAGCGTGTGGCCATATGTCAGAAGTGGACATGTGTTTGTGTTAGAAGTGGGAAGTCTGGTGTCATCAGAAGTGAGGGGATGTGTGGTGTCAGGGAGGGGACAGAGTAAAGAGGAGGGTGCACCCTGAGCAGCTGGGCTGGGGGCTTGCTGGAGAGTGGAGGGTAAAATGGCTCAGTATAGCCTTTAGGAGTCAGGGTTGACACCTGCTGATGCCCTTTAACAGTGTCTAATCTTAAAGCTTACCCCCCTGGGAGAAAGACCTCACTGGTGGCTTGTCTTATTTGTGCATCTCCAGAAGCCTGTTTTACATGTTTGTTTGACTTAAAGCTGCACCTCTTGTAATGAAAATGGCTGTTTTATTATCATTGAAGCAAGTTTACATACTGTTTAACACCGGTAAGACAGATGACATGTGCAACATCTGAAAGTGGAAATACATATATACAACTCAATGGGCCAAATATGTTGAATCATGATAGTATTGTGTTTCTATTGCGCTCGACAGACGAGTCTTTCTTTTTTAAACAAGATTTGTCACAACTTGTTGGGGAAGCCTCGATTTGCAAAAAGCTGCCTGCAAACGCAAACATTGGTCTTGTTGCAAGCTTATTTGTCTTTGTGTCCTGAAGACAGACGGGGCTGCAGTTCAAACAAAATCCAGTTTTTGTGACATCTTACCTGTCTCGCCACCAAAGTATGATTTCAGTCTGGTTTTTGTCTTCAGTAGACTTAGTCAGAGCACTGACAAAAAGAGCTTCCGTTTTGAGAGAGAGGTTCTCGGAAAGTTGTTTATTCTGAAGTGGCTTTAGATCCTCTCAAAGGTCGACCTTTAACCGTTGATGTGAAATAATGGCATGTGAATGGTGAGCGATGAATGAGGAGAATTTGTTTGAGAATAAAGGCTACACGCCGTCTTACTTGCACGTGTGATGGCGCGTAAGCGGAGAAGGAAGGGGAGCTGCTGTAATAGAGGACAGATGTGTCACTTGGAGAAAGTAAGTCGGAGGTCAAACTGCCAGTCAGCTCAGTTTCTGGTCTTTCACCTTGACGTTCCGAGAGCCTTCAGATGTCTTCAGTGCACGCCTGCTTTTTATTTGTGCATTGGAATATTCTGTTTTGTTTCGCCAGCTTGGAGTCAATCTCCTCTCCCTCGCTGACGCATTGACTGATAAGAACTGTTAATGTACAGTTTCTCTGAAGGCATTGTTCCTTTTCTGTGCCTGAACAGAACTGCAAGATGATGTTGTACTAACCCTTGTCGGTGTATTCCTGCAGGCCTGCTAAGGCGATAGTGGAGGATATCAGGCAGGGTGCCGGAGGCCGTTACGGTGCAGAAAAGCTGACAGAGCTCTGCAAATTGCTGCCTGACAATGAGGAGGTAAAGTGCATTTTCTTACATACAAGCACAACTGTGTCAAGATCCTCAGTCCTGCCCCTCTTTCATTTGTCATCTGGCTCTGGTTAGAATGATCCAAACTTTGCTGTTACACCATGTTGTATGATGTGGTCTGTTTCCAGAGAAGGATCACACTAAAAGATAATACAATTGACTCTTGATCATATGTGGTTTTTAGCGGTCCTGGTTTGATTTTTCTGTAAAACCTGCTTTTAGGTTTTACTCTGAGTATACTGTATTTTGTCTCGCAGGAGTCTCGTCTGAAGAAGTTCAATGGGGAGCGAAGCTGGCTCGGAGAGCCTGATGTCTTCATGCTTCTGTTAGTGGAAGTGCCCAGGTAACAACCTTTCTCCAGCAAGTAACTGATGGCTTGTCTAGACTGCCGTTTTGTCTCCGCCATTGCTGAAACCTGTCCATTGATCAGTCTGTTCCTCCCTTTCGTACTCCTTCATTAGTTTCCGGCTACGTCTGGATGCCATGATCCTGCAACAAGAGTTTGACCCCGCTGTGACCTCCATGTGTGTGGCAGCCAGATGTCTGAGGGAGGCGGCTCGAGGTAAAGTGACAGCAGGGAGTTGAGTACTCCTCTGCAGTAAAGATCCGTCTGTATGCTGCTCATTGTAAATGCTCTCCTAAGATTAATGTGGTTATGTTGGGACACAGATTAAAAACAAGATTAAGTGTTCAACATAACTTACTAAATCAGAGGGAATCTGCTATCAAATATTTCTTGTGTAAAAGTTTAGTTCAGCAGTATGTTTGAGTGTCGGTTCTCCAGAGAAAAGTTGCTGAGTCACTTCAGTGCCTTGATGTCGACTCCATTCATATTCATTATTGCAACCTTGAGGCACAATATTGAGTCTCCTCCTTTTACTCTCCTAGAACTGCTGAGCTGTCCAGAACTACACTCCATACTTCGTTTGGTGCTGAAAGCAGGGAACTATATGAATGCTGTGAGTGCTTTTTTGTTGTTGTTGTGTATTTCCTCCCGTCTTTCTTCATTATGAAAAAGCAGAATCTGTCCTTTTATCCATCCACAATGCACCAGTGGTCCGGGTGTGTTTCCGGCGACGTCACTCTGACTGTGCACCTGGGTTTTTGAATTGCTGTTTGTTTGGAGTTGTCAGATGTTGCATGTGTGTATGTTATTCTGAACCTGTGCATGGGTTTTCAGGGTGGATATGCAGGGAACGCTGCCGGTTTTCGGATCTCGTCACTTCTCAAACTGGCTGATACCAAAGCAAACAAGCCGGGCATGAATCTGCTGCATTTTGTTGCCATGGTAAGACATTTTTAACCAGACTGCTCCACAGAGCGTATGATTTTATCACCATTAGCAAATGAAGTGTAGCTTCTTGTGAAACAATGGCTGAATAATCATTTTTGTTTGTCGCCGCAGGAAGCTGTGAAAAAGGACCAGAGTTTACTGTCGTTTCCCAGCCAACTAGGCCACGTCGGCTCAGCCTCAAGGTCATTGTCCTCCCAAAACTGGGATCTCTTCTGATCATAACATGATTGACCATGACGGAATATGCACCCCTGATGAATAAAAACAAAACCTCCAAACAGTCCGCTGAAGTGACAGTATTTTGGATTAGACTGAGGAAATTGCTCAGTCACTGGGTTTTGACAAAACTGATGCTATAAGGCAATGTAAAAGGTGATGACAGGGGCGGTTTGCACTATTACTTTGCTAGAGTATCTCTATACATCCAATTTCTGGTCCATGTCACAGTGGTCTTCAAGTGCATTCATTTATTACCTATTTTTGTAGATAGAAACTATCTGTACATGTGCTGTTTCTGCTCAATTCTTACAGAAATGATATGTATGATTTCTTCTACTCTGCAGGTTATGTGAGGAGTCGGTCCTGGATGACTTATCCAAGTTAAAAAGCAGAGTGATTTCCCTGAAGAAAAACATCAAAACTGAGGCAGAGATTCAGAAGCATATACACACTTTTTTAGAGGTATGCAACATATTGATTTTAATGCACTTTAGCACTGAGAGTATTTTCACTCATGGGAATTAACATATCCATGACAAGCAGATTTCAAAATTGTCCTTTTCGTGTGTGTGCAGATGGCAGAGGAGCGTCTGAAGGAGGCAGATGATGAGGTAGAGGGTATGAGGATGTCGAGTCAGGCACTAGTGGAGTTCTTCTGTGAAGATGACAGCGCTTTTCAACTAGAGGAGGCTTGTAAAGTCTTCCATATGTTTTGCCTTCGCTTTCAAAGAGCTGTCCAGGTAAACACTGACCTACAAAATTGTTGCCCTACAGACATTAAATACATACATTACTAACCTTTGCTATACAGTAAACTGAGAGGGACTAAATGTTGTTGCATCCCTTTCATTGCAGGAAAATGAAGAGCGAGAGCTGAAGGAGCAGAAGCGCCTGGAACGTCAGCGTGAAATTGGAGAGAAGCGTCGCTCTTTGGCTGTGTGTACGGGGCTGGAGCTGAGCCTCAGCCTCGCCAAGGAACCTCACAGTCAGGAGAATCAAGATGAGCTGGAGAAACTACTAGAGAAGAATTTGACCCGCACTTGGAGTCGTCGTAGCTTGAGAAGCTTTGATTCCCGCAGATATACTCACCACTTCCAAAATGATGGCCAACTCCACAGTCCATCCACACTCAGGACGTTCCCTGAGTTGGGCAGCAGCCCGACATCAACAAGTTGTCACTCAAACAGCTCCTCTGACCACGAGACCACCGCTGTGCTTTGCAGCTCCCCAGAGACTGATGGCACATATTCCCCCACTGACCACAAAGCGGTTTCTGGCAGAGGAAACAGGAACCAACATGGCCTAGCAACAAACACGAGACTGAGACTGGAAACCGCTCAAGACTCGCTCAGTGCAAAAATCAATCCTTCTAAGCAAGAAAGTCATCTCGCAGTAAAGCATCACGGACCTGAAAGGATTCCTCATATGCTGGTACGTCAGTCAAAGGCAAAGGAATCTGAAAATGACGATGTTTTTTCACATGAACATGCTATTTTGGGAAACGGTTCCCTTACAAACTCTGCTGCTCTAAATGCCAATACAACATCTAAGTGTGTCAAAAATCTGCCTTCCACTTCCAGAACCAAGTTTGGCCTCAATGTTACAGATAGTGATTGTTCTCAGACTAAATCTGATGACTCGTGTGTCAGAGAGGCCACACAGCAGCCTGCTCATGAAGGTAGAATACGTTCTCACGGTGACAGGCCGAGGCTGTTGAGATATCAGAGATCTGAGTCCAAATCACTATTGTCTGTAAATGTATCTGGTAAAGACAAATCACATTCTCAATCAAGAGATGCGCCTTCCCACAAAACAAGTCCTGCAATGCTTTCGCCTGATGGAGGTTTGACAAAACAGGCAGCTCCGGATGTGGTATCCACACCTGTGGAGGAGAACTGGAAGCCCTCCAGTCTACCAGAGTTAAGCCAGGCAGAGCCAGAAGTCTCTGACTTGCCGTGTCCTGAGGGCGAGATGGCAAGACCCTACTCCCGTGTAGGCGAAACACTGGAGTGCCACACACTGGTGAAAGGCCTACGATCCTATGATACATTGTCGCCCCCCCACCCAAGACCTGCGCCAAGCCTCTGCTCCAAATGGAGGAAGGAGAGGGAGGGTGACCCTCGAGAAGGGATGACAGCAGGGTCTCCCACATCAAAGGATGAGTCTCGGAGCATGAAGACCCCTGTGCGCAGTGGGATTGGGGCCAAGAGGGTACTTGTGTCACGTGCAGGTCCTTCCAATAGTACTGCCATCCCCAGGGTGCGCTCTAAAACTGAGCCTACAACTGGAGCTCCGACACCTACCAACCCCCCGCCTCCTACCAGGCTGTCTAATCCTCGCGGCAAATCAATGCGCTCATCTCCTGTGACCCGGCCAGCAGTTGTTCAGACAGAGGTGAAAGGAAGCAGCAGCACACTGGAGAGAGCACCAAGCGAGCGGCAGCCTCAAAGAAAGGCCACGTCGTCCCGCAGGACTTCAGATGGCTGTGCACCTGAGAAGGTCTCTGGCAGCACTAAGCCAGCATTCATCAGAGGCAGCCCGCTCCGTGTGTCCAAGCGGGTCGCCCCGATTTCTGAGACACAGGTACCATCCCAGCCTGGCACTGCCAACAGCCCGTCATCGGCCACAGCCAAGACCATACGCACTACAGTCACATCAGCAGTTCGAAGTAAAAACACCAAGACGGCAAGCACAGGCTCCTCTCCTGTTGGCTCAAAGATCCCGACAGCTTCACGAATACCTGGTCCCAAAATGCCTCGAGCTACTGCAACACCACCACTGTGGAAGTGATGGAAGTAAACACTGGAAAGCTTACTCAAACTTTCCACGTCTTTATGGATTTAAGCCTGATGTATACATGCATTTTCATGCAGAGTATGAATCATTCTCTTACCCTTTCACTCAACTTTAGCTCATATAAATTCCCTTTATATGAAATTCATACATAGGTTTGAGCATATATGTAAAAGAAGCTACCCTGGGAGCATTACTCTTATGTGTCACTCAATAGCAGGATAGTGCTTCCCCTCCAATCTACCTCTTTTCACACCCATTCATGTCCTTTGCAGGCAATTGGACAGCACAAGAAGACACGTCTTACAGTAACCATTCCCATGTAGACCGGCTTAACACCCTATTCACATTTAATGAAGCGCTACCAGGTGAACTCTACTCAGTGCCTAGTGTGTACAAGGATGCTTCAAAAGAATTTTAAGTTGGTAAAGCGCTTCTGTCTCTGTAGCGTGGAAAAATGGGAGTTTATTTTATTTTAGGAACCTGTCCAAATGTTGTGAATACTGTGACCCCTCTAAGCGATCATTGTGTTCTCAAACTTGGCTGTCGCTCTGTCTGAACTGAACTTGGTACAATATTGAACTGCTTATCTTGTGGTTGAGAGGCCCCATTGTCCTGATGCACTTTACAAACTGAAGAAGGGGGCTGCACGGAGATGGCTACTGTAATTTTTGTTGTCTATTTTATATCAAAAAGATTTTATAAGTTTATTGAATAGCATTGTTGTTATTCACTGTATTATGTTGATTTGTAAATAGGAATAAAAACAATGATCCTACATGGTGGTGTTGACTGTCTGAGAAATAGGCCGCTCACTTAGGATGAATGTCATGTGTGTACTTTAGTTTGAGGGCTTTCACTTTCAAGTTCCAAACTTGCCATATCAACAGTTGTCTTTCTTGTCACCCTCATTTTTCTCTCCCGCCTCGTCCGAACTCCTCCTCGCTGCATCTCTTCAACCCCAATGCTGTCAGTGGCAGTTGTCATGGGAATGCTACAGGCGTCCCGGGGAATCTCCTGGCAGAATGGTAGGGTGCAAGGGGCTGCAGTGGAGGGTGACTGCGGGTGTAGGGTCTCAGTGGGAATTCTCTCTTTATAGGTCGCAGTGACGCCAGAACCTCTTGGGAAAGGCAATAAACTGGTGCCTCTTTGTGTTCTTGAGTGTCCGGTTGTTGGTCAGCTCTGGCCTTTTAACCTGCCTCAGTGTATAGAGGTGAGATCATCAACAGGTCTCCAAGGGTGCAGGAAAGAGTAGTCAAAAGTGATTCCTCTTTTAACCGTCTGCGTGTGTACCACATTGATCCGAAAGCACTGGGTGAGTGAGAAGAATGACTTGTCTGAAGGTGAATCAGTGATGTATGAGCTTTGAGAGCTGTGCTGACAAGATGAAGACCAAAAGACAGGGCAAGGGATTGTTTATGGCTTGTTTGTATGTGGGATATGTATGCAGACGGTGGAACACTGCAATTCAAAGGCAAGAATGTAGGGAGGTCAAGAGACTGGATGAAATCGCAGCAGATTTTGTGTGCCTCATAAGGGTGGTTGAATGTCCTGCATTGGAATCGGGTCATTTTCAATTTATGAGGGTTAGTGACCTCTAAAAATTCTGACAAAAAAGTGATGTAGAGCAACATTGGGGCTGCATGGTGGTAGGGAAGTTACCACTCTCTCCTCATAGTGAAAAGCCTGTGGGTTTTCGTGTAGAGTTTGCATGTCCTCGTATGTGGACAGTACAAAAACAGTACAAAAATGTGCAATCAGCTCAAAGTGCACTGTCAACATTTAAAAAGACATTTCACGATCAAAAAACAATCAATGCCACATAAAATTCTTTAGGGCAAAATAATAATATTAATATAATAAAATTTTGGAAATAAAGGTGATAAATTAAAACAAGACGAGAAAGGCATACAAAGAAGTAAATGCTTTATTTAGATAAAAACAATAGAACAGGCTAAATCTGTTGTTTAACAGAAGGCCTGAATAAATAGTAATGTTTTAAGGCCTCAGTTAAAAGAAGAATGTGTGAGCAGTCTTCAGGTGTCCAAGACGTTTGTTACGTAGGTGAGGAGCATAGTGACGAAAAGCTTCTTCACCTTGTTTCTTCTGACTGTGGCAACACTTAGTAAAACTCTTCCTGAGGGGGTCTGGAGGTTTCATATTCTACAAGTAAATCTGAGATGTATTTAGTTCCAAAATCATTCAAAGCTTTAAGACAAGAAGTAAGATTTTGATGTTGATCTTTTGACACACAGGCAGCCAGTATTGATATTGATGCTAAGGTGTGATTTGCTCCATCCTCTTTGTGTTGGTGAGGACTCTGGCTGCAGCGTTCTGGATGAGCTGCAGCTGTCTTGTTTTTTTACTGAGACCTGTAAACACACCGTTGAATTAATCCAGCTTACTGAAAACAAATGCATGAACAAGTTTCTCTAAATCTTGTTCAGTCAGAAATTCTTTAATTCTTGCACTATCTTTCTGATAGTAGTAAGCTGATTTTGTTATTGTGTTAATGTGGTTCTTAAATTTCAGGTCTGAGTCCAGAATTAAAACCAGATTTCTGGCTTGATTTGTTGTCTTGAGTGACATGGAGTCGAGATAAGCGCTGACCTTTAACCTTTCCTTTTTGGGGCCCAAAAACAATTACCCTTGTTTTCTTTGGGTTAAGTTATAACAAGTTCTGATGAATCCAGTCATTGATTCTATTTATGCACTTACTCAGCAAGTAAAAGGGGCCGTGGTCATTCACTGTCACTGATACATAGAGCTCTGCGTCATTTGCATTATTATGCTACGAGATGTTGTAATGTTCTGAGTCAGAGCAAGAAGGTAGATGTTAAATCAAAGAGGCCCAAGGACGGAGCTTTGAGGAACCCCACAAGTGATTTTCATGTTCTCAGATTCATAATTACCTATTGACCAGAACAATCCCTACTTCACAAGTAAGATTGAAACCAATTTAATGCAGTGCCAGAAATGCCAAGTCTGTCAAGCACTATGGCATGGTCAACTATGTCGAAAGCAGTACAAAGATCCAGTAACAGTAAAATGGAAGCTCTAGATGTGTCACTGCTCACTTAAATATAAATAAACACTTTGCGAATAATGACACCAATCATTGTTGAAGATTTAAAGCATTTTAACATATATAAAAACTAGTTTTTCTGTTCAAAAGAAACTATAGCTGAAGTATTATAATAATAATAATAATAATAATAATAATAATAATAATAATAATAATAATAATAACAATTGGTAGAGTCTCTCCATCTATCGTTCTATCTGAAACTAGAACAATAGGAGGGAAACAGAGCGGCGTAACAGCGTCATCTCGTGGCACCTAAACATTATCACTGAATGAACTACAACTCCCAGGGTGCACTACGTCCGTACGCGGATCTTTACGTAAGGGCCAGCTCCCCGGATGCGGCTGTGATTGAACTATACGAGGCAAAAAGAGATCGAAACCCAAGTGGCGGTAAGTTCCAAAATCCTTCAAATTACACCCCTACGGACAGCGATCACTGCTAATGTGTACATCCGCGTGTGCCAGCACGTTCGGGGTAACTTCTGCGATGTTATCCGGTCTCGGACGTGTGTTTTTGGTGAGCGATGGGTGAATAAATTCCCAGCTTGTTTGCTAACGAGCTAGCTCGTTAGCCGCTCAACGCGCTATTTCCTTAGCCGGATGCTAGTGAGCCAGTGAGGGGAACGCCTAGTGTTATAAAGTGAACAACGAGAAATAACATAACACGGGAAAAGAAGGCACCGGTGATTCACGCATTGCCCTTTGTTCAAGGATGGGATCACCGACACAGCTCGACGGTAAACGGCGGGGATCGGAGCACACCCATCTGACGGGGATAAACGTCGAGGAGCTAAGGCGTTTAGCTTGTCCGCTAACTAGTTGGGAAGATGTGATAACTAATCCCAGAGTTTCAGGGTGGCAAGATTTGTTTTTACAATAGTGAGAGAAGTGATTTTTAGATGCGTGTCTCGACAGCGAAACGTTTACCTCCACACCGGAGAAAGATAAACCTCGGATCCAACATGACGCTCGAAGCTGCTCGCAGTCAAAACAAACTACAGAAAGTTTCAAATAAACTACGGAAATAAGTAAAAGTCAGCCAGAACTGCACTGTTGAGTTGAAGTCTTCCCTCAAAAAGTGTTGCAGTTCTTGGATCATGAAGGATCGTTTGCATTCAAGACGAGAGAACTTTTAAGAGCATGTATACATAGAAAAAGAAATACTTTTCAATCAAGCATGAAATTTATATTATATTATATTACAATAGTAATGGCTGGTATCAAAGACATCTAATAATAATTTCAGCATCTCTGGTCTTAAACAAAAACTTTAACAGTATGCATAAGATGTTTAAGATTTTAAAAAAATATTTTCAGGAATGTGTGGTAATTAAAACCAGTGAATGTTTTACCTTGGGGTTTTTTTTACCTGCTACGTATTGACTGCACATTTTATGTTGCCAAAGAAAATGTTGTTTTTGCGTAATTTGGTCAAACAGCAATGTATAATGGAGTACAAGAGTCATCCAGCATGAATATATACTTTATACATGTACAAGTCACAGGAGGCTTTTCTCGCAAATCCCAAGTGAAACCCTGGATGAGATACAAATCCCCCCCATCAAGACGGACAGTCACAAACAGCGTCACACTTACAACTTTAGAGTCACCACTCTCCATAAAAAGAACATAAGCGGCAATCCTGACTAAAAAGCTGTTTATCACACAGATTTTTGCGAGTCTGTTAGTCAGATCTTTATTGTTACTGAAGGTCACACCTGAGTTACATATCCAGCAGTTCATTCTTTTGGTTTTCTCTTTTCCCCTCTTTCATCAGGTGCTGCAGGCCAAGTGGTCGTAGGCAGGATGCAGACCATAAAGTGTGTGGTGGTGGGCGATGGGGCAGTGGGTAAAACCTGCCTACTGATCTCTTATACAACCAATGCCTTCCCCGAAGAGTACATCCCCACAGTGTTCGACAACTACAGTGCACAGATGAGTGTCGATGGCCGCATCGTCAGCCTCAACTTGTGGGATACGGCGGGCCAGGAGGAGTACGACCGCCTGCGCACCCTCTCCTATCCTCAGACCAACGTTTTCATCATATGCTTTTCCATCGGCAGCCCTTCCTCCCACGCCAATGTCCGACACAAGTGGCACCCCGAGGTGTCTCACCACTGCCCCAACGTGCCCATCCTGCTGGTTGGCACCAAGAGAGACCTGAGAGGCGATGCAGAAACGGTGAAGAAGCTAAAGGAGCAAGGTTTGGCCCCGACCACCCAGCAGCAAGGCAACGCCCTGGCCAAGCAGATCGGGGCGGTTAAGTACATGGAGTGTTCTGCTCTGCTGCAGGATGGTGTCCGGGAGGTGTTCGCCGAAGCTGTCAGGGCAGTGTTGTATCCAGTCACAAAAAAGAATCCCAAGAAGTGTGTGCTCTTGTAATGAAAAGTTCCCAGGTTTGGACTGCGGGGAGGGATGATGGAGATCTACAGATGCAGAGGAAGGTCGAGGAAGAAAGGTCGCCACTCAGCTGCCTCTGTACCACAAACGGCAGTTTCCAGCTCTCCTTCAACTCCGCTGATTCTTATTCATCTCTCGGAGGATCTCACTGTCATCATCACCAAAGTGACTATGCCTTAACGAGGGCGACGGACCGCATCTCCTCTACTCCTCTTGCATTTTAACTTTTGATATTTACACCTTTCCAATTTTACGCCTGTTGTAGATTTATAGCTTCTCTGCTTTGCCTTATAAAATACCGATCGTGGTTTCCACAAGCCATAGTAACATCCAAATCAACCAACCGAGCTACCCTGTTTGACTGGAGAGAAGAGACCTGCCTTCCTTCAGGTGGAGAACTAATGACTACCTCATATTCTCACCAAGGTCGCATCTCGCGGGTCCCAAGCAGCGACGCCATCGAACTGCTGCGACTCGCTCTTTAGATGCAACGAACAGCCGAGTGGAAGGTGAACTAGTTTTAATTTCAAGCAGCTTGAGTCCAGGCAAGGTGCGATGAACTCCTGGACAAATGCCAGTAACACCCCCCGTTAACCAAAATGCACAGATTAAAAGGCTCCCAAGATGCAATTTCCCCCGTGCTCAGTGTGGCATGTTGGAGCTGTCTGGCGGGCTGCGCTTCCAGCCTCCACCGCGCTCCCACCGCCCCCGCGTGGAGGAGCCAGCAGACCTTTTGAAGATAAACCGGTCCCATTAAAAGCAGCCGACCATTTGCCCTCTTCAGTAATGGAGGAGCAGGTGTCGTAAAGCCAAATTAACCCACAACAGGTACAAGGCCTCCGGAGCCGACGCAGTCGAGAGATTATGCTTTAATTCTCTGTCTGCGCCTCAGCCCCGGAGACTCGCGCAGAGTGCCATCACAAACATGCCTAAGAATTTCTTTGTGACATGAGGGAGTTAAGGAGACTATTTGTTTAATTATAGTGAATTTACTCTGTAAATGTATTTTAAATTTTTTTTTTTTTTAAACCTACAAGTGCGGTTATGGCCAAAGTTGAATATATTTTTTTGTAATAGCCTATGTTATTTGATCAGTAATTTGTATGTGTGCCGCTATACTCAGATTTGATAGACCACAACTTCATAACACTTCACATTTGATTGCATTATTGTCTTACGTTTAAGGTCAGCAGACTTTGACCACTGGATCATAATTCAGTGTAGCGATAAAACCAGAATATGTTTTAACTGGCTTATGCTCTGGTATTGTCTTGGTTAGGTGAACGAAGCGGAGCCGAAGTTGCCTTCGTTAACAATGTAACAGCGGTTTATGTACAATAAGAAAGTAGCCTCTTATTTGGTCAGGTGCCTTATCTAAACCAAAGACGTTTTAGGTGCCGGTGCAGCCAAGTTTTATCTTTTGTAACGTTCGAGATGCTCTCTGCCTCACTTCCTGCCAGTAAATACACACTTCTTGCAGCCTTTTATTTTATTTTATTTTTTTAAAGTGTATGTGTGCGATTGTGAGACTCAGATGCTAAACTGACATCTTGTGCTGCGAGTGTGCGTTTGTGACGCGGAGCACCGGTGGCCCACAGCTCTTAAGAGATTGTGGTTTACATCCCAGGCGCTGCACAGTGCAGTGAGGGCGAGACAAGCACAACTTGCACACTCGGCAATAAGCTGCTTCACATCTGAAGATTTTTTTAATCATGCGATTTTTATCAGTAACAGCCAGGTTGCTAATTTGTGCTCGTGGCTTTCAGCAATAACAGAAACTTTTAGGTGGGGGGGGGGACTGATGAATTTCATTCGAGTGCAGTCTGTAATAAGTCTGCCGACACCGTGGCCTGTGTGGAGTCGAGAACAACTGATGTGCAACACAAGCGGGGGTTTATTTTGTGTGACTGATGCGGTTTTTGAGATCTGCTAAAAGATGTGAACACTTTCCAGATCAGCGTGTGGAGGGTTGAATGTAAGTGCACAACACGTAAAAATGTGGTTGTTGTTTTTTTTTCTTTTCTTTTCTTTTTTTTTTTTAAAAGTCTTTCTCACATGTCCCAATTTCACCCGGATAATGCTGTTAAAGTGGAACATACACCTGTGGGCCCTCCGTCTGTGTCCTGGAGCTGTATGCTGCCGTGTGTGCGCGTGGTACTACGCTTTTACACTGGGAACTTGATTTGTGTAGAAATCTGTTTGTAATTTTATAAATAACAAAAGCATATTTGTATAAATGAACTAACAGTGAGATGATTTTAAATTATGCCAAATAAAATGGTGGTTAAACCCAGATGTTAGATTCTTTTTTTTTAATGTTTTTATTCTCACGCCCCTCTGGTTGAATGACCTTGATTACGGCCCGTAATCGTGAAAACAATGCCAGTAAGGTCATGCAGAGGTTCTGTGTGTGACAGCGTTGCAAAACATTTCTTTTTTCAGCCCCGCCAGCCACTCTCTGAGTTTCGGTGATGTGGTTTCCTCTTCACATGCTGATGCTATTCAATTCCCAGGTCCAAACACTAGATGGACACAGACCTCTAGTGCAGACTCGTGTTACCAAGAATGAAATCCATTCTTCAAGCCTGCTTTTTTTTTTTTTTTCTCCCCCCCCCCCCCCCCCCCCCCCTCCTCTGTACATTTGGAGTTAATGGTCTATAGCAGGACAGCTTTTTAAGGCCATCATTCAACTTAGCAGACACCAACAAGTTCTGTAAGTTCCAGGCGCTTTAAAAAAAACTCAACGCGCTGCTTTGCTCTGAAAAATTCCTTTGACCTTTATGGTCGGCGGCTCCGACAAATGACAGATGTGTAAGAACTCCGCCATTGGCTCATTACAGCATCACTGCAGCAACACCGAGAAGCCATTTCCTGTGCGGTTCGTCTCCGAGTGTCTTATGGCGAGGACGGTGCTGAACGCACGTTCACACAGGTCGTAAAAGTTTGGTTACAGCATACAGATTTATTGTAATAAACAATGGCGCTGTGGAGTGTGTCAGCTGAGTAAGATGACGGCACGAGCCTGGTTGTTTCTGCAGATTGTTAATTAAGGTGGATCCTTATTTAGTTGAGCGACATAAAATGAGTTTGACGTGTGTATCATTTATATTTCAATTGTCTCAACATATACTTAACCGGACCTCCTTAATTTTTTATTTTTTTTGGGGGGGGGGGGGGTTAGCTGATTAGGATTCTGGCCCAGCTATTTATAAGTGAAGGAGCAGGTGGGCTTTGTTATTTTCACAAGTTTTTAAGTGCTTCAAAGCTGGCTTAAAAATGAACCAAAGCTGGTGTCAGAGCTAGAAGAGCTGAAGACTAACCCTTCAGAGGTGAAGTAACCAGTTATTGTAGCCTAAGATTTTTCAGGGTTTAACCCAGTTATAATATTATTGGTTTTTAATCACAACCAAATGTTTAAAAAAAAAAAAAAAAAAAGTTAAGGGTCGTTATATGTTATGTGAGAAGTACAACCTCATAGTTACGTATCGCTGCGCTCATAACTTCCTTTAAGCTTCTCATTCATCTGTTTTCCAGGTGACACCATTACAGGACATTGTGAGGCTGAAATATGAACCGGAGTCGTAAAAACTTTACTTGTTATAGTGACATGTACATACTCATGAATGGTTTGATTTAGTTTCATATCTTTAGTTCGAACAGGAAATGAAAAAAAAAAAAAAAACACTGAAATGAATAAAGACAAATGTAGAAAGAACAACTGAATCTGTCTTTGACACGTGCCAAGTCTGAATTTATATGATCGAAAAAGGAGTAGGAAGAAGTATAAACCTATGTCTAGTATTTATGCATCTGTATCAATAATTTATGAGTGAAACAATACGTTGTTTTGTTTTCTATATTATAGCGTACATCAGACACATAATACATTTGAATTATGCACAACAGTGTTTTCATCTGTCAGGACATTCATACAGAGATCAATACTTCCATGATTTTCTACAATAGTTACTGTATTTTTACCAATTCAACAGAATCCACAAAACAAATCCTCATAGTCATTATTAAATACTGTACCTCACAAGAATCAATTAAATATATCTGTCGGGCACTTCATGAATCTTTATTGAACCATAACCTCCCTCCCTTTCACAAAGCATTTTTCTGAATATTACCTTGTTCTTTGATTTACACAGTAATTGAATAGTTTTGAACTCCACAAAGGCAATGAATTTCAGAGTTTTTGAATTGTAAAAATAGTGGATTTGTGTTTTAATGAAAACCAACATTGTGAACAATTCTTATTGATTTTTTTTTTTTGCAAAATAAAAAGTCTTCGTAATGAGCTGGCATTCCTGTTTCACCATTATGTCCACACAGTGGGTTTAAAAAGGTAAAACCAGAAAGTTATAAAGGATGAAGGGTGATTATTGATGTAACACGTCTTTGGATTTGACTGCGATGCTTCTGGATAGTTGGTTTTGGGCATGTTTCATTCGAGGTTTTCAACATTTGTCATCAATTTTTACACCGAGAAATTTGATTTGATTCACCCTCCATATCTACTCTATCTGTACCGTTTATCTTATTAATTGTTCTACATCATGATTTTTATTTTGCATAGATATAATGATAACCACACGATTTAATGATAACTATAATATAATTTAATAACATTGAGCTGTTTAATCGTATTTAACTGGAAGGCAACAAGTGTTTTCATAGCTGATTTAAAGAGCAGAAAAAATTTTGCTCAGTTCCCTTGGCCCCTGGGTACTGCGTTTGCTTCATTGTGTTGATACTTTATTGATCAGAAATTCTGTGGCTCAAGCAGGAAAAAACAAGCAAGCTATGGACACACAATAACTAACACGTGGTACCCATTTGAAATATGCAAGAAAGTAAAAATACGCCAAAACACCCATAAAATAAACAGCAATAAACAGTTTAATTCTAGCAGGCAGTAAATACTTACAGACCGTTAAAAAAAATGCACAAATTAATTTATGTAGTAAGTGACACAAAACCATAAATGTAGTTTGGGAAAAATCTCTGAGCAAACGGCAGAAGAATTAGCTTCCTCTAGATGACAAAACATGAAAATATAAATTCTATGATATGAATATTACATCCTATATAACGTATATAATCTTACGGTCTGTAATAATGAAGTTATTTTGAAAGGAGTCCTTCATCTTTACGTTTTACGCAATGATGTGGAGACCTCCTTCTCATTCTCGCAACATATATTCTTAAACTAATCACACCTGAGGACATATTTGCACCTTTGTGATCGTTCAAAATATTTGTTTGCCTCTCCTGCAGAGATCGATGTCGATGTGATTTTATCCTTTTCCGTGGCGACAGATCAGGAAGCGTTTGAAAACATTTGCTTCACAGAAGCATGTTTATGTTGTGTCCAGAGGGAGACCTGTGTATCTGCTTCACTGTGTTGCTTCAACCTCTGCACAGTACACACAGTACTTTATCTCTATGATAGAAGTTTGGATGTGCAGTGGCGACATTATGGGGAAAACATAACACACAGCAGCAATAAAACTGCAGAAACACATAGCGTTTAATGTAAGCGCCTGTTTCCACAATGTATTGTCCAGGGCAGAGTTTTACCCACTCTTATACTGCAACCTGTTAGTAAGGCATTCCTGGATCAAGCACCGTGCACCAGAATGAATGTGCTCTGGCGAACCAGAGCTGAATGAGTGCTCAGTTTGCCCTAAACGGAGTGGAGATGGGTTTTCATGCTGCGTGGACGGACAGGAAAACCACGTATTTCAACGCAGAAGCAGGAGGTGAGGCTCTTCGCTCTAGTTCCACCTCTGAATGTTTGATAGAAATGTGCTGCCGAGGGAAGGCCGGCCAACAGATATCCTTTCGGTGAATCATCAGTGTGGAGTGAGTGGGAGTGATGGCCCCCGCCGGGACCTTGATCTCGGCTCTGTCTATCGGCCCTCGATCTCCCTTGTTCCTCTCCTCCCGCACACTGTACGTTTGATGATGTCCTCGGCGAAGCCAGAAAGGCCAGCCAGCACTATTCAGCCAAAGAAGTGGGGAGATTCCTCTTTTTCTCCTTGTCTAAAGATGAAAAAGCAAAAGGCCTTGATCTAATAGGCAGCCCGCAGCGAGAGAGAGACTGAGAAAGCTGCAGTTCTGCATTCAAATCAAACTGTTCCAGCAGAAGGAGAGGGGAAATGAGATTGCAAAGGAACACAGAGGGGAGTGAAGGCCGGTGGCTGTGTTCGCAACAAAATAGGACTGAGAGAGCAGTGAGAAGGAGTGTGGTGCTGTGACTGTTATGGAAAGACAGCAAATGGGCATAAATAACGATTGGGAGTAGGGGGAACCGGGGGAACGGTTCTGAATGTGAATTAAAGCTGTAGGAGAAATGACTGATGGAGAAGTAGAGGAGGATGGTAGCCTAAACGTTTTCACCACCCTCGGGTCATGTGAATTAATTGGCTGGGGCACAATGATAGTTTCACATTTGAGAGGGGGACTGAAATTCACTTATTTTCAGACAGATTGACACCACTGTCATGTCCGTCTGTTAAACACAAGGCTGGCGCTCGCAGCTATTTTCCCATAAAGAAGAGCAATAGAATAAAAATATCTATAAAGCCGGTGTGAAAAGTAACTAAGCTCGCCTGTGTGCACTGCTGAGCAATGAGAAGAAAGAATGTGAAGAATCCTGGAAACATGAAGGACAAATAATAATTCCCACCTGAGAAGAAGTATCTGTTTTCCTGGAGCGTATGCAGGGAAGCAGCTGAGAGTTGAAAATCAGACTTTAAATAATGACTGATTTACATACAGTGACAGGATTAAGACATCCAAATTCTGTTTTCCAACTTACGAAGAAGTTACTAATGAACCTAGTTTTTCGGGGGGGGAGGGGGGGGGGGGGGTCCATATAACTAAAGAATAGTCAGAACACTTTATGTGAAGGTTAGGACAATTCTAGGAGCCATTCCCCACTCTGTTGAAGTGTCCTTAAGCAAGACATCACACTTTAAATTGCTCACAATGGAGGCTGAGCATCTTGCATGGCAGCTGTCCCTATCAGCGTTTGTACGGCAGAACGTTAACCAGTGTAAAACACCTTGAGACCACCACAGTAGTGAAAAAATGTGCTATATAAGTTAAGTCCGTTCACCGATACCAAGCTCAGCTTACTGTCCATTTCTACCAACCGTTGACAAAAGTGCTACTGAAATTCACACCTGAATGTCAGCAAGGAAGCAAATAAATACATTTTTACAATAATGCTGCACTGTTTCTTTAAATGTGCAATTTATTTAAAAAAAATTATTTCATCAGTGTTCCTCACTGCACAGAGATAAACTGGAACCGGCCCAAATGAAGGCCTGCAGGCACTGAACCATTCCGAGATTATAAAGAAGGGAAGCGAACAGAGGAGCAGAACAGAGGGAAGAAAAGAACAGACACCCAGGTCTACTCAAGAATTAATTATGTTGGTTTGAAGCTGGGAGGTTGAAATCTGCTGCCGTGATTGTGAATCACTGAAGTAACAGCCTGGGAACAAAAAGTCCTCCAGTGCCCTCCTCACTTTCTCGCTGCTCGAATTCTTCTTCCGAGAGCCTCCGAAAAAAACAAACCAAAAATATTTAACTGGGTCTTAATAGATGCTCCGTGTTAAGGTGGCTGCCCGTCGTCGACGTGCAGTTCCTATTAATCCAGCAGCGCCCGTTCACATGCTGTCATTCACTGATGTTTTTATCACCACGGAGGGAGGAGGCCAGATGGCAAAAGTTGCCAGAGCAAGTCAACTCTGACAGCATTCGGAGGCACGCTCACACCACCACAGGGCTGGAGGGATGAAGTGAGGAAAAGAGGGGTGTGTGTGTGTGTGTGTGTGTGTGGGGGGGGGGGGTTGTTGTGGAACGTGCTGCGGTTGGATGTAAGTGAACGCAATCAGTGAGCTGAGTTGGAGCTTTGCAGCTCTTCTGTAGACTGGATGTTGCAGACGATGTTCACAGCGAGCCTTTTGCCCTGCCCAATTACCAGACCTATCTTTGGTTTCACGCTCTATCTGAGCTGTCACAACATTCAAATGACGAGGCACAATGAAAGCAAACATAGTGGAGTCCAAGCAAGCCACACTTCCACCACCATTCTATCCCCCCCCCCCCCCCCCCCCCCCCTTTCTGTCCTCTGTGTGCCTTTGCTGTGTTTTGCGATGAGCACCAGTGTCAGATATCCCCAGGATCTGTCAACAAGAGAGCTGAACCTTTTCACTAACTTGTCAGTTCAGACCACGAGCAAAAGGTCACTTGGCAGCACTGGCTGTCTGAACCGAACCCAACGCTGCCAAGTCTAAGTGCTTCACATCTTATCCAAACAGCAGGCAGACACTCTTCCTGTCTGCAGTCCCGCTCTCGCTTCATCGCCATGGCGAGTATTTCGGCCATTAAGAGCGAGTTGATGGGAGGGCAGACAGAACATCCTGTGCCACTTTGCTTTCTCCCCTCGTGCAGCGCCGCGCCTTCTTTGATCTCGCCGGTCTTAGAGGAGCAGATTTTACCGTTCTGCTCACATCTAAGTAGATTGTGTGACTTAACCAGGTGGAAAATACTTTCTAGAGGAGCTTTTTTTTCCTTCCAACTTTAACATTTACTTTTTTCACCCCCTGCGGACACACGCAATCTCTTTTGGCTGCCGATTTCCAGTCCTTAAAACACCCATTTATTGTTCACTCTGTGGCTTTGTTGAATTTTTCATCATAGTGTTCACGGCTACGACAATCACACTGTTACAGCACTTTCAAGTGCTATAAGCTGCGAAGGAAAGAGTTTTACAGTCGAAGCGTTAATCCAATTGTCTTTAGTCCCATGTGAAGAAAAGGGGATTGGGTTAACTGTGTGTGTGTGTGTGTGTGTGTGTGTGTGTGTGTGTGTGTGTGTGTGTGTGTGTGTGTGTGTGTGTGTGTGTGTGTGTGTGTGTGTGTGTGTGTGTGTGTGTGTGTGTGTGTGTGTGTGTGTGTGTGTGTGTGTGAAATGTTTATGGATTACTGGGAGGTTAGCCTCTGCAGTTGAGCCTCCTCTGCACTGGGAACATGTCACTGGCACGGACACTGTTGCACTTGGCCCTCGATACGTAAACATCTCCGTCTGTGCGGAGGCGACATTTCCAGCTAAAAAGGCCAATGAAACATGGCCCGTGGATTTCAAAGACTGCTTCCCTTCAAGGAGAAACATGGCCACTTTAGTGTCACTGCGTTGAGATTCAGTAGTTAGCACTTCATCTGTGACTATCATTAGTGTCTGCTTAAGCTACAATTAGGTAGCCAGTCAAAAGATAATTCAGATAGAAAATACGACTTTCCCAGGGGAGGCAGCTTCTCTCAAATTGAGCAAGGAGAAACAGGTTTTTTCTTTCTTTTTCCCTGATCCTCACTCCCTTGCCCTATCTCCCTCTGCTCTTATCTCTTTGTTTCTGTCTTTGATGGATCCACAGAGAAATGTGTGCATTTACTGCTGGCTCTATTCAGTGTTTTTCTTTCTTGTCCTGATTTTTATATATTTTTTTTAACTTGGAAACCCAAAGGATCCAAACATACTTGGATGGATATTTTTATCCTCCTTATTAAAATTGGGCTTTGGTTTTGAAAAGCTGGAAGAATAATGGACTACACAATCGTCCAAAAACCGAAAAGTACTTGGAAAACAGAAATGAACACTTGCAGTGAGAGCTGGTGGCAAACATCTGCGGATTGAACCTTTTGGAAAGAAACCGTCCATCCAACTCAGTGGAGGCTGAGAGTACTAACCGCCACGCCACCTTTGAGGTTAATTGGTCTCCATTGAAAATCAATTTAAAGTTTGAATTGAATGACAAAATTCGGTCCTCATTTGGCCTAAGAACACAATACTATAAAAAAGTCAAGCATTATGACAGGGGTAGTAATTAAATGACAATCGCTGAGTCAAGTGGGATTTTAAGTATTGACAAAAGCAATACGTCAAGCAGCATGTTGCCTCACCTACATCTCTGTCTGAAATGCCACTGTGTTGTGTTTAAGCATAAACTATGAAAAACAGCCCCGGCTTACAAACAGCGGTGTCCACGCATATTTATGAGCCTAATATACTAAAACAGAACTCTTGGCAGCTGCGCATCTCTATATAGATTAAAAAAAAATAAAAAAATAGTTAAAGAATATGAATTATGAGCTATATTTCAGTTTTTTTCCAATACCAGAAACCAAAATGTGAAACCTCGCTCTAATCTGGATATATTATTCATTCATATGTCTTTTCTTGTGGTTGTTTATTTCAAACTGTTATGCTTTAAATGTCCACGCATGCCTTTGAAGTTTCTGTGTGGTCTGAAGATTGCACAAGCATATGGGGAGTTGCAATCCTGGAAATTTCAGAAAGATGCTTTGCAGTGGTTCATTCGATAAATATGCAGAAACATACAGAAAATATCAACTATTTCGGTGCTACCTCCGTACAAATGTGACTGGAATCAACTGAAGAAACGTGTGCTTGAGGTTTTTGTGATCGTGAATGAAGCTGTATAGACAGTGACTCCTTGAATGCTTCAATGGATGGTTTGCTTTTATTATAGCTGATGTACCGAGACTGACAGCTTTTTCTGTGACCATGGAAACGGTGAATTAGTCTGTTCACAGGCTACAGCAATGTGCAGGCTGACACTTAAACGCTCACATCCTGACGAGCGTATTCGAAGAGAAGAGGACGTGAGGAAGCAGACAGACAGAGGAATGAAACCACTTCACATGTTGACATTTTCCCGTACATATTGATTCTTTTCCGAGAAACAGGATGCAGGGTTACATGGGATGCTGCCTTCTTGAGGTATAAAACACATTTGACTTGAACTCTTTGCCTCTCATCTTAAGTCTATCTGATGTCTGGTCGGCTCAGTGTGAGAGAGAGAGAGAGAGAGAGATGTCTCCTCCAGATGTGGTTGCAGCAGCTTAGTGGTATGCACTGAGGTTCTTCTGACGGCTCGGGAAGCAAGCTGTGTGCAGTAATTGAAGCTGGCTCCCCTTGGGGTTCTGCACTAATCGCTAATAAAGTATACTCCCCCCCCCCGCCACTACTGCCCAGCAGAGTGTGTTTGACCCTGGTGTGCCTTCTCTGTGTGGCCCCATAATGAAGGTCAGTCTGATTACATACACCCAATGACAAACACAGTGTTCACTAAACTAAATCAAACATGTGCAATCATGGAACAAGCGTTTTCTCTAAAACACATGCAAAATACACTCGGTGTTCACTGTAATTACAGTAAGGAGTCATGCATGAAATATTCAAGCGAGCTCAAACACAGACTTGGCTTTTGTGCATGCGTCAGTGCACACAGATGCCCATGTAGACGTAAGGTCAACCACATATTTCCTCTCTCAACATTTCTGCAAGGCTCTCTAGGGTCAGGGGTTTTTGTCCCCCCCACCCCACCCCACACACACACACATTTTTAATTTCACAGCTGAAGAGAGGAGACACCTCTGTCTATTTGGCACAAAGCACATTGGTAAATGAACAAGATTTGTACTGAATAATACATCTCGTGAGAATCCCCGACGCCCACAGCTCTGAGCTGGATGTACACGTAAAAAGAAGATCAAGAGGAGAATCTATTAGGGGTGTTTAAGTCGATTTCATACCCTGTACAACATGGGCACCGTGACCTCTGCTCTCACATGCTTTACAAAGCATTACTGATGTTTTTATATTTACAGATTGTTGTGCTTTTGATGCCAGCTGCACTGGATTTTGATGGTAGCAAGTTGATGGAGAAACACAGCTGGGAAAAAAAAGATTGTTGCTATGATATTTTCAGGTTTTAAAACTTGATGACATACAATGGATGGATGGATGGATCAATGGATGGATGGATGGATGGATCAATGGATGGATGGATGGATGGACGAATGGATGGATGGATGGATGGATGGACGGACGGACGGACGGACGGACGGACAGATGGACGGATGGATGGATGGATGGACGGATGGATCGAAAGGAAGGATGGCCTAAAAATGTATTTTCTATGATGATCCATTTGTGGAAAAAGAACCACAAACTTTGGGAAGGAGTTCATCTCAAAGTTTATTATGTGTATAGAGCTGTTGTAGTTCCCTGAAGGGCAAACCTCCAAGGAAATGCGAATGACCTTGTTTAATTTTCACCACAGACGTCCCAGTGGGTTTCCGGGGAACACAATCTTGAAATGAGTTTGAACTCCCAGCGTCCCACTGTGTTTGTATGCTGTGTTTAAAAATGAGCAATTGCTCAGCACCGTTATGTTTTACTTTAATCAACCTGCAGAGTCCATTATGTCCTGGTCTCTATCAGACGTCCCCTCTCTGACAGGGATGACGATAATTATACGCTCAGCGCTAATTCTGTCCGATACCAAAATAGGATTTGTGATTCAGTAGAGCCCACGCAGTGCACGCACATAAACACACACTCTTGAAATGTCCGGCACGTAAACAACCATACGCACACCTCGAGTAATCAACTCTGATGGAACACAATTAAGATCCATTTCCATCAGATTTTGTTTTCGACTGCTGATTTAAAAAGAAATTGGGATTTATTGGGGGTACAGCGTTATAAAAGCTGGTATTTAGAGTGCGGTCAAATGAAAGACTGAGCTGTGCTTGTGAGGCAACAGCACGGACCAGATGGACTACAAGGTGATGACACGAAAACCTGCTCAAAACCACTGGTGGTCTCAGTCGGAGGTGTGAGAGGTCTTTAGTATGCCGCAGGCCTGAGGTGTAGTAAGAAACACGATCCCAATCTCGGGCTTTGCGTCTTGCCGTCGATGACACCCCAGTGGATACCGAGCTGATTCATTCCCCACGCTAGAGTTCGATCAATAGCAGCAAGGGAAGGGTATCCTGCCTTCTCTCTGTTTCCCCTTTAAATCAAACTTATTATTCAGGAGAGGAAGACAACCCCTTCATCCCTTATCTTGCTGGAAAGACAAGTCCAAGCAACGCCTCAAGGCAAACGGAGTGCTCTGCTCCCTCCTGTCGGACAGACTCAGAGATAAACCGTGTCTCCGTGGCCCGTGGTGGAGTTATGTGCACGTCAGTATATTTGGTGAATGTGGTCAGACATCAAGATAGAGCGGTTCACGGGACAAATTGCAAAAGGTTTAAAAAGCCCTTATTACTCTCTTGACAATGAACCAAAAGGTTTGACCTCAAGTGTCCTCGCTCAGTCAGACACTTCCTGAAGTGTAAATTACATTTTCTCAAACAATCCGAGGCAAATGTCAACACATTCTTCACTTGAGTGGAAAGTAGAGATATTCATCACAGTTCAGATCATTATGTTAACAAAAAAGTGCTGAGTCAACTTTTCTAGGAAAAAAGGAAAAGGAAAAATAAAACAGGCTGTGAATGTACTCAAAGTAAAATATGTAACTTTAAAAGACATTACAGGGAACGCCTTTGTTCTTCACGCCAAATACATCGAACATTTGTTTTAAACTTTTGATGTTGAATGTCTTGCTGTTTGGAGTCACTACACTACTTCTCCCTGTCACAGACATCACATTCAATAGGCGTCTGTTCTTCATAGTCAAGTCTCTCACTTGTCTGCTCAATCTAGACACGTCCTTCATTCCATCCCCTCTTACATCTGTTTTGCATAAGATACCCTCATGACCACACACATCTTGTTCTCTCTCTTGCTTGTTATTATACATTTAAACATTGTCCATTTTTATGGTTAAAGTCACATCCTTGTAAGTGACAAAATCAAAGAGTAGGGATATTTTACTCTAATGCAGAAGTTACACCTTGGCATTAAAAACAGACTATGTTCAAGTACAGTGCAGAATAAGTGCAGCAAAAATGTGTTTCTTTCATTGTTACATCCTGTGTCTCGATTCTGGTTGCAAAATGGGTTGCTGTGGTCTAGTTCTATACCTGCAATTTACTCCCCCTCCATGTAGTGGTCGCAACCTCATGAGCTCCCCTTTGTATTTCATAGTGAAACTATTTTTATGCTTTTCACTGTGCTCAATGTGTCATTATCCCCACAAAGCCATTGTTGCCTGAGCACAGCCATTGAAAAGTGACAGTGGTTTGGTTCCTGCAACAATAAAACTGGAACACTTATGCAAATATAGTCTCTGTCGTAGAGAGCTCACAATGTGGCAAAAAGATTTTAGAAAATAAAATCTTTGTTGTTAATCAAGACATCCTACCAATAAGGCCTTTGTTGCATGAACAATGAGTGGTATCATAGAGCTCTTAAATGTGAAAAGTGGATACCATTACTAGAGTGTGTCTCATAAAGGTCAATACACTGCCATTAAATGAGACATTCAAAGAAAGGTAGTAACTGCATTTTAATTTCTAAGTATAAATGCTCCACACAGTGGGATGCTCCTGGACTGTCATCACTGCAGCACCCAGCGCTGTGTTCTATTCAGGGACAGGATCACCGGTAGTTGTCTTGAAGCAGGTGGGGATTTTGGCTTGTGCGGGAGGACAGGCTGAGTGTGTCTGTGAAAACACCTGCTCGCTCTGTGGCATGTTGCCTGAGGACAAGCTCAGATATGTTTCCTGGGCCTGCGGCCTTGCGTGAGTTCCCCGACACATCCACAGGGAACACTTTCAAAGTTGCTCTCGTGCACCAAAGACTCCTCGTAACTTCTTAGATGACTCTGTGCTGAACGAGTGCATGAAAACTATTCAGTGCATCGGTAATGGATCGGTGCCACTTATGCCCCTATAGTCTGAGATGCATTTCAAATTTTGCCACTTGCATTCGGCATCATGTATTGTAGTGCCTCTGCCTCGGATTTACTGAGGTCATGCACCTTGTATTTCTTGTATTGTGAAATCTTGAAGATTTCTGCATGGGTCTTTTGGGATGTTAGTGCTGTTACACATAGTTTCTCATTATTGTTAGTAGCTTCAGACACATACCAGCTAAACCATCCTGAAGTACAGAGTCAATTTCTTGTGTCCACACTTCTACTCAGCGGGCTACTGGTTTGAGGATTCATTTGTATTCACAACAGTGAATCAGGGAGAGATGTGCTCTGATTGATCCTGGTGTAGGCAGCGGGGGAAGCTTCATAAGCTCTCTGTTCATTCTTATACTTATCACTCAATGTCTGTTCTTACTTATGTGAATGTTAACACGTTGGCAATATTTTGGTCAGTAAGTTGCAATGTGATTAAAATGTATTTCCATCATAAAACAGAAAGACACAGTACGTGGTTTCCTGATAATGTCAGTGAGGACGTGAACGCTGTTGCGATGAACACAGCAGCAAATGCTAATGACGCTTGATCACTCAGTCCAAGATTTCCTGATACTCAAACAAATGTGTAAAACCTGTTTTGAACAAGATTGCATCACATCTAAGCTGACATGGAATACTGTTAATGAATGTTGTTGCTGCAGTGGTCACTATCACAGGAAAACAGTTTTTATTTAGCTTTCAGAAGGACTGGGTTTTGGGAATGAGTCACAGAAACGACCTCCAAAACACAGTGTTGCTATTCAGATGAGAAAACAGTTACTCCTCATGCAAGGTGAGCAGCGACAGAAAAACATCTCGACTTAGAAAATCAGGAGTTATTTGTTTTTATTAGTCATTTCATTTGGTCACATTGCACCAACTCCAAAAGGAAGTCCCAGTGCTGGGAATAACACTAATCATTCCCTGACGCAACCTCCATCATTAATAGAAAACCATAACCGTAATGTCTTCCTTTGCTAATCAAAAACCTACAAAATGAATATTTCCATCTTTACTTTTTAGACTGAGAGCTCAACTGTAAAAATTTTGTAAAAAGCGAAACCTTTTTTTTTTTTTTTTTAATCAGTGATGTTCAGAATTACACCTGGTCAAATTGTGATCTGTAATGAAAGCACAAAGATGTTCAAAAAAAAAAAAAAAAGATCTGATGAAAGAGTAAAAGATAGACTGTAAAAACACAAAAATATATAATTCATCACCATTTGAGGCCTTAGACTAAATAAAATGTGTGCGGGATGAGTTTAGACTAAATCACAGTTTCACTCTCAATGTGTGAGAAGTTGTAGCTTCAATCATCATGTAGATGAGTTGTGTGATTAAAAATAGTTCAACAGAGCAGAGGGCAATACATCCCCTGTCCCACCCAGCAAATCACCGGCCGCACTATCATGTTAAACTTACTGAAATCTGCATTTAGCAGAAAGGACTGCTATGAATCCTGTTCAACCATCTCTTGTGCATAATGGTCTGAAATCATAGATAATGTTGCGGAATATAAATATATAAAAAAATTGTGAACCCAGACTCCCCTTTATAGCCTGTGGGCTTCATATTTTAGTTGCATATTCAGTGTGTCAGCATCTCCGAGGGAAACGTTTGAGACTACAATGCAAACAGTGGTCGTTAAGAAAGTGCATAGAGACGCTACTCCAAAATCCATTGAAGAAGATCGATTTAACAACCCTTTTGGATAGTTTTAAAACAAGCACTCTTTTAATACATCTGTCTGGCTTCACACCCACTTTTTACTGTCCTCCCCTTCACCAGAGAGATGGATGGCCGCAGACAGCGATGGAGGAGGCTGCCTGATGGGAAGCGTGAGTGAGCCATCAGTCTTGTGACGAGGTCTTGGGACCGAGAACTTTGGCAAGTGGGACTGGTGACCGGCGGGGTGGGGTTAGGTTGAAGAGGTGTGTAATAAGGTGGGATCAGCCCATCAGAGGTCAGCGGGGAGGTCAGTGGAGAGAGCTGAGGGAGGGCATAAACACTAGGGTGTTAGCCAGGAACAGAAATAGCTGCTACAGAGGGCTTGGACACAGATTGAGGTCAAGTTATGTGAGTGTGTGTCTGTTTTACATAGGGAGAGGGGGGGGGGGGGGGGCTGCATGAGCCAGAGACCCCTCCCAGGCAAGCAGTTAAGGGCAAAAGTGGTTGGCGTTATTGTGCAGATATGTCAGTGTTTTCAGAACCTGCTGTGAGGTGAAGGGTAATGAGAGCAGAACCAATGTGGAGGTGTTTGTTTAGGGGGCACCAGGAAGTATCTAATTAATGCCATCCCAGAGGCCCCGGTGAGCCCTGACCTTCTGTTCAAAGCCTCCAGCGCCTCACCCTGGGCCGCCACCACAGAGCCTTGAATTATTGATAAGGGAGAAGCAACAGAAAACGCGGATGGATTTAGGGTTTCTTCATTGCACGTACACATGTGTGAGGTACAGTTTATATTTGTGTGAGTAACCGAACTCTCAGGAAGTTGAAGGATCTATAAAGAGAGAGTTAGATGAGTCTAAGCCCAAGGGCAGACATCTCTTAGGCCTGCAGGAAGAAGTGCATCCTAAATAACTTGTACTCTTAAGAGTCTGGGGTTAGAGGTGATGGGAGCAAGGGAAGGGGAGAGGTGGGGAGAATCAACAGGAGCACGACAAGCAAGAAACATGCACAGAAAAGAGGAAATGATGGGAGAGCGGAAACTGAAATAAAACGGAAAAGAACAGGGGCATAATTTTGTCTAAATTGGAAATGTGCCAGGGTGAAATGCAGCTCAATGTGCGCAGACACGACAGGGAGCGAGGAAGGGGGCGTTGGAGGGAGTGCTGTGACTTGTAAATCAGGCTGATGCTTTTCCCAAATGCTTTGCTGTTATTTTGCCACAGCTGGGGCTTCCTCGCAGGAAACAGATGGAGGTAATAAAGCCAGGAGTTGGGTGGACGCCGCGATCCCATGGGGCGATCTATGAGCTGGCACAGTCCAATCCAGCCCTGACACAAATAAAGCCCCCCGAGGATCCAGGGTAGGGCAGGACAGGCTGACAGGAAAGGTGACCAGCAGGGCAAGGATTCAAAGTGGAGAAATGGACCATGTTTAAATGTACAGTAGTGAACATGAGAGCTCCATGAAGGGATCATGGGAGATATTGACTCATAGCGTGTTAAGAGTCGTCCTCACTTCTGATGAGTCACAATGGGGGTCAGTCACTGTCAACGACGAGGTATGTATTCCTACAGAGAAACCGTTTTGGTACAGTTTTCTAAGCTGTGGAAGCTTAGTTTAGTCCGCCTCCTCATCCCCCATCACACTAAAGATTCAAATCCATTTTTTCATAGTCTAAACGAGGGTAGAAGTGCGCTATGGCGGCCCACAGGGTATTCATCACAGGGCTAACGCATTGACACGCACTCCTGCAGCTGAAGGAAATTCAAGCAGTGGTCATTTGTGATGTGGTCATCTGGTGCAGATAAAACTTTAAAAAGGAGAAAAGATTAATTTGATATCCACTCACATTCCCATTCTCCACATTAGACCGAAGGACATACAGGAAACTTGTGCTGAACAGATGCGTCACAACAACACTGTGCGCACAAATGTCTCCGCTGTTTGACATTAATCTCAATAAACTGCACATCTAAAGTCCATCATTTGATATGTTTGGTCTGCTTCCAGCTCCTCCAGCTCCGAGACCTGCTGTTCAAACAGACTCGGTCCACTTGTTTGATGCACACTACTGTGCAGATGGCAGCGATCAAACTTCCACAAACGAGCCGCACAACCAAAAATATACTGCAATATTTTGATTCAGCTGGACCACACGCCACAAGTGTCTCTCTTTGATTCACCGATTAGTCAAGTCCTTTATTTATCTCACGCAACAATTATACATAGTAAAATGTGCAGTGAAATGTACTCGGGGGGGGGGGGGGGGGGAGGAACCCAACAACAATGCAGGTACACAGAAAACTTGCAAACTATGCAGAGACAAAGGCTCTAATGACCTGCAGGTTGAACCAGGAACCTTGAAGGTGTAAAGCAACAGTGATACTGTAATCAGTTCTCCACTGTGCCTCGCGCGGTTTCAACCCATTAGTTTAAAATATATTTACCTTCAAAACTTTTTTTTTATACTCGCATGATTCAAGCCATGAGAATGTGCCAAAAGTAAAAGGTGTGCACCCTGCCTTCACCCATAATCAGCTGGGATCCGCTCCAGCCCTCCCGGTGACCCTGAATTAAATAAAGCGTCATTGAAGATGGATGGATATTATAGTTTCAAATACCTTTCAGTTTTAACCTCATTCTGGGAAGCTCAACTTTCCAAACTCACAGTGTGGGTCTTCTGGATGTTATTACATGCAGGCTTTTCTTAGTTTTTACAAGTGACACTAATGAAAGTGGTTCAGAACATTTTGTTACATTTAAACAAAACGCACCAACCTGTTTCTCCATGTTTCTCGTCCTGATATTCCAACCGCACGTAAGATGTCTGCCCTTCTGAAGCTAAGTGATAATCCTAAATGTTCACAAAAGCAGGAGTTTAAAATATTCATCAGCATTGACGTGACGATAGTTCAAAGAAATATTCCAGTAAATGTGTATATTTTCTACAGTCAGTGGTCTTTCTCCGAGCAAACGCTTTTATTTCTCTGAATTCATTTATTTAATTAATCTCCAGCCTCGGGCGTTATTCTCCATATTTTCCTCATCTTCTCTCAACAAACCAGATGCAGGACTTAATTTGACGGGAATAAAAAAGGCTGTCATTGGCTGAGGTACCTTGAAATCACACAGATTGCATGAAATCTCTCCTGAGTAGAAACATGAACACTCCTGCATAAATTTGAAAGACTAATTAGCCTTTGGTGATTAGCTCCAGCTCTTGCTTTTATTCCCTTCTCTTTTAATCCCAACCCACCCTTACACCTACGCTCCCTTCTTTGCAAAGTCATTAACGGAAAAACTCCCATGGGAACCGACGCTACCTGCGTCAAACAAAAACAAATACCGGCTTGTTTCATGCATCAGCCGCGGGGCTCCCGAGACTGGCAGAGTATGAAGTCAGGAGACGGCTGCTCCCACTAATGTATATTTAATCACTTGTGTACAGTTTTTATTCTCTCAACCAGGCAGGACACACATGCAGTCAGTCTGTGTGTCACCATTCTATTATCTAATGGGATATATTTGGCCATGTTCTAGTGAGGCAATAAGCAGAGCTCGGTTATTTTTGTACATTGTGTATAAACATAATATGCAGGAGCAGAGGAGTAGAAGTAGTTTCCAGAGTGCTGTTATATGTCCCACCAGCGCTGAGAAAAGCTGGAGTCGTTGAGTGTGGCGTCAGGAGAGGGGGGGTGGGGGGGGGGGGGGGTAGAGTCGTCAGGTGTTCATCCACATGCAGCACATCTACTGAATAAGGAAACACCAACCTGGCACGAAGGGAGAAACTGTGCCACCCCAGTGAGATCATGGAGCAATCACATCCTATTAGTATTACATGCCACTAATTCCCTTTGCACACAAACAAACCGCCACGCCACTGTCTGTCTTCTGATTCAGTAAACACAGCGCTCTCGTTTACATATAGATGCATTAACTCTGTCCAAAGCCACTCTTTTTTTTCTCTCCTGGAACCTCTGGCCTTATTGGGTCTGGCAAGACAAAGGCAATATCAGTATAAATGTACATCCCTCAAAGTGTAAACATTCAAACCAGAGGCTCTGACATCTTGTTTTCTTTAACTCACCTTCTTTCTCCCTGAGGGGCTTACAAGCGTTAATGTTCTCTGATACCGGAATCAAAATCCAAGCCGCAGAGAATAGTATAAAATGAAATGGGGGTGGGGGGAGAAAAGACTGTACAAGATGTGGGAAATGAATGGCAGAGAGTAGCGTGAAGGAAATAATGTGATGACAGAGATAACAAAGACGTCAGAGCGGGTTTGAGCTGGTGCAGAAGCAGCAAGCAGCAGCCAGCAAGCCAGATGTGACACTCCGTATTTTGTCTTCCCCAACAGAGCGAGAGTGATGGCTGCTTTGATCCAGCACACGATCTGACATATTCTCAGTTCCTATCTGAGCACTCAACACATCCCCACTGGCACGTAAAAAGCCCGAGAACAGTCTGCCGTTCGCCGGCAAAGATAGGGGTGCACGCGAAACAAAAAGTCCTACAAAGCCACCTGTCACAAGCTGAATGTGACGTGATTACAAATTGTCCCATTAACTTTCATTCTCTCTGGGGCGGCGGCGGCGGCGAGATTTCTCCACTTGAGGACAAGCAGCGTGAGGAAAAACAGTGTCTGGCCATCTCCATGGGAAATTTATTGAAGCGTGTTCACATCGCACGGTGTTTTGCTAACACCCCACCTGCGGCAAAGTAAATGTTATCATAGCACAAAATGGCCTGGTATGCATGTTCGTATAGACGCGAGCTCCCAGGCGGAAATCCACAGTCAAACAGCGAAAAAGCCTCCCGGTCTCTGTAAACAGTGCGTTAGTGCTCTCCTTTCTGGTTGGATCCGCTTTCACCTCTTGTTTGTGTCCTGGTCGACAGGCAGTATAAACTCAGCCAGTCTGTTACTAAAACAAGAAGCAGGTCTCTGTTTGCAGAAGGGCTGCAGATTGACTCTGGGACTTCATGACAGACTCTCTAATCCTCAATCTATGATATGGAGTTAAGAAGACCTGAACCTCGGCTCATGGGGATTTGTCGTCTAACACCCCACAGTCTGGCCCGATATAAAAATGGACACGTCTATGAATTGATTTGAGTAGCACTGTTGATATCCTTACTCACAAGAATCCCCGAGATTGTCTTACACACGGTATCTATCAAGTTTAAGATGATGTGTATTCCCTCTTGTCATTGTCTGTCATTGCATGATGCCAAATATACCTTATATTTGACAGATGTAGCTGCTCTGGAAGCTTGAATTTACACACTTGTCCTCGGGCTGTTATCCTACATCAGTGGCCCTGGTGACTCTGGGACCATTACATGTAATATAAACTTTTAGTCTTTATATACTGTAAACATCCTGGAATATTCCTGGAGAAGGAGAAGTTAACACCGAGTAGCCCACAGTGCATATCCTTAGAATTATAATGTAGTCATCACCAACATGATTTGAAAACAACAGTTATTCACTTCCTCAAGAATGTCCCCAAAGAGATCATTCGGAGGACGAACGACACGGGTTGACAGCATAAACCCAATTTTCACAAATGTGCTCCTTCATGTCAAACTATCAGGAACTATATTGACACACATTCACTGAATTTCAAGATGAACAGAAATAATTCACGATGCCCGTTGCCTTTGATGGTAAATCATTCCTAATAACTGTCTGAACCTTGTCACAAACATTTCTCATTAATAGGAGTGAAGCGTGCGGCGCTGATCTTTCTGTGGGTTTGTAACAAAGTGATTCATGGTGCCAACAGAACGAACCGCCTCTACTTTGTTCATCGGCGATTTCATCGGCGATCTCCCCATCATTTCTTCAAGTCAGATTTCATTCGGCAATTCAAAGCTCTGGTTATTCCACGCGTTCAATTTTGATAAGATTATTTCTCTGATAATCAGTTATTTCAGCAATATTGCTATTGTGACAGTCGCAAATCTACTTCACTCAGAGATCTGACAACGTCTCGTCACAACTCTGTAATTTAATTTGTGCGTGGGTTGATGCTGCTGGGCCATTAATCTGATTTTCAATCTCGTCTTCCAGGAAACGAAGGGACACTGTGCTCATGTACTAATCATAACAAGATCATTTCCCTTTCTTACGGCAGCTGAGCGGCTTTTTTTTATTAATTTTTTTATTATTTATTTAAATGTAGAGTTTTGCCACAGAACATTTCTCAGTAATGAAAAAAAAACAACTTTTTCTGCTCAACCGCTATGTCTCAGACTCTGATACTGGCACACGCAACCAGCACGTATTACAAGTGCCTCTGAACGGCAGCGTCTGCCTCGTAAAGATTCAAATTGGGCAGCTGATGCAGCCACAACTGATCCCTCACCCCCGGGGCTTGAACCAAAGGAAAAAGTCGAATAAACACAACCGGCAGTAAACCGTGAGCCGTGGATTTAGACTGAGTAGTGTTTATCCACCAATCTGTTTGGATTACTGAATAGCGCCGAGGATATTGTTCCGATGTGGTTCCCCGTTGTGTCGAGCAGAGTGCAGAATGAGATGCTCATCTTGTCTTGCCGGAGAGAGAGAGAGAGAGAGAGAGAGAGACAGGAACCAGAAGTAATCCGCCCACACAAGGAGCTGCCAAGAAGCCGGTTTCTTATCGGTGTCATCGCTGTTTGAGTCACAAATTTGAACGCGTTCAACGGGAAATTGCTATTATTGATCATTTTATTGGCTTTTCACACTGTGTACTGATAGTTAATCAATGTCAAAGTAAAATTGGCGGCCCGAAAATTTCACATTATTTGCTGAAACATAACACACCCTCCCTCTATCTGTTTGTAGTTCTGTTTTCACGGTCACTCCAAACTGATTGAAACACTTCGAATTCATGACTTACTGAGACAAGAAGACAGGCGAATGAGTAAATCTAACTCTGATGGGATGTTATTAACAAAACCTTTGCCGGGTCAGTGATTTTTATTCTGTCCTCGGTGAGTGTGGAGGTAATTTTTCACCTGCACTTCAGTCGTAATAACAACCATAAGAGCCTCACTTTCTTTTGTGACCTGGCAGCTGTTCAGATGGTAATTCAGATCCCATCTGGAAGGTTGTCCTTGTAATTTTAAAGTGGCTCTTTGCATTGTTCTTTTTTTTTTTCCAAGAGAACTCTTTTTTTAATGGAAAAAACTAAATCATAGTTGAATTTTAAAGAGGGACATGTTTGTTTTTGACAGATTCTACATGTATGAAATGGTACTTGACATGTCCTCTAACTCCCAAATCACTGTTTTGTAAGATGTCTTTATACTCTGTAATATTGGGACCATTTGCATTACACACATCCTTCTCAGGAGTATCAGTTCTCTTAGAATGTTTTGTCCTTCAGCCATTATATGGCAAACAATGAGTTTGGGCTGTGACGACCCACATGTGTGACCAGATGATGAAAAGATTTATGACGCTTCTCACATTTCGTGGCCAAACCAGAACTGCTGAAAAGAAATGACCTAACATGTCACCTGGAAGCGAGCGAGTGTCCTCTATTAATGTGAAATCGCTCTATGAGACAGTGGTTTCAGAGAAACGCACACCATACAGTTGAAATGCGTCGTGGAAAAGACGGCAGTAACCGATATTCAGGAGTGAAGTACTCACATTACTGTAATCGAGTAACAATTTTAGATTCTCATGCCTGTTATGAGTATTTCTTGGTATGACATTGTAATATAACTGAACTACACCATGTAATCGAGATAGACATCTCTGTTGAGTACACCCACAATCTCAATTATTATTCAGAAACTTTTAGATTTATATTTTCATTGACAATAAGTTTGTTTGGTAAACAGAGAAAATTCAGGATTAAATCTGCAGTTGTTCAGAGTAGTTGCAGTTATGTACACAGTGTTTCTGTCTGAAAAATGCACTTTGAATATAAATCTAGTTAGATTGATTGAATGCCTGCTGTTAATATTAGACCAGTGGTATGAACAAGTACCAAATACATTGAGAAGTTTTTGAAAAGAGCACTTTGTGCTTTGAATTGAGTATTTGTAATGACAACATTTTAACTTGTAGTCGGCACAATCCCGGCAATGTAAGTGTTTATATAAAGTATGCATGGTATAATATATGACAGCTCTCCAGTGTTTTTACTGGTCATTCTAATGTTAATACACTTTCCCTTTTAGGGCGACGGCGTGTGAGGAATGAATTATGATGCATTGCAGCGACTTCTGTTCATATTTCTCTTTAAATTGGGCTCAGTCTGCTCAGTTCTCTCGCACGGTTTATATACAGTAATCACATCTGCTGCGCTGTGACTGAGTCAGGGGACAAGACATCTGAGTGCTCCACCTCCACCCAGGAGATAATGTGATTGTTCGTGCAGTGTTTGATTTTCTAATGTAATTCTTCAGTCTTATCTGGATGAATATAGAATTTTTCTTTTTTTTCTTTCTTCCCTCCACTATGATCCTCGACTTTAGTTTGAGTTCTTGGAGGAGAAAGCTATCACTTGTTCAAAAATAACTCAGTCGAGATAATGTTTTGACACCAGACAAAGATGCGTCCTGTATCCAAGGCATGACGAAGTGTATCTGTGCAACACCCTCTCATTTTCCCCGCGTATGTATCCAGCCCGTCAGACATGGAAGCACACTGATCTCTTCCTGTTTTGACTTTCCCTGTCTCCGCTTCTTCCCGTTGAGCACTCCTCAGCTGCAGTGTGTTTGTCTAAAATGTCTGCGAGTGAGACGTTACTTTGGCAGGTGTCACAGGGAGATAGAAACAGGTGGGATTGCTATTGATTTTGTCCACGTGCTGCTGTATATGCATACAAAATCGAAGGAGAGGGGGATTACGAGGAGAATGGCCACAAGCCGTCATCTCGAGTCTCACAAGTTTCTCTGAAGCTCTGACTGTAATTCAGTGTTTCCAACACATACTTCTGACCTTTCCTTCGTGCTCCAACTAATATGTTTGATTGCAACCTCTGAATACATGATCAATGTTATTGGGATTATATTTGTAAGAATTTGCTTGATCAAGACAGTTTACTAACGGCAGCTCGTGTTTATGTGTCCACAGATAGTGTGAGACTACAGAATGACTCCTTTCCTGGTGCTCATTTATTTTCTGGATAAAATCCTTTTTGATGAAATACCTTCAATTAAAAGGGGAAGGTCTGTCCGACCTCTCGACGAGAGAACAGAAAGCCAGTTAGCAGTGGTGCATGTGTGTGCGTGCGTGCATGCGTGAATTGATTCACCATTGCCAGCAATGCAGTGTGGTACTGTGATGAATCACTGTAATTTGCACAGCCTGCAGAGGAAGGCGACACAACAGACCATTAAAGACTGCAGCCCTGCATTGATTACCATAGCAGGTAATTGCACGGTGAAGATAAAATCAGTGCTAATCCTGAGATGTTGTCAGGTTTTGAAACAAGGAAAAACTTTTGATCTTCCCAGCGGGTATGTAAAAGCTTGGCCATGCCAAAAGAGATAAGCCAAAGTAGACCAAATCAATTCCTGCAGTGGGTTAATTGCTTTTCCGTGCATGTCTAGCACATTTTTTTGGGGAGGGAAGGGGATTGTTTTTATATTGATTCACTGCACAAGGAAGATTTTAATTTCCCCAAACCTCACTGTCATTCGCAGACAGTCTGCGGTTTGAAAATCCAATTATCTGGGCTCGCCCCCAAAACTATACTAAAACCACATGGGAACTGCCATATTGAAATGACCGACATGATTCGACGAGCCTTTAGAAATTTTGAATGACTCGAGATAAGAATCAAAGGATAATCCAAGGTCATGTTGGCTGAGATGATAAACAGGTTAAGTAACATCTCTACGCTGTGTCCTCTCTGGAGGACTCCGTTCTGGAGAATATGTGCTGTGAAAAGCTGGAAACTGTCTGTCACTGCCACTGCAGCGCGCAGACACACCGAGTATTGCAGCAGTGTTGCAGTGTTTGGCTGAAGACTGGTCAGGACATCTCTGTCAACAATTGTACAAGTATAGATTTTCTATTATAGCGTGTAAGTGATGAATAAAGCAAAAAGCAGGCATGAAAAAAAAAAAAATCAAAAAACAACACTGTCAGGAGTTTCAATATTTAGCTCTTTGCCTGATTCATGCTGTTTTCTCCAGACGTGTCAAACCTGTATAGTCAAACAGCATCAGCAGATGTGACTGGCCGTCACGCTCCTGGGCATAAACTCTGCACCCAGGATTCTGTGGAACCTTAACCCCCACATGAGGATGCCAAATACACTGTTGATTTCAGCATGGTGTTTCTCAAAGACTGCATATGGCCGTTCCTGTTGAGGCCCCGTTTACACGACAACGAATTGGAGCGTATCCGCAAAACTTTCTTCACTTTTGGGGGGTCCGTTTATGCGGCACCAGTGTGCGGATGCACTGTATCCGCAAAGTTTTTAATCTGGCTCCGAAGGTGGAAAGATTCTTTCACGGCCACTAATCCCTCCTGCAGAGACCTGGCGCAGGCTACAGAGCCTGTCACTGCGCATGCGCATCGCTCCCCCTCCCTCCTGCACAACCAGTTGTAAACAAACATGGCGCCCGTAGTGGTACGACCCAGGGTCCGTATTCTAGTTTTATCGTCCATATCAGTAGTTTTATAGTTGAGACTCACCCCTGATAGCATCCGCTGCGTCATCAGTCCATGCGGATGTCGGGTGCTCTCCATTTTCTTCACGAGTGTTTTGTTCTCTGCACACGTCTGTGTAGTTTCATTACAAAATCACGCAACAGCGCCCTCCAGTGGCCCGGCATACTAACTATATCGTTGTCTCAGTATCCGCTGCTGCAGTGGAAACACACTCCTTTTTTTTTAACGGATTAGGTGTTGTCACGTGAAACGTTGTCGGGTAAACAGCCAGGTCAGGGTATTCATGTCAAGATTCTAGAAAAAAAAAACCACTTTGTTTCTTTGATATTCAAAATTACAATTAATCATTATAAGGCAAGAAAACTAATTGTATCAAAAGTGTCAATAGGCGGAACTATCTAATGACTGTATTTAGGTTGTTTTTATGAGGTCTTTAGACATCAGGATCCTTCTTTTGTGGTTTGGCAAAAACGTGTAAAAAAACAAAACAACAACAAACAAAAAAAAAACCATGAGTATTCACCTTGTAATCCACCCACAAAATTATGTCTGGAGTGAAGCCTTAAAGGTGAATTTCTGCCCGTGGTCATTACCACACGTAACTCAAAAGTTTAAATGAGCTTAAGTGTTCAACAAAAGTAAAGAAAAAAAAGAAAAGGAAGAAGATAAATCTCAAATGCATTCTCATTTAGTGGTTTACAGCTAAACAAAAGCCCTAAATGCCGTGTGTGTGTGTGTGTGTGTGTGTGTGTGTGTGTGTGTGTGTGTGTGTGTGTGTGTGCGCACGCGTGCGCGCGCATTAATGGGAAGGAATTAGCATTTTGCTCTTTCAGCCCTCCATTAATCCATTCATTCAGTCTTCCATTAATTGGTTACATTCAGATAGAGTGTTTTGGTGAGACGGACCTCGATTAAATCTCAGTAATTTCAACGTGTGCCGTTAGTGGTGCTTTTTAATTGAATTCTACAGTGTGATGGCCGCGGAGGAGAGCAGAGGAGAGCTCCCTCGCTCTCTGTTTCCACTCACCTTGATGTGTCTGAGACAGAGATACAGCCAAAGGCCACAATGGAGACTTCACAGAACGGTGGTAGAGGAATACAGCAGGGCGATGATCACTTCAAAGCTGTCAGAGGGCCTATACATAATGGATGACACAGGGGCGGACCGCTCTGAAGAGCATTGTTCTTCCTTCCCAATTAATTTAGAGGTAATTATTCCTTGGGCACCTTAATAAGACGAGAGGCCACCCGAGAGAGGCAGCCGCTGCTACTGCCGGAATTAGAAAACACGTTCACAAGCAGAACCTATCGCACCAGTCTGCAACCGTTTTTCAGCTCAGTTGGCCATTTTCACTGATTTATGGTGCCGCAGAGACGCGTTGTGACAGCTTTCCTTTCAGTCATCATTAAGAATGAATTAGTTATCTACATTAATTTGGTCTTTTATGCAACAAATGACAACATAAACAACCATATGTTGGGGATGTGGATTATAATCGGTACGTCTTTTATGTGTTTCCTCAAATCTTAATTTCTGGTAAGCCGCCTTTTCATTGGCTAAAGTTTGTTCAATTTAAAGCATCAATAAGGAAACCTGTGACTTCAACATCAACACTCTGGTTAAAAATCATTATTGAACATATTCAGTGTTTGATTGTATTTGGGCTAAAAGACAAGAAGAACAATGAAATGTGTCAGAAATTAAAATGTGTTCCCTACAAGTGAGTATTTATCATTTACAACAGATTTTAAAATGATCCAGACAAAATGCATTAGATAACTTTTAACATTTAGACTCTGCCCAGCCATACAACCCATCAGAGTGTTAAATGTTTACTTTATACATGTGAAGCCCATTTGTCACTGTCCACGATCAATCACACTCGTACATACGATCACCCACATCACCATGAGTACTCCATTACAGTTGCTACTTAGCACGTAAAGCCTTTCTAGTTACTTGATGAATTAGCTCGAGCATGTTGTTTAATAATCTCCCTCAGCGGCCCGTCGGGTGGTTCAGTCTAATGACTGCTATTCATTCATTCATTAAGTCGCATACTTTAGCACACAATATTTGGGTGTGAGTTGTTCAGCCGTCGTTGATATCAGGTATTGTTAATTACAAGCGCTCATGTGCGAGTGATGGAATTTTCTGCAGCCATGGCCTTAACAGGACGTTTAAAGGACTGGTTGATGTCTGCTGCGACGAGCTGAACTCCAGGAGCAATAAACAGCTATTTATTAGATCCAATCAGATTAGACCGTCCTTCATTAGTCCCACTGCGGGGGGAAATTTAAGTGTCATTGTTTACAGATCAAGTGAACAATATGGACAGACTTTTAAACGCTGAGAATATTTAACACACCGCTGTGTGAAGCTATAATGAATATGTATAAACAATGTAATAAAATATTTGAGTCAATATTGTAATAACATTCTGGCAACAGTTAAATAAAAGAAAGAGACATGAATCTAAGAATTTTGAAAAGCCTAATATAACGAGAAATTCTTTTTGTTATTACTTTAAGAAAAATCTTTTAAAAATACATAACTACAACCTGTATTTCCTGAAAATACTATATATTCTTGCAGTTTCTGTGTGGTTTGATTGTTAAAAAGAGATGTAGCGAATGACATAGTCATCATATTAATTCATTGAGGATATACAGTAAACTACGGTTATAAACAATGTTTTTGCTTTGTTATTACATTACTGGCATTGTGACATTAGTGGCTTTATAACAATATTATTGTCCATTATTACAAGGTGAACGCAACCAAAACGCTCTCTAAAAAGACAGAAATCTCTTTAGATTCCTTTTATTGGTATTTTATTCATTGTTGACATAAAAACATTTCCTCTGGTGTTTCAACGGTAAACTCAGGTTGTTCAAGGTGTAGCTCGGTGTGAGGCTGGCTGCTTGCCAGTTAGAAAACAGCATCACTAATGCATGCAGCACATTTGGATGCAAAGAGGGAAGAAAGCCAATGTTCCCTGGGAAAAGAAGAAAAAAAAAAATCACAGAACTTGAGCAGCCTCTGTTGTTGCCGCAGTGTTTGTTTGTTGCTCTGGAGTTTGCTTGTCCTCGTGGGAGACGGGGCAGACAACAACGACAACACACGCAGCACATCGGGACAGATGATGATGTACAGCCCGGACGTGTCGAGGAGCCTCCTCAGCAGTACGGCGTGCCAGCAGAGAACGGTGACTCAGCCTGACACAGCGGGAGTGCAAGAGGGCCAATGAAACCACTGTCTGCTCCCAGACCGCCGAAACCTCCCCCTCTGCCACAAACAGTGCCGCTTTGCACCCGCTCTTGTTTTTGAATGATAGTGCTGTCTGTCTGGTGTCGCTGGGTGTCGAATATTCGCGAGGTTTGATTTTCATTCTTCCCCTGGTTCCCCCCACGAGCCCACTAATCTCCCCCATTTTATATGCAGCGCTAAATAAGTCAGAAAGCACAGTCGGTTTGTGGTTAAAAAAAAAATAAAATAAAAAAAGACTCAATTAATGATAGTAACAAAAGAGACCCGACATTTGAAATCAACACCTCCGGGTGCGGGCTTTAAAAGATAAAATACAGACGCGACAACGGCGACGGCAGTCTCTGCAGTGTCAGTGGCGGAGCATGAACACCTCTGACATTTTGATGGGAATTCTTTTAATATAGTTTTAATAATGTCAGAGTTGCACACTGGAGAGTCTCTTTTGACAATAAGATCCGTTTCTCCTGCAACGGCTGCAGCCATAGGCAGGGTTTTTCTGTGGCGTCTCTGGAATATTTGGGCCAAACTGTCCAAGGCTGCATAAAAAATGCATGATTTCTGCTTTGGGCAGACCTAATGTTCCCTGTTTCACAATGACAATGAGACCGCACTGTGTTTCTGTGTGTCAGTTTTTCCTTTTTATTTCATTTAAAAAAAAAAAATAAAAATAGGATCACGAACCCTTGATGAAAGATTCTATATTTCATCCTTCAACCTGAAGTACCCAGAGAAAACACACGCACACAAAGAGCATGCAGCCTCCACACAGTGACGTCCTTAACCTCAACCCAGACAAAGAACCTGAGATCTTGCGCCGACCACTACACCACTGTGCCATTTGCTCCATGGCATCTAAATATTTCTTTCTTGTAAACATTTACACAGCATCCATTTAGAGGCTAAAATGATTTCCGCAGACGCAGACTTTGAATCGTGCATTATAAAGTGTTTTGGTAGGACTATTACCTTAATCCTGTTATTCACAGTCTACGAGTTATGCAAGTGCAAACGTGAACGCGTGTGCAAAGCTGCAGATGTGTGCACGGGCACCAAATGGAAACCCACTTCAGCCGGTTCTCGCTCCCCACAGCAGCTGTGATGCTTTAGGAGGCATGTGATTGCACATAAATGTTCTTTAAACAAATGTACGCCATTCAATGGAGGGCAGAGCTGGCTCTCCCTGGAGGCTGTGCACACAATCAGCACGAGACACATGCTCCGGAGAGAGGCAGTGGAGAGGAGAGGAGAGAGAGGAGAGGAGAGAAGAGGAGAGGAGAGGAGAGGAGAGGAGAGGAGGGCCAGAGCCAATGTGTCAGACTCCGTTCACAGCTTTTCCATTTCCATCATTAAAACCTGGAGCCTAATCCTGCAGCTACTTTAATCTCTTAATTCTGCACCCTTTTTTCTCTGCATACAGTGCACTCCTGTCCCATTCTCTCTCTTCCCTCTTTCTCTCTCTCTCTCTCTCTCTGATTTAAAAATCAAGTATTTCCATATATTTGGTGTGAAAGCTTTCACACACACATATTGGAAAAAAAAACTCTTCCAGTTTTTCCGTGGCGGTCGCTTCACTTTTTGCTTTTAAACTCTTTACTTCAACCACGTGGGAAGTGTGTATGGAGGATTGTCAGCCTACCTGCCCGGGCCCTCTCCGATCCATGGTACATATGTGGCGTCATGTTTGGCTCCGTCCGATGGGAGGGAAGCACACGTGTGGAGTTGAACAGCATTAAAACGTGAGATGACTTGACTGAGAAAGTATCACATAAATGAGTGAATTTGTGGCAGATGGCCTGATAGTCCGATCCCCCTAGCCAAGCGCTTGGCCCGTTACTTTTCTCTTTGGAAAATATGACACGGCCCGCCTGAATGTGAGGCGCGCTGCCTTGTTGCTGTTTTGCAGAGGCTGCCGCGTGATTAGAAGCGCCAAGCCTGCCTTTGCTCGGCAAGGGAATTATAATTTACCAAATATAGAAACAAATATTAAACGTGCTAAGCCTCCTGCAGGAGAGTCGCATGTTTATAAGAACCTGCGATAACGGTATAACCACACATTAGAGATGTAAAAGCCTGCGCCGCACGTCATTTGAATTGATTAAGATTCAGCCGCGTCACTTTTATAGCCGTCCCAGAGACGCTCCGCCGCTCATTAATGTTTTCCCCGGTGCACATCGCTGCGCCGTGTTTTTGGTATTATTCTCGGTCTTTTGTGGCTGACAGTAGTCTGGTAGTCTTTATGCATGGCGATGAGTGCCCTGCTGACATGCTAGCCTGCGGGCCATCTGCTGTCACCGCGGAGAGGAACCGGCCTGACTTGAGTTTAATCTACAGAAGCAGCGCCGCCCGGTCTGTCCTGTCCTCTGACTGGTCCACCTCCTCCACTTCGATGTAACCCAGAGGAGCGACAGTGGGAAAAAAAAACATGAACTGTGTGAGGTCTGTGTGGCATCCTCCTGCCGGGACTTCTCTGGATGTTTGTTGAGGTTTGAAAGAGTAATAAAACTACACCGTTGGTTTTTAGAGCGATCTGCAGTCGAAAATAATGACGCTGTTGAGGAAAACGGTCTCAACATCCCAGAGAGAACACTCCTCTTAAACAGCAATTAGCCCTTAATCTAGATTTACTGAACACGACCATACTTTAATGATAGTTTAAGACCTTTAAACACCTGGAGTCTTAACTGTCATCCAGTGAGAACAACAAACAAAATACTGTTTCACCAGCGTGCAGATCATATTTCTAATGCAATTTCACTTCATACATCTTAGGAAAGAAACTCAAGACGAGTGGATTTTAGAGAAATGGAAGAATGTTGATTGAATAATAATAATTTGATGATGTTTGAGACGACCTCATGCGAAGCTTTAATTTCTAAAATATCTTTAGATGACAAGTGTCTCTGTTTGATCTTCACTAATAAGATCCTTCTGTACCAAGAGTCAAACGAAACGTTGTCACTTGTGGAGAAAAGGGGAAAAAAAAAAAGGCAACTTCATATTTCAAAGATTGGGAGACTTTCCTATTCGTGAATTTCACTCGACTCAAAAATGAACTGGAGTCAAAACTGTTGGAAGTGATCCTGAATTTGTACAAACTAAGTTTCAGTGTATGTTTGATTCACTGGCGCATCACAAAAACACTGTCACTTGTTTTATTTCCTGTCGTGAACCGTGTACATTTTGACCAAATTTTAATCCAATTGATTTTTTTAACCATCTCCATCATGAAAGAATTGCAATATACTTAAAGATTCTATTTGTTGGTGCACCTAGAAATAGAGTGACGGTAGAAAGCTAAATTTTCAGGTTTTCAAATTAGAGAAAGCTAAATTTTAGGTCTTTTGATTGAAATAAAAACAAAAACAAAACCCCTGACTACTTGGCTTGACTGTGCACATAAAATGCAACATGTGACAGTTTGTCTATCTTTTTAAAAATAAATCAAATCTCTGTAGTGACTCATAGCTAGTTTCATTACATTAATTTGTAAATAAAACACACTTTGTAAGGCTGTGAAGTCACACTTTTTAAACTTAGACCACTGCACGTGTGATTTTGAGCAGTTAAACCCTTTTCAGGAGAGATTATAGTGGCACATAAGGGAGTTTTAAGACTATTTTTGCACTCATATATTTCAAGCGAGCGCCTTAAAAAGGATTCATTGAAATGTAAACATACTCAAGAGATTATGAGGCTTAGTTCACTTTGGTTTAGAAGTAATAGTGTTCTTCATGAAAATACAAAAAAAGAGTTGTGACTGAAAACATATCCTTCTTGACTGATGTTCATCACATGTCCATCTCTGTTCATCTGTGTCTCTCAAAACAAATCAGAAAATCAAAAAAACAAAAAGTCGAACAAGGTTTAAACTGTCCACAGGGTGATGGTGCTAAACCAGAAAAGGTCAGAAACCAGGAGTGAAGGAGGAACTGTCAGATTACATAATTCAGTGTGTTAAAAGACAAGAAATTAACTCGAGAAGGGAGAGAATGAAGGAAAAAGGAAAAGACACGATATGCTGAAGGGGTAGAAAGGTGTGTTAAATGACGGTTGTACCGAATGGAACATTCAAATGATTGTACATGTGGGCTCTTTATACACACTTTCTCATAATAAATAGGTGGTTTCTTAATGGAAGAGGTAGACTTATATAATAATTGTAACAAAGTAGTTGATTAGAGTCGGATTAAACCAGCAATAACGAGGAATTAAAAGTTCCTACAGGAAGGTGAACCCTTTGAGGGTGAGAGGCACCTCAACCGCCTGCTCCAGTTTGGAGAATAAGTGTTCCTCTACTTCTCTTATCTCCCCTGAAGCCACTTTTTCTTTTATCACACACACAAAAAAAAAATTTCTCTTTAAGTGTGAATCTCCTTATGACTGGCCAAAATACAAAAAAATAAAAAATAAATCCCACCATGGTAATTTACAGGGATCACTTTCAGCTGGGCTCTAATTGTCAGGAGAGCTGACTGTACTGAAGATAACTCATGCCCTGCAGAAATGAGATGCTAATGTATTGCCGGCCATTTGAAATAAATCTCCAAGGTGCTCTTTCATGCAAATGCAAGGCACACCATGTGTCAGCTAAAAAAGCAAAGACACATTCTTATGAAAGGAGGGGCAAAAAAATAAAACGTGTCCAAGATGTTTGTGTTACTGTCTTGACTCTGCCGGGGTCGATACGGCTTTACCTCACCTGACAGCACTGTCGACCCTCGTGTGTCTCAACTTGCTGTGTCCCACCGTTTTTACTGCCGTCGCACGCTGCATTAAATCATAATATGATTTGATTCCATTTTAATGGGTGACACTTTGAATGCAGGCCAAGTTGTACATTCTTGGCTTGGAGTCTAAAACAGTTTGAACCTGCTGAAAACTTCAGGAAGAGACTTTGTACTGCTGTGTCCAGTGATCATTACCATATAGCTACAATCCCCGAGTTTGATCTCACGTGCTTGAATATTCCGTCAAAGGCTGTTTTCCTGTCAGTTCTGGCCCCACCAGGGTACTTACCTCGTCATTTCAAAGGAAAAGTATTCCCTTTGTCGAGGGGCTGAGCCTCTCGACTGCAGAGATCAAATCCTCATAGTGCATTCATAATAAGTCGGCTTCATGGGGCTTCACCCAGACTATTTTTTAAAAAAATGTTTTAAACCCTTAAAACAAAAGGGGAACAGACGAGAGAACATTTTCTTATGCCGAGGCCAAAATGCAAATGAAGGACTTTGTTTATGGATATTCGTATGGATGTTTTGTCTAACAGGACTCAAACGCTGAGCAGACTGAGCAGCTTTCGCAACAGTAAATAGGAATTTTAAATCTGAAAGCCTCGTTGTTTTCGATCCACTGCGCGCATTCCTGACTCACGCCCGCTCTGATGACACCGCTCCAAGCCCGGGAGGCCGGCCAGCGCTCTGTCGCCGTCCACGCCAACTTTGAAAGATGAGAAATACCAGAAAAGCAGCTGATGAGGCAATACTCCCTAATTAGTTTCAAAGCAAAAAAATCTTTTCTATGGATTTCTCGGCATCATCTGTAGCCGGGTTGGAGGAGGCTCGAGTGTCGGAGTGAAACGTTTCAGTCAGGACTGACTGGAGGGCATAAATAGTCGTTGCTGTGTCGCTGCTACAGGAGGGATGGCCGGCTGCTCAGAGACTTTTCAGGACTGTGACAAACCCTAATCTGTTGCTAATCCTCCAGTCGGAGCAAGATATCTGTATTGCTCCGTAGCGGGTTGGCCGTGTGCCAGATAAACTATTTGTCTGATGCTTAACAATGTTTTACTTCCCCGTGAGCCAACACCAGCAGATTAATGCCTTAACCTCGGCGTCAGCCGAGGCTACGCGGAGCTGGGCTGCGCCAGGCTGCAGGCGTAGAGTTGATAGATGATCTGGGATGAGGCGGCGTCATTAGGACTTATAACCAGAGATCTTGCAGGGAGCCAATAGGCTCATTACGACCAAAGGTAAAAGCGAAAAGGTTGGCCGACGGAGAAAACAAAATAATCAAAACATCGGGTGGAGGAAAAAAAAATAAATTACACATCAGAACATCTTCAAAGCTGCACAGCCATTAAAGTAGAAAGTAGCAGAAGCATTATATTTGTTGCCCGCCATATAAAGTCCAAATTACACAAGGATGTTTTTGGAAAGACTCAACAAAACCGCAATTTAATGGTCTCTCGCATCAGTGATTATGTGACGGGGAAACAAGATGCGAGTGCAGAGAAATCAACGACAGTCTCAAAATTCAAAAGTGCGTTTTGTGCCCGGTTCAAATTAGAGCAACATTTTCATCAAGTGAACACAGAGAAACACAGCTGCCAGACGGCGTTTGTCACGTGAGGCAGCGGTTCCCAACCTGAGGTCCCAAGACCGTCTTGGTAAAGTGCCAGAGATCACGATGGGACCTGAGGTTTCGCTTTGCTTTATTTTGGTGCATGGGTGATAAGAGACGTTGTCCGCAATCCGAAAGGCACTCCACAAAGAAAGAAGAAGAAAAAAAAAAAGAATGGGGGGTTAAACGTTTGAGCTGAAACAATTGTACTGCCATTATGAATTTCAATCTGACACTTGCAAGATCGCCTAATGCTTCAAATTTGGTGTTGATGCAGGGTCATCACTAAATTGCAGTCAGACTGCTGCTGTTTGCACAGAGAGGTGGGATGAAGTGACAAACCTGCCAGAAATAAATAAAATATGACACCCCAGCAAACCAGAAATATGTCTGACAAGTTGTTTTCACTGAGTTGGTCCAGTCCTCCACAGCTGATGCTGCATTTATGATTCATATGAGTTTATTCAGAGCCGGGGGGGGGGGGGGGGGGGGGGGGGGGGGGTCAGTGGAGACCAAATGTCTTATCCCAGCTTATGTCAAGATAGATGTTCATATTAAACATGTTCCCTCTTCTTCAAGTTATTTCCCAAACGCTTCTGTGATTTAGCCACAGGTATTCACAGTTTGTGTTCTGGTGCATTGAAGTGGCCAATAGCTAAACAGTCTGAATAATCTAAATTTTATTACTCTAAAGAGACGGAAATGTCAAAGGAACTCAAAATGTTTGACTTTCTTTTTAAAACTAATTAGATTACATTTGTTTGATTTCAATGTGGGCTGTGGATTTTATTATTTATACATATGACAGTCGTTTATATTATAATCTTTGAACTTAAGAAATCTGTTCATTTGTTAAATTGCAGAGAGATATTAGACAAAATGTTTTAAATAACCTGCTTTAGCCTCGATGCCATGTGATGAAAGAGAAAGTTGTTCTAAAGAAACACTTGTTAGGAGAGAGAGGATAGATACGGTCATGTTTATTAAGCACCCAGACGCCAATATAAGAAGCAGTTAATGCTGCATAAATGCAAAAAACACCGGAACGTAAAGGACCATTAGCAGTAAAAAGCCGTGCAAGCCCGTGGGTTCACTGTAAAGTATATCTAGAAAATAACAAGATAGAAAAAAAAACTCCAATTTCACATAATTTATTCAAACTGTGAAGCTTACATATATTTTAATAATTAATTCTACTTGTATTCAGATGTACTTAAGACCTGTGTAAGGTGTCATCGGCCACCGGCATCCTGCAACCCTGAATTGTATAAAGTCTGTGTACAAGATGAATGAATGAATAGATTCTGACCGGATGAAACTTCTCTCTCTCTTCGTTATGATTGCAGAAATGAATTTCCTCATGGAGTAGTCGAAGGTAGGATTTCAACAAAACAAACAAAGAAGTGGAAAACAATTTGATGAGAAACATTCGGTTTTGGACATGAGACTATTGAACACAAGTGAGCGTGATTGTTAAAAAAAAATAAAAAATGAAACGATGACTTTAAAATGATTGAATGCTATTGTGTTGCGAATGAGATCACGAGGTGACGGAAAAAGATAAATGGGAAGTATTTTATATTTGTGTTGCGACTCACCCTTTATTCGCCGCGGTGACGACTGAGACACGCGGCCCACGTCGTGCATACACACACCTGGTGATTCATTAGGGAAGCTGGATGAACGTTTTATGCAGAGCAGAGAGACGAACAAATGGCGCCGTGCGCTGGTTCATGTAGTCATTATTGTCATTATTATTCCGCACTCTGGCCGCCTGTAATTACCCACTTCACTTCCCGGTACACTGCATTCTCCTCCTGAATTCTTTCCATTGCCAGCCTGAAGATAATGTAATCACACAATGTACCAAGCTGCAGAGCGTCTGAGTCAGAGGCAGAGGGGAGAATGAAGTCTTTGAAGTCACACGGTTAATATTGATGAGACGAGATATTTTAGATTATTAGCACCCAAGATTTCACGTCTGTCTTTTATTTTGGATCATTAAGGTCAAATGCCAGGAATTTCACACTTTGCTTACATTTTCCAGTTGTTTGATCAGTGAATGGGGTACGGGAAGCAGGGCAGGAATCTAGTTCTTGAGATTACATACATATTGTCCTTTAAAAGGGAGAGAAGCGGCGTGTCAGTGAGTTCCATAGCTGTGTGGAATAAAGAAGCGGGACTAACTAGGATGTAGTACAGCAGAAGGAAAAAGATTCAGAGCGCGTGGAAAAATCATGGGAAGAAATCATGATAAAGGTAAGCGAAGGGTAAAAATATCAATTAATGTATCAAAACACATCCTTAAAGAATTTCAGTTATTGAGATTGTGATGGACTCAAAATGAAATGATCAAAGCTAAAGCTCAAAAACCACGTGTGAGGGAAGTTGCAGGCTATATAAGAAGACTCGCCGGGTAGTGTTGACTCGCAAAAGAAGACTCATGCTCATTATTGCATATGGATCCTAATAGCTCTCAACAATTATATCTTAAAATGTGAAAAAAAAAAAAAAAAGGAAGTCCAGCATTCAGCCAATAAATACTCTTGATATGAGGCAAACCGTGTGCGATGTGAGAGCGGGCGTGGGGGAGGGGGGGCTTGAGGATTTCCACAGTTAAAAAAAAATAACAAACCCTGCACTACTCTGCAAACTATTTCGCTCTGTCAACATGCAAAAGCTACAACATCACAGGACTGGCTGGCATCCACTCACATCGTCTGGATCCCAGCAATGTGAACAGAATTTGCTTTGTCGCCGCTCACCATCATTTCTCGCCATTGTTTTAAAATCCTCGACAGGATGGTTGACCCCGGCATTTGTCTACGCGTTGTACTTCTTGAGCAAGTCACTTTGCCAGTGCCTCTTGCGGTCTGGAAACACTCTGGGCAGGCGGATCTTTTTAAAGTCCTCGATGCATTTTTTCAGATCCTCCTCCAGCATTTTCCTCTCGTCCTCGTCCTCGTCCGCCCCCGGCGGGGGGCCGCCGTTCTCCCTGACAGTGGGCCGTGGAAGCGTCTTTAACTTAAGGGTCGTGGGCCGCTGGGGGCTTTCGGCGAGGGGTGGCGTCAGAGGAGGAGGTGGACTGGAGGTAGAAGAAGGTTTGGAGGACAGCAGAGGTGAAGGAAGGACGGGAGGGGAAGGGAGAGGAAGGTCGGGGGCATCTGGGGCCTGAGGAGGAGTGGCAGGAGGAGGGGTTGGAAGAGGAGGAGAATCGATGGGCAGATGTTTTTTTATGTCCAGAGGTGGGATGCTGTTGGATTCAGGAAGGCTTTGAGTCCGGCCAGACTCCCCCATGGCTGACTCAGTGCGAGCTGCAGCAGGTTTAAAGGCTCCTTCTTCACTGAGAGCTGGAGGGTCAGAGGTCGTGACCATGGAGATTGCAGACGAGGTACCTGCAGACGACATAAAAATATAAAGCACACAAGTAAAACTTTAAACATTATGAGCCCAGTTCAAGTCGCAGAGCTGGTTATTTGCTTTCTCACTGACAATTTGAGAAAAATATCGAATGTGATAAACGTGAGAAGAGACAAATCTGAACTGGCCATCCCTCCTGCATTTAAGCAAAGCTGATTTTTAAAAAAAAAAAACTGCACACATTAACCACTTAAACCTGGAAATAGGGAGCATTTTTGCATTTTTCCATGTCCTAAACACAATCAGACATTTTTTTTCAAATGAGGTTTTGACTTAAAAACCTGAAATAGGATTCACAGCAACGCAACTGATTTGATGTTGTATTCATAGACCACCGGCCTTCGAATATATAGATATATGATTTATCCACCCATAATGTAATATATCAGAACTATGTCACTGTCAAACCGTGGATCACAAACCTTTATTTGTAGTAACGTTAAAGCAGTGAAATAAATTTCAATAGCTTTCTATCATTCTGCATGAACATGTCATGCATGCAACACTTTACATTGACTGTACTTATATTGATATTGAAATAACATTTATTTGATAATTCATGAGCAAAATCCATGTTTCTGATTTCTTGCTTGAACATTAACATTATTAAACATTGAAAATGTGTTGTTGGCTTAAAGAGGAGCTCAGCACAGATATTTGATTTTATATCTTTCTTTTCTTTTCTTTTTTTTTTCCCATTATCAGACTGGGGTGTCAGAATTGTGTTTGGCAAAGTAACAAACGCCTCAGCTCCCAGTTTTTACATTTTATTTGTGCCTCCCAGAGTACAAGAGTAAAAATACATGCTGGCACAAAACCGTGAAGGATCATTATGAAGGCAGAAATTAACAGAGGTAAGAGCATGAGCATGAGAGGAAACGAGACGAGCGGACGGTTTCATTTAATTTTCCAATTTGCCTTTACCTTGGCTTTGCACGCACATTATCTTCAGAAAGAAGCGCTGCGACTGAACGGAACTGAAACCTCCTGACCGCTGCTCGACAAGCCGCTTTTTTCACGGTATCTCGATTTTTCATCTCATCTCTGTGCGAGGACGGAGAAGGCTGGTGGTTGTGTGCAACTTCTGAGAACAGCCGGAGTGGCACGTGTACATTCTGTACCTCCTGGTATTTGAAAACGCCCATATGACATTTCAAATGACCACCTCTGTCTTTTACGAGTGGCCTGTTTTCGAGGGAAAGCATGGAGCATGGCAATCAACCTCTCCTTCTGCTTTCATAACCACCGTCTGCATGATGGCGCAGAAGGTCCGATTGTCTTGGCCAGTAACAGCAAACATCACTCATGTCCGCCCTCCAGCTAATATATTTCTGAATGCATCTTTTCTTCATTATTGGCCTTCCTTTATGTAAAGAATTTCCGGTCTGGATTGGGAACTCAGAAGCCATCCAATATTGTGATGTATGAATATTATGAATCCTCCCTGCTCTTTTGTCATGTGATCTATTTTTGAGGACCTGGCTGTGCTCGTTATGCCTGCTCTGTGAACAATAAACAGCATTTTCAAAACCCTCTGGAGGAAATGTGCTGGCTGCCGATGCTCAGAGGACGACGTCTGAATTTTGTTGTTGTTGGGATATTTCCGTTTCAGTGCTTCGTCTTGATGTCTAATCATTTCTGCAGCTATCCACGGGACTTTGGATATTCTCTCGGACCGACTTAAACGATCGTGACAGTTTCGCATCCATATTTATTGTGCGCAGCATTATCCAACGCAATCAGTCACACAAACGTTTCCACTGTTTCTGAAGCAGTCACATACATGGTGACATGTGAATAGACCCTCTCTGCCACAGGCCCTTATACACGCTCCTACAGAGGTGTGTAGATATACACACAAGCACAACAAGCAGATGTAGGACACAACCCAAATACATACACACACACACACACACACACACACACACACACACACACACACATGCAGAAAGAGCCCACACCGGTTCCTTCAGCAGGGCTCATCATTACAGTAACTCGTCTTATATAAGAGAAAAAGCTGCTCGTGTCAAACGGAGGCGGCACAGAATATTGTCCCACTGCCTTGGCTTTGTGGACACCTGAGTAGTAGTGTGCAAGTGTGTGACAGACAGTGCTTGAGTCAGTGTGTGAGGCCAAGTGAGTGTTGTCTCAGGGTGCATGTTTATATGTGCATACTGTATGTGTAGGTGTGGTTGTGCAAAGGCAATGCATGTGTGTGTGAGTGTATCTGCGCACCTCTACACCTCTGTGTGTGTGTGTGTGTGTGTGTGTGTGTGTGTGTGTGTGTGTGTGTGTGTGTGTGTGTGTGTGTGTGTGTGTGTGTGTGTGTGTGTGTGTGTGTGTGTGTGTGTGTGTGTGTGGCTTTTCTGGGCGTATACTGGCATTTGAAAGGACAAATAAAGGTAGAGAGTCCGAGGGGGGGGGGGGGGTTATCGGCTGGCATGAGCATGTTCTCCACCGTGTTTTCTTGTGTGTTTGGTGCATTCAGTGTTTCTCAGAATGAATACATGTGTTTGAGGGCTGCCTGAATGTGGGAGTATGGGGGCTTAGCAGTGTCGAGAAGAATAATCCACTGGGGGGGGGGATGGGCTCCACGCTTTCCTCCACCACTAAGCCTTATGGAGGAGAGCAGCGAAAGAGTGCACTCAACCCTTTCCCCCAGGCCACTTCTCCAGGGATATATGCAAAAGCTGAAGCGTTTTCACAGACATCCTCTCCCCTCGCTCCCTCTCCCTCTTTCTGCCTCTCCCATCTGTTCAGTGTGACACGTCTCTTCGTTGCCATCATTACTGCTATTAGCGACTCTAATGTGTCACTGTTTCCAGGGTTTAACATGTCTCCATTATAAAACGTATCCCTCCGAGTTTGTGATACTACTAATACTACCTGAATCTCTTTATCAACCAGACACAACAAATAGAAAAGGTTATAGAAAACAGTATTAAATTGGATATTTCAAAATTTGATAGATTTCTGATCGGATAGATGATTTGACTGATCATCTGCTTGTACTTGAATCAGTTATTTAAAGTTACTTTGGCCAAATCTGTTTTGGGTTTAGAATTAATTTCATTATTCTATTATGTGAAATTCACAGATGACAGATTTGAGAAACAGAGGCAACTAATACTCGTCAGATCCTCTCTACTTATCTCTGCTGACTTTAGTGAGCATCAAACCTCATAAATTCAAACAAGGCTGTCAAGTGTTTTCTTTCTAAGGATATTATATCCAGAAAATGGGACGAATGGGACTCACAGTGATATTTAAACTTTGGAAGAAAATCAAATAAGGGACTTGGGTGGCGTAGACAAACTGAACAAAACTTATTTCGAATATAAAGATGACACCGAGACAACATAAAATAAAATAACTGTAATTGTAACTAAAACTCAGCATAAACTAAGTAAAAGCAAACAGGAGCCTGTTTGCAAGCTTTGCCCCAATGTTCCCCGACATAACATAAAATCAAAGGCTCTTCTTTTGTATCTAAAAAAAGATGCACAATCATTGTAGTTCACGTTCACCAACATGATTTGACTTAAAAAACAGAGAAACGAGGCTGAATCGACTCCAAATATGTGAAAGCGATAGTGTCGTTACCTTGAATAGGACCCGGTCAATCAGCCTGTGGGAACTTTTTAAAATTCACTGTGGCCACTGACAGGTGTTGTGGCCTGAGGACGAGGAGACTGGCAAACAAGAGGAATCGCCGTCGCCATGGTAACGCCACAATGATGTGCAGGATGCAGAGCACCGCAAATGCATAGTAATGTCTCCGCAGACGAGCGGAAGCGTTTTATCCAGCGTGAAGCTGCACATATGGCTCCATCCTGCTGTTCTAAAGGGAGCTCACACTACATAGTCAGGGCAATTTGCAGCATGTTTTATATCTAATTACCTCATATTCAGCTTAGATTTCTGACTCCGCTTTGTGAAATGATCCGTGCAGCGCCTAATGAGAGTGTGAGCCCGACCTCCCACGGTCTTGTCATTCATTGTCTTTTCTCTCTGACAGCGAGTGCAATCAGACGTAGTGGTACTATATTCTTCAGACTAACTTTACACGCCGGGGCGTAAGCACAGTTGCCTGTACCAAAGTCACTGGAGTGCAGTCACGAGTCTCTGAGCAATTACAAATCTGTCAATCTACATAATGTGAACGAAATGTCTGACATAAACAGCAGGAGCCCAGAGAGCTGATGCCAAGTAATGAAAAGCAAAAAAGGGAGAAAGAGGTGTAAGAAAGAACAAGGTGGGTGGGCGGGGGGGAGGTGCTTGTTTTAAAAAAAGAAAAGAAGAAGAAATAACTCACAACATTTTTCAAAGCATCTCAAAATAAACTAGTGTTTTTTTTCCATTTTTTGCATCAACATCACTACCATGCCCCTGTGACCCGCTGATTTGACTCCTCTCTTTATCTTCTCCTGGTTTAAGAAGCCCTGAGCTGCAGCCTGGCTCCCTCTGCCCTATGACCAGCCTGCTGAAGCACCCTACCCCCCCCCCCCCCCCCCCCCCCCCCCCACCAACACGGTCCCTACAGCCTCCCCTGCCACCTGCTTCTCCTCGCCTGCCTCCTTTCTGCCAGGTTCTCACCGTGCCCTGCAGCACCAAGGACAGGGCTGACTGTTCAGATTACTGATAATTAGAAGGACAGATTAAGTATCCAGATGGCCAAGGTGAATCCCAACCTGACAACAGCACTGCAGACACATTGACAACTCAACTGCTTAAACAGAGACATGTTAGGTCAACAGAGGCCTTGACGCTCACTCACAGGCTTAATCCCCGCTGACAGTGACTGGTGGCATGCAAATATTATCATCATCATTACTATACTATTATATTGAAAGGATTCGAAAGTAAATCCTGTTTGTCATGCAAAAGAAGTCAGCATAGATATCACAGGTTGTTTGGCATGAGGATGTACCTTCACTGCCCACGCTGACCCTTGTCCTCTGCCGAAAGCACCAACCGTTACACTAACATCCGACGTGGACCATCAACCTGTTTGGAGGCGCCACAATACTCTGCCGTGGTCATAATGTCATGTATGTATGTAATCATTGTGTACAAATAGAAAGATAAATACATCAAATGAAGCGTAAAGTCCAAGCAGTCTTTAAAGGTCCGTATTCCCCTGCGACTCTGTCATAAAAGTTGTTCCCACGTTCCGGTCAAAATCCCCTGACTGTCAGTTTGGTCATCGCTGCTCACCATCTAATGCTTTTCTACCAACTCTTTTCTGTCTTTTAAAATCTAACTTAGCTTTTCATCTGGCTGCTTAGTGCCTCTGATGTGCAACCCGTGTCTCCCCCAGAAGCATCTCAGCAGCAATTCATCTGGGTCATCTCCATAATGCTGCCAAGGTCTGATGTGAGTGTGCTGTATCTCCCAGGGAAAAGTAAACCAAAAGGCTCCAACACAAACCAGGAGAAGAAAATAAATACTACCACACATTAGATCTGGTGTATCTAAAAATACTTATAGTGAAATAAAGGATAGGACTAACTTAAAAATAGAGATGCTGTTGTGTGTAAACATTTCAAAAAGAGTATTTTTTTTAAATCGCTGTTTCTCTAAAATACTGTGATTGTCACCCTCTTGTTAGAGGCAGGTTAAGTATTTAAATGCTGTCTGATTCATGCAATGAAATTACACTAAAAGCAAATTTAAAAAAAAAGTAATGAGAGGATGCTGCTTTACAATACTAATGCTACAGTCACTTCCTGTGTGAGGCAGTGGCTTTAGGACCCCTGATCCCACGGGGAATATGCTGCATTTAGAGCTGCAATAATTAGTTAAATAATGAATTGAAGGATGGCACTGGGGTGTAGTGGTTTGCACTCCGAGAGGTTCCCAGGTGCTGGAGATTGCACATTCTTGCTGTGTAAGCTTTGTCCAGGTGGTCTGCTGTACAAAACCTCGATATTGACTCTGTGTTGTCGGTCAGTTTGAGTATTAGTTCGACACATGGTTTTTTTCTCTGTGTGTTTGTTCTGTAAAGGATCTGTGCAGGATTCACTCCGTCTTCACCCACAGTCACACCTCCAGCCCCACGTACAGTTATTTATAACGTTGAGTCATTTTATCAACCAATAGGAGCATGGGTTTTTATGTTAAGGTGTATATGTTCAGGCATTTCTGAAGTTTAGATAAATAAAGAGCAAGCAGACAAAGAAAATTAACAACGGTTTAATATTTATTTAGGGTGTATTTCTAAAATGTTCTTTTTCCCACTTCTTAAACCTGTATTGGGCAAATAACCATATTTGATTCATTCCAGCTTCTTTTTTTTTTATAAAAGCTTATAAGAGCTTTTTTTCACAGGACATTGACACTTTGTTGTGATTAGGATGACATTTCCTATTTAAAAATCATTTTTCTAACTGTAAGATGTTACATATAGTGTCTTTTTGATCAGTTTACACAGTCTTATTGTGTGAAATATATAATTTTTGCAGTGCTTTAAGACTGACTCTGCCAGTCAGATCCATAAAAAAGTAGGTTCTTAAATATTCCTTAACAACAACTGAGTCTTGGAATTCTCTATTTCATGGATTGCCCTCCAAAGAGCGAAATACGATTATTTTCCTCATCAAGCGCTTCGTTCAATCAGCGCCAATCAACTCATCAGCGATGAAAAACAACGGTTTCTTTCAGTTCTATCCGTGTTTGTGTTAAAATAGGTTGAGCAGCTGGAAATAGTAGGGGAAGTTTCACAAACTTCCAACTGCTTCCTCTATCCGTTATTACCACAGCTTCCACCTCCTGTTGCCTAATCCAAGGTACAGTTTTATATTTATTTTGTCTCACTTCTTTGTCTTTCAAATGGTTCTGTCCTCGTCACATGTTTATAGCCTCTGCGGCACTGCATACGCAGAACTTTTTGAGTCTTGAGTTGTTCTTTTTCTTGGTCCCTCTTGAGCTGAAATTGGCTCTTGACACCTTGACTCACGCCGTATGTCTAATTTCATGCTTGCTTGTCCCCACCCCACGTCTACCTGGTGTTTTAAGACATCCCTCGTGAATGAGGTCCTCGGTCAGACATTATTTATGTGTCTTGGAGCTTGAAAGACAAAGCAAAAACTGTGAAGTCAAAGAGAATAGTGAGGTTCAAAGAGTGAGAGAGAGGAGATGATACAGTGCTGTGCATTAAGACGGACCCAAACTGCTTATTTTTAAAACCACTACACCTTGTCTAACTGCTGCAACCCCCCCTGACCCCGCATGGCGGAGTCCCCCTGGTGTTCAGAGCCCCAATATGTTTTTGTGACAGCTGCTCTCTCTGGGACATGTGTGTGAGGATGAGGGGCCGGGGCAGCTGAGCATGCGTGCCTGTGCTGGAGGACAGAGCGGTGCAGTGAATAAGGTACACATCTGGCTCAGTGCCCCGCTCACTATAAATAACCCCACACACAATGAGATGAAGATGCCCTTAGCCAGTGCTACTGTACTCTCTGTTTGTGAGCTCTCCTTGGCAGTGTGAATGAACCGCGCTGCCATCAACGGCAAACACAGGAGGTCTGGAGCTCACGTATGCATGCATACATGTGCAGATGAGCAAAACAAACACATCCCACACACTGATGGAGGAAAGAGCAGAAGGCTTCAGGCTGCTGCATGCTCTGTTCTCTGAGTACTACTTATCCTCCCATTGGACGAACCCTATCACCATGTAATTATTAGTAATAATGCTTTATACTCCTTATTGCTGTCAAGACAGGATGATTGGGGAAAATGGCTTTGGAGGCTAATGTATTCTCAACCGTTCAGATAGGATGGCGAAAAGAAAGCGGCCAATTAGATGTAAAAGCTCACGGCTCCAGGTCATTAGCCCCGCAGAGGAGGCTTGTTGCACAGCTTCTCCTAGCAACTTCCCTCCCTGTGTGCATTCGTGCGTCGCCGTGTTTGTGTCGCCCAGAGATGCCAACTGCCCGTTCAGCATGTTTGCGAGACAGGGAGTGGACCCAGCTCATCGTCTCAGCAGTGATTCACAGAGCGTGGGGGTCTAAATGCCAACCGGCGCCCTAAAAAAATAAAAAATAAAAAATAAAAAAATGTAATCCAGCATTTAAAAAACAAACAACAAAAGTCGATATATTCTGACACACATATCTAAAAGGTTCTTCAAATGCCAAAACATAAACAAGAGAGAGCCACAGATGGTTGCGGCTCATCGCTCATAGCGAACGGAGACGGGAGCACGCCGACACATCTGATCGTACACTCAGCTAAAGATGTGGAGAGAATGACTCACTCCATGTTATCACTCTAACGCATGCTGCATGTCTATTGATAAAAGAAGCCATCTGCAAACCTGAGATTGTTGTCAGTTTAAAGGTGCAGCTCAACAAAAAATAGCATGTCGTCTTTTTTTTTTTTTTTTTTTAAAGAAATATCAGCTTTCCCGTTTCTGTTGATGCAATCATACTATAGATCGATTTTAATCTCGACCTCACTGTGTGTGCTCGTGGATCTATATCTGTCAAGTGTGGTGTAACAGAATCTCTCTATGAGTGTTCACGGAGATGACTGACCGCAGAGGAACACATTAGAGTGTGGCCCCCGAGAGGTCGGCGTCAATATGATCTTCCACCTCCCAAATAACAGGACACTTGATGCTGGAGTTGCTTGGGGAGCGAGCTCGGATGGGAGCGCCAGATCCTCCTTGGTTAAATACCCTCCCAGTCTCCTTTCACTCGAGTCACATTTTCAGTCTCTCCTTGCCCTAGTTTCCAGTCCACTTTGACGTGCATCCTCGGCTCCCTTCCTTTCTTCTCCCAAATAGGGGAAGCACTGACCCAGCTGGCTCAGAGTCAAGGATGGTTCTAAGACAGGAAAGCAGACTGGCCAAAGCATGTTGCCACGTAGAGCTGCACAGGAATACACCGTGGCTCCAATCAAATCCCTCAAGGGAAAAGGCTTGAAGATGAAACACTGTTTTCTTTGCTTTTTGTAATTGGAAGCTCCAGGATCAGAAACAAATAAATATATATCGAGCAGATTGGTCGTGTACTATGTGTTGAAAAACGTTTTCCGAAGCACAAAGAAGCAAAATTGAATGACAAAATATCTTTATTCGATCACTTGCGGATAGAAAAAGGCCTAACAGTATGGCCACACAGGAAAATAAAAACCTGCTTGTTAAATATTTAAAAGGGGGAAAAAAAAAAAGGAAAACATTTTCTCACAGTCCGGACTGTGTGCCTCTGCTGCTGTTGTTCAGCGTCTGAGTGTCAACACTTCTCACACAGCGACTGTTGAATGTCGAGTCTCGGGGCAATTCGTGCAGGTAAAGACGGAGAGCGGTTTAGAACACCGATGCCTGAAATTTCACACGAGAAGCCCGGCTCTCCATGTCTGTGCTAATGACTGACCTCAGCACTCCCCGTGGTGCAGCGGCGTGCCGGAGGACAGTGACGGAGGAATGCTGCCTGTGACTGTGTTTGTTTGGGCTGGGGTGGGGGGAGGGGGGAGTGCAGGAGATGTATTGTCCTGGTCCCCCGAGGATTTGTCAGACATTCCAGACCGCAGCAAGAAGTAAGGTCTGTTTTCCAGGAAGAGAGCCCCATGAATTTTTCACAACTTCCGAAGAAGCGATGCGTCTGTCTGAGTCAGAGCGGGGATTCAGAGGTCTGCTCAGCATGTTGCGATCTCTCACCCGTGTAGACTATAACCACTTTGCAGTTCAGTTAAATACTCTTTATATTGGCAACGGGAATTCATTTCCCCCAAAACGACACTGAAACTGTGCAGAGAACCCTTCCTCATTGAAATCCTTGAAAATGTCCACTCCCGGTGTGATAAAACGATATGTCAAGACATGGATAAACACACTTGTACTTTTAATTATATTAAATTCAGTTGAACCAAATGATTTTTTTTTTTTTTTACCGGAATTGAAATTCATTCAAGAATGGATTTCTCGAATAGATTAGTGAAACACTTTATTAACTCTGCCCTACAATCTATTGTCTTACTTGCACTAAATACCCCTAGAGATTATTAACTGGCAGCATTTGGGGCAGGAAGTATGTTTCACAATAGACGCACTGTCACATGCTCTCCTCTCAAGAAAAGCTTTTTTTTTTTTTTTTTTTATAAGATTCTTTTTAAACTTATTTTCAAGGCACATAGATTCTTTTCTTCTTTAGCTCGATTAATCAAGTTACAGTTTGAATCGATGTCTCAGTCCTGAAACTTAGATCTGAACTTCACCGCGTTTGTAACCGTGGCAAGTAATTAGGCCATTTACTGACAACAAAAACAGGGTTTTGTAATCTGCTTTAACAGAGCCTGTTATCTATGCATGTCCCCGTTTCCATCTTGGCTCAGTTTTCTGGTCAAGTGTTCGATACAAGAACAAGCTGAGGGGGAAAGAAAAAAAAAGTGGGAAAGCAGATGGAAGGACGAGGGAAACAGTCCCCGAGGGTGGAGTACTGCACATTTAATATGAAGTATAGTTTGTGTCCAAGGACAGCGCCTGTAATAGCAAAAATGAAATGAAATGAATAGTTTGAATGGTTTCATTTTTGATTGACTTGTATTGTGACTGAAAATTAAAAAATTTAAAGCGCCATAATAAGAGGGCAAGTATTCGGTCGCGTGCCATTCAAAAGTGGAAACATTGCTTCTTTTTTTTCTCTGTGTGTGTGTGTGTGTGTGTGTGTGTGTGTGTGTGTGTGTGTGTGTGTGTGTGTGTGTGTGTGTGTGTGTGTGTGTGTGTGTGTGTGTGTGTGTGTGTGTGTGAATGGAAAATACAACCAGAATAGAAAGAAAACATCTTTTATTTGACAAGTCCATTTACTTTCTGCGGAACACTTTTAATTTCAGTGTCGTCTACGCCTGCAGCGGGCCTAACATATTGACTCAGATGTCGACAGCACTTCATCACACCGTAACACATTGTGAGCTTTTAGACAGTTTCAGAATACATTTATTGTCACCGTCAGACATGAAACTACAACCTGACTCCTCCTTCTAGCTCAGGTGAAATCCTGCACTACAATGCCTCGCTGACTGCTCCTCAGATTCATCTCATACTAAACCTCTTTCACAGACTCGACGTGTCGGATAGTTCTCCGACTGTGTCCGCATTTAAACGTAACGTACCGGATCCCATTGAATCTGTGTCTATAACTCATGTTTTAGTCTGAGGTATATTGTGCACAGGCCTGTCCTGAGGCAGAATCTAGAAATAAACCTCTTGCTTTACTCACCCCTGGATAACTTTAGTTATAGCCGCTCCCTATAAACTGCCCCCACATTGCCCCTGCTACAGTGGTGAGAAATCATTGGGCTTTGGCTGGCTACGGTATAATTCTACCCTTTCTCATGGGTATTGACTTACAGTAAGTGAGAGCTATCATCAAATATGCAGCAGCTCCAACTAATACTGAACCGAGTATCAAGAATAACATTGTTTACAGGACACTCAAAACAGGATCTGCCAGGGCGACTACTTTTTTCTTTTTTTGGTTTTTTTTTTTTCTTCTGCGAAAAAACATGAAGACATGGCGTAAGTCTATCCTGAACCATGAGTCACCGAAGAAATGCTCTTTGACATGGCGTCGAACGAAGAAATGCAAAAGAAGCCGAGCCAAAAGATAGAGCGGTGGGCTGTGAGTGATGTAACACCTTCCATCTCCTCTGCCCTCCCAGAGCGGGTGATTAAAAATACTGAAAGCTCTTTTGCACAATCAATGCACACACTTCATCTGACAACCTTTTTTTTTTTGTTTTTTCTTCTCCTCTCCCTCTATGAGATCTCCTGATATTTGAGCTTTCATCGTTGCGCATCAAAGCCTGTTGCTTGTACATTTCCCACACACACACAAAAAAAAACTGTCTTCTTTGAACAGAACACTGTTCAAACACACAACTGCATCCTGCTTTCACCCTTTCAAAGTTGAAAAAAAAAAAAAAAAAAGAATCTCACTGCATCTGTGTGGCTGTTTCAGCCCTCCTTCAGTCAAAACAACTGAATGGAGAAACTATGGCACGTTTCCAAACCACATGGTACTGGACACATTTAATAACAACTGAGGGAAATTAGATTACACTTCTTTCTTGTGCTGGGGCTGCTCATGTCCCTCAAGGCTGATAAGATGTCCAATTATTTGGTAATTTAGTTCAGAGGAGCAGCAGAGAGTCCGATCTGCTCAAGTAAGCTGGCAAATTATAGCACTGTACATCATGGCAACTCTTTGAAGCCCTTTCCCTTATGCCCTTATGACCGATTCAATAGTCATATAGACACACCAGGGCGCTTGTGTATAACAAGTTAGCTCTTGGATACAGTATTGTGCTTCACCAAGGCAGATGTAATATACAGACAGTACAAAAAAAGGGAAAGTATCAGTCTCTGCAGGAGAGGATGTGGGGTTGCTGTGGTTGAGGACTGGGGAACTACAACTAAGATGGAGCAACGGCAGAAGCGAGGGTAGAAGTTGAACCTGAGGGTGAGGGGGGGGGATAAGGTGTTCGGAGTGGAGGGGTAAAGCTGCAGATTGGACCTGCAGAGAAGGTATGAAGAGTCAGAGCAGCGGCTGGGTACTGTTCACAGGATAAAAGCTGGAGGCTGCAAAAGAGAGGTGGAAGGGCACAACATCTACGGTATATCTACTGGTGCAGAAGCCATCAGAGAGAGAAGGACAGGATGGCTGTAGGCTGGAGGGAGGGGGGCTCTTGGAGGTGGGGTGGGGGGACCGGGGGGAACAAAGCCGGTAGTCTCACTCACGGTAGAACACATATTCAGTGTAGCTGGTCCAGATCTTGTCATCCGTCTGCTCATGGGCAAAGGCGCAGGTTCCTGTGGAATTACAGGCCACCATGTGGAAGCCTGCATCTGCCAGCTTGTCAAAAGCCTGCTCCAGAAAGGTGAACTTCAGGTAGTAGCGGGATGTGTAGCGCTCAGGGGGGCGGTCAGGGTCACGGCTCTCATTCAGTGTTTCCCCAAACACCTCTTTGGCCAAGGAGGTCTTCCCGCACACCATGATCCGCGCAACCCGCCGGAATTTGGCATCGGTGTGGCTGTCCCGGCCCAGGGTGTACGAGCCTCGGTAGCCAATCGTGATGAACCCGGAGCGTTTGCCATCCATAGCACTGGGCACCAGGCTGGCACAGGCAGCTGCAGCAGCACCAAGGGAGCCAAGGTTACGGACAGAGTCAATTCCAGGTGAGGAGTCCTCTGGGTCGCTCTGGCAGCCCTCGTCACCCAGGGAGTTCTGCTTGCTGATTTTGGGTGCCAGGAGCTTGACGAGCTCGGGCAGGTTGAAAAACTCTGCCTCCCTCTGCAGACGGCCACGCTCTGGGAAGTGGTCTGGCAGAACGAGCTGCTGGTCCCGCATGTAGTCCAAGATGTAACGGAACAGGAAACCATCCCGGTCCACGAAGAAGCGTCCCTTGGTGTCCCTGGCCAGACCTTTAGTTGACTTTTGACTGAACATCTCCCATAGCAGAGAGTCCGGCACACTTGTGAGGGTGGAGTAGCGGGTTATATACACCTGGCCACCAACATTGAGCTCTATTATCTCTGGGAAGGGCACCTCCTCCCCGGATATACCACTATCGGGTAGAGCCATGGTTCTCTACACAGGTGCGCCTGGATGCAGCTTCAAACACTCTCTTTGCTGGTGCTAAAGTTCAAGCTGCAGGACTTGGGAGAGAATCCTCTCAGGGTGAATTGTTGTGGCCTGTTGCCTGTCAGCGGGTCCTGGTCCTGCTGCGGGTCGCCTGTGGCGGCGGAGCGGCTCAGCTGCGGTGCGCAATGGCTGTGCGCGCAAAATAAAAGCTCGCAAGTTGCATCCAAGACGGTGGAAATTAACAGTCACACAAGAAGCGGCTCCTATTCTAACTAGGCTACAGCTTCCACCTCTTAATTACTAAATCATAGCGCGGAGTGGATCAGGCAGCCGTGAATGGAGGCGTCATTTCCATGTCCTTTACGCGCAGAAAGACGTGGTATCCGGAGGATGAAATTCTGCTTTTCTCACCAGTTCTCCGCGCAGGAAATGTACCGTTTGCACAAGCGCTCATAACGGCCTCTCTTGATTCTAATTGCGGTCGTTTGTCCTGGCGCAAACCGGATCAGGTGGCCCAACTTCAATTAGGCAATTCATAGTTGCCGAGGTCCGCTGGTGTCGCGCTTCCAAAAACCCACGAGACGAAGACGTCGTGAGAGACCAGGGAGGCGTACGAAAAGGCGTGCGTCTTTTCCATCACTTGGGTTTGAGACTGACGCGTCCTGTCCGGCTGCTCCGTTCTCCTCCGCTCCGGTCTCGAGTCAGACTGTAACTCAAGCTGCAGCGGAACGGAGGACACGGCGTTTATTCCTCCCGGGAAGCCACGCCCACCCGAGGTGACGCCGCCTCGGTCCTGATCTAGGTCAAAATGCCCTCCTAGAATACTGTAAATGTAAAAAAAATAAAATAAAAAGAACCTTTACCTTTACCTTTTGGTGCAGTCTGAGTGATACTGAGGTGCACTCACTAATCTACTCATTCCCTCGTGTGTGTGTGTGTGGGCGGGTTTATCAGTAAGCTCAATTAACAGACAAGAAATAAAATTCCCGAAACAAAATTGTACCGCTTACAAATTCTTCATTCGAACTGATTTGCAATCGGGTATGATTTTAATTTAATGAGTTATTTTATGAGCGTTCACAAGGATTGCGCCTGGTGACTTCTACAATGATGGAACAGTGACATCTAGTGAATATTGTGGAGATTAATTCTCTTCATGATGAACTGGAACTGCAATGAATTATGCAGAATTGTCAGTGGAGACGTGCAGTCATCTGAACGGGTTTGAACACCTCTATGACTGAAGGCGTGTGTGGATTGTCGTTGCATCACTTTGATATTTGACCTTCAGTGTTGCAGAGTGCTTCAAACTGCTGCAATACTGCAAATTTATCTGCTGAAGAGGGGAAACGTTTCTCTTTTTTTGTTTTTCCTCAGCTCACCTGAAATCTGACTTTATCTGATCTGCGTGTGAAGCTTATACAACCTCCCTGCAAAAGCTTCAGACACCCAGCTCACAGTTCAGCCTAGTGAAGCAGAATAAATCCTGCTTCCAGCAAATAGATTCACCTTTACCTGGATGAATCATTGTTATCCCATTTATATAGGTACCCCCACAGGAAGAACATGCAAGCGCCACACGGAAAAGACCACAAGCCCTCAATCAATCATCAATTTTTGAAATTTGAAGTGTTTTCAACAGTATTTCAATATACTTTTCATTTTATGTCATCAATGAGAGAGAGAGAGAGATTAAAAGTCTTCAACTTTCTTACTGTAAAATTACAATGTTTGTATGTCTTTGATTTTTGTGCCGGATTTGGCCTTTCGATAAATGTCACATTCAGTCCATAATATTTAAAGATGACAAATAAAACCATCCACTCAGAGGCAGAGCTCCATTAAATACTCGCAAAAACAAGGCAGGATACATAAAACAAATCACACGCAGCAGTGGAGCGGGAAAGATTATATATGTTAATGTAGTTTTAAAAGAAGATGGTTGGGTACTAAGCAAAGAAAAGCAAAATGCGCAAAATAGAAATTCAATTGGTTGCACAGTTGAACAGTCTTTGGTATATTTTTCAATTTGACTTTAAAGATACCAGCTGAGCTGCTATTTCTCCGCCTCATCTAGTGCTAAAACCTGCAGCAAATATTTGGGGGAGCCCCATCCATATCTGTTCAGAGGACTCTGGGTTGTCATGCCAGCAACTGAACACTCATGGGTCACGCTGTGACTTTTAAATGCAGTTTATCAGATTAATGAACATCACAGCCCAAACACACACCTGTGGGCAACACAGGGGGAAGTCACAGACCTGCGCAGTCAACAGGCTGCCAGGTGTTAAAGCAATTTCCCCCTCCTCCTCCTCCTCCTCCTCCTCCTCGCCTCCCTGTCTCAGTGGCGCGACGTCCACCACCTTCCTCTCACTAATCAGCAGGCCAATTTTGCCAGTCTCCCAGCAATCTGTTGCTGATTTCCCTCGAGGACCCCGCCAGTCTCCAGCTGGCTCGCCGCTCTGCAGCTTCATCGCTATGGCAGTCTGGATCCGACCACTCTGGTTATGTGGGCCACCACAGGATCGGGAGGTAACATGACTGTGCCGACTGCCAATGAGATGAAAGTCCCAGCGTTCATTTGCTGAAATATGCAGGAGCAACATGCAACGCAACGGCAGAATCTTGTGGAGCCCGACACAATGTGCGTGGATGCAGGCCTGCATTTAGACATCTTAAGCATCAACCTTTTTGCACGGACTGCATATGAGCACATGACCCCCTGTTGGTTTCATCATTCTAATCACATCCACACCGCAGTTCACTGATCCCCGCAAATATGGATAAAATGACTGCATCAGTTAAATTAGTTTGACCTTCTGCAACTGCTGGATTATCTGTGTATGTCTGTCAATTCTCATCACAGTGATGGCCTTCTGAGGCTGTTAGGTGTGCCGTGTGAGCGCGTGTTTGATGCTCCGCTGATTCAAAATGGGCCGAGAAGAGGCTTGAAGCCCACGAGGGCTGGGAGATAGAGGCTCAGCACAGTCAGGCAGGAAATGGGGAAATGTGCTTACTGCCGTCGCTGTAGCTGAAAATGCATGAACACACAGACGAATTTAAAAACCAGAATCAACATGAAACTCCCTCTTTCTGAACAGTCAGATGATGCAGTGACAAAAGAAGGGTTACTCAGAGGAGGATTTCATGGATAGGTTTACATATTGATCCGTCGCATCCTTGGAGGTTTTTTTTTTTTTTTTTTTTTTGCTGACAGCAGCACCAGTTAGTGATTTATGAGTCGTTTTGTGGGATCAACGGAAAAGAACAAGCTGTTGCATCTATTTTCTAAGGTGTTTGCGGTGCGCAGGTGGGCCCAATTGCACAGCCTCATTTCCCTCAGTGCGAGACGTCGTAGATCTTTCATGACAGGTGATGTGGGGGCAGAGCAACACAACTGCAACACATCTCAGTGAGATTTTACTGCTGGATTTGTGCTTCTAGGGGAAGAGCCCCTGTAGGTCTTTGTACAAGGAGGACGCAGTCGTTTATCTATGAATGACGATCCTGAAAAACGGGTTCGCACGAGAAAATCGTGAAATAAAAGAAGACAATACGGAGGCTACAAGTTACGACAACAAACTTTTTTGATAGAATCAGTTCATTCTACTTTTCTTTTTTCCTGACTCAGTTTGTTCGTCCCCTTCGCCTTTCAGTGGTTACGCCCAAATCTTTTAATCAATCTGCTCACATCTCTCTGCCGCCTCTTGCAAACAAATCAGATCTTCTCTATAAAATATGCAACGTATACGAGTTTGACAAATGTGATTCAGCATTCATCTCTATCTCTCATTGATTTTTTTTTTCCCCATCCTTCCTCTTCTCAGTCGAGAAGTTTGTGATCTGATTTTGAACTGCTGATGAAATTCACGGTTTGAATCTGTGGATGATGCTCTTTTCAAATTCGTTTTATTTAAGAAAAGGACACTTCCCTATATGAAAAACAGTTTCAGGCGTGAAGATGACTACAAAGAATGTAATCAGTTTCAACTGTGTTTGTAGTTACGACAATGCGAAAGTTTCTCAATGTTTTTTGATGGTTTGGATTGTTTTCCATCCCTCAGCTCCTGAAATCCATTCCGCACATTAGACGGCAACACCAAACATGAAGCTGGAATAATGAAGCGCGATCACCAGTGGTGAGAATAACCACCGAGAAACCGCTGCAGAGCTCTGGGCTCAGGTCGGAATAAACCAAGAGATGAAAGACCCTGAGCTCCCCACAATGCATCACACTACCCACATGCCAAGCAGCCACGGAAACAAAAGCCAAGATATTGTGTCAAAAGTGGGGGGAAAAAAAACCTTGAAATGTTGTCAGTCATCCCAGTTCAATGGAGTTTTTTTAAACTCAAGGTTGACGGGTTTTGAAAAGCTATATGTGTGTATTGAGGAACAGAGCGACGTTGCACATCCTTGGTCTTCGAAGCAGAAAGCCAGAGCGTGCACATGGAGAACATGCAACCTCCCCACAGAACGACACCGAGGCCTGGAATCAAACCAGGGACATTTGATGCCGTGAGGTGAGGCCGCGAGACACTAACACATATAAAACTGGATTCCATTTCTTTAGTCTGATAAAAAAAAAGATAGTTTTGAGTTGGATTGATTGTGGGTAATTTTCTTCTTCCTGCTGCTCGGATGTGAGCCTGACAAAAATCCAGGCACATTAACTGTTGATGACAGAATTCCTTTCTGCTGCCTCAGTTTCTTGATTGGGTGTAACAGTTTGTTTTTTTCCCCTGACAAGATCCCTTGTTCTCAAACCAAAGGCTAACAGGGCCCAATTAAACTCATTTTGACATAAATAATGGAAACATGAACTATTCTCCAGCCTGTCAGAATTTCTCTCGGGGTCGACATGTAGTTTGAAATTGATAGATCCTAACACATGCATCAAGTTTACATTAAAAATCAATCACTTCTTGCAAAGACAAACTCAGCTATGTGCTTCTGACTTGGTGGGAAAACAGGGAGTCATATTCTCTGCTGGTTTACGGACTGACTGTATGGGCTGATTTTCCTCCCAGTGTCTGAGCTTTCTGGAAAGCCGCAGAGGCTCTGATCTCCCTTTGATGTGCTTGAAGCACCTCAGCCCGTACAGTATGTATCAAATCTTATTGCTGAGTTGAAAACGCCGTTAATACTGCAGTATTGCATCATAGCAGATGGGGGGGGGGGGGGGGGGGGGGAGACAAGTGAGAAAAGAAAAATCAGTATGCACAAAAGGAGAAGTCGGCACCAGGACAGAACTCTGAATGGCTTTAGTTTCCTCACATTTGAAACGTGGAGCTTCCAGAGTATCAGAGCAGTTTCACCCTGCGGTCCGCTGAGATGCTGCATGCAAGGCAGCACGGGAGCTCAGCCTTCATTCCAACACAGAAAACCTCAAATCTATATGAAGATACGTGAGATGATGGAGAGGCGTATCAGGAGGAACTCTGCACTCCCCTTCAGTGGCCAACCTCAGGCTCTGAGGTTTATATGGGCGTATTTCATCATTTGTAAAAGCCCCACTTCAGTTGAACAATCAGTAAATGTTGAAACGGTGCGACACAGAAACGGCCGTGACACACACACACCCCTCAACCACAAAAGTTATATAACTGAAGATGCATCTAAGGTCGTAGGCATGAAACAGGACCAAATAAATGTGTGTGAAGTGACTGTGAACATGAAAAGGTTGGTCTGGGTGTGTTTCATCCAGTGCAGCTCGATTGAAATTGTCTACAGTGAATGGTCTGATTATAAAAATAAAAAGGAAGCAAACATCTAACTGATAGTTGTTTTATATCACAGCCGACCTGGGAGGAGTCTGATGTCTCCTTCCAGCTCCCGCCATCTTTTTTGTTTCATTATCTGTGAAGTATTGGGGATAACTTTGTCGTATAGAATAATTTTTAATCAAACTATTTAAAGTGTCCCAAATTCCTTTTATATTATTTTTTATTATTATTTAATATTTTACTATATTCCTTTACACATACCCTTATATTTTTTTGGGGTAATTTATTTCTATACATTTTATATTTATCTTCCGCTTCCATAGTTCTTTGCTTGATCAATTGTCTGTAAAGTGTATTCTTCTTTTTACAGGCATTCTGTAAACCTTTTGTCATCCATGGTTTATCTGTATGTCTGTGTTTTGCCTGTGTAAACACTGGCAGGTGATCGCTGATGTCGTTGATCAATCGTGCACTCACTGTATTGTTTAATATGTCATCTGTAAATATGTTGTCAATTAATGACGCAGGATGTAGGACCAAATGATTTCTTTCTAATTAGGACCTAAATTATACTCTCAATTACGTTCATACGGTCAACAAAAAGACACGATCAGAAACTCACCCTCTCATCTACCTGTCGCACAGGTGAATATAAACCCAGTCAATCAACCCACACCAGCAACACACACACCACATCCCATAAGTGACGTCGGCAAAAAACATACTTTACTACAACTTTTATAAGATATTCTCAAAGACCCAAAAATCACTACGTATGATAGATGTGTTAACGAGAAACGAGCATGAGAATCATACTGAGCTTGTGACTTGTGCTAAAATTGATTATTAATGTATTATTACAGCACGGTGCTGTAGAGGTTAGCGGTTTGAAATTATAATCCAAACATTGTTTGGCTTTTAGGGCGTTTTATTCCCCCCCCCCTGGTGGCACTATTTCCTTCCACAAATTAAATTAGATGACTGCGTGTCGGCTTCAGCGAGTTCTTGTTGGATAAAAAGTACAAAGAAGGGTAAAAAGATAGTTGTTTATTTTGGTTCTTCCCCACCAGTAGTTTATCCACAATCAGACTGAAAGAAAATATAGACTAAAGGTACACGAAATGCAGGGATTTTTTAATATATACCACAATTAATTTCATGGAGACAGCATATGTGCATACTTTAAGGACTAATGCCAATATGATGACCACGGACTTGGGAGGAAATGGTCCCACGCTTCGCCTGGGATTGAGAAGGGAGGGGGGGGGATTTCTTCAGGACTGGAGGACTAGTGTCTGGGAAACTTTTCAGTGAGCACAAACAAAACACGAAACCAAATCACTTATCCATAGAACAAAAACAGTAAATGGTTTCACCCACCACTTGCAATGACAATTCGGTTTTTGATGTGGTAATGGATGGTGCCCACTTTCTAGATAACACTCAAAAACAACCTTTTACCCACTCACGAAGCTCGGTATGTTTACTACAACAGTATTTATAGATAGATTCTCGGATATATCTAAAATACCACCCCCCCCTCCCCTCGCACGTCTTTAAAATACAAATAAATGATTAAAGTGCTTTCTACTGACTCAAACACAATCTCTGAGAGAATGGCATTGATACAGCATGTTTGAGAGTTAAAAATCACTTGTTTTCTGACGAGCCGTGTTCATCAGAGCTTTACGGGAAAACCGACCGACGGGTGTAAGGCGTGACCGCAATCTAATGGTTAGCTGAGAGAGTACGTCTGTGTCATAGGTAATGTCACACATATGCAACTTGCGGTGGCAGTAGGATAAAAGAAACCACTTCATTCAGGGGTTATTAATGAGGCCAACCATCTGTCAAGCTCATACAATAATAATATTAATACACTGGTCGATTATCTGCACCATTATAGCAGGTTTGTGTGTCAGAAACGTGTACACTAGGGATATTCTAATAGACCAACTGCGCTCCTCTCCTCCGCGCCAGACACTGCTGAGCAAACCAGAAACCTTCCGATTCCATTTTTAAGACATATTTAACAGAATACAGCCTATAGTATTTATACATGATTAATTTAACGGAACTTGAGTGCTCAAGACTCGGGAGCAAAACTCCAAAATCATTTTAAGATTAACGGTTAGGTTTAATGAGACATCTTTTCTAGATGCGTTCATGTGTCAACAACGCTGAAAACCAATTTGAAACTGATGAATGGCCCCGTCCACTGAAGACCAGATGACTGCGAAAACAATTGTCAAGAGTAAAAGCTGGTTAATGAGGAAAAGATACAAGCTCATACTATGGAGGCGAACTTCTCCTGTACTCAGTCCGTGTCATTTGAAGAACTAGCACGACGTTTACAAAGCACCGCTTTCTGTTTTACGTGACAGTCGTCATCTTGCAGCATTTCAGCTGAGTGGGTATAAAAATATAGACATTTGAAACCCTGAATATATGTTCATATGTGATTTTCTGCAACAAAACAAAAGACAATTTACAGCTGTTCCACAGTACAGTCTTTTTTTTTTTTTTTCTTTTCCTTTAGATTTCACCACCATCTAAAATGTGTTCTTGGATTTTCCCCGGGGGAAGGAGGTTTAGACCCAATACAACATAGAACAGCATATATAATGTCGTCTTAATCAACTGCCGGCATCCGTGGGTTCTTTAATACACTAAAATTACCTCTGGGTGTGTGACACAGAATTACTCGGGAGAGAGAGAGAGGGGAGTGTGTTCGTGTGCACGACGACGTTACATCAACATGTCTTTGTGATGCCTGGCTATGTGTTGGCTCTTCTCTGAAGGCCTCCTAAAGCCCTTGGTGCAGTAGTCGCAGCGGTGGGGGTAGTCCTTGGTGTGGATTGAGATGACATGCCGTTTGAAGCCAGAAGCGTCCGTACTGTTGTATTCACAATACTGGCACTGATAAACCTTTCTACCGCTGTGTGTCTTCATGTGCTTCTTCAGCTCCGCAGGCTGCCGGAAACCTCGCCGGCAGCGCTTGCACTTAAAGGGGAGATCCTTCGTATGCAAGGACAAGATATGGCGACTTAAGGTGAACGTGTCGGGGGCGTTGAAGTTACAATGCCGGCACTGGTGCACCTTGTTGCCCTTGTGCGTCTCGGCGTGTTTCTTCAACTCCGAAGGCCGGTGAAAGCCTTTTTCGCATACGTCGCACTGGTGGGGGAAGTCCTTGGTGTGAACCGAGATAATGTGCCGCTTCAGGTCACTAGAGTTGGTGCTCTTGTGCTCACAGTGCGGGCACTGGTGGGTCTTGTGGCCTTGGACCATCTCTATGTGGCGCTGGAGCTCCCGGGCATCCGCGTAGGCCTGGGGGCAGTGGCTGCACTTGAAAGGCAGATCCGCCCCGTGCTTGCTCTTGATGTGAGTCTTTAGGTTGGACTGATCTGCGCAGCGGAACTCGCAGTGCGGGCAGTGATAGGGCTTCTCGCCCGTGTGGGTCCGCATGTGTTTCTTCAGCTCCGACGGGTGACGGAAGCCTTTGGCGCACTCGACGCACACGTGCGCAAAGTTCTTGCTGTGCACGGCGAGCAGGTGACGGTTGAGCAGACCCTGTTCGGCCGTCTCGTAGTCGCAGTACTTGCAGTGATGGAGTTTGGGCTCGCGGTCCTTGACGATGAGCTTGTCCGAGCCCAGGGGGCTGGACTCATGGTAGCGCCGCGTGTATTCAGTGTATTCTGGAGATCGCTCATTGTTGTGACTCAGGAGCTTGTGACTCTCCAAGTGGTTGTGGAAACTGATTTTCTTGTTGGTGGTGAAGTCACAGTCTGTACACTGGTACTTTTTCTTGAGCAGATGATCGGGGTGGTTTTTCATGTGGCATTTGAGGAATCCGCGTGAGCGAAACTTCTTCCCACAGAGGTGGCAAGGATACACAGTCAGCGGCATTCCATCTGGTCCAATGATAACAGCTGGAAGATGAGAGGGAAAGAAAGAAGACCACATAAAAAACTGAAAGATCAGTATTTGTTAAGCAAAAAAAATATTAGGAAAATACAACATATAGTATCAGTGCTAATAAGCGAGATTTACCAGTCTGACACTGCCGCGTGTCCCCTTTCTTCCTTTTCTTAGTTTTGGGTTTGACTACACGGTTTGCGCCGAGCCCCTCACGGATTTGCAGAAAAGGTGCGGCTGCTCCATTCTTCACCTGGTCAATAGTATTGCCTGTGCGGACGATGCAACGGATGAAAATGTATTGCCAACAGGTTGAATATTTAAATTTTACTCATCTTCTCTTAGGAAATCTGAACAATAGTATTTTTACTTAATTGGTTGTGTGACAATGTTCCGTAGTTTTCTTTTTTTCTAGCTATGAGCCACTTTCTCCAGACATCTGAAAGTATTCATGTAACAATTGGTTCTAAAGGAACAATTCCGTACGTGTGATTAAATGTCACGAGGGAAACATGCATGTGCCCAAGTTATTTGCCACTGCTGTACAAACTACAAACTTCTCAGTGTTGAGGAAGTCATGTGAAAGGAATTCTGTTGTACAGCAGACTCTACCTCCTGCTTTCTAAAGCAAACAACCTGCCTGACACAACAGACCGTAAAGGAACGTACCAACGTCGTCATCGTCATCATCGTCACTGTCATCTTCGTCATCCTCTTCTTGTTTCGGCTGGTTCTTGACTGCCATGTAGACCATCTTGTCACGGCCGACTCCCAGTCTGCCCGATGACGCCGCCTCGAGGTCAGGGTGGCCGTTGTGGTAATCATCCTCAGTGATCACCTCCGTTCCACCTGGAAATTAAAGAGACAGTTGTGTCACTGTGATGATCCACGTTTACTTCAGGAGTGATGACTTACTAACTTTTCTGTTGCACAAACACTAGAGGTATGTTTGCTGAAAGGGAGACAGGGAAGTAAATTAAAGGTTCTTGCCCAAATCATCATCTGCTTCGGCTTTAAAGATGTAGACCTTGATGACCTCAGAGCCGTCCTCTTCCTTCGAATCCTTGTCCTCCATCACCTCAGTGCTGATCTCAAGGGGAGTGTCTCCTATGTCCAACTTCTCTCCGACCTCATCCACTTTAACACAAACACCAGTGGTTATGCAAAAGAAAAAAAAAATACCCCAATGCAAACGTTTATTAATTTTCGTTGTGTTGGCATATGAAAAGCTGTCTTACAGGAGATCATGAGGTAATCCTCAGAGCTGCTTCTTGCATCATCCTCCTCGTCTGTCTGCAGAGGAACAGCCTCATTTGGCAGCTGTTCATGGATTATGGTTTCGGAGTTGGCTTCTGCCACCATCAGCCCTTCTGACACAAGTTGGTGGTCCAGTGTGTTGTCCTGATGGTCAGACAGCAGCTGAGCTACAAATACCTGGTCTGGCATGTCGTCATGATGGTGATTTGAGTCCCGAATTAGGTCAGATGTTAGGACATGGTGGTGATGGGCGTCCAGAGCTTCCTCTATTGCGACCTCGGTTCCCAGGATGTTTTCGGGCATGATGACACTGTGTTCTGAAGCCTCCATGTCCTCACTGGTGATTTCATGGGCCTCCACTCCTTGAGATTGCAGACTTTCCACATCTACCTCCAGACCTTCCACAACCTCAGCTTCTAAGCCCTCCACCTCCACCTCCTCCTCCAGGCCTTCGACAACATGAGCTTCTAGGCCCTCTACGTCCACCTCCGATTCCAGGCCCTCCACTACTTGGGCCTCGAGACCCTCCACTTCAACTTCCCCCTCAAGGCCCTCAACAACCTGAGCCTCCAGCTCTACCACATGTGTCTGTAGTTCGTCAACATCGTCGTCCAGCCCCTCCACATCTGCATGCAAGCTCTCCACGACTTCAGTCTCTAGTCCTTCCACCACTTCTGTCTCAAGACCTTGAACCACTTGAGTCTCCAGGCCTTCCACCTCAAGTTCATGTTCCAGCAGGATGCCCTCATCCGTCATCACATCGGAAAGAAGCATCCCCTCCGGAACAGACACCACAATGTGCTCTCCGTCGATGTGAGCCAGTCCCCCCATACCTGCAACTGTTAGAAACAAAAACAACATTTTGAAGTTATAAAAGTGGATTAAAACGTCCACAGTTCCTTAATTTGAACAATAATTTTATGAATAAAATCAAGATTATTTGAAGGACTTTGAATATTTTCAGTTGGAAAAATTTCCTTTTTTTTTTTGGCACTACTCAGCCACCTACCAAAGTCTTGCATGATCATAGCGTGGGGCATCTTCAACTCTTGAGTGTGAAGCTCCAGCACCCCTCCTCCTTGATCCATGTCTTTGCTCTGTGAAAAAGGACTGGGGGAGAAAAGGCATACATGTCACCAACATGAGACACACATTCTGACAAAACAAAGAGAAATGAATAGTAATATCACTGTGGTTACTATTACACACATACCTTCACATTTGCTGACAAAATCTTTTACCATAAAAGCAACAGGATACGTGAGGTGATTACTTTCATCAAGGTAATGAACCCATCTGAAAAACAAGGAGAAAACAAATTCTTTGTAAACATACTAAACATGTTTACTGACAACAGTCTATGCTGAGCATTATAGCACCCTCAATACATTATTATAATTATCTGTGTTGGTGTTACCACACAAGTTCTAAGTCTGTATGGTGTAGCCATAAAGTGTGCAGAATAGCAAACAAACTTTAAACTTGTGTAGTTAATCTAAACTAAATACTAAATAGCTTCTATTCCCAACAGCTTTCAAGATCACCTTATAGAAAATGCAGAAAGAGGAACTTCCCCAAGGGGATCAATAAAATATCAGTTTTTATTAGGTTTGTATCAGGTCTCTCAAGGTTATAGAAGCGCAAACAGGATAAAATTCCAATGTACAAGTTAGCCTAACTGCAGTGCAATAGATTTTTTTACAGATGTTTTGAAAACAGAACACGCAGAAACATAAAACATGTTTTATGGAATGGTCAATATGTTTATCGCTATCACAGATAATGATATTAATTTTAGATCTTTAAAACTGTTAATTTACACACGCTGAACATAGCTTGTGTCTCGGCCATAATGGATGTGATACGAAATTTTCATTCAGTTGCATTTTTAATAGAATCCGCATCCTGCTGTCACAGGGGAGGATGAAGAGGAAGAGGAATAGGAAGAGGAGGAGCGTGGTCGTGTTGTTGCGCACTGGCTCCACCCTACGACTGACAGGGGAACTGCAGGCAGCTCCGACCTGGGCACGTATAAACTACACCTGGTGCTGGTTGAGCCTGATGGCTGCAGCCCAACTGAGACAAAGCACGGCTCCGCTCCGCTCAGCGAACCGAAGCCGGGCTGGCGTGCATGCAGCTCGGCTTGCTTCTGGGAGGACGAGTCGTACTTGTTTTGGTGGGAGGAGATGCAGTGTCGTCACATGATGGTTCAAAATAAGACTTAATATGTCACGACTGCATCGTTCCGTGGTGACGTTTCATGTCGTTTTTTTTTTTTCCCCCACTCGGGATAATATTGAACATTAAAATGAGGCATTGGGTCTTCAACCGTATGGCATTGTGTCTGCACAAAAATAAAAAACATGCCCAGAGTTTGTGGACGCCAATGAAACTACGTTGGTTATGCAATCCAAACTAAAGCGGCTACCGCCCTCCACCCACCCGAGCTAACGTTAGCAAGCAGGCTAGGGCTGATTCTCCAAGCGCCATTTTGTTTTAGCATACCGGCTAATACAAGATGTGTAAAAACCGATCTAATGTGGCCTTCGGGACACCGTTTACAGACACACACATATTATTAATACAGCTGCAAACGCGGCCAACACCCTAAGATACGACGCGGTGTTATTTATGCGAGTGCGGTTCTTATCTGCGCGTCCATTCGGCTAGCTAGCGTGCTAAGCTAGGCGGAGCGGCTCGTGCCGCATTATCTTCCATGTTGTTTTTCCAGGAGGCTGAAAGAGGCCCGCTACGTCCGAGTGGGCCCCACGCGTCTCATTTCGTGTACCTTTATAATCGATTCGAAATAATTTTACCTGGTGACGCCGTCCTCTGAGTGTACCGGTGTTTCTCCCCCTTCTCAGATTTGTCAGTTATTGTTTTGGTTTATTTTTGACGGTAAGCTAAGTGCGGCCTGCAGTTTTGGATCCCCGGGCACTCTTTGCTAGGCCTCGGCCAATCAGCTTGCTTCCTGACGAGCAGAGGGAGGGCGGGGGGCACACAATGCGTGGCCTCGTTTACCGCTGATCCCTTACTATTTGCGTCATGCATAAGAGAGCAGAGTTACATTAACGCGGCCATTCTCTTATTAGGGGACACATGCACGGCCGCAACGGACACGCAGAATTCGCATATTACCACAACGGGAAATAATAATAATAAGTTTGAGCGGGCACTGTATGCATTGAGAGTTTGTGTGCGCACATGAGGCCTGTAGGCCATTTTGTCACAGGGGGTGGGGAGCAGGGAGCGCTCTTTTGAAACGCCTTTTTTTGCAGACTACAAATTTACAACGCATACAAAATAAAAGGAAATACTGTGGGAGACTGAGTTGACACCGTCAACATAATAATCCACAAGTGCAAAGTAGAAAGAAAAAATGATTTACATTTACTAATAAAATCTATATGTAATAGAGAAACTTAGTTTAGTTAAATTCACATTTACAGAAATTTATAGTGTGGATCCTAGGGTAGAAGCTACACAGAATAGAGACGTAAAAGGAGCAATATGAACATTGAGGGGGATTTAAATATTCTCACTAGATCAATACTCAATCTAAAATCCCGATGAACACGACAAAGAAGATATATTGAACTCCTAATGGCTATGTTGATAATGGATTATGATTATTGCATATTGATCAAATAATAAAATCTCAAGAGTATTCTTACGATGGAAAAATTCACACATTAGTATAAAATGTATTTGGTATTATTGAATAAGGGGCTGAACAATGGCTCTCACCTCACAGCGAGAAGGTCTGGGCTCAATACGGGCTGGGCTCTGTGGAGTTTGCATGTTCTCCTTCGTGTGTGCGCCGGTATGTTCAGGGTATTCTGGTTTCCTCCCACAGTCAAATATAATTTGATCACTAAATTATATTCACCTGTAAAACTTTATAACCATCAGATAGTTTATATTTTGCACATACAAAAATGGCTATATTTACCATAGGTCTTAAAAAATTCAATGCAGACAAAAAGTACTGTTTTAACCCTTCAATTTCCCCTCTGTTGCCACCAATAGGATTTTGCATGTGTATTTCTCAAAGATCATTTGTAACATCTGCAATAGTTAAGAACTACTAGAAACCAACCATGTGCTTATATGCAGTAAGTCATTACAGTGGTGTCAGGACAATGGTCCAATCAGAAGAGAATCACTCGCCTGTCACACATTTGAAAGATGAGCTACTTGTGACTGTCAGAAACCTAGCGATACTGATTTGACCGCCAGATATTGAAAGATAAAATTACCTTGGACTACAATCAACTCATTTCACATTATTTTGACAATTTTCATCCAAAAAAATCAAAATAATTCCCATCAATCTGCATATAAATTGGTTAATATCAGTTGATATACAGAAAATACTCCACTAGAAGTTAAGATTTTTATTTTAGCAAATACAGAAAGCACTTAGGAAGGTAATATAAACTTAAACTCCAGTACATGGTGTTGACACACAACCGTTTACACTGAGGTCTATAATCATACTAGCAAAAGGTCCGAGGCTCATTGGAGAATCGCTGGTTATTCACTCTGGGAATATGGATATACAAGCACCCTCTGGTCCGTGCAGCAGGAAGGTATGCAACGTGTTGGAATAAGAAAAAACAAAAATACAATTTGAGTTTCAGGGTCAACTTTAATAGTTTTTTTTTTTTTCACAGCTCCAAATTTTCAGAGGCACTCTTCACGAGGGTGCATAGCTGACTAAGGCAAAAGGCCTTTTTGTGCATAAACATTTTCTTCATTACAGTTGTTTCCAGAGGCAAATGCTCAAAATCTCCATGAGATATACAGTAAAAATGCCTGGAAAATACAGTACAGGAAGAGTACCTTCAACAATTCAAAAAGTACATCTGGAATTAAAAGAGTTGCAGCTGCATTGCACCTTGGCACAAACCTTTTCAGTGTTTTATTGTAATTTTTAAGGGCAGTGTGGTTTACAGGAGTTGCATTGCTGTGTGAGCAAAGAGCAAAACACCAATACAACACAAATCTAAAGAATTTCACTTTAAAGCACTCAAACATTCATAAGATTGCGCAAATCTTTGAGGAAAATAAAATGGAAGATTTGTCATATTGCAGTTGTACAATGGTGAAAAGGCAATCGGGCCACGGGGAAACGGCAAAACCAAGCATGCAATACTCAGCACCTTCATTTAAGTAGTATTCACACAAAAGGAAGAAACCAGCAATTTTTCTTCAATTAAATTGTCTTCATAACAAGTACATCAACAAAACAGCAACAACAACCCTTAAGATTCCAGCGGTTTCTCTCGATTACCATAGAAAAATAGGTGAAATAGACACATAAATCTTCTGGAAGCTCCAAGTTGGTCCATAGAACAAGTGGAGTGTGCATGTGGCGTGTCGTCACGTCTGCCTACACATCTTCTCTCTGTGTGGGTTGACAATGTTTCATGCGAGGGAAGGAGATTAACTCAAAATCATGTGCATCCCAGAGCTCAGTCTTTAACGGGGGACTGAGAGGTTGTACGACGCATTTGTGTAGAACGCAACTGTGTCCTTCGTGTGGAGACTTGATGGAGAGGAGTACAGCCGGGGTTGGGAAGGTCCTTCATCTCAGGAGAAACTCAGTAACAGCCATCTTTCCAGGATTCATCTGAGAGTTTAGTCATGCCAAAAGACCTGATTAAAAAAAAGTAAAATTGCAATCAACTTAATTACACATTTATAATTAGTAATATTCATAAAATTTGATATCGGTTTTTCTTGAGGACTCACCTCCTGGTAGGATGTGCGAGTTTACTTCTTGTCGACGCCTGACCTCGCCCCACGCCAGGCCTTCCTGTCCCTGTAGACGCCCTCCCGGGTGCATAGCCACCTCCGTTTGCAGAGCCCGGAGACTGGACCCTGCGCCCTGCTCCCGAAGACGGCCCCTGTATGACCGGCAAACCTCTGGAAGGCTGACGACCGGGTGTCATGGAGCCCACGGGAGTGACGGCTTTGACCGGCGTCCGCATGGAGAGAGGAGACTGGCCGTTGCTACGCATCCGACTACACGTCATGCCTTGACCGGGACACAGTTACAGTTGTATAACAGAACGTCAATCCACACGAAATTAAATATGGAAAGAACAGAAAGGCATTGAAGTTAAAATCCTCTTGTGGTGTCTCGGAGTTGTACACAAGCTTTGCAGGGTGTAGTAGCGAAGCGAGGGAGCAGAACTATGGGAGTACGATGTGGGGAATGTTAGGCGGGATGGACAGCCGCGGAGGAGAGGGTTGAGTTTGGGATGCATTTCATCACTGCAATTAGTTTTGATATAACTCTTACAGTCAATAGTCTGTCGTATTATTTAATGCGGAGCTGCTTCAGGGTCAAAACTCTGTGCGGTTCATTTTAAAAATCTGCTCCGTGCAGTTCGACACAGCTTCCATCAAAATAGACTAGATAAGTATTTCAAAACCAGAGCGAAGCCCCAAGCTGCTTCTGTAACGCATCACTGCACGTCTGGCAGAATCACAAGCATTGACCAGAGTGGCCTTGATTAACTTAGAAGGCTTGTGTGCCGGAGCTGGAACTCCAGTCGAATCCAGTGGAGTGGATGTCAGTGGTTACTGGTGAAACATTTCTCTAGCTCCCTTTAAGAACAATCCACCTGTGAAACTGGAGGAAACCTCACAAGTGATCATGCAGCGGCCAAGACGGGGTAAATTGGTGGGATTAGACTGCATCCAGCTGTACACATGCTGGTGCAGTTACACTGGAGGAACAGTGTGTGCAGGGTAAGGACAGGAGGGTTACCTGTGGAGGGGGTGTGAGTCAGGTGAGACATGCGGTTGCCAGAGCTCTGGAGGTTAGCCTCCATGCTGCGGCTGTTTCTGACTGCTTCCAGGGAACGTAGGCTGGTGCGGGGGGCCAGGTTAGGCATGCTGTGCCTCAACTCCTCTGGAACCACACACATTTAACAATAACATACTTATTACAACTGAGGTGCAAGAATCTCTATCCCTGATCAAGGTTGCAAGCTTCCTGATCATTGGTGAAAATACTCGTTATTACATCTCACCTTCACTCTTGGCAAATTTGAGCAGCTCTGCACTGGGACCCTGGAGGGATCGTCTGGGTGCTCTTGTGCGTGGGGCCCCGAGCCGGCTGCTGTATTCCTGACCATGGTTGGATGTGGAGGGAGAGAGGCACCGTGGCGAGCCCAACGGAGAGGGCGTGAAGCGGTGTCGGCGCTGAGGCATGGAGCAGCACTCGTCGTCCTCGTCCTCCAGGCTGTACGTGTCAAACTCCTGGTCGCTGTAGGTACCGCCGCGGCGCAATGACTGTAGGGAGGCCGTGGAGCTGCGGCGTGATGCAGATGCTGAGGTGGAAGCATAATCCTGCCTCAAACCTGTCAACAATTACAAACAAAGAGAAAGAAAAAGCACTTACAATGAGCCACACATTTAGAATAGTTCCTGTAATAAAATCATAAAGTGCATCCACAAACTATCTGCCCCACTTAAGATAACTGCAACAATAACCCTACCTTTACTGGCTCAACCACTTTGTCCACCAACCACCATAAACCATAAACCATGAAACACAAACAGACTGTATTTGTTCTACTCACTCTCTTCCTGAAGGCGAGCCATGATCTGCACATCAGTGAGATCCTGCAGCTTGTAACCCATAGAGATGGAGTCATCCGATGTGCTGAGCTCACTGTCGATGGACGACTGGGAGCTCAGGGCTGAATGCATACTGGTGACACCTGCAAACACAGAGCGAGAAACCTGTTACGACAACACAAATCAAAACAACGACGACCACGTCTAATCCTTCAATCTCTTGGCAAAAGACAGCACCGAACAGGTAAATCAGAGTACGCTTTCCTAAAAATCCAGCTTTTAATCCGATTATTGTACATTGTTTTCCAGAGCGATTTAATTCACCCCAAATTTATTTCTAAGGTGCATAAAAGACATTTTATGTAAAAGCATCCCTCTGCCCTGACTTCAGCTCCATTCAGCAGGACTCATCTTTAAAAAGCCCGTCTGCTGATGCAGCCCTGAAAAGCTGAAGCCAAACTTCCCCTGTGAGGCAACTGTCTGACCGACAACACACACACACACACACACACATGTGGGAAATGACACCATTGCCCAACAGCATTTGGTTATGTAAAACACCTGGGATTAGATAGGCTCACCACCCAACAAGCCAAGCATTCACAAGATCATGCAAAGATTGGTTATTTACGGGTTTTTCACAACGACGCAGCGCTGCTGGGCACTGCACAGCGACGTGCCAGATATTGTGTAACAATGTGAGAAACAACAACAAAGTGCGGGATATTTAGCGTGGGCGAGCACTGTGTAACAAAACGCCATACACCAATGTCCACAGGTCCTGAAAATAAAAAAAAAACAAAGCAAAAAACATATACCTTACATAATTACTGACCATCTTTCATAGTGCAATCGTATTATCTGCCAGGAATGCTGTGATCAATTAATTTGAATAATTAATGAGACTCATATAAGACAGATGTTCCATCACAATGTATGAGTATGTTTAGAGCGACTTAAGCATTCCGCATTTGAGAATGATGCAAGAAAAAAAAAGGTGTTTTAACACTTGCGATTATGCAAGGAGGAGAAGTTGAAGTGAAGCCAGGACAGTGTTTAATGTCCACAATCAATCCCGGATTCTGACGGGTGTAATGTACCGCTAAGGGAGTGGCCTGAGGCCAAAGGGACAGAAAAAATAAATGTTGGAGATGAGACCATTCAGCAGCGAAGTTTGTTCAACACGAGGATCACCGTAACCACCCTCAGCACTGTTCTCCTTTTTTTTCTAAGTTTTTTCTTCTTCCACACCGGTAATAAAAATGTTGCTTGACGAAGGTGAGATTTTATGAAGCAGCAGCAGCAAGAGCCAATCAAAATGTCAAATGGAGTTCACTTATATAGATAATTTTCCGCCGCTTCAGCTGTCTTTAAACACTTTACACCGTGGCCATTATGCAAGGTGCTTGACATCCAGTGGGAGCAATTTAAGATCTAAGTGTCTTGCCAAGAAAACTTCCAACACATGGACATGATGAAGGGATTGGACCACTGCTGGTGGGAGATGACTCACTCATCAAACCGGTGCATTCTTCATGACCACCTTATATTTCTGGCAATAGATGGAAACACTAACTTCCACATCACGGTGTCTTCTAGTGACGCTGAGCAGATAAGAGATGTCTAATTTTGATCAAACAAACGAGAAACAGTGATTTCCCTTCATTATGTGAAATCTCTAATTCTAATGTTTACATAATTACATATCTCATCGTGCTGGATGTAAATGATCTCAACTCATAACCGGGACTCTGAAGCCCATGGAAACATTATAATAGAGATAATGCAAAAATAAATCTGTTTGGGGTATTGCTGATATATGCAGTCTTACTATAATAGCAATCGTTGCCATGCAGTGTGAGCAATTACGTTCTTTTCGGTAAATACGTATTTTCTTTTTTGATGTGCATAGATAATTTGTTGAGCAGTAAAAATGACGTTTGCCTGGTCGATACGTCAAATCAATCCAGAGTAATTTAACTGAAAGATGGTTTGCAGTAATTTAAAACATATGTATTGAGTAAAGGAGGAAAAATCATGCAGAAACACAACATTTCTCAACAATTCAAATCCCCGTGAAGAGACACACTCATATCGAGTGACTTGCGTCTTCGCCATAACCGGCGTTACTCCCCCCCCCCCCCGTTTGTGTTGAGCAGACAATGAGGAGCACAGTGTGTTAATGTCATGCCATACCTGAGCTGCCACAGGTTAGTAGGGATTTGTTAGTCGATTTGTGGTACCCAGGAGAGATCAGGCCGGAGCCTGCTGAGCCTGCCTCTGACGGGCTGCTGTACATGTTCCTCCACCGAGACGCTGCAGGGGACAGGACAGGAGAGATCAGATACTCTCAGAGAAGAACAGGAATCGTACCCAGTGGCGTTTAACAGCGGGTTAGTTGTACACTTGAGAGGAGATCTGAGAGCAAGCTGGCACCGCGTTAGTCGTGAATTGGGAGTACATTTTCTTTAACTCCCGTCATACACCTTTCAACTGATCAGACTGAAATCTGCTCTTTGCTCCCAGGTAGTTTTATAGCTCACTGTTGCATTTTTTAAAAATTCCCACAAAAGGAGAGAAGGTAATCCAACCCAGGCCGTGACTTCATGTAATCATTCAGCTCTGCTGTTCACATTCTGCAGTGGCCAGGAAGTACAAGCAGCAAGCAGGATGAATAATGAATAGGGGGCGGCTTGGATCAGAGGCAAACGCCTGTCCACACGTCGAGGCGTAAACACACCGAGGGCAACTTGCTCTGGCTTTGTCATATGAATTGGATACGAGCACAGCAGAGGTGAACATTAAATAAGAAGGCAGGATATTCACACTAAGAGGGCAGACAGGTGAACGGGACTAAACTGGCTTATGGGCAAGAAGCCCTGAAGCAGGGACGTGATCCAGCGAGTCAGGAGGAGACACTGTGCAGCTCCTACAAATCTATTTTGGATATAGTTTCATTATTTAATTTTCCATCCATCGTTCCACCACAGCTGACTATGGTGGAAGGCCACTACACCACTGTGCAGCCTGACTTCTGTTCATGTTCAATTTTTAAATATTAAAAAAAATCAAACCTCCGGTATATCAAAAATATTGACACATTTAATAAAGTCAGATTATTTTTTCTATCCCAATCAATCTCTTTAGTTTAGGTTGTGAATGAAGCCGGGCCAAACGGTGGTGCAGTGGTTAGCGCTCTCGCCTAACCACCGCAGGGCCACAGTCAAATACCAGCCGGGCCTTTCTGTGTGGAGTTTGCATGTTCTCCCTGTGTGTACGGGGGTGTCCTCCGGGTACTCCGGTCTCCATCGACAGCCTAAGGGCTCCCATAGGGAGCTGGGATTGGCTCCAGCGACCCCGAACAGGATTAAGCGGTATAGATGGATGGAATTTCTGTAGGAAACTTTCCTGTGTGGACTCTGAATATATCAGAGCTCAACTTTGTTTTCATTGAAGAGTCATAAATCATGTGGTGCCTACACTGGTCCAAGCGGTTGATGAAAGTCCGGCATGCGATCTCCGTCTCCGGGCTGCGGTGATCGAGAGCCTGCCGACACCACTTCATTGGCGAGTGTGGGCCCGCTTCGGCCACTTGCTTTTTAGGAGACACGTACAACCTGCAGAGACGAGAGACACAGGAGCAAAGCCTTGTTAGGAAAAATAAAGCTTTTCTGTTTCTTTTTGCCACCGAGTATAAGCAGTAAATGCAAACATAAAGACATCAGTGCAGGGTATGTGCTTAATAGCATGTACAAAGTATTCAAGGTTTTCCCACAATGTGCATTATATAAGCACGGACGGAATAGACGCCCAGTCCTTGAATGCTTTTTTTTTTTAGCAAAAGGTCATTGTGGTGCTGAAAAGATCCCACATCAAACACGCAACAATTTGGTTTTGTTTGAATGAGATCTGCAGAACAAACACGGCCTGATCCGTCACCTTAAACCAGCAGTGTACTTCAGTACATCCTTATCAGAGTGTACACCTGGTCACATCATAAATCCACATTTGACGTCTCTCATCTTAACAAATTCAGCTCATCTTTGTGTGCGCAACAACAGACTCTGACCGCAAACATGCTTTTTGCATCTGAAATGATCTGGTACAAAACTACAAAGGCTGACAAGCAATCCCTAAGGGATTCTTTTACATTTTAGGTCTTGGATGGGTGCTCCCTCTTCTGGCTCTCTTCTACTGGCAGTTCTCTGCAAAACAAATAATCAACGGTACCCTCTATAAAAAAAAAGGACACATGTGTCAGCCAAGCTGGGGTTTAGGCTGCCACAGCGATTCCTCTGCACCGCATCCAGCGTTGCCAGAGAGAGAGAGAGAGAGAGAGAGAGAGAGAGAGAGAGAGAGAGAGAGAGAGAGAGAGAGAAAGAGCAAACAGCCATTAAGTCACCACAAGCCTTAAAGCAACGTTCACACGGGCTGATCCTTCTGAGCCACATGCACAGGAGGAAAAGAACGAGAGGCCCGGACTGACTGGTTCTGAACCAATCAACTACAAATCATCTTCCCATTGAGCAAACACAAAAGCGGCCATTTCCCACTGGACTGAGCAACAATACAGAAAGCAATATTCAGGTCACACATCCTGCCACTGAGCACTGCTTTTCAGCACCGAGAGAGGAGCAGAGGGGAGGAGGGGAGCCGCTTGGTTCATGCAAAAAAACAACAAAACTGTTTTTCATGGAGGAGAATGGCGTTTTCATTTGATCCATTCAAATGGTCACTTTGTTATTGACGCTCTCGCACGAAACCAGTTTGCAGTAATCGCTCGTGGTTGACATTCAGGATGCTAATCTTCTGTAATGACTCTAAACTGGCCGCCATTGTAATGCTTTTAATTTTAGCTCCACATCTGAGAGAAGTCATATTTGTGTTCATTCGCAGCCGGGAGCCGTTTCATGAGACCTTACAGCCAAAACCAAGTGAACCTCAAAGTCAAATTTGTTCTGCTCCACTGTCTAAATAGCCCAAATTAGGACGTTGGAAGGGTTTTTTTTGGAGAGTCCGCCGTCCCCGGAAGACCTTTTACTGAGCTTCTCGTGTAAACACACATCCTCAGAACAACTGACAAAAACCTAAGAGCACCACACACACGTACAGAAGAGTTTGAGTTGCCCCAAAGGGGTTAATACATCGCGTTCCTGATCTGATAAAGTTGGGGTGCAGTGGAAAAAAAAAATAACCCCTACTACAATACCCCCTCCAATCTTTAATCCTACTCCATTAGACAGCTAATCATTCTCTTATACAACAACACACAGGCATTAATCCTGAGATTCCTGCCAGTGTTTCAGTCCCGGCTGCAGTCTGGTCACACATGGCGGCGGTGGGTGCGGTGGGGGATCACATGCTGCACAATCCCACCCAAAGCAGTTTAACCGTGCGGCTGCGTCCAGCGCAGAGATGATCAGATTATGTGGCCGTTTGGATTACGGCATGTTTTTGGCGATGATAACCTCACAAAGCACATATGGTATGGCTAATGATGGGGGACTGAAAATAAGCCTTGAATGCTCAGGCTGTTAAACTCTGTGTTTCAGCAGTTCAAGTCGCCATTAAGAGCACAATATGCTACCTGTTCTAGAAAATACAGCCCACGTGAACGTGTCCACACTGATCTTTGGCTTTAGCTTCTTGGGAAATATCCTACACTGCAGGTGCCGAGTAAAACTCAACGAGCTGCTCATATTCAGCCTCATTCGGGATGAGAAGAATAAATGAAACCATTGAGTTGAACAGTGTTGGTCAATCAGCCCATTCATTACTGCCTCTGTGAGACAGCTGGGCACGCTGGTAAACAACACCTTAAACACCTGTTGTCTCATGGATGAGAAGCTTCTCGCTTTACAGGTCAGTCATCCGGTTTCTAGAAATATCACTTCTGTAAAATTAAATACATTTTACAGCCTTATTTTATCTTTTTAAATGTCATTAAGATTTTTCATGTCTTTACTCCACTTGCTTTTACTTTTCAGTCACTGCACTACTTATGCTTTCCTCACCAGAGCCACTGTTTAAGATGCATCGTACCTTTCGGTTTTAAAAGTTTCTTGCATTAAATGACTAGATGCAGTTTGTGCGTCAGAATCTAATTTTACATCTAAATAACCCAGCGCAACACAGTCACTGCCCTGCGGGGGACCGAAGCACTTTTAGATCAGAGATGAAGCAGAAAAGGCTCCGGTGACGCATAAGGCTTGAAGAGTCTCCTCGACCCACAGGCTGGGAAATATTACCCAAAGTGTGAAATGTGACTTCCCCGCAAACCTGCTCTCCCAGAACTCGGCTTCCCCTGAAGGCCACTCACGTGAACATTATTTGCTAACCTCATCTCATGTGCAAATGTTCAGCAGCTGCAGGTTGTGACAGAAATAGATGTTGAACAACTACATACACAGAGAGGAACAGCGCAGATAGAAAGACACATACCAACTGTCCTCCAAATCCGCACACTCATCCTCCAAATCGAGGACATCCACTTCATCCAGCGCAGTCTGGTCCACCACTGAGTCGCTCTCTGCCAGGGTCTCTGATTCATAGCTCTCCTGAGACGGACTCTCCGGAGTCTGGCTGTCCCCCGGAGACTGCGCCGCTCCGTTGCTGCAGGTCAGAGTTAAAAATCCCCCACATGGACCCAGATCCTCCTCCAGCCTGTCCACGGGTAGAGGGGACATCTCCTCGCTGCTGCTGCCCTCCTGAGGGGGCGACAGCTTCAAGTCTGTGCTGCCCAAAACGTTGCTGGGCTCCAACCTGAGGTGGGAGTTGGCGACCTCGTCACATGCCAGCCTCTCGTTGATGTTGATGTCGGCCGCCGTGATGTTGCTGTTGGCGCCTCTGTGGATGACCGTCTTGCTCCCTCGGTTGCGTAGCGTTTCATTCTGGACCTCCAACCTGTGGACGAGCTCCTGCAACTTCCGGACCTCCTCCAACTCCACCCCCGCCGGCTCTCGCCCTCCTTCCTCCGCCTCCGAACTCTCAGTGAGGCCAGTCGGGCTGCCGTTGTCGGGTGGAGGGACCACGCCGGCACTGTCCGGGACCACCATGCTGCTACTCTGGAGGGAGAGAGCAGAACATATAAATATAAAGACAATATAGTATAGGTGGAAGAGGCTTACTACAGCCAATGTTTACATGTGATGATCCAACTACATTTTAAATAATACACCATATTCAAGACTTTAAGGAAGTAAATTAAGTTTTGTGATTTATATCATTTTAATTAAGTTTCCAAGATATAAACAGAGCAATGATAAAGTACTGATACTAAAAAAAGAAAATAACTCAACTGTATAAATGCCAATAAAAGTGCCAGGAATATCTGATGAAACACATTGAAATGGCCATATCTACTTAGAATTCGACTATGGCTTTGATAATTCAAATTATTTGCTCCAACTTTGAAGAAGCACTGAGGCGGTCCTTAGAGCTTTATGAAAATTGCCACAACAGAAACTCTTGTGATTTTAAGAGGTGGGACAAGAAAGTTTTAAACTCCCTCATTCTCCGTTAGGGCAAGTGAAACACGTGGTTAATTGTTTGGTTTGTTCAGTTTTTTTCTTGATGAACCAGTTCTTGTTTTGGTCCTTACTTCTCACATGTTTTGAATAAGCAAATAATAAAATACAATAAAATGAAAGAGAATCAAAGGAATAAACCTGAAGAGGTTCCCCGCCCTCTTGATCATATTTACAATATGGGAAGAGGAAGTCATCTAGGGGTTAGGAAAGTGATAAATAGACTTCACACATAAAGTACATTTTCTCTGCTTTAGTTAGTTACATTCACGAGATGATGGCTGCAAGGTGCTTCACCTCTTTTTGGAGCAATCTGGGGGTTCAGTGTCTTGCCCAAGGATACTTTAAACACGTGTGCAAGGCGAGATAGGGGATTGAACCATCATCAACTTTGGTAATAGGAGGCAACCTGATGCAACAACTGAACTCAGGCAGTGAGACTGTTACATCCCAAGCGTGTGTTTTTATTTACTGTGTTATAATTGATTTAAGTTAATGTGCAAAATGTAAACAGACTGATTCATGTGTATGTTGAGTCAAATGTCTGTTTGCATGGTCTGTCTGAGTCCAACATGATCTGAGCAACAGGATATTTGGTTTCTGTTGTCTGGATGGAGGTGGTGTCACATGCTTGTTGTCTCGCAAAGATGTTGAAAAGGTGCCATAAATACAAAAGACACACACACACACACACACACACACACACACACACACACACACACACACACACACACACACACACACACACACACACACACACACACACACACACACACACACGGAGTGTTGCTGTTGATTATTGTTCCTGCTTCGTTTATAAACTCTGCAGATGTAATTACAACCGCATGGTCAGCCGACCGGTGATTCCGGTAAACCGTATAATCCGTCTTCAAGCTTGTTAAATCTGCATCTCCCTCATGGTGTGTGTGTGTGTGTGTGTGTGTGTGTGTGTGTGTGTGTGTGTGTGTGTGTGTGTGTGTGTGTGTGTGTGTGTGTGTGTGTGTGTGTGTGTGTGTGTGAGAGAGAGAGAGCCCCGTGGTTGATGCTGGTCGGCTAGCATGCTACTAACACAACAACAATCATCATACCGGTAGTTGAGCCGTGTTGCTCCGGTTGTTCCCAGCGACCTACAGGCTGAGCTTTTAGCCGCCACTCAGCGCTCAAAGTCCGCCGCGCAGCGCGCACCAGCGCCGCATGAATGGACGAGCTAATTAGCGGCAAACCCGAACGGCTCCGTCTCTGACGCCTCAAGCCGGGGGACAGCGCTGCCTCGCCGCTAAGTCCATGGCGCCCGGCTGCTGGTGGTCAGGGTCACTCGCCGACAGCGGTTCCTCCGCCGCTCTGCTAACTAGCTCGATGATGGACTTTAGTTAGCTGAGTGAACGGAGCCGACCTGCTGCAGCGCGGAGCGGCGCGCACCCCTCCCCCCGCGGGCTTCCCTGTGCTGCAGCGGCCCCCTGCGGGGATACCTGGTACTGCAACAACATTACTGTGTGATGCGGTCGAGAGCTCCGGCCACTGGGTGTCGCGATACGATGCAGAAGTGCGCTGATAAAGTAATAATAATAATAATAAGAATAAGAAGAAGAAGAAGAAGAAGAAGAAGAAGAAGAAGAAGAAGAAGAAGAAGAAGAAGAAGAAGAAGAAGAAAGAATGGGTTTACGCTTTAACAAAATACCTAAATGTGTTGATGATTACCATCTTTTAGCATGTCAGCGTGTGTTCTGTGACTGCCATTACCTTACAATTGTTTCTTTGGGAAAAAAGAAATGTCTTGTTAGTGCATCCTTCATCAAATAAACCAACCACATTAACATAGGTCAAGGCTGTATTTTCTTTCTTCAGAAATGTAGAATTACCACATTAAAGAAATATATTCCCAAGCTGTTTCCATATCTTTACAATGTACTATATGTGACTTTTCACCAGTTGCATCAGACTGCAAGACATAGCAGCGATACATCCATTTCTCAAAAAATAATAATTGTGTTTCGGACCACTTTGAAACATTGACAATGTTCATACACCGGAATGCTGGTTGTGTTTCTTTGTTTTAAAACAAGTTCTTTATTTATACTTTTATGATGTTTGAATTTGATGGTAATATTGTCCAGTGTTTGACTAAAGCATTATAAGTTGCGCTGCTGAATTTCCATTTACATATATACTTGATATATTGTGTCCTATCATTTAAACTGTCAAAATTATTTAAAATATTAAAAAAGACCTCACTGTACCATTTTACCATGGATAGCCCAATTTCATCATTGCATTGTATCAAATATAATGTAAGATTTAAAATTAGAAGTCAAACAATCATATTCAATTATTGTGGAAAAAAACAAATGCATACACCACTAAATATATAAATATACATAAATAATGTTTTTTTGGGTTAAAAAAAAATTAAATAGCCTTTTTATGAACGTTTTGGTGTAATACAAAAAGTTTCTTCCAATTAACTTCCCTGAAGTTTATAATGATAATACCATTTCAGAATAGATGACATTGGGCCAGCATGATATACTGAAGACAAAACTTCTTCTCTCCTTGGTTGAGCGATCTGAAAATTATCTTTGTAGACCTGGTGATTTCTATGTATCATGGGACTTTCACCAAAAAGTATAAAAGCATCCTCAGAAAAAAACTGTAACAAGAACTTCGGAATAAGTTGTGGTTTGGCATAAATTCTCGACTCGAAGAGGAATTTACCAGGAAAGGTCAGAACAGGAAATAATGAATACTCTCATTAATTTCAAATTTGTCCTTGTCAATCTGTTTCAACAGAATCCACCAGGGGGCACCATTTGAAGGTTGATCACAGCATATTTTGTTCTCGTGGCGCAAGAGTGGTCGTCTCTCAGTCGGAAGGGTACTTTTCAATTCCCCACTTCCCCCTGTCCATATCTCGTAGTGTCCTTGAGCAAGACACTGAACCCCAAACGGCTCCCATTGGATGGACTGAGCACCTCCATTGGCATGTGAATTAGTGTGTGAATGGATGAATGTTATTAAACAATGTAAAGCGTTTCGGTGGGGAAACGCTCAAGCAGTGGAATCCTACTATATAAGTGTAATCCATTCACCATATTTTATTCAACATAATCAATACATGCTGACTGTTGCTATAAATGATTCCGAAAAGATTGCATTTATTGAAACATATGTGAAACTTTTTTATCGAGCATGATTTTTACCTTTAGAGTGGGGCGAAACTACACAAAAGCTGCTTTATGTAAGGTATAAATCTGAACTGAAGAATGGAGTCTTTCAGGTCAAATAAAAAAGATAAACCTTTTTTTTTTTATGTAGTTTATTATCTGAAGTTATGTAAAGAGCAATCTATACTGGTTCCTATGTTCATTGTATCTGGACATGAATATTACAATCAGGAGCACAGTGCTTTTTAAAAAGTAAAGTTTGGAGGAATAAGGAGGCCCATTTTAACTATCTCGTTCGGAGAAATTCTGCCTGTAACTAGCTTTCTGCCATGACTAATGATGTTGAGAACTCAGTAACAAAACAATAACAACAACAGTTCAGTAACATTGACACATTAATAGCTCCAATGACGAGATGATGGCACAAGACACACGGGAGGATTTTCTGTGGACAGTTTTGTGTCCTCAGCTCTTGCTTGCACGAGTTTCTTCTTGAGCTCAACTTCCCTCCTCCAGTCCAAAACTATGCATTTCAGGTTGATTGACGACTCTGAATCGCCTGTGGGTATGAATGTAACTGTTGTGGTTGTTCGTCTCCCTGTGGCTGCAGTCTGATGTACTGCTAATCGGCTCAGAGTGCATCGGAACATAGTCAGCTGGGACCGGCTGCAGCACGACAGAACCTTAAGTTGAAGGAAGTGGAAAAAGAAGACGGATGAAAATGTAGATACACGACTATACACTCCCAAAAAGTTATGGATATTCAACTTCCAGGTGAAATTTTAGAATGAACCTGAAATGCACCATAGCCTTCACAGGTGAACTTAATGGGACCTCTTCTAAACTGTTAATGTTTCAGTAATGAAGTCACCAATGCAGGCATCGACTTAAAGGCTCGACTTTCATGAAATAATATCACTGTCATAAAGTTACTGTTTTCCATACATTTCACAAAGGGACTCTCTTAAATTGTTGGCTTGTTTATTATTTCTAAGGTGTATAGTCCCTGAGAAAACAGTGAGAAATAAACAAAACAGCAACTGCTGTTGCTTTGTGTAATTCATTGCTGCCTGTTTGGATTTGTACAGTGACATCAAGGCAGTAGTGACGCTTGTGAGAGGACCTGTTTAACTTGTTCGGCGGGAGTCTTCCGGCATAACATGTGATTGAAGCGGAGCAATCGAGAGAAATGTGAGTGCAACACAACAGGTGATAATCAGGTGGAAATGTTACGTTAATTCCAATGTACTGTACCTGTGCCATTGTGTTCTTTCTCTTGGGCAAATACCTGGGTCGAAGCACATGGACCAGTCAAAGAGAAAACCTTTCTACCGTCACACTCCACAGTAAATAAAGCCATGTTACTCTCAAAAGCTCTCTAAGAGCTCAAAGTGTGAATCTTCATCATAACATAACATCATTCCGGTGACAATTCCAACACTTCAACCAGAAGCCATATAGATGTGAAGTAGGACTATTGCTCTCAAGTATTTACATGCTGCCGGATGAACAGGTCCCAACAGGCGTGCCGTGGAAAAACCCAGTGCACGCAGATAAACCCGCACTCGTTGATTCATGCTCCTTCCTGATGACCTTTTCAATGCAAGGAAGAGGAGATGTATATTAAAGTACTGAATTTTGTGCATCATTTGGTTAGAAATGGAGTGGATATGAGCATCCGGTACATATGGATGTTAAACGTAAAACCCAGATTGTTAAACATAAAGCAAAGATTTTGCTGGGAGTTAGGAATGTGCAGAAAGAAGCAGCTCGTTGGCTCCCGCTTCCACGCAGGCTGGGACCTGTTACAGGTCTGGATGAGGTTTTAACCTGATAACGATCATATCAACTAAAATAAAGTACTCCTGAACAAATATATCTGTCGCCCATAGGCACGTAACATGCGGATAGTTTACAGCCTACGGTGGCAAAAGACAACCTTAATGAAACATGATGTAAGAAGAGAGGGTCTATACGTGATTCTGGGCCCGTACAGACATGTGACCTCAGACATGTCATCTATAAAAACAGAAATGCTGCAATAATGCATCTGTATTTTCCACCTGATTACTTTCTTTATCCTGCATATTGAAGAGATAGTTTCGCTTATTCACATGTGTAGGAAGTGAATGTCCTGAACTTACAACCTTGTTTTCCAAGATAGTAAGGATATTGCTTTAAGATGTTGTCTTATAGAATAAGGATATGCAAATATATGCCTATTCTAAACCCAAATCTGTTGCAATGAAAAAATAAACTCATCAAAATCAATTAATTTCATAGGTTTTAGGCCCTCTGAAAGATTTAAAGTTAAAGCCTTTGAGTACTACAGTCCTGCAACACAAGAAAGAAAAAGACTTTGTAAACTTATTAAAGTATGTTCAGAAATAAGAGTATCTGTGTTTAGTACGGATGTTTAGCTTTGCAAAGTGGCTTATAGGTCGAGACAAATCAGATGCACCAACTGGAAAATATGCTGCCATCATAAAGAAAACCTCAACCTTATAGCATTTCCTTTAAATACATTACTGGATATAGCTCATTGCCCAATAAAGAACAAAAATACATGTGATGCAGTTTGAGAGCAGCGCAAACAAATATAGCAGTCAGCTTTATTAAAGTTTCTCACATTTGCAGAGTGAATGTGGTGTAAATGATTGACTTTGTTTTACCAATTTTCCCCCCAGGGAAGAAAAACACACATTTTAAATAAAACACACTGTTTCTCAAAACTCTTGACACATCGTTTTTTTTTTTTTTTATTCAAAACAAAAATATAATCTTTTTGCGCCGTTTTCCATAACATTTTTTCGATGGCACCATTTACAGGCCTACATATGGTATTGTTAACAATGCAATTTTGATTGATTCCCATCGGACACTAACAATGTTATATTCCTCCCCCATTAGGTAAAAACCAACACCGTGAATAGTTGTTGCTCTGTTCAAAAGTTTTGAACCTGCATGAAACAAGCACAGTAAAAAGCAGCCATTGCAATGATTGAGCCAGGATAACAGACAGATTCTCCCCCCCCCCATAGCGTCAACCCATATACCATTTAGAATCAAAACATGGCGACACAGAACACTGAGGCAGGGATGATGGATAGGACTCCTCGGTGATTGTTAAACAGGGCAGGACTTGAAGATGGAGGATCACAGCTGGGATGTTTCACGATCCTCCCTGTTCCTTCTTCTCCTGGGCGATGTCTGCAACCGACAAATGGCAGGCGGTTATTTCACACACACACACACACACACACACGTAAAGATGGGCATGCACCCATTTCAAAGAAGAATCTGACCAGTTTATCATATTGCAAATGAACAGCTTGGATACCGATATTGACTTAGAAAGCAAATAGAAGTTTTGTTTGATTCACAGAAAGTACAGGCCTACATTATTAAGAAAAGTCCATAAATAATTAATCCCAAGAACAGATGTAATTCATGTTAGTGTGTCGTGTGGAGACGGGTCCCGAGATACAGAACACAACCTCTGTATAAACTAGATTTCTGACGATGAGACGATGCTTTAATGAAACGCTTGCATCAATATGTGTGGACTTCTTTTTCCTCCTGAAGATTAATTTAAATCTTAATTCTTTGTTTCTTTACCCCCCGCCCCCCGAAAACAAAGAACCAGGAGTAATCCCAGTCAAATATATTAACAATCAACACTTTAAAAAAAATAAAAAAACCTAACCGTGGTATAGAATAAATTATACATACACACTAAAATTGTCAAGTAAGTGAAGTTATAGACAAGTGGCCACTTCTCTTCAGAAAAACAAATAAATGAGTTAATTGTCACTGAATTATACATTTAAAGAAGAAAATGTACAAAATGTGATGAAAAATGCATTATTTTCCATGTCATCATATTGAATATATATTTATACAAAAAGTTAATTGGTATCTAAAAGAATACCATAGACATCTTTCTCAAGTTTATGTAAAAGATGAAATACAATTTACATAGAGCTGACCAATAGATTACAGGTATTTAATTGTAGGCAGTTTCTTTTATTTTTATAAATTGTCTGTGATAGGACTCAATTTATTCCAATATCATGAAACTAGATCGGAGGAAATTGGATAAGTTGATATCCTCAGCCTTTAGCCGGTGTAATGATTTGAGAAACGAGGGGAAAATAAAGCTTAAAGACTTCAAATGTGGGATGTCGTATCCAACCCAGATTACATGACTAATAACTGAGGTTTTCTCTCGAGACTCAAGCAGCTGCCTCCAGATCCATGAGGGAAGCGCACAAGACACCTGTACTTAGCACAGCGTAGGTGGCGACAATGACTAATGTCCGACTCCAAGTTGAGCCGTTATATGCAACATGAACGATGAGAGTAAACGCAGATTATATAATGAGTTTGGCACAAGAGTCAAAATAATAAGGGAATGTGTTTAAAAAAAAAAAAAAAAAGTCATGTCAGCTATAGGAGAGGGAAAAAAAAAAGCACATATTTTCAACAAACTTCAGGTGGAAATGGGGACAAGATTGAAGAACACAGTGAGTTATGACTCATAAAAACATGCACCAAACAGTGCCAACAGCTTCTGTGCCTCTACTCTGATGTACCTCTCAGGGCTGTATTCAGATTAAGACAGCAGGGAGCCTCTCAGCAGCAGGAGGAGCATTTCGACACACTTGCATTCCCCTGTGGCTTATCGACAACACAATTTATGATTCAAGTCTGCACTTTATTGCTTTACCCAACAGATATGGCAGTTTAGACTTCCGTGGAAGCTCAACCCGTCTATGTGAGGTCGAGTTATGACACGACAAAGAAGCCATAAAGTGTAAGGGTGCGGTGTGTGGGTAGTACAAGAAGACTAACGGGTGTGTACCACTAGTTAATCAGTGATGCGTTTCATTGCAGTCAGTGCAATACGCGGGGAAGGAGTTGAACCATAAATGAGCCACGATTGAAACAGGGGGCAGACGAGACGCCTCGGGAGTCTTTTCTTACCCTCTTTAGTTGGAAGAGGGTTTCTCTCTTTTGTGTCGGTCTTCTTCAACTTCCCCTTGTCGAACTTTGACACTTCTTCCTTGACTGGATTGGCGTCTCCCATTTTGGACGAGATTTACTAGGGAAGAATAAGAAGAAAAAAAAAAAAAAAAGAGAGGGAAAGGTTATCTTTCTCATCCAATCCTGTGTGTTTGAATGGTGGAAGAATGCAGGAGTAGGCGTGGTAAAGTGATCTCAGTGACAGGATAAGATGTTGTCTGCAGTACATGTGCAGACAGGTATACAGGCCACACCTTAGGCTTCATTTTTTTGCCTGAGCTATGCAAGTCAGTCACAAAAGGACAAGAAGTAGCTTGTACTCGCCTGAGCACAATGCACAAACGCTGTGGTTTCATATTCCACTGCATTGTCAGTGCAGAGTCACAATGGAGAAATCGTGCATAATAGACTTGATTTACTTGCACCTGCACTGCATGTATGTATGTCATTCAACATAAAAGTGCATTCAATGCAGCTCAAGGCATGACGAAAGGACTTTCAAGGCGACCATGTTTTCTGCATTGTTCATCCTGCAGTGATTGGGGAAAACGTGTGAAGCTTTCAGCCAGGCCATTTTCTCATCGACACCTCCCACACCTTCACATTGCACAGTCTGCATTTCAGACGACTGCACAAGCACGGTGGGTGTATTTTACAGGAGTGTCAACACCCTATGTTGGGTTATGGCAAAGTAATCATTCTGTAAAAAATTATCATTTTAAAGAAGGACAAGAGAAATGACCTGCGAAACTTTTAGCTGCCAGATCATTTCCGTCTGCAGAGCATGTGCAGGTGAGACAAACATTACAGTTGGTGTGCAGAGGAATGCAGCCCCTGTCAGGTGTATATATATATACATATATATACAGTCACATATGTCTGGACCGATATGAATTCATGGCCTTTATAAAAAAAAATGTTGCATAACACCACCGACTATTGGCTTTAAAAAAATATACATTTCTACAACTTCCGTCATATTACATCCCATTAACGACACGCACATTTCACAGCGTCTATTCAACACTCAAAAAAAAAAAGAATTAAAATTATTATTTTTTTTTAAAAAGAGTGGTTTTACCTGGTGCAGGAGTGCACGATGAGACTGAGTTCTGCAGGTAAGATGCGTCTGTGTGGCGTAATCCGTGCAAAGCCAATGGTTTAAATAGAGACAACACGCCCTTCTGCACGCCAACATGGACTCTGACGCTCCTTCTCCCATTGGCTCCCAAAGCTCCCGAGAAGGATTTTGACTGGATGGGTCTGATTCCTCACCGCCCCTTCCCATCTCCTCACTCACACTACAGACCCGGACAAAGTTCTTGCAGTGCTGTGTTGCAATCATTTGAATCATCTGTCAATTCATGTACTTGCACGTAAGAACGGCTGAAGTGCCAAATAAGCTTCTAATCTCCTTTTATTGGCGCCATGGGTGCTTTTATACGTTTGTCTACCGCCATCTAGTGGACGATCCGTAACACGACAGGTTCATAACGCTCCATCTTGTAAAATGCAGCGAATGTCTGATTAGATTTATTTATTTGTTGAAGCACTTTAAGAGGAAATGTGGCAATCTTCTGTTATGGCCTCAAGGTACCGATTCAGCACAGTAAACAAGCATATCTGTCTATCCACTTTGGGAAAAGGAAAACTTAAATCAAGCATAAACTGAGTGACAATGCACCAACTGTTCAGTTCCTGATTCACCCGACCAGCATATGCTTGAGCTGCACATCTTGTTCAGTCATGCCAAGAATAGAAAATATTCTAAAATACTCTTCTCTCTTTCTCCGAGCCCTGGCATATAACTCAAAACACTAAATTTATGTGTTTGGGTCTATGTCATGATCGTGGCAATTGTACGTAATTTAATAATTGGAAACAAGAGAATGAGTGTGTGCCTTCAATGGATGAGATTAGACAGTTTTGCATATGCATCTTCCATAGTTTACGTATACAATGTAAATGCTTATCTAAAAAGAAAAATAACAAAATACAGTTACAGTTCGAGAAGGCAAGTAAATTAATGGAACATTATAAAAGTTCAGAACAAAAATGTAATTTTCACTAGCAAAAGACATTTAAATGGCCTAACAAATGACCCTGGAGTAAATAACAACATGTCATTTGCATAAAGAATGAGCGACAATGACAATCCTGAGAAAACATTGATTAAATACAAATCCGAGACATACACCATAAATATATATATAGACTATAGAAGCATAGAATCCCTAAGATTTGTCATAAACAAGCTCACAAAACTTGCTTTAAAGGAGACCAAAAAACAAAAACAAATATCCCACTTCATGTTATTTGTGACATATGCTCGCCCTGCTTGATCAATGTGTCTGTTTATAAACAGAAATGTCACCATTCCCTATCATTTGTTATGATTTAGCATACCTCACACAGTCACCCAGGCAGTGTTGGGTGTGGCTGAGCAGGGCAGATTCCTGCTCCACACCTTTACCATTACAAGAGTAATACAATACTACTAGTACCTGCGAGAGGCTGGGGAGACCCCCCTCCCCAAGAGGTAGAGAGTCAAAATCAAGGTAGCATTTGCTAAATTACTGTATGCCGAATTAAAGTTCCACACGTGGGTCAGCCTTTTGTTTGTTTCCTTTCTCATCATGCAACTCTTTTTGTTCACTTCTCATGCTGAGGACTGAGTACGGCAACTTTTTCCACCGCAATGCACCGACTTCCTGTCATGAAGAAGTCGTCTTTAAAATGAAACTGAGTCGACTGATTCCTTGTCAAGCTTCTAAAAATAGTGTGTAATCACTGCATCCAAGATGTGTTTTAGAAAGTGACTTGTGAAATCAAAATAAAGGCCTTTGTGAGTCACCAGCACCATATAATCGTCTCGTTTGTTGGTTTGAACCAGGATCATGTCCTGCAGCTACATTTAATCCTCATAATGGTCGTTTTCCACTTTGGGCGTTTTGTTCACAAGCTCAGCCGTAAATAATAAACCCGAAAGGTGTCCGACTCCCTTTGACTTCAGGCTGACGTAACGTCACACTGGCTCAATGTCACACAGTAAAATCTTACAGGACACTTGAATAGACAAGAGCCATTTCTACAGGTCAAATATGTGCTCTTCTTTTTTTACCGAGTCATCAGAACAGTACAAACGCTGTAACCACCAGCAGTGTGTGCTCAGGTCACTTCTTCTGGAGGTCGTAAATCGCAGTAGTGATTCCCCATGTGATGCACGATCTCAGAATAACCAGGGAGCCTCCTCGGTACAGGAGAGCCAGACTCCGATGTCGGGACCTCCACAGGAGCCTCCAACAAGCCAGGACCCCTTTCACCTCTGCCCCCACCTGTGCCTGCATGTTTGCCACCAGCACAGAGAGCGGGTACAGGGCCAGGCTGATGGCCATGGAGGTCAGCGCTCCTGAGATGAAAGAGGAGGCCACCGGGGAGAGTCCCTGCCCCGCCACGACCGCACATACCGGGCCCTTCAGCCCAAAGTAGAGGGAGCTGCCGAGCGTGTTGCGAGCCGCGATGGGCAGGAAGGCTCTGTAGAACCCTGAGGACATCCTCTGTGCTTTCAGTCTGACAAGGACACTTTTCAAGGAGGGCAGCTGACGGTCATTCTGGCCATTCTGTAACACATTCTGAACACGTTCGAAGGGAGCGAAGACCACAGCTTCTACTATACCTGCACCAAACCCGGCCAGAGCGGGCAGGGCAGAAGCAGGGACGGCATTCTGGGGTGACTCGGAGAGTTGGTGATGGATGGTGTCTTGGAGGCCAAAGAGGAGGGTCCCATTCAGTGTCCTCATCAATAGTGGCGGAGCCACACCCCTGTACAGCTTCACCGGTCCCTCCTTGTACAGCTGTCCCACGGCCTGGTGAACTGGGGTGTTGTGGATCTGTTGACGGAAAACGGTCTTATAGACTGGGAAGACGACGAGGGTGGGGAGAGTGGACACCAAGCTGGAGGTCCCCCCGTGCAGGTAACTGCGGAAACGAGCCATCGGCTCCCCATCGGGCTTAAGGTCAGCACTTCTTGCCATCCTTGAAAAAAATTTAATAAATAAATAAAGCTGTCACAAATCATGTCAGACTTGCACTGATTGAAAACAAACACACGGAAAACAAAGACCACCTGACAGAGAAATGATCCTCGGCTAACTTAAAGCATGTGGACATAAACAATTACTCACCCAGCAAGCTGTCACCAGGCTGATGCAGAAAATATTCACAGCTGCACTTTATTCTCCGCCACTCATTGCAGGAAGCCTTTTCGTTTCAAAGTACTGCACGTGATTTCCAGTGTCTCGTGCAATCAAGCTGGGCGATACCACAATGTGCGATGTATATGCTGCGGTGTTGAAGAAAAACGCACTAATCTGCAGGACCGGCGTCTGGGGTTGACCCGCCTCATAGGGAATGACTATTGGTCAACACGATTGCGTCACGTCGTCGTTGATTGGCTGGATCATCTGTCAATCAAAGTACTCAGCTAATAAATATGACTTTAACCCTCTACGGTACACATTGATGCCTATCAGGAAACATATTTTAAGGTTTTTGTTATGTCTTAAGATTAAAAATAGATATACTTTTGCTAATAGATTTTATTTATGAAGGTGCGTATGTGAATAAAAGATAAGTGTAAAAAACGTAATTTTTTTCTGAATATTATTTATTTCTAAAAATGTGTAAGATATTCAGAAGCTTCAACTTGTCTTTTCAAACTTCAAAACATTTTTATATGAACAATTTTAAAACTTTAAAAATACTTATCAAAACAAAAATGATAACCGTTTGCAAAACCGGCAACTGGTGTCAAATTCAGGTGTTGTTGTTTTTTTTTTCCATCAATGCTGAATTTGACTACATGTGACCTGTCAGTCTCATGTATCTATCCTGGGTATGGGTTCCTGTAAATGCTCACTCTTTATGGAGAGAAATTTATTTTATCAGTGCTCAATTTCTGCACAATAACTTTGCTACACTCTTCCCTCTGGAGTATTTGCACACAAATTCTCCACACAGACAAGTAAGGCCACAGTGCCGGTTCTCCGTCAGGTCTTATTCGAAGGTCTTCCCCTTTTTCTCAAGACCTTCCTTTCATTGTAAAAGTTCAAAAGCGCTGAATGTCCTCTGGAACTCATCTTCTACCTGGGTGTTGAGTATATTCCGCTAATGGTTGCTACTGGATGTCTAACATAAAGTCTGTGGGCCAAAACCAGCCTGCAAGAGTCTCCAATCCAGCCCGCTAAACCTCCAAGCAAATTGCAAAGATTTCTAAGAAAACAATGACTTTTTAACACATTTCTTAGCAGATACAATCACTATTTTACCATTCCGGCCCACTTAAGATGAAATTGGTTTTGTTTGTGGCCCCTGAACTCAAATGTGTTTGACACCCCTGATCTAGCTGGGAAAACTCTGAATTAACCTTATGGTCATTTTTCTGGTGTCACCATAACAGTGGATTTATTACACAATCATTATTATTAACACACAGACATGTTTAGAAAAAACTAAGATACCATAGAATTATTTTCAATGTCAGTATCTTTTTAATATTACTGTAATTAAATTGTGATAAACCTCTAGTAAATCACTTTAAAAAAATACCCCAGCTAAACAAAATGTGCCCTTTCAGAGCATCACATCGTTCAAGTGATGATCAAATAATAAGATAGGGGCGGGGTCATTCATTTTTTGCTTGAATAAATTGTCAAAACCTCATTCAAAAGAAGCCACTTTACAAAAACGCTGATAGGACCGCAGCGCCCCCTGCCGTATGATACAGGACCCGCGTATCTACAACTATATTAAATGAAACGGATGAATAATTTTTCACTGCGACACACACACACACACACACACCATTTGCGTAAGATATCTGTATTAGTAAAATTCATATCAGTATATTTTATTTAAATGAGCAGCTGTTGTATTGAAGGGTTATGAATCATCACCTATCGGTGTAAATGGTCTTGTTTTGTAACTGGATAAGGTTTGTCATGAAATTTCACCCAAAAGTCAAATATCCTAAATTTTCCGAGTAGGGTACATTCCCTTGGCTATTAAGTAGCTTATCCAACTACATTATACCCACATCGATTGCAATTAAAAGCAACCATCATTAAAAGTGCAATAAAATCCCTGATGGTGAAGGTATGCCTCTAGTTGTGTATAATTCTTTAGAACTTGCAGCCCTAGTGTAGTGTGAACCAGTTAGCTGGAAGAACCACATCAATTTAGCCAGAAAAGGCTTTGGATGTTGTCCCTGGGTCAGACAGTTGCTTGTTCGTTATTGGTGTTATGCAAGAATCTTGTCCTCCTTGGTTTTATCCACCTCAACTCAGCTTGTACTTAAAAGTAATTTAAACTCACACAGTATGCTTGTAAATATAGTTCCAGATACCAGAGACCACAATAACGCCATGTTTTAAAATTTTACTCATATTTAAGTTTTATTGAGAACGCAACCTCAAATATGTGGAACATTCTTTCTACTGGAACAAAAAAAAACAAAAAACAATAGATTTGGAACACACACCAATGACAAATCTTTACTCCGGACTTACAAAAAGAAACAAAACAGAAAACCTGGAGAGAAAAAAAAAAAAAAAAAAAAAAAAAAAAAGCAGGTGAAGATTTCTGAAGGAAGCTCCAGCCTGCAGAGACCCCAAAGCTAAAAATCCAATAGTTTTTTAGATTTTCATTCTACACCTTCGAAGGGTAAATCTCACACTGAGCAAGCCCCACTCAATGAGGGCACCTCAAGAGTTGAAAGAAACTTAAAACATTGGTAACAGGCTGCAAAGACACAACAGATATTTTTAAATCCATAAGAAAACAGTAAAATGGGAGGGGGTGAAGGAGAGTGCCATTTCATTTCAGACTGTTGAGGCACTCTTGGTTGAGTGGAGCTTCAGTGGCACTGTAAACTATTTCAATACACATTCACTTCATTAATTATAATCTTTCCAATAGCAGAGGATACAAGAGCGACATGATAAACAACACTCATTCTTTTGTAACAGAAAGCACTGTAACAGCTTTAAACGCCAGAAGCTTCTGCCGACCACAGGAGCCCACCGGGGGGAATTCGTACATAAGCTCTTAGATAATTGTATGAAAGGGCTCCTGGGAGGTCGGCAGAAACTCTGCAGTCAAACGTTATGAAACGACGAAGTTCACAGCGGATAAGTAACGGTTTATCCATAAACAATAAATACGCCAGCTTGCGATTGCGCAGGTGCCAAGAAACGAAGACACTCCACTCTGAAGAGAAGGGACTCGAGTGAGGTGGGGGGGTGGGGGTGTCGACATTAGTAACAGACGTCACAGTTCATTCATTATTTCCGTGGTTAATTAGAAGAACATCTTTGTTAATGGTTGTGTTTGGGTAGGATTCCCTCTTTTCTTTTTTTTTTGGTGTTAATAGCGTACAGCTGATGGTTGGTACCAATTGTTACAAGGGAACATGGCTGAACAGGTATGACACAGACTCGCCGTTGTGAGTTCTACGAATGGCCTCTGCAAGGATCATGGAGATGTCGATAACCTGGAGGGAGACAGGAGAGGCTAGTTATGGATGAAATGTAAATATCAACTCAAATAATCTGGCATTGCTGTGACCCGAGGACTTCCAACTTTAATCCTCAATTCATTTAACCTACTGCCTCACGCAGTGTCATCAGGTGACCGTCCTGCCAGCACATCTCAAGGTGCTGGCATACTTACTTGTATTTTGGGACAATGCTTCATTTTATCCTCCTGAGGAATTGTATTGGTGACGACCACGGCCTCAAAACAGGCGTTGTTGATGCGCTGAATAGCTGGGCCAGAGAATATGCCGTGGGTCAAGATGGCATACACCTTGGTGGCACCGGCAGATATTAATCTAAAAGGAGAAAAACCATAAAACAAACCACACATTTTCACGACTGAAATACAAGCACCACCAAGGTACTTAAAGGAAGAGGTTTACTTGTCAGCGGCGTGGCAGATGGTGCCACACGTGTCGGCCATGTCGTCCACTAAAATGGCGACCCGGTCCGTCACGTCTCCAACGAGAACCATGCGGTCCACCTCGTTTGCTTTTTTCCTCTCCTTGTGGATGAGGGCAAAGTCCACATTTAATCTGTCTGCTATAGAGGTGACCCTGTGAAGCAGAAGGGAGATAATATCAATCCAACTTACATCTCGGGTTTATGGGAAATATTCATACATGGCTAATTAGAATACTGTCAGTTAAAAAAAACTAAAAAAAAGATTCTTCTCGCAGAAGTTTTTAACCTGTAAAGCACTTTGTGCTTCATTTAATTGTTCTGAAAGTCCCCAATGAATGAAGATTGATTGACTGGAACTACGCTCAAGAGTGGAACACCGATGAAAAGGAGGACCAGCGTACCTTTTGGCTCCTCCGGCGTCCGGAGAGACGATGATGCAGTTCTTCCATTCGGGGATGTTTTCTTTGATCCATTTCAGCACAGCCGGCTCCGCATACAAGTTGTCGACTGGGATATCAAAGAATCCCTGGGAAGAAAATAACAATGCGGTTGCAGGAACGTGAGGATTCAAATGTTGACAATCATGCGCAGATTTGTTATTGTAAATGCATGACTTTTATGTTTCCCTCTGTGTATTTATTCTATGTTCCAACAGCTTTTGAAATCAATTCCTAAGGGACGGTTGGTCTCTCCCTGCACTGAACTTCAGGTGTTTTCCTTTTTGAGTGACTTAACTATGGACATTCAAAAACACCCAGACACACCTATGTAAATGCAAAAGAAACCAGTTTTATGATGTAATTTCCGCAGAAACGGTTAAGTAAATAATATGAAGAGACGTGAAAAACTACAGAGTGGTGAATCAGACGCTCACCTGTATCTGTGACGCGTGCAGGTCCATGGTGATGATGTGGTCGGCGCCGGAGACAGACAGCATGTTGGCCACCAACTTGGCAGAGATGGGGGCGCGGCTCTGAAGTGAAAATAGATCTCTTCAGTCACATGGAATAAGTGAACAAGCAGACATAGCTCACAGCTAAAAATAAACACTCAACCGAGAGCTGAGCAATAGAGGGAAATTGTACCAGTCTAATGTTTTCACTTTTGACTCTTAATTATTAAAAATATCAACAAGATTGTGCTATAGAGCGACATTTATATAAATAACACATCAATTATATGTTTAATAATCATGGCACACCAAGTATGAGTCATTCCAATCGTGCAATATTTAAAAAATAAGTTAAAATGAGAGGAAATGTTGTGCAAACACAAAAAACAGAAATTAGAAGGGGGGGGGGGGGCAAGCAAACAAAAAACAACAGCAAATACGCCTTGTCGGGTGGCAGGCTGATGGTTATGGCTGCAAGCTTCTTGTCATGGTGCTGGATGGCAAATGGCATGACAGAAGTAAGTAGACAGATATCCCTCACCCCCACCTTGTCCTTCTTGTCTTGCCGGGCATAGGGGAAGCAGGGGATGACAGCAGAGACCCTGGAGGCCGAGGCAATCTTGCAAGCATTGATCATGATCAGCAGCTCCATCAGATTGTCATTGATCTCCCCACAGCCGCTCTGCACGATGTAGACATCCTCACCACGGACGCTCTCTCCAATCTCCACGCTGTCGGGGTGGGGGTGGGGGGTGACAAGGCAAACAGCACTTAGGGGAGCAGACACGGCCTGGCTGATGAGATGAGTAAACAATGGCGCGTGATTTAATCAAAGTGGGGCCAGATAAGAGGCAGGCGCACGTAAACGGAGGTCTAAACGAGCTCTGCCGTGTGGTTTTCTAACGGGTTCGTTCGCGAGCAGAAAGGGTTCGTAACAGTGAGCATGAGTTTACAGGCCACGCGTGGACTACAAGTTCCCGGTAATGCTGCGCGGCAAAATTCACCGCGACACCACGTTTCTCCTTCTATGTCGCCAGGTTACAACATTTGCGTACAAGCGATGCCCCGGATTAAAACTGTCCTTCGAAGCAGCGGCGACAACTCACCATGTTTCTTGGTTGCTGAATTTTTTCGTCACAACCTTCCCCAGCTCCAGACCCAGGCGGTCTGCTATTTTCTGAGACAGGTCCGGATGCGAGCTGCCGCTAAATATTTTGATGTTCGGCATTTTGCTGCGGTCCAGGGCTTCGTTCAGTCGAGCGGGCTGCGCCACGGAGCGTGAGGCGGGGCGAAGAGAGGCCGGGACGACCGCAGCGAAAAGACCAACAGCTGACGGGTGACTCTCAGCGAGCTTAAATGTGTTCCCTACCTATCCACCATTATGTCCCACACACATCACGCGTGAAGAAGCTCTTCCTCTCGGGGCGCGCGCGCACGCTTTCACTGGACGTCCTGCCGCGGTGACGTCATTACGCATATACGCACCCGGAGCTTTCACATGAGCAGCTACAGCAAACGATTTTTCAAAAATGTACTTATATCCCAAGGTCGACCAGGTCTCTCATTATTTTTTAGCACATTTTCTTTATTTTCATATTCCTGCCCTTTTGTGGTAAATACCAAATTAAAAGCACAAATCTTCAGTGACTAGTCAAATTGCAATGGCTTCTTATATTGGGGTTTACAGCCATGCATTACAATCAGAATAACATTGGTTCAACTCCAGTTCGAGGCCTTTTCTCTTTGAATGCTATCCCCGAGTACTCGTGTTCCCTCTAGTAGTCAAAAAGTCTGTTTGAGGTCCATAGGTGACTTTAACACTGGCCTGAGGCATAAATGTGAGTATATATGTTTGTTTCTTCCTATGTTGGCACTGAGATGTTATGGAGCCTTGCCCCAACATGTTGATTATCTTGACCCAGTCAGCTGGGATCCACTCCAGCTGTATGATTGATGGATTAGAGGTTTAATTGTTGCATTATCTTTTCTGGTTCTAAACATTTTTATGCACTTACTATATAAAAACATTATCATACTGAAAAAATATTTAATGTTATTGCTTAAGTTTTTATTGTAAATGTTCAAAATTGTCTGAGACTTACCGAAATGTTGTTTACGAATGTACCAGAATGGTGTTGCCTTAAAAAAACCCAAATCAATGCACTTCTGTCAGCATTTTCTCCAGAGTCATTATATAATTTTTATATTGATATAATTATGAACTAACTAAATGAATAGGGGAGAAAAAATATACGCCTGAAACTACATGCACCACAGTCATAATAATGAACATTAGGTCACAACTCAGCTATTGAAAGCTTTTATTTTCAAAATCACCTGAAACCTGACCACTGTAATGTCAACTTCACAAAATAGAAGCATTTGCCCATCTGCCATCAGGTAACCCCTTTAGATCCTGTCAGTTTGTCTTATCAGTAGTTAAAGCTTTAGGAGCTGAAATGGAAACTTAAAGGAGTAACTAGTTAGTATTGACTGTGAGCTCATTATAGCACAGAATAAAACTGTTAATGTAACTCTTATCAATAAGAGCAGTATCTTGGTAAATTTGAACTGGGCTTCATTATTATTTTTGTGCCTCATCTTGACACACTTGGATGACTGTACCTTATTTAGTTGGAGGCGGTTGTTATTCAGTATCATTAATAGCAAATAATGTCTGTCAATACTGTTAAGGAGAAGTAACACCCTCTTTGATAAATACTAAATAAGTCTGACTCTCTCATTTTGGTAGAAACCCCAGCACCTCCCTCAGGTCTACAGAGAGAACACGCTGACCTTTAGAAGTTGATTAAACTGCTGTTCCTGCAGGAGGTAAGATTGGAAAACACATGGACAGAAAAGTGCAGCCATCTTGAACAGCACAAACATTTTTGCAGAAGACAGTTTGCCTCACCACAAAAAGCATATTTGTCAATAAGATTGGCACTATCTCAATGTAAGCATTGACATTGGGGCCAACATGCACAAAACCAAGCAGAAAGACTGTATTGAGGCATCGTCTTTAACATTAATCCCAGTGCTATTGTATTCTCAAGTGAATCTGCCTATACAATAACTTATTTTATAAAGACAGTTGGCGTGCATCATTTTGCATGCTGGTTATGATACTTTTTCCAAATAATCTTTCTTGCTGTCATTTCTGTAACTGAACACATCATTTGTTCTCAGCCAAGAAACCACCCTGGTGGTTTTGAGTATTTTTGCAATAATGCAAACAACACAGAGGAAAAATGATGTTAACTTGTATTAAATGTTAGCAAAACAAAGTCATTTCTACGTGAGCAATTAGTGTCAAATTGAAGCAGTTTGCAGTGTTGAGCCAGCACATGGGTTGTTGCCAGAAGTGGATGACTCTGCCACGGCAGTAATAACCTGCTGGCAGGAGCGAGAGAAGATGTGTCCTCGTGATATATCTTTCACATGTTGTCATTGGCCACTCTAATGGACACCCTGAAATCATCACAGGTTTAGTGCATGCAATGTCATTTCCCAATTCGCTGGAGGGGTTTATATAATATACTTTATTGCTCTTAAAACATGAGTTAACTTTGTACACAGACAGAGGACCACAGTGACGACAAGATCATTGACAGTAAATAAAGACAGGGATGAAAAGGTGCACATAAAGAAACAATGGATCAAGTCATGGTAGGCTCATCGTGTGAATGAAACACAGACTAATCCACACAGTTTAGCAAAGCAACTGAACAATGACAACCACAGAAAATGTTCAATATAATGTTGAAATGTTCAAGTGCTGATGAACGAATATTTTCTGATATTTTCTGTTTATAAAAATAAACATGTCCCATGCTTTATACTTATAATATATTCTTTAAAATATATGTTTTGCTATTAGTCTCTATGTTACATTACTACTATAAATAATAAACTTACAGACATGTTTTTATCTAGTATTTACAAAATATTGGAGGGATGGGACAAATCTTAACATTACAAGCGTCACTTTAAAAGAGAATTTTATTCCCCTAAAATGTCTATTTACATTTGCAGTGTAAAAGAATACATTTCCACACAGATTACCCGTGGCAAAATTTTATCACACTATCATCATAACCTTGCGGTTTTTCTTTCCCCCTAACATAGAATTGGAAAATAATCTGTACAGATAGCATCACTTGCCTTCAACACTCAAAAGTATCTGTCTGCCCATGAAAGTCCAATGTGTGAGAGGAAATACACTGTACAATGAAGGAGAAAACACAGCAGAGGAGAAACTATTAAAAGAAAGTGCTCCTAAATACCAGTACTGTGTTCTAAATCCAAGAAACAAAGTGCAAGAAAATTGCAAATAACCTGATTTTTGATCCAAAACATTCAAATATTAAGTGAGTCGGTGTGCTATATTCACTTTAATTGACAAATGATTATGTTGGGAGGATGAAATATTGCAAATTGAATATATATTTGTAACTAAAATGTGCCGTAGCATTGAAGCATAACTGTTTTTTGTGTGTGTGTGTGTGTGTGTGTGGGGGGGGGGATTTGTCAATTGAAATACATATTTACACAGCATGGCAATGAGTAAAATTGTTGTTACCAAAAAACAGTCATAGAAACACATAGGAAGAGTGTGCGTGTTTAGAACATATGGAACAGTATTAAAACATTTGGGTCTATATCGTCAGAGCAGTGTACCACAGGCATGATCAGTACATTTTTCATTAGATAAGAAACGTGTTATAATGTAGTTTTCTGTCTCAAGTACAGCAGCAGTCCGTGTCACTTTGGTTTTACAGCACTTTCTTTTAACAGTGTATCCAGTATACATGTGAGGCCAGCATGAGTATGAGGACTATTTGTTCAATTACCGGGAATAACAACAGTGTGAGACACAAAGAAGATTTCAGACAGGAAATTGTGTGTTAGTTTTATTAAAATACATAGAAAACTACTTTTTGTGTTTCTTATATATTTGCTAGATTGCACAATGTGTAACAGCACACAGAAAGCAAATTTGTTTCTATTGAATCTGAAAACCTGAACAGAAACAAATAAAACTATTGAAATGAATCGGCGTTAGCTTTGAGGAGATGAGATATGAAAAACTAATGTCGTCAAGTTAGTTATTCAGCAGCAGAGTGAATGAAAAACAAACACCGAATCCAACACTGAAAGTTACATTTCAACTTCAGAACTAACTTCAGAGGTTGTGCAAAATCCTAGTGGTAAGTTTCCTCACTTGCAACGGGATGTCTAAAGATAATAAAACTAGAATTCACAATAGTGAGGTGCGAGTTAGTAATAAATTAGTGGTGGTGATCTTTGCGCTATTGAGTACATTGAGGGTATGACTTCTCCACAGCTGAGTGAAGTACCAACACTCATAACTGTACAGTATATAATAAGACTGTGACTTGGTTCTCTGCTACATTGTCTGCCCTGTGCAGGTGTTATAAGTGAGAAAATGGGCCTCCGTTGATCAGAATAAAGTATGTAATACTTGGCTTTCAGTGCTTTTCATGTTTCCAACACTGTCACTCACATTTTGACCCTTGTATCAGTTTTGTCATACACAGTCAACATTGCCAACATAGCCAAAGAGATCAGTTTTGCATCACAACAGTTAGAAAAGTCAACAAACAAACACATCACCATCTAACCAATCAACCAACCCTCTGGACTACGCAATTTACAGGAGTCGCTACTCAACGAGATCGCCAAAATCTTTTTGTCCAAAGCATACATTTAATTCTGGTGTATTATAATTTATCAATACATTTCAAATATATTCTTTACCGTTTTTTTTTCTCCACAAAACTTTATATTATTTGCTAAGTAGACACAACTCAAATATACATTACATATAAAATATTATACTCTCATGATTTATGTATATTGTGAGTATTGATATGAGGTGATTAGCCCTGTGTCACCCAGTCTGTTATAGGGTTCTTATTCCATTGTGCAATAGTTTGGTGTATCTTTATATTTCCATACAAGATCCACAAGGCTACCTCAGGGCCTGTAAACATGGGATGGAACAGTTGCATTGCAGTTTTTACTGAGGATGAGTCATTGCACATTTTGTAAAAATTGTAAACAATAAATAAATAATGGATTTAGATAGAGCGGCCATCCACCTTTTGAACGGTTGTGATTACTTTCCTGCCCGATTTATTCTTACTGGGCAGGCAGAGTTTTGATGGGTCGAGTGAGTGAACTCATGTTATTGGTGTTGGAGGAAACTTGAGGACTCACTGTCTTTGTCGGCAAGCTGCTTGAGTGTCCCATTGACTCCTCTGCTGCACGCAAAAGCAAAGTGTAGTTAATAGCCACTTCCTCTACTTTTCTCAGCAGCTGCAACCTTTGGGCTTCTGACCGCACCCCTCGGACCAGTTTGATGAAGGTCTGGGTCAGTTCACATAATACTTGAAAGCTCGCTGATACAACAGCAAGCATGCGTGTTGGACTTTTTTCAACACTTGCCACTCTCCGACATGATGCTCTGAATTCTTTAAAGCGCACTGCCAGCTCCTGCTTGTACTCTGCAATCCGTGAAGGCTGAAGACGGGCCTCGCCCTCCGCTTGTGGGCTGTTAGCACACTGACGCAGGATAACCAGCAACTCGTTAGCGTCCAACTGTGCATTTAGGAAACCATCAGGCAAGCTGAAAGTTTTCCCTTGTAGAGCCTGTACCCGCGCTAGACTTCCCTCCAGTGTACCGCAGGCTCTTAGGTCAATCTCCTGTGTCTGTGGCTCCTCCTCCTCTTCCTCCTCCTCTTCCTCCCCACTGCAATCCTCTGCATTGAGAACCTGGAGGGTTTTGCTCATGACTGGAAAGGAACGCGAGTCCAACTCCATGCCTGGAAGGACCTGAAGTGGTATGGAGTATGAAAGTTCATCTTTCTCACTGCTTTCATCTGCAGCCTCACATTTCCTGTAGCAGAAACAGAACGAGCAGCATTTATCCTTGTCGTCGCTGTCTTCACTCGGCAGGGTTAGTAACACCTCCCCCGTCCCCTCTTTGCTTTCTCGCAGTAGTTCCTCTCCCTGAATGAAGAAGACTCCCTTCTTCCCTTTTCCTTCCACCTGGTGAGACTGGGTATGAACTGGCTCTACTGGGGTAGGGAGCCTCAATCCAGTGGCCCTCACTCTCTCCATCTCCTTCTCTAGACTTTTGGCCTTGGGCTTCACCTCAGCATACACAGGCATGCTAGTGCTGTTATCCAGCTCACCGATACTGTATCGTCGCTGGAGCTTTTTATATTGTGGAGCTCCCATGCAATCCGTTTGAGAAGATGTGCAAGTGGGCAGGCAGGAGCCATGTTCTCCCCTTGGCTCTCTCGACTCAAGGCTCGTAGATCGTATTCGTGTGGTCTTGATCTCTAATGTCTGGGGTCTCCGTGTGGCACCTTGGGTGTGAGGGGTTTTTGTGACTGCTGGAGGAGTCTTTGCGACAGTTCTCTCTCTGCCTCTGTTTTGTGTCTCCGTTGTGGAGCCAACTGGAGTGTCAGGTAGTCGCATTCCCCTGCACATCCTTTTACAGTCACAGCTACGTCGTTGCTCCCTGGAGATCCCCGGGGCTTTTAGGACAGGACTGGTACGGAGCTGGCATGCACAAGGAGCGCCTGAGGGCACAGGTGAAGATCCTTGGGGCAAAAATTCACCCTGTGATGACTTGGGTTTCAGCAGCTCCTCTAAAAACTCTAATTCGTACTGGCGGACTTTCTGCAACTGAGCTCGTCGCTCATCTGTTTCTCTTCTCATCCTTGCTGGAAATGTAGCTGAAAGAAGGTTTCTAAAACTCAAGAATGGAGCACTGCGCTGAGATTTGCCCTTGACACTGCCTTGCTTCTTTGACTCTCTGGCAGGTAGAGTAGAAACCTTATCTACAGGGTGACTAGGAGTTGTTGGGTCATCTAAAATGGGTAATGCTTTCACGCATTTCTGTGATTCAGTATGAGGTTTGCCCTGGACACCCTCACTCTTGCTTTCAGCTGCTTCTTTTCTCTCAGCTTTCACAGGTAAATGAGGGGAGTACTTGGTTTGTAATTGTGGGCCGGGTTTCACTAAGTTAGAATCAGTTGCTATCCTGACTGCATTTTCTTTGCTGTTCGCCAGCTGAAGGCCTTTTGCCCGAAGGCGCTCATCGTCTGTGGGAGAAGAGGATTGAAACACCACTATCTTTTGAACCTGTGGGTCTTTTAGTCGGAGTTGAGGTGCAGGCTCCAGTTGCACTGGACATGTGCAGAAAAGATCATCAACTGGCAAAAGTTCTGTAGAGCTGGAAGGCTTCATGGTCTCGCTGGAGGCAGTCTCGGCATCATGGCACATATTAGCGGGGGATGTCTTGGAAGAGGCAGTTCTGTCCACAGGTGAAAGAACAGGTAAGGCTTTGCTTGTTGTGTCTGTTTTAAGAGGTGCTGTTTTTTTCCCCTTTAAACCATCAGAGAAAGTCTGGTTCACTGCCTCCCCAGAAGGATTTGATAACTTCTGATCTTTACTAACTTGAGCTGTTACTAAAGGATCAGACACTTGAAATCCTTCAAGTGTCTTAGAGGGCGTATCAGGGGTGTTTACTTTGGTGGGCTCAGAATTTGCTTTTAATTCAGTTTTGTGATCAGCCTGAGCTGTGCCTTGATTTCCCCCATGCTCGGTCACAACACTGAGTATTGCTGATTCGTGGCTGGGGTTGACTTTAAAGGGAACCGTCTTGCTTAGAATTACTTGCTTGGGTGGACAGCCAGCTCGGATTTGACCCACGGAAAAGGCTCCAGTCCCTATGGTCTTAGCAGTACAACCTGGGATGGCCAGGGGAAAGTCACGGCGACAGATGATACGGTCTTTGTTGATGTGGTGAGCTAGCAGGTAGGCTTGGTTCTGGTTCTGCTTCATGGCTGACACCATCTCAGAAACATCTGTCAATTCAGAAGAATTGGTCTCATGACCCGAGTCAAGAGACGACTCAGGTGTAATGGCAGCCAAGACAATCAGCCCTGAGAAGGAAAAATGACACAGATGACAAACATTAGCAAAGACATTGACTGGACAAAACCTGACAGGTTTGAATGGGATTCAAAAATAAAATATATATTCTTTGACAATTTGGAAATACTTTTCAAAAATCAGTTCATTTGGATCAAATTTCTCATAATCCTCTAGGCTTATTTACTGTATGCTCCACTGGGCTTTCCTCACCTGATTTAAAAAAAAAAGATGCACACATTTCCTACTACCATTACTGTGTAAAATGAACCTATATACTTAGGTCAACCCTTTTTATGCTTGTTTTAAAGTTAGCTGACATAGCAACATCAACTGATGCTCATATAATTCTGTCAAAACATGTCACAGCTTATATGTGACATTTTTAAACTTGAGCAATATTTTAATTGGGGACTTTAATCATTTCAGTTCTTAATGAAAATTAATACTGGTATAATGTATTTTGAAAATCTAGACTTTTTTTTTTACAGTGCTTCATCAGTACTGTGGCAGAGATAGTTCAATACACTTGTAACCGTTTTTACAGGAAAACTTCTGTGTTTCTGTGAGTGAGATGTGAGCTGTAGCATGACTAAGGTTGTTGACCTGCAGTCTGTGTTGGCTGTTGGGGGTGATGGGGGTAGTCCTCGGAGGCTGCCAAAGCCTCAAGTGCCTGTAAGGTGGACACCAACGCATCATCAAGCTCCTGGGCATGATCCCGGACTGTCCTTGTGGATACATTGTCAATCAGTGTCACCGGCACATCTTCCTTGGTTTGAGCCAGTTTTCCAGCAGGGAGCCCAGTGTTGGCACTTGTTCGAGCCTTTCTTGCTCTTTTTGAGTCGTCTTCATCAGAGCTGTTGTCCCTAAACCCAGGTGGTGGGGCAGCAATAGCAGTTGGTGGTGGCTGCAACTTCTCTCCCCCACTTCCTATTTCCTCTTCTTCCTCTTCGTTCCCGGGGGGTGGTAGGGCCATGAGGTCGACAGCACCCCCATCCCGGGAAGCACAAGCACTGGAACAATGTTTCCCCGAGCTCCCACTCGAGTTTGCCACTGATGAGAATCCCTCTGCCCTAAGTCTGGCTTTGCAGGAATCACAAAAGAATCGTGAAGATTTTTGGGACTGACCAGTTGTTTGAGCTCGGATTCTAAATGCCGTATTCTCTATTGGTGGGGTCTCTAAGACTCCAGCTATTTCCTCTGTACTCTGCTGTGTTGGATCTGACTTGGTGCGGGGCCGTCCAGGGGGGTCCTGAGCAATAAAGTTCTCGTTGATGTCAAGTTCAGCTTCAGCATGTGTTTGGAAATCCTGAAATTGTTGTTGTTCTCGTAGGTGGACATGACATAAGCCTAGATGCTGAGGTTCTGCGGGAACCAGAGCTCTTGAAGACCCCGACTCTCTGTGCGAGTTTTCCCTCTCCTCCCCTCGCCGCCCTCCACTTGGCAGGCTGGTAGCCCCAGAACGTGGATGAGCATGATGGGAGCTTCTGTAATCTGAGGACAGAATTGTCAAAGCAGTGAAGATTTTGAGGTGTTAGGAACTCGCTGCAATAGAGAAGGTCCAGACGGAAATGCAGAGGTGACAGCTGGTGGTCACGTGTGAGTTATTGATTTCAAAAATTGATGTTGAAAGTTGAGGTTTGCTCTGGGTCAGATGGTTTGATTCTGGTGGAATGTAATGATGTGATGATGCTATTCTTCTTTCATGCAGAAGACACGTTGGCACAGCAGATGGCAAAAGAGCTGCTCATGTTCAGAATGTGGATGTTAATGATCACAGCAAAAAGTACAAATCCATAGAGTTGTTCAGTCTTGCAAAAAGGATTATGAAGTATTACATTCCGATGACCCAAGATGAGAGATGAGACAGCAGAGGGCGCCATGGGATGGAGGCTCCAGGATAACCTGGTTGGTGATGACTTCAGTCAATGAAGAAGCAGTGTCCATAAATGTCCATGTTGATTGAGCACAATGAAATTTTTGGCAATAGTTTACTGACATGCACTGTTCAAAGCAACGCTGACAGAATGTCACTCTTGTAAAACTTGACATGTGTGATATGTGTTTTGTTTTGTTTTGTTACGCAACTTCAGTTTTCATTCATTCCTATTTGTGATATCTCCAACAGAATTCCTTTCAACGATACCTCAAACTATAAAATTCAGTAATCCATGACTTACCTGCCTTGGTCAGCTGAGACTGACCAGCGGTTCGAAAGTAAATGGTCCGTTTAGGGTCAACAAACAGCTTGTAGTAGCCAGAGATGAGGCACGCAAAGTTACTGGCATCAGGCCATTCCATGAGCAGGACCAGAGGCTGTAGTGGGTGGTAGGGAGGGGAATTAGGAGACTATTTAGGGGACAGGCAATGAGCATTGCCTGCTCATTTTGTCATGACCTGATGAAATAAAACTTGTAAAAGACTTTTCAGAAGGTGCATTTGAAACATTTCTTGACATAAGAAATGTTTGATCGTCAACATCTTGTAGTACCTTGGCCTCATGAATTGACACCTCCACACGTGCCACCCCCTGGCTTTCTCTGTAGAGCTGGATCTTGGAAACTCTGCTGAACTCAGCCAGAACTGTTGTGAGGTTGTTTTTTAGGTCAATCACGTGACTAATGCCATGGCGAGGGCCTACCAGTAGTGTTGTAGCAGACTGTTTCTCCTCCTGTTTAAAAAAAAAAAGAAAAAAAAAAGGAATTTTCAGGCAAATGCAACATATAGATTTCACATTTTAAATGTAAAAGTCTCTTTAAACAGCCAGTGTGTGAAACCGGGCAAACACATGTGCAGCCTAAAAATAGCAGAACATATGAATAATACATTGATGGTGCAAGGGTGTGCAAAGATTCCAAAATACATTACCAGTCCGACAGTGTGGAACAAAATTCCACCAAAAGGTGGGAGGTCATTGAGAACACGCATGTACTGCAGCTTTCCTTGGAGTGGAGGGACCTGCCATCAGAATGAGAGAGAGGAAGTGAGAGAGAAAATCCCACCCTCTGCTCATGCCTCCTCTTGGGGGCACTGTTGAGCCACAGATCTGCCGACTGAAGTCTTATGCAACAGCTAAATGTACATGGATGAAAGGCTTGTCTAAGGGACTGACTCTGCAGCTGATGTAACCATACATTACAGTAAAGTAAAATCTCCTCTAAGGTAGCAACAAAGCTTGGAGATTTAAATGTAAATTGTAATCAAGACTGCAGCAGGTTGGAGCTATCGATATTTGCAATTCCTCTGAAGGAAAGCTGTAAAATCAAAAGCAGTGAAATCACTCAGAGGCTTAATGCATCGATGGAAATTATCATAGTTTTGTTTTGAGAAACCTTGTTGCCTGATGGCGGTGGATGCTGGTAAGTCTTCAGCAACTGAGACAGGGTTTTGCACACATTCTTCTCCTTCACTGTTGGTAGTAGAGTGAGTGGAAGGAAAGGCTCTAGTCCCCACTCTTTCCTATGACAGAGAGCAAAGAGGAATATTGCAGAAGGGAACACAATATAAGAAAGATAAACAGTGGAGTGATTTATCGATTTCGAGGCAATCATCCAAAGGCCAACACTAAAGTAAGTCTTGTTTCCGTCCTCCTATACTTGACATGACCATCTTAAGTCTATTACAAGCACATTGACTCTGTTCTGGCTCCGTAGTTGTGATAGCTGCAGCTAATTACTTGCTCGGAAAGCGACAAAGGGAAAATGGTCTTAAGTTTATATTCCTTTTGGAATCATTTAGATTTTATGTAATGAACAAACTTCACCACAGGACTTGCTGGTACGCAGCACGTCTATTTTCATCTTTAGATTATTTCAGGGTCATTTGCAAATCATTTTGTTTGTCAACTTACTCGACGTGCTTAAGAGAGATCTTCTGATTGGGCCTTGCAGAGGACACAGTGATATAAATATGGAGTGCGGCCAGTCGCAACGTGATGTCAGATTTCCAGTCCATGCTAAAACGCTCTTTAATGACGTCATTGCGATTCTGTGGGGACGCAATGAAACATTGTTTTAAACACATTCCTGGAGAATAAATGTGATTATTACTGCCCGTGACATCATTTGAATTAATGAGGCCCTAAATCCATTACACTTGAAGCCAGACTCTGGGAAAGCATTGATTTTTTTTTTTACCCTTAAAATCGATCATAGGAAGCAAAGTTGAATATAATATGATAGAAACTATAAAACTGTCTATAAGAACTCAAATGCTTCGACACCTTTCCCCTCCCTCGTCATGAAGCCAGCTCTCTATAAGTACCACAAAACTGAACGACATTTGTTTAAATCCCCCCCCCCCCCGCTTTAATCCAGCACGTCACCTGTATATAGAGGTACTCAAATGCGGCAGGGTCCCTTCTTAGCAGGTCTGCGGGGTCCTTGGGGAAGAAGCAGATGCGGAACAGACACTTCATCCCTTGGAAATAGGTTCTGTGCACCACCTAGGAGAATACGACTGTGTCAGCAAGATAACAACTAAAGTCTTTGGATGTCATCACATATCACAGTGTCGTTCTCAACAAGTGAACAAAAAATGACTGAATTCGCAATCCCACAGTGACTGTTTATGAAATATCCACTCTCCCAATTGATAAAACAGTAAAAACAATCTCCCACTATTGGTGCTATATCATATAAAAGAATGAGATTCAGCTATCTTTTTTCCTGTGTGTGATTTTGATCTGTAGTGGTGTGACCGGGCCACCAACAAAATTGCTTACATTCTTTTTCTGACAGAGTATGATTGCCACTCAGAAGCTATGCTTTTTAACATCTGGAGAAAGAGGATCAAATCTGTCGCAATACACAGATGAAATCCTGAAATACAAGCAAAAGTGGCAATGATAAAACTGTGTCATATCTCAGCTTGTTTTATGTCGCCATTGGCAGCGGGGCATCTCTGTCATCACTTTCGTAGCGCTAATAACACATTTGAAACTAATTTGCCAGGTGCGAGCTTCTTACATGTGTCAGTGGCTGGTTGTCCTGTAAAAAATGCAACTTCTGATTCTGGTCCAGGCCGCCTGCCTCCAGCACCAGGGCAAAGTGTTCAATGTAGCGCAGTGAGAGGCGGTCCTGCAGGGAGGAGATCACATCCTGCACGGAGAAAGATGAAAGCAAGTGAGAGAGCGGAGTCTTCTACAGTGAGAATACATTACAAGTCCACAAATGGTTTCTTAAAGCGTGGAGCCCATTTCAGTTCGGATTCCGCTCTTGTGTTTTATCAGGACGATTGTCAAATAAATTTTGAACAATATAGGGCTTTTATAGTCGTTCTGCATCCAGCACAGTGTTTGCATCTAATTTAAGTGAGACAACAGCAGCGCGTTGAGGTAAGCGGGGCAACTTGCGCTTGTGCAGATGTTTATGAATGATGCAGAGCTTTTCTCATCCTCTTTCTGAAATGCACAGACAATGCTGTCTAAGTGGAACTTATGGCTTGTCAAATTTTACCATGGGCTATGCCTCAGGATAAAGTTTCATAATTTGTTTGCCTGCTGAGAATGTCAAAGAAGTGGACATCAAAACAATTATCTTATGTTTATATGTTACGCTGTCAAACAGTATTCTGCTTCTAAATATGAACGTCTTTGCTCATCAAAAGTTGTAAAATGAAGCTTTGGGTGACAAACAACATAAAGATATCAGCAGCCTCTCGCTTGATATATTCTGGGCGGCAGTTGTCCCTGAAAAACAAGGATGAGCAGTTTTAACAGCATCGACCTCTGTGGTTTACTTTAAATGACACCCTGGGAAGCCACACAATTGAGTGAAGGACCTACACAATGCCGTAGATTGTAGCCTGAAACACTGCAGGGAAGCTTCTTTAGTTGACAGACAGTCTAATCGGCATACAACTGGGTATCCCATTGTGCCATTGATTTAATCTGGGACATTGTATTATTGATCTGAGCGTTCTTATTATGCTGAAATTCCATTTAATTAGGCTGACAGGAGAGTGCTTCCTTCATCTCTCCTTTTAAGTGCTCGCGTGTTTCTCTTTTCCTGTCTCACCCTCCATGAGTCGAGGAGAGATTTGTGAAATCTAATGGAGTTTATTTAATGAGTCTGTTCAGAGATGTTGGACTCATCTTACAAGCTGACACGGTGACAGAACTGACCCCAGTCTAACTTGATTCATTTGTTGCCTTAAATAACCTTAATCACACTAATGTGATTTCACATTTTAGAAACTCACAGGATGATGCATCACAAGATGTAAGGATCTTTTTTTTTTTTTAGGTATTTTCTTAAACCAATTATGCGGTCGATATAAATTTAGAATTGACTCTTGGCCAAGTGGTGTAGATAGCACTCTCACTTGATAGCAAGAAGGGTCAGCTTCAACTTTGGGAGATATCCTCTCTTTGTGGAGTTTGCATGTTCTTACTGAGCAAGTGTGATGCTACCTGGAGAGCCGGGTACTACCACAGCCCACAGCCATATGTATGTCAGCTCAATGGGTGACTGTGTGTGTGGAAGTGTGCAATTTCTTGTCTCTCTGTGGTAAACAAGTGGAGGACAGGTAGTATGTGCAGGGTGTACACAGCCACAGTCCATTAAAGGAGATTTAAAAGGAAGATGAGTAGACCGATCAATTGATTGATGGAAGGACGGATTTGTGGTCGGAGGTTGATAGTGTGTGAGGGATTGTATTTGAGGAGGAGGGCATGGATAGACTGTATTCATAATCACTACACATGCAGCTCGAAAATATATTGTGATAAATTCTATTCTAGGATTCCATTGATGTGTTCATTTGAAAGCTGAATCTAGTCTGGCGCCCAGTCTATTTGGGTATAGCAGACACTCAGTCAATATAACTAGAAGGCTGACTTGATTAAAAAAAATAAAATATAAAATCCAGTGACAACATAACCTTTAGACAGGAAAAACAAATGGAAATTTCAATTTGAATAGAAATATAAAACCATAACAAACAAAACAATACAACAAACCGAGTGCACATGCCTCATCTACCCATGTTAAACACCTCACCTGACTTTCTAATCAAAGTTTTATTTGTATTTGAAGTGTTTTCAGCTGAATTATGTGGTTTCGGCCTTTGTGTTTAACTCTTTAGAAACTTGATGCTGAGCTGTGTTTGTTCACTCGATGTTAACTTTAAAGATACTATACCTCTGTGAGAGTAAAAAACCCTAAAACCTTTTTCTCGTAAGTCAAAAGTCAATCAATAGGCTCTTTTGTGTCCCATGTTAAGTATACCCGTATACTTGTGGTCCAATCAATCATTATACAGTCAATTCTGAGGAACGTAATGCAATCATGGCACCCAACAAAGCAAGAATATACCTACTGAACAAGTTAAAAACAAACAGTGGATATTAGGATTCAGGTTTGTGTCATAGAGTCATTCTTTACAAACTGGAGAGGTGAATTAGTTTCATGCATGATCTTTAAGCATTTATTAAAAATAACAAAAAAAAAAAACCAGCATAGATGCTGCACTGCTGGAAAACCTCTAACAACGTCAAATGAGATTCCTTGCCTGCATAAAGTTTTCTGAGGATTGTTAATTCAATTTAGTGGAGTCATTTATTCACTACACAGCTGCAAAGTCCCTCTGTACAAGCCACTGGGCTAGAAATAAAGGAAAGTGGACTCACATTTGTGTGAAATAATGATGAACTACAGATGAGGGTTTTTAATTATTTCGAGTTTTGCCATCCAAACAGGCTACAAAACTACACGTTGACGCGCTGCCGTGATGTCTCATAAAACAGGCAGCCATAAGAGAGGGCAAGTCAAGGAAAAATGAACAAGAAAGTACAACAGATCATATATCAGTAATACATCTGAGGACAGCGGCAGGTGGCTTCAAGACTGACTCTAAAGGAGTTATATGGTCTACTAGTGGTGCTTTCTCCTTGAAGCCCACAGAGAGATCGTATTGTGACTACGTCAGTAGTGAAACTGGAAGTAAAATAATTTCTTTTAAAAGTGTGAATAACAGTGAAGGGGGACCATCTCCTCAGATACACTGTGTAAAAATCAATGTTTTGAATGTAGTAATTATAATTATGTACAGCAGTGCAAAATTTTAAGCTTTATTATCATGTACAGTAAATAATCACTTCTTCCAATTTGTACTCAATTGAATAGATATTGACACTGAGATTATTATTTAATCATGCATGACTAAAACGTTGATACAATTGATGTATAATTAGGAAGTTATACTCTCTTAGTGCTGCATGTGTGATTGCTCGCAGACTTTTCCTTTGTGTTCATATTCTTCCTTCTGTAGACACTGCTGCTCCATGCCTTGCTGACTCCACCCACCCACCCATCCATCTTCTAAACAAGCTTTATATTGAATGAGCCCACCGAGGAATTAGTTTTTATAGTAATCTGATCATAAAAATCTATCCTTTTACGTTTACGTATTAGGATCTTTTTTTTTTCGGAGCATTTGCTGAGTGTTTTGTACAAGACGGGGTAAAATATACCCATCAAGTATGATATGAAGTGAATAATGCTAGTCCACTGTTAATGGGTAAAAATGTGTGGCAAATCAAACATGATGACAACACCGTGGCAACACCCGAACAGCCCCCTAATACCCATTTATGACAGGAGGCTTTTAATTATGAAGAATTTAATGGCATTTGTATCAGAATTGTCAAACTTTTAAAGAGCCATTTAGTTTGAATATTAAGTGTCAGGGTTGCTTTTTGGTTGGTTCCACACAGAAGAAGTCATTTAAGTAATAGAACAGGAATTATTATATCAACCATCAACTGAATGTCACAAAGCTGTTGAAATTTGGCGGCCTTCCAAATGTGCGTGTTCGATTGTGAATACGTACCCTAACAGTGGTACGGCTGTCAAACGTGAAGGACTTAATCTGTCCATTCTCCAGGAACACCTTCAACACATTTGGTATGAGTAGCAAGGAGTCGTCCTTGAGCATTGTCTGGAAGAGATTGAAAGACGAAACAAAAGTGAATACATTCGTGTCAAGAGGAATTACGGAATCTACTGTGATGGTGGCTGAGCTTTCCATTTTGAAATTAAAAGGAGAAACAAACTGAAAAAGAGGGATGATGAACGAAGATGCATCATGCAAACAATGGATGTTGCAAGTGAACTCTGCGCAGTTTGAAAAGAAGCAGGAGTCTGTCTCAAGATGCCCGCCCCTTGTATTGAATCATGATCAAAGGGGAGCTTATTCAATTTTTCTGGTCTATCCATTCAATATGCATGCCAAGAAAATTGGATGGCGGGATTGAAAGCATTCACCACAGAGTTGCGTGAGGAAAGGAAAGGGGGGTGGGGCTGATTCAAGGTTACTGCTTTTACTCAAAGCACTCGTTAGAAGAAAAGTTATGATATGCAGTGCAGTTCTCTCTAGCTTGAATATGATTTGACGGGCGATCTCCTCTCACGCTCTCCCTGTTTTCATCTTGCCGAGGGCTTTTTAAGAAAATGACTGAGTTCTCATTATGCAGTTTCAAAGAGCCACGCTTGTGATCACAGGGGAAAATAGGTGTCCTAATGTAACACGATAGGGCCTGTAGTTTCAATGTGACAAGCACCAGTGAAGCAGCAGGAAGCGCCGCTGCCGCCAAAATTGAAACTTTCCATAAATCAGAAACCAAAACAAACTAAGTTATCATTGTTTTCCTCCTGAGAGAATGCTGGCACACTTTGCACATTATGGCGACCGGATGTGAGTTTAGTGCAACAATATACTGTATCTCCCAAATTGCATGTAGTTGAAATGTTGAGCCGTATCCACAGCAGATGCTCGGCAGTCTGTTTTTTGGAGAACTTAAGTATGCAGAAGGCTCAACAAGCTGTCCTTCTGTGCAAATTGGAAACAACAAAAGTCTGAGTTACGAGTTAACAGATCTTCTTCCATACTGCGGTACTGAAGTGAGGTTGCACTGGTGAACAAACGGCACAAACAGGCCTATCGTTCTATGTTAAAAGCTGCTACTGCCGCTCTTTTTGTTAGGGATGGGTGAGTTTGCAACCCGTTCGTCTAATGCAGGCCAAGAGGGAAGTCATACCTTTTTTTGATCATTAAGAATCCGACTGCTTATAGTAGCCCTCAAACAATCAATACCAGCCTTCAGCTGCTGTACAGTGTAAACAAAAAGTAGCAAAAGGTCTTTTCTAATTTGTGCACCTTCATTTGACCTTGACGTTGATTCACTGCATTTGTTTTTCTCTACTGCTGCAAAGCAGGCTCGTGCCATAAAATCCTCTCACTTTCATATAACTTCTTAAAGACCACCTATTTTGAGTTGATTTTCGGTCTTTATACACACACATTTCAGAGTCATGGAGTACTAGATGGACAATATGTTGTGATTTTCTTATTTGGTCGATTGTAACGAACGGAATGAGCACAAGAAGCTCTACGTTGGAGTTGTACTGGACCTACAGAAATGGACAACAGGTAGGAAATGCGAGATTATCATTGCTGATTATTTCAGGGGTTATCAACATAATGTTAGTTTTGTAGAGGATGAAAGTTTTCAAACAAGGTATAATATAAGTGAAAACTATGAAAACCGCAAAATTGCTGGGTTAGCAAAAATAAAATACAAACCCTCCACGATCGGAGTGGACGGCCCTCAAGGAGTTAAAGATTTGTGACTTGATAGTTGACGTAGTAAGCAGAGCTGCCTTATGTTTTTCATTATGTTCAAATAAACAGTAAATCTTAAAATACTTATGATTAAATACTTATGTTCGATTGCCATGTTCATGGCTCTTATTCACAGTGTGAATTCTTCATGATCGTTTAATGGCGAGTGGTAAAACATTCTGGAGTTAATATTATATAGCTCGATTTGCTGCAGTTACAAATGACGGTGGTTGGCGTCATCGAGCAGAAACTCCTCTCCGTTGGCAGCTGTGTTTGTGGTGTTATGGTGACATGGACACTTGAGATTCGACTTGGCTCAGACGAGGCGAGAGTGCGGACGGATCAGGCAAATATGACTGCAGTTGACATCTGCCTCTGATGCCCCTTTCCACTGTTAGAAAAGCTGCACGCTTTATTCACAGCCCGTAGGTGACGATTATGGCCATTATTTGCCCCGTGTAACTAAGTAACACAGTGGTCTAAAAATCCAAGCATATATAAGACTTGATGTGAGGACTTTGAAATTGTTTAAATGGCCCTGGGTGCTCCTGTGAGACTCCAAATTAGTCGGAAAAGCAGTTTATTCAAGGTCAAACTATTTGAACAAAAACTGTGTCCTGTTTCGCCCTTAACCACACACACACACACACACATGCAATACTCAGAAGGGAGAAACACACTGACTGACATAAAAGGATGAAAGTATATGAAGGTTAAAGGATCACTAATCAAATCAACAAATGAAACAAATGCATAACGTGAAGGTCATGAGAGGATAACACGTGTCACATGCATGCGCATGTCACAGGGTGTCAACTTACTGAGTCTGGGTCGCTGATGGACACTTGCTCTGAAAAGCGCACTTTAGGCGGGTTAGTTCGCAGGCGGGCCTTTTTGGCTGCACTTATGAAGGCAGATTTAGGTGACTGAGAGTAAGGAGAGAGATAGGGGACGTTGAGTAGGAACTCGGCTTCAAAGATGAGACAGAAATGAAAGAAAAGCCCCTGTGACTGCCAGTGCTAAACAGACATGTGTTGCGGAGCTTGCCAATGCTGCTGCAATGCGACTGCAGCAAAACTGCAATCTTTGCAGTGAAGTTCACCCGTTGAAATGTTACTCTCTTGAAAAGTGTTAAACATGGTCGCGCCGAACAGTTGTTGATGCACAGTGCCTTGCCTTTTAATCTGCTGTCTAGTCCGCATGAATGAAATATTTCTTGTACTTCAGTTCTTTTGTCTTGTCAACAAGTGAGTCAGCCGAATAAGTAGTACATTTCTTTTTATGGCTTGATGCATGCATACACATGCTATAACGCTCACTATTCTATGGGGTTTATGTGCCTACTTGTTACTGAAAAAAAAAGAAATTAGTTCAATGGGTGAGGCATAGTCGTGAATACTAATTTATGCTTGCACTGTGTGAGTGTGTGCCGCCGAAAGTCAAATTTGGTTTCTATACAATTCAGGGTGAAAATAAAGGTGTCAGAACTGACGTGAACATGAAAGTGAGCGCTCCATTATACTACCTGATGGGGCTGCAGCACAGTGAGAACTATAGTGTCTTTGCAGCGTCTGTGTAGAAATAACAGAGAGTGGAGTAGGTTAGATAATGCAACGGACTGCAAGGTATTTGGAGAACATCTCCATTTTTTACTTTTTTTTTTTATTTGCCATGTTCTTGTCATTCTTCGGCTGCAAAAGAACCAGTTCATCCACAGGTTCATGTTGAGGCATGAGCAGAACCACTGTGTTCTTTTTGATCCACCCTCTTTACCCGTATCGTCTTTGCTTCCCTTAGCCTGTGCTGCTGGCCACTTGGTGTGGGAACCCCTCCTCCCCCCACCCTCCCTCCTGGGACAGTAAAGGATGTTACCTTACAAGGTCTATGACTCTCTCTCGGGGCGCGTCGCTCACCGTCTCCTCGTTAATGGCCAAGATCTGGTCTCCAGGGAGAAGCTTGCCAAAGGATGGGCCGTCTGCAGATGAAATACGAATTCACGCAGATGCAATAAAAGGGAAATTTTAATTTGACACTTCAAAGACACTATTTAAAGTGCCATCACTGTCCCTGTGTTCATTAAATCCCTTTCTCACATACATGCTCACTAACCGGCAGAGACGGAGCGTACGATAACAGGCCTCTGGCTGCCTGCAACGAAGCCAAAGCCTTGAGTCGGGTGGCGCTGGATGGTGACCTGTCGAGCTGAGGCAGGACTTAGGGTACCACTGTCCATACCATCCTGGCTCTCCTCTAACATTGCAATGCTGCACACGTGCGCACAACAAAAGGACAAATACAACCCTTGTTTTTAAAAGCAGAGCGTGAAGAATGTGCTGTTAGGCTGAGAAAAACCCGTGTTTAAGAAGCCCTTTGTACCTGTCACATGCGTTCGTGTGTCCATCCTGGACCTTGGCCATCCCCTGAGAGGAGGGAGCAGCATGGGACGGGGTTGCACTGCAAAGGCTGGTCTCTTTTTTGCAATCATTCACCTGCACAAGGGGAGGGAAGAGAGAGGGAATGCGGGAATAGAGATGAGACGCACAGCTTTATCAACAATCCTGTTTTAGAGGGTTGAGTTTATCTGAGGACACGTTGCCACGAGGATGAGGCTGAAAACACTTAAGATTACGATGGCGCACATCTTTTCGTATGACATTTGGCTTTCTATAAAGTACAAACTTCTTTTATGTTTAAAGAAATGCACAAGAAGAAAGCAAAGGAAAGTGTTTTGTGTTAAATGTGTAGGCCAAAAGTAAATGGCATGCCTTTAGAGAGGCTGAAACTATCAAGGACATATAACATAATGCACACAAAAGATGTAACACATTAATGTCTCTGTATATGCCAGTGTTTGCCGGTGTGGACTAAAACTATTGCTTTGAACCACACATGCTCTTTTACAGATGCCTGTGTGGGAGGCAGTGAAAGGAAGATTACGGAAAGACAAGAATGTGAGTGTGTACGTGGGTTTCTGTGTTTGTGGCAGGAAAAGAAAAAATGGAAATAGAAATTATTGTGTGAGGAAAAGTGAGACAGATATTTCTGCTCATATCTGTGATCTGGGACACTGGTGATTGCTGACTAAAGATAAGACACTGATTGTGATGGTAATGTTGCAGATGGGCTTGAAACTGAGAGAGACGATGAACGACAATAGCAGGAGTGCTCAGGTTTTTGTTATGCAGTGATACACTGTTGAGAATAAATACCTTTCAGAGTGCCAGAGGCAGAGAGCAAACTGTCAGCAACACGAAGCTGAGTCACATCAGTCAACAGTTCAGATTCATATTCTCGTCACTTGTTTCTGATAACACTGGCTTACAGAGGAGCATGGCTCATTTACAATTCCACTGATGCATTACTGAGCTCTACCTTGTGTCGCGGTATCAGATAACGACAGATGTATCATAGATAGTCTTCACATTGAGCTCAGTTCATGAGTAAAAATCCATTACGTGACACACGCTTTGAATTTCAATTACTCTCATAAATTAAAATGATTAGATGTGAATTCTCGTTTCTGTCTTCTGTATTCAGCCGACTCACAAAAGATCATCTGTTTGTATCAAAGGTGCAACGCAGAGACAAATGGTGCTGCAGCAGCTGGTTCTGCCTCTAAAAAAGGATTACATGTTTTTGATTGAGTATGATTATTTACTTCTGTGATTTTGCCAAGAGATCGTGACAGTGCACTTCTGTCCCCATTCATCTTGATTTTCTATGACCCTCTAATGTCTTATTTTTCCCACCATTTGTCTCCTTTTTCCAGTTGCTGGAAACGACACCCATTCAATTGCTTCTTATGGCAGTATGTATTGTTAATGTCAGAAACACTGAGGCGCCTCAGCACTTCTTCTCCTGTGTAGAGAAGGGAGGATTTCTGACAGCAGTGAGGAGACAGTTTGGGCATCCTGATAGTGAAGGAGCTGTGCTATCCTCTGGCTGTTTTTGTCCTTTGACTTTGTGGACACCAAACTGAATATATAGCAATAAAATCCTCTGAGGAATTAGAGATTTGTTTTGGATTATAAAATTAGTGTTGAGGAAGACCCAAGCAGAAGCTTTCATGTCTGCAAAGATAAACAGCTATTCAGCAGAGGGTCCAACCTTTAACTCAGAGAGGACATGGAGCAATTCTGTCAAGAAATGATCCCCAAGGGCATCGGCAAGCCTGCCGGTTACTATGACTACCACACTCTGTAGCTTGTTGAAGCCCGGGCGAATTGAGGGATAGTGGGTGGAAAAGAATAGTGATGTGGCCGCTACGAGGGAGAGCGGGGTGGTTCGAGGCTGTCTGAATGCCCTGCAGCCGAGACGGCCACATGCCAGCATTTCCTCAGGCACTAGAGGTCAGGGCAACACATACCTGCTTCGCCTCAGTGCTCCAGTCTGCTGCCACTCGTAAGGACTTAGGATGTGGAAAGACTGACCTTTTATATCTTATCCATGAAGTCTTGCATATAAAGCGTGAGAGAATCCAGTTTATAATGATATTGATTGTTCCTGCCACCCTCCTCTTCGACCTTCGATAACTGCTATTAAATTGGAGACTGAGACCCACACATTTAAACGGACAAAAACACATGCAAGCACGAGAAGAAGATGCAACTCCTCACAGAAAAAGCCCACTGAATGAACCCCTAGTCTGAGGGGAGTGCTGACCAGCACTGCACTGAATGACCACTTTTCATCTTCTGTCAGCTCTTATAAATAATCTGTACAGATGTCTACATCTGGTCCTGGTGAGGTAGATTCTGAGCACACTGAAGTGATAAACCATGGATGTATGTGGTGAGGCAAAATAAATACTATTATTAGAGGACATTTGTACTTTCTAATAGATGCACATCAAACGAAGCAGTAGACTCTTATGTATTGTTGTTCATTTATAAGGACTACTACTGCTGATATGGAAATTCCCTTATAGGGGAATCACAATCTATTGTGTTGTAAGTTTTGGGACTGAACAGCAGAACGGAGAGAAGAATGAGGGTGAAGCTACTTCAGACAGTACAAGGCAAATAATGCGTTCCAGAAGAAAGTTTATTCTTAGCCACTGTGAGAAGTAAAAGGCAGAGAGCAGCAGTCCTGCTTGGAATAATGAGACACGAAAGTCCTTGAGAAGGTAATGAGTTGCCTCTCCTGTAGTTAGTTCATACACTTCTGTATAAACTGTGTGAACTTACACTACAGGTGTCCAAATCATGGCCTGCAGGCCAGGTGAACCATTTTTTAATTGGCCTGCAGCAATTATCAAGCATAATTTGCCTCCAGAGAGATACAGCTTACTATAAAACACTAGAGGTAAAGTGAGACACCTCACTTCCAGCAAGGGGTCTTTAGGATTTTGTTCTTTGTGAGTCCCTCAGTGAATAATCTTTGCTCTTGCATTGATCAGTCATAAGATTCTGACCATTCACAAGCGTGTGATGAGACTTGTCACTGGGTGGGATATACTATAAGGTGGGCAGCACATCGCTCAGTGTTACTGCACCACTCTCATCTCAAAGCCCCAATATTTCCAGTCCAAGTTGGGGCTTGAGGGCCGTTCTGCGTGCTGTTCTCACTGTGCGAGCAGGACCTTTCCCCCCCCTGATGATCTGATTTCCAAAACAAGAGTTCTTGTGGGGTTTTTCTTGTCTGCAGTGGTCCTAGAGAGAGTAATCGGTCAAACCAGCAACAAAGCCGTTGGTGCCCGACACTTTCTGGTGCATATCAGGAGCAAAGACTGACCTGTGTTGTCCAAACCAACAAGAAATGTACTGGAGCTCACATTACCGCAGACGTTAATGCTGCTTCTGATGCAATTAGTCAAGTTTGGGAATTATAAGAATCAGCTGTGGCTGATCGGTGTGCACCTCCCTGCTGCTGGCCAGTGTTTACTTTACTGTGTTGTTTATTGCTTTTTTGTTTTTCTCCTTCATATTTCTTTTCTGAACTGCGCTGAAATCATTCAGAGGAGGTAGTCTGCTCTTGTTCAAACACTCTCAGTTACCCTGAGCAAATAGAGAGAGAGATGCAAGTGCTCCATAGCTTAATTAATTGCGTCTCAGATCTAATCAGCGTCGCAAAAACTAAATTCTGCTCGGCTATAAAAAAAAAATCACTGAAAGCAAAAAAATAAAACAAACTTAAAAAAAAAAACAATCCTCCCACAACTTGCTTAGACCTGAAAGTTAAAAACTCAAAGATGGTTGAGTTGCTTGATTGTTAATGTTGTGTCATATTTTGCGAACGCAAAACATTTAATCAGTGACTTTTTGAGTTGGATGTTGAAATGATCGCTTATACGTCATTAACTTGTTTACCACTAATAATGTGTTTTATGCTTGAGAAAAAATGTGTTTTCTGCTGGCTGCTTGATGAGATAGCCAACTTGTTAACAAATTCCATGGTGCTTGATAACACTGATTAATGTATTTACAATAAATCAATGCAGCATTATTCATGCTTATGCAACATTATTTAGACTTAATTAGTTTAGGCTATTCCCATGTGCAGCAACTGAGGCTTAGTCTTCGGAATGCCGCACCCCAAATGTTGATTCATAATCACAGTTTGATTATTGTGTTTAATCTGGAATTAAAGAGACCATTTTATTAACTGTGAGCATGAGCTTTCCCATTCAGTTGTGAATTATCTGGATGCTTACTGTTGATGCTTGAGGAATTTTACTGTTACACTAATTGTGAGTCTCTCTGATTAACTAGGGCTTGTAAATGTCTGAATCATAAATCATAATTTGAATCAGAGATGAACTTCAGGAACTTCGGCTCCAGTAGGAAAGTGAGCGGAGTCAAAAGTGGCCGTATGTTATCGGATCACTATCTTGGAAGTGAGACAATAGGTGAGCGTTTTCAGAGTAATTATTTATGACTGACGGAGTGGCCAAGCTCATATCCTTGGGGTGAGTCAATAATTTATGAACGGAAGAGTGCTGAGTCTCAGCGCTGGTGTTTTGTGAATTTTGTCCAATATTGGTTTGGTACTTCAACAAAGTCAAGGGTTTAGAAATGAAATACCCAGACTGCAGTGACTCTTGCAATCCAAGTGCTGCGGCAGGTAAATGTGTACATGTCTCATTCGCTCATGAACCCTCACTGCTTTTCTCATACATCAACATTTCATTGTGGATGAGTAAAAGTGCAGTCAACACAGTCTTTCTCTAGTGCCGTACGAACATTTCATTCACAAAGCTTAAACGTGACCATTTCTCTCTTCCAGTTATTCTCCAACTCTAGAAAGCCACGGCCTACTTACTATAAAAATTATGGAAATCCATCCAGTCGTAAAATGTCAGACATGATTGAATTACAAGGGTAAGACACATTTCTGTGAAACATTCCTTAAACAGAATAGTTCAAGGTGAATGTGGACTCATGGCAATGAATAGTGTATTCATTCTGCATCCAGATAAACAAAAAAAGAACTCGGATATCTTTCAACAAAATCATGCTGCTGTACAATCATTACATTTGCTTTGTTGATGTGAACTTAAAAATAAAAAAGAAATAATCTAACAGCATAGAAGAAAGCAGAAGTCTACAAACATCCACAATATCGCCTCAACATTAATGCAACACATGCAAGATAGTATGTGCAAAACCGTGTCCTGTTCAACACTGAATAAAAGAAAAAAAACGAATTAATAAAATCAATGAAAGCTTCATGTTTCTCCCTGTGCCTATCTCCGCCAATGGATACGATTAGCAACCCCGCTTTAGCTTTACCAGCTACTTTATGCTTCCATGGGTTCAAGTCTGCTTTACGATCAATGCAAGATTTAGTTTAATGTCAGAGGTTTTCCACATCGACCAACTGAAAACCTGCTTCATGACAGAACTGGGTGACGATAGAGCACATAAATAAAGAATGACAGAATTTGATCACCATATACTATCCATTTTTGTGTTTTGATTTAAGGCTGTATCTGTACAAATTTTTGTTTCACCATTTTTTCTGTTCCAAAATTGAATATCGAAAAAAGTTGTGGCTATAGAGGCAAAGTTGTTAATTTTTTTCCCCCGTGGAAAGTGACTGGAAACAAATAATGTGCCAACATTAATTTTTTTTTTAGACACGCTATATCTCAAACACAGTGATCAAATTGAAATGATTATTGTATCTGATTTTACATACGCATGCAAGTTGCATGTTGATACTTCACATTCAATCACAGTGAAATCCTCCGTCAGCCTAAAGTGCAAGCTGCCAACATTTTGGATCAAATGTAGCAAATCCCTGATTCTGGTGAAATCCTTTTAGGATTATGAAAGAGGCGACACAATAATCTCCCGAGCGTACAGTGAAATGAGCCTTCCCAGACAAAGATACCCTGCGTGTCGTATGTTTGGCCTCTATAGGAAGTTATGAACATGATTGTCACTGTGGCAGTGTGGCAGCCACGATCTGTTTACTGTCTCTGGCTTGTGAGGGAAAAAAACAAAAAAAAACTAAACTCCTGCTAAATACTTTTGCTAAAAGGATTTGCGTCCTGTGACTTGTGATGATAGACGGGCCTCTGCACTGAGAGAGCCAATCAAATGAAGCCATCGGCACTGGGCCTAATCCTCTCTGTCAATGCAACATGGCCAATTCAGTCTGTGGGGAAAGTGAATGCTGATATGTGAAAGTCAGTCTTGGGCATCCTTTCTGATAAACTTTTCATTGTGTATTTTATCTGCAGGATTGGATCATTTTAAACCTCAGGCAGTCCACTGACTGAAACTGGAAACAGCTCACATTGCTTTCCCCGCCTTTATCTTGCGAGTCCCTCTACCACACATCTTCACTGTTGCTATGCAGTTTGACTCACTCTGTCAAAAAAAAAAAGAGACGACAACAACAACGTGCTTTTGAACTGTATTTCATGACGCCCATAAAGCACATTGTTTTGATTCAGATGTCTTTCTTCAATATATCCCACATCTAACCTGCGACCTCACTCCCGCAGGTAGACGTTCAAGTCAACTCTGCCAGGTAAACAATACCAAATCACTCTCTGTAGGCCTCACTCGACACACCGTTCACACAACCAGAATTGCTGTCCAGTGCCATGAGAATACAGGCAATAGGTTTGTTCAGATAAATTCTCTCTTTCTATCTGTGGTTGTCTTTACCTGACTGCCTTAATTGCACCTCATTTTCCACAAATGGCATTTGAAGTTGGTGCAGATGGTATCAATTTATCAAATCATGCTGTCAGTTTATCACTTTCACTCCCTGGAGTTGTTGCTTTGTCATCAGTCATTCAGGGATGAAATATTTATGTGGGAAAATGTCCACTGCTTCTTATTTGCTCTGTCAAAAAAAAAGGCTGTGGTTTAATTGCACACATTTGTAGCTTTGTACACATTTCTAAAAACATTTAAAAAAAAAAAAGAGAAAAGAAAATACTCATTTGTACGTAGCTGTGAAGTTTGCTCAGTTCTGTGTTGCTTAGCAAGGTCTGAACCGCGGCTATTAGGGCTTTAAGAGGTACTTTGAAGTGAAGAAAGACAGCTAATTTTATGCTTGAATAAACCACAAGCATGTGCTTGCTCTGTGTGAGCTTTTCCTCGCCTCGTCTTGCCCTTGCGATGTCTGTCTCTGGTTCTACTTGTACTGTATTTTTTATTTTTTTTAAATTGCCTTGCTGCGGTTTCACCTCATCTTTCCTTGCTCACTTTGTCTTCTCTCGCCTGGTGTTGCATTGTCGTCGCTTCACCTCTGTCTGCTTCATCCGGCTGTATTCTGCCTGAACTCACCTTGGCTCATCTTGCTGTAGCTTCTCTTCTCTTCGCCTTGCTGTACTTTGACTTGCGTTGCCTCGCCTCACTTGCAATGCTTCGCCTCACCTTGTTCTATTTTACTTTGCCTAGAGTTGGAAGTACTTTGTTGTTATATCTAACTTTTTTTTTCCCCTCCAAAATTCCGATTAACAAGGAAAAATGAGTCAAGTGCTGACGACTCACCCATCTGGAGCAAAACCTAAATCTGCCGAAAACAAGGAATCTAAATGTTATCACTTCCTTTGGACTTTTTTATGAACATATTTGGTATATTCTCTACCCACATTTAATTTATCACACTTCAAGGTGGTATTGTTTTGGTGATAGGAAGAGGTAGAGAACAATCCGTGAAAGTGTCAAGCCTTTATGTTCAACTCATGTAGCGTTTTAATTGTTTTGTTGTTTGTTTGTTTTGTTTTTTTCTCAAATGACCTGAAGCAATATTTCAATACAGGGGGAACAGATCAGTCCAGCTGACATGTCCTTGTTAGTTGGACGGATCCCCCTCTACATCTCCCCTCACCCTCCACTCTGAGTCACTCTGTTTTCATTAGCGGCTCGATCAAGACAAATGAAGATGAATGATGGAGGACAGGCGTGATCCTACCATGTTCAACTGTGTTATCAGTACCTAACAGTAACTAACAGTTTGAACAGAAATAAAAGCTGCTCGTGAAAGGTTAGACCTTATTCTTACAATCTTCACTCGCTCTGGTATACTTAGCAATGTCTCCATGTTGAATTATCTTTTGAGCTGTTGGTATTAGATAGGCTTAAAAACAAAGACTTAACCTTACAGGCATTGGGGAACCTTTCATTGATAATTTCAGGGCCAAAATAAATCTGCATCTGACACATCCCCATTGCAGAAGCAACGGAATGGAAAAGCACCGTCCGCATGATTGAAGGGTTCTTGTTCCAGGTGACCAGACCTGGATGACCTGTTGGTCTTGGGCTTAGCTGTTGCTCCGAGCTCCGACTCACTCGTACATTATTAATGTCATCATCTCGACAAATGACCTTCAGCACAACATGGAAATTAATACCCCACCTTCGCAGACTTTGTAGTCTTCAGCCCAGCTTAACCCCTCAACCTCCCTGTTGAAGAGCAGCGATACAGCGGCGCCAGCCGAGACTGTTTGTCTGACAGGACCGGAGTTAAAAGCAGCACCAGTCTGCTCTCTGTGGAGATGACTAGATATTTATTCGTCTTGAGGGAAAATTGATTTATTAAAGTATGCCTTCTCTGTGTAGCTTGCATTGGTCTTTTTACCGGCTGCAGACAAATCTGTCTTTGTGGGGTTGCTCTGTATCCCTACTGCTCTTTTTGGGAAGCTGCATTTCATTTCTTCTTGTTTTATTGCAATCACAGAATAACTACTTTATAATTCTGACACACCAGATGTCATCAACATCATTCATATATTTAGTTTTTTTGACTTAAAATAAATCAGGTACTTCAACCTTTTTCCCCCACTGAAATGTCAGCTTTTACACCTCTAATAACTCCAAATATATTCAAACATATAACCTTTATGGCTATAAATACTACTGATTGCATTAATGGTATGTTTTTAAACATTACCATTATAATTGTGATTAATACTGTGATGGACAATTGGGACCAATATCTTCATCTTACTTCTACTAAAACATTTTTTTTACTCCGAGCAAAGAGACACGTGTCAATTAATGTGAAACCTGTCTGAAATTGAGTTGAGTGGTTTTTACTTCAACCATTCACCTTATCTTTCTCAATTAAAAAAAGTATATAAGCGCACAATTTCATTTGCCAAATCAAAGATAAAAAAACTCTCCTCTTATTACAGCCTGTGTTTCCACCGAAGCATAATTGAAGCAAAATAAGAAAAAAGGGTTATTTGGAAATTCCATTTCTAGGGGATGATTAATAACATACAATTCACTAAGAGATGAATAAGCACATTAGTTGCCCCAAGAGCGTTTTCAGTGACAATTCATAGTGATAATTTGTGATGAGGGGGTGGTAATGCAAATTATTCCTATGTATTTCTAATCGACTATTTGCGGCTTCAAGTAAAAGTGTTTGTGGTATGCATAGAGCTCAACCAAAAAGTTCCTTGATTGGTCAATTAATTTGTTATAAAAGATGATTACCTTTAACAGTTTTTATTCTTTTAATTGGTGTGACAGTGTGGTTGTCTGTTTCTGTGTTTGCCCTGTGATGGACTGGCTCCAGCGCCCTGCACAGGTTGAAGTGGTATAGAAGATGAATGGAACGAATGGGACGGTCCGTCGGTGCAGAGACCTCCAAGATAAATCAGTGAGAGAATCAAATTTTTTTTATGTGCAGCCTTGAATTGATTTAGTTCATCGTGTGACACCTTGCCAAAAGTCTGCTTTAGTCTCCGAGGGGTTATTGACAGTACAGTTCATCACAAAATTGTGTTTCACTGAGGACAAAGCAGACTTTGTCCCGCAACCACAGTTTAAATAAAACACATCTTTTCTGTTAAAAACTTTCCTTTTCACTCGAGCTTTTTCGGGCACTCAGATCAACGGACATGCAGAAGAGGGAACGTGAGCTTTTGATGGACCCGCAGGGTAGAAAGAGCCGGTCTGTCATGGAGGAGACGTGGGCGTTAGAGGTTAACCAAACAGATGTTCTGCTCCAACAGTCTCTTCAGGTCACTGAGCAAGATCTTCCTTGATAAAAGGTGGACCAGGATAAGAAATGCACCTCATCCATGTAATAGCTTGTTAAGACTTCCCTTCACCACCACGGCCATAAAAGAAGAGTTTATAGGGGACAAGGGGCAGACTTTTAATGTCTAGACAGCAGCACGCTGGCAGAAGTACTGGACATTGAGGCAAGCATGATGTTTCTGTTCCGCTGTGAATCAAAAACAATCAAGGTGAATTTTGTGCATTTGTTTTGCTGTATTGCACTCGTCGCTGTAGCATATTTGGCCGCCTTTCCACTTCTTGATTGTCGCATTTGTCGCCTTTCAGTTGTTTTGAAAAGTTGTGTTTTTAATCGATATCCCAAATTAAACATTAAACGGATCATTTTAGTTGTCCTAATAATTTTTGGGGTCTACGTGTTAATCCCTGTGTAGTATGAGCTGCCTCCAATTTCAGGCATCAAGAAAAAAGGCTTTTAAGCCAGCTAAGTGCAGAGCTGCATCTCTGTAACGTTGGGCTTTGGTGAACGTGGAAGCGATCTCTCCACTTTACCCGTCTATAAAACAGTACAACACCCACCGGTTTGCTGAAGGAAGGTCATGCCATAATTTTATATCTACACACACACGAGAGGGAGCGAGAGAGAGAGAGAGACCAAAATTACGCTGCTTGATGTGCTGAGTCAGCTGTTTGCTTCTTACTGCAATGAATCAGACTTGAAAGGATTGACTGAATGCAAACGGTGCAAAATATGCAGAATTATTGAAATCAAATTTGTGTGTATGTGCCACGTAATTGAATGTGCTTCCCTTCTCATAATATACAGTGTGGTGGTGCGAAGAGCAGCTATGGAGAATTGGTTTGGAAACCCAGTGAAACTACAGGGCGGTAAAACAGAAAACAACATGTCAAATGAAATATGGGCGCACAACGGCAAGAGAGGAGGAATAGTAGTGAAAAGCAATCCGGGAAAGAAATTAGCTGTCATAATCCAATGAGCCTCTTTAGATAGGAGAAGATGTTTTCAGGCTGCGGAGACTCCACTTGACTACATTTGATTCATCAATCAGGAGGCTGAAAGGTAAAAAAAACAACTAAAAAAACAAATGGACTGAGTATTATTCTGTCTAAACCTTACCAGCCAGCCTGAGCTCTTCGATTGTGCTTCACAAAACTGTGTGCCAGCTTTAACTCCCGCTCTGCTTCTTGTCATTTCTTCAATCTTATTCTTCGAGATGTATAAATAAGACAGAGGTTTTACAGTAAATGTTGCGAGTGAGGCCAACGAACAACCAAAGGCTAATACGCCTGACCTCGACAAAATCCATTCCGGACTCCGCCACACTTTTGGATCAAAGGAGCAGTAAATGAGACCAGCTGTCAACACTGCTTAAGGCCAACTACAGATTTATTTAGAGCGCACCTTTCTTCAAGTTCAAAGTGCTTTAAAGGAAGAAACAAGGACATAGTCACAAAAGCAAAATGAGAGCAAATGTAACAATACCTGTGATTAAAAGCAAAACAAATTGAATAAATTGGCATAGGAGATGGATGAATGAATGGATAGGAGCATTCAAATGGAATAAAAATAGAGGCTAAAAGCAGACGGAAGGCAACACGGTTGAGCATTCAGTGTAGCAGAATGATTGCTCAAACAGGAGGCAGCCGCAAACAGAAAGATTTTCAGTCCCATTTTAATAGAAGTCGGAGTAGTCCAGCAGCCGGCAGCCAGTTGCAACCATCCGGCTGCCCACAGCTGAAAACAGAGAGGCACTGTGGCTATGACAGCAGCAGAGCGGCTCTGTCTTTCTGCTGTCACCCTTCAGTGGAGCACACAGTTCTCAGCCGCTCGTCTGACAGCGGAACGACACAGGGTGACACTCATTCTCTACAAAATACAGCATGGCTGCTTCCCCCTCCTCTTTCAATGGCTGCCACCCGTGGGATATCACCCACACGCCCCCTCTAACTCCACCCTTTTGTGACGACCAGCAAAGTGTCCCTTGCTCAGCGTCTGCCTCATGCAGCCTGGTTTCCTCTGCACTCTGCTTTTTCTGTATTTGTGTCTCTGCTTTTATTCATCTCGTACAATGCGAGTAAATACTTCGACTCAGAGACTCTCAGCAACAGATCTTTCTAGCTCTTTGTTCATTGAAAAGCAACAACAACAAAAAAAAAAGCCCAAAATAGAATTTCAACAAGTAGCTGGTGCAACAGTTGTGTTGTCCATTACCTTGAAATATTGACAATGCTTATAGGGCCACATAGTAACCACAGTATCTTGTTTGACGTCCCTGATCTGCTCCACAGTCACATCACTCACTGAGGTGCATCTATGTTGTTTGGTGAGGGCTTGTGTTTATTGACATAATGAGGTGATGAGGATGATTATACATCCTGTGGTAATGTGATGCTCCTTCGGCGTACAGTGCTGTTTTTTTTCTGTTCTAAGGCCGTGCACGGCGAGTTCAGACCACAGCGAGGGGTTGATTCGAGACCCTGCTGTCTGGTTCTGGCTGATCTGGAGGCTTCTATATAACAACGCTCCTTCCCTCTGACGACTGACTTATCTACTGCTGGTATGTTTTAGTGGGTGTGCGGAGAATACCAAGTGGCCACACCATCAGGGTGTGTAATTATCCAGCCTGCTGAGCTGCTGCTGCCTGTACACTTCAGTCCAGATAGACCCCCGTCTCCTCTTGCCCCAGCCTGGAATGGCAGATACCAAGCATTTGCCCTTGTTGATTTTATTAATAATTGCATGTATGGTTGTTGTTGTTAATGCCATACCTTTTCATATATCTAACCACAACTTTCTATATGCACTTCGAGCAATCATGGCAGACAACTAGCATTGTTAATTAAACACCTTCCTATGGAGTGAAAATTAATTTTTTTTACTCACTACAGGGCTTTTTTTGTTTGTTTGTTTGTTTGTTTGTTTGTTTGTTGAGAGAACGGTGCATCATCTCTAATGCAGCATTATTAGCAGCATTGTACCGTACTCCCACCACCCAGCAGTGGAACGAATTGCTATTTTGTATTCTAAGTAAAAGGTTTTGTCTGCAGACACACTACCGACAAAATGCAAATGTTTTCATTAAAGGATCCCAGCAACCTGTTGATGTTCCGTACTGCTTCATTCCGTCATACACTCCGCAGAGTTTTCTTTGATTACCTCTAATCAGTTTCTTTTGAGGCAATATTTTAGTGAGTGCTTTTTTACGGACAAACTTCCCAAAGTGCTTTCCACGCTATCTAAAACAAAACAAAATAGGTGAATTTAGATAAGACACAACACGCCGCTCTGTGGTACAGTGGTTAGCGCTCTAGCGCCTCACAGTGAGAAGGTCTGCGTTAAGGTGCCATTATTCCTCATCAATAATATACTGGGTGTCCAATGGGATTGTGATCGAGAGGACTTCAATTTAATTTAATTCATGCTCCTTTTTAGTATCCACTTGCTCGTTTCTAAATAATGACATCAGTGGAGACAAAAGGAAAACTGAAACTCTAGGACCTTGCCTGAAATGTACTCATTCACAAGAAAAGTCCCTGTTTTTAAATGTACTTGAGAGTGAAAATGGAATGTATAACCCTTAAAACTGCAGTACACCTTTTTTAAAAAAAAAAAAAACTGTATTAGATGCACATTTCTTAAGCAAACAATCAGATAATAATAAATAAAAAAATAAAAAATTGCTACTACTATGACTACCACTACTACTAATATATTATGGCAAATTATTTTGGCAACAATTGTTGTTTTAAAATGTTTTAAATGTGTCCAAAGAATAAACCTTTTAGCTTCAGAAACCTGTGGCCTGTCATGATTTATAAAGCAGAAAATTGCATTTAAGGGATGGGTAAAATTACTTACTTCATGTACCGGTTTCCCAAAATACAATTTAATTACAGAAATGTGACTTTATTTATTTATTTATTTATTTATTTTTACTTCCACCACTCCCAATCAGTGGTGCAGGAAAATACCCTCAAAAGTACAAACTTTTTCTTTGTGTATTGTTTAGGATTAGCTTCAGCTGTTCTCTTGAAACCAACAACAAAGCGTCTCTGGAGGAATATAATCTTTCCTCCCTCGGCACAGTTTCTGGGTGATTCCGTTTGTTTTTATTCGTACTGATAAATTTTCACATGTGAGCATGCGGGCTGATGTGAAGAGACGTTATCTCCTCAAGAAGATTTTAATCTCCCATCTTTGATTTGGAATGATGGTTCAGGGAGTTTGTGACACTCTATAATATAAGTCTTCTGCTCCCGTCCTCAGTGTGAAGGAAATGAATATATGGTTGGCTGCGCTCGGTGCTTTAATCCATTTAATGCACCCTGGGCACACGAGAAGAGCGAGGAAAACTGTATGTAGCCTTCTGTGGTGAACACTTCTAAAGGAGTCTGACTGTTGCATTGAAGCAGAACCACCGACTGCCTGCGTTTCTTGTTACTGTTGTCATCATCGTGTGTAATTTGCTTGCAAGGATCAGTCAGGGTGTTCAATATTTTTTAAAACCAGTTCTGCACTAACTTACAGAGAGTAAAAAAGTACACTCAGTGAATACTCTTCTTTAAATCAGCTTGACATTGTTCTGTGATATACTGAGAATGTTTGTTTAGTTTGTTGCTTCGGTGCTAAAGGACCTGTATTTATGTACTTGATCTTAAATCTAATGATAGTTCACTGATCCATCTTCTTTACTACTTTATTCATTTCAGGGTCGGCCAAACAGAGCTGACTATGTGCAAACACACCAGCCTGCCACACCTCAAATGCATGTTTTTACATTGTAAGAAAAAAACAAAATAACAGAAAAAACACAAACAAATCTACTCCTGCCCATCCAAACTTGACCTGAACACATTCATCAGTTGAGAGTACTAACCACCACGCCACCAATTGGCCGTTTCAGTATTCGGTCAGCACGTATAGAGTATCTCCAAATAATCCTTTTGACTTTTCGGAACTGTAAATCCTGCTCACGCTGTTTATTCCTATAACTTCAATTTTAGGATGCCTGGCGTGACGAATACCTGTGAAAGTATGTCTGCTTCAAAGTGCGAGTGTATGTGGCCCACTGAGGGAAGACTCCTCTATGGTTTGTGACGAATCATGATGCAACTGAGCACTTCTATGCTTGTTAATGGGCTGCGATCGATAAGGCAGCTCCATATCAACAGCCGCAGAGTGATATGAGGATGAGATGTGTGTGTGTGTGTGTGTGTGGGGGGGGGGGGGGGGGGGGGGGGGGGGGTTGGGGGGAGCGGTGGGGTGGGGGGGGCACATGACAATCAATGAGAATGTGGAGATAATCAACATGATTGCGGCTAATGCTCTGGGTGGTCCGTCATATTGAGCTTTTTGCAAAACAATTTGAAAGGATCAATCCGTACTGCGTAACGAGTGGTCCACTGCACCTACAGTACATTTGGGAACATTTGTGTCATGATGGTAAAGATAAGAATGGGATAAAGACGAGCCTATTTGTGCCACGGATAACAAGCTCTTCTGTGTAAGCCCATCACTGTGTCGTAACTTGAGAATATTATTTTATCCTTCTTCTGCCTTTACAGGCATTGAAAATGTATCATTTCTAGTAATATGTTGATATGAGAGAACCTCCTCCTGTAATCTACACATCTTTGTGTATGTGTTTGAAAGGAAACCTTGTGAGTGGCCCTTGGTTGTTGAGGTATTCACTCTCTGCTCATTGCCTGTTTCCCCGAGGCCCCTGGCCCTGGTCTGGGCTAATAGTCACTGCTCGTCTTTTCTCCTCTCTTCCCCAGCACCACGATAGCCTGTGCTCAGCCGTGTGTGTGAAGTTTGAGAAAGCAATGTTGATTGCAAAGTGGCGGTGTTATGACAGCGGCGCTGAGAGGTTTGTGCATTGCGGGGATTGCTCACACGTGAGTGCAAGGGACAGCAGGGGCGGCTGGCGAGCAGTCACGTAGGAAGTATAGATCGCAGTTCACAGTTAATTACACGCTGCGCTTAGTTTTAGCGGTGGCATCGGAGGCAGCCATGTTTGTAGGCATGCTCAGTGTATGTTCGAGTCTTTCACCATAAACCCGAGGACAAACAAATGGTTGATTGCATTGATATAATTGCCAGCTCTGCTTTATGGTGTCTTAAACTACACTTTCATCACTGCTCTGTTGCAGTTGTGGTCCAATTGTAACATAAAACATAGCTACAGAGTGTATTTTCTTTACAAAGCATAAAATTAATGTTGTGAGATGTTGAGAGAATCTGTTATTTGTGGCCTTAGAGCTTCAGGATAATATTATTAATCAAAGAAGTCCTATGCGATGAATTAAACCTTTTAAATAAGCTCCACTGCAAAACCATAACTGAACAGTCACAGACTATATATAAATACTTATGTTATATTTGAAATTGAAACCATATACTAGCGCAAAAAGATTATATATGAAAAAATATATGAAAAATATAGTATATCCAAATGGAACGATAATATATTATAATGTAAAAACCATCAGGTGGTTTTCTCACCATTATTTTCACAGTGGTTTGAGACAAATGACTGTGAGAGATACGTTAGGAAGGGACACGCGTTTCAGGATTCATGAGAAGCCTTGTCCTCGCCACACTTTGAAAGCCGCTGAAATAAAGTCGAGGTAAAACAAGCTTAGAGGTGTGCGACCGCACCGGCACTCGTGAACCCGTCAGCAGGCTTTTATGCTTCGCACCGACAAATTCACCGCGGCTTGTGGGATTCAGACAAAATTGTTTGTTTTCAGCCTTGGAGCCACTTCGTCTTCAAAGGTTTAACTCTCCCGGTTACTGGTTGAAATAAAAACAACAAATAATCAAAATTCTGCGTGAAGTTAAGTTTCAGATATTTGTGCCGTGGATTTCATTGATCTCTTTTCTTGTGTCGAAGAGAGGGAATCCACATGTGGCCAGTCAGTCAGTCAGTCAGTCAGTCAGTCAGTCAGTCAGTCAGTCAGTCAGTCAGGAAGCAGGCAAACAGGCAAACAGGTGCAGGGTGCTGATATGTTTCTTATCGACGAGCTTCCTCCTCTTGGCTCATTACAGTCTGGAGCACATCGTGCACATGCACACACCTATGCACACATACACATCGCATATCCCTCACAGCAGCATCACACACCCTTCAGTGTGATTTGAAGGCAGAGGAGCAAAAGGGAGGAGAGGGGAGTCTCCTTTTTTTCCTCCAAAATAAACCTCATCCATTTCTTGGCAGTTGATGCAATGCATCCAATTTTTTATTTTATTTTTTTTAAAGCTTTTACTCAAAGAAACCCCCCCCCCCCCCACACACAATATTTTGGTCTTCCATAATAATGAATGACCCTTTACAGGAGCTACAGAGTCCTTGACTCACTATATCTTGCTAAGAATATGGCCAAGTGCTGTATTACTCTGATTACATCTCAGTGTTTTACTGAAGAGCCATAACCAAGAGGAAGGACTAGAACGGTAGCCAGGAGCTCCGAGGTGACATTTATGATTTCAAGATGAGAGCTGTGCGTACTTAATTAAGAAAAAGCCAAGGACAGCAGTCGCTCTGTTTTTCACCGTTCTGAAGGAAAGCTTATTTCATGCTCCAGAAAGCTTTTACATCGCACACATGCACAAATATGCGTGGGAGTGTGTCTGTGTGAGAGAAGTACACAGAAAAACAGAATAATGAATCCCAGACAGAAAGTCTTTGAGCACAGAGATATATGCCAGTATTGATTTAATTTCTGCGCTCTATGCAAACAGTGCTCTGCACAGATACATTAGGGTTCATTATGTAAGGGGCCACTCTCAGGATATTACAGCGAAATGGTAAATTGCTTCATTACTTTTACCACAAGCGAGGCTCTTGTAGATACAGTACATGCCTGCAAATGTTTTTACTTTTGTATTTCGGAGGAGGACACGCGTTGGCTCATTTATAATGATAATGAATCACTTAACCTTTAACACGGGTCACATGTAGTGGTTAGCGCTCTCGACGTGGTTAGGCCCCGTTTACACGAATACGTTGAGACCCAGAACTGGATAAAGTTTTTGAGAAAATTGATGGATGCATTTTTTTCTGAGCTGTCCTGAAAAAGAGAGACGAGTCTATAAAATATTACTAAAAAGCTTTAAGGAAAAAAAAAAAACAGTTCAACTGCAGGGTAGAACATTTTTAGTTTTGTATATTTTTTGACATTTGAATTATCTGTCAGTGAAATTCAGACATCCCTCATAAACATTTGTTACAAGCTGCTGCCGTGATGCAACAATACCTGCCTATAAATGTTCTGTTTTATCCTGAAACACCCATGGCGTTGTTATGTTGTGATTTATGTCATCTTTAGGTCTGTGATCACTATAGCAACCTGTGTTTCAAGGATACATGTGTTGTTTTCACCGCGCTGCAGCTGGAAGCCTCGGGGACGAGGAATGAAGAGAGGTTATGACTAACATGATCCACTGTACAAACTCCAGAGACTACATCGTCATCCTCTTACCCCCGTCTTTAATGCGCGCTCTCTTTCTCCATCCTGAGCCATCGCCTGCTTTTCTTTCAGAATTGCACTCTATTAATATTAGTGTCTAACCAAAGCACACCGAGAGCCATAGATGAATCAATAAATGCATTAAATTGATTTTAACAAGTCACCATAACCTTTTCACTCGAGTTTATTTGTTGTGCTTTAAATCAGAATCACTCATCTCCGGGCAGTCGACATGAACTGCACGTGTGCATGTATTTACCTCCAAACCTGTCTAAGATTAATTTTTTGGTTTTCCTGTCTTCACCTCACTTCTCTCTCTCCGGCGCTTTGTTGTGGTTACGTGTATGCACATGCATACGAATGTCTCCATGTTGCGCTTACCTGCCATCGAGCAGCTGCTCTCAGTCCGAACTAAATAAGAAAGCCACCAGTAGCGTCTCTGACAGGTCTGAGGCTTTTATGAAATGTGGCTTGCTGGCCCCAATAACCTGTCCACTCTTTTTTTGTCCGCTCTTTTCTCCATGCTGCTCCGTTCCGTCTTCGCTCTGCCATCACCTCAGCGATCTGAAGTGATGGTGCCCGCTCACCTCTGAGTCCGGTAGTGTCAGAGGTTTCATCCTGTTTGGGAGGTAGTTTTTTTATTTTATTTTTTTTCTGTTGCTCTTGTGGGAAATGTTGGACTTGCCTCTGTTTTTCTGTGGAAGAGCTTGACCTCACTGTGTTGGCCTGTTGTGAACTGGTGTTTTACTAAGCATAACCGCATCGCGCTGGTTAAATACTGTAGTTGTTTTGTTTTTTTTCTCTCCCAAAGATAAAAATGACCATCTTGACATATGATTAAAAAATATCCTCTCTCTTTTCCCACCATCCCATATAACAAATCAAGGGTTTTTTTTTGTTGGTTGATAGCAGCTTAAAGGATTAAAAATGCAAAAAAAGCTTTCAAGAAATTTCAATCAAGGGCTTCCAAAGAAGCTGAAAGCCAAATTCAATTGCCGGATCATTAGTGATAGAGAAATATGCCAGAGTCATTTTATTCCATAGTGGTCATGCCATTACCCTTCATGTGTTAATGTGTAATTAAGATACAGGGACGTTTGTGCCTACAATAAAACATTTTTGATGTGACAAGATTCAAGTTTAAGACAAGGAATCCCTGATCAGGCTGCTATTACATGTCAGCTTCTTTTTGTAGAAATTACATTTTTACCTCTTAATCCTCTGAAAAAATTAAAACACGTGTAGATAGATAAAAAAAAAAAAAAATTGGTCTTATTATGTTAATTTTATGCATAATAGTTTCAGTTTCTCATATATTCTATAGGAAGCCCCTTCAAAAATGACAAAAATCCAGCGTAATCATTTCACACATCAAGGCTCAAATGGACAATCCGGTGATTTCTTGTATAATTCTCAACTGCTGTGTAAAACCTTTTGTGGCTCCGGTCGAAACAAATGAGTTAGATCACTTGAGTCAGCATTACATAAGGCCAAAATCTAAGATAATAAAACACAATGGGGTGTGATGTCAGAATTTTCTTTTTTGTGCTAAATCAGTTGTGGGAAGTGTTTCCCTTGAGTCTAATTCCCATGAAATATTAAATGGTGGTACTTGGGCAGTGCATATGGTACATCTCTCCCTTTTCGTTGATTGGAGTAGCATTTAGTGGCAAACTGCTTTATCAAAATGCAAGTTAATGTGGCCTGGATGGCAGCTTTCATGGGCTGAGGGAAATTAATTTGCTGTCGACTGCCACTCACATATGTTACTCCTTCCCTCAAAGTGACCTTATAATGGAGATTTGGGTATGGCTGCCTTGAAGGGCGTGACAAGCCCCATGCAGAATTACAATGTAATGCCGCCTCTCATTGTCTGATGCTGATATTGCCTCAGTAATTATACAAAGGAATGTGCACAAGCGAATACTGCACATGCTGCAATGCAGCCTGAGCTTCATGCAAATCACAGACTTCATCACTTTGGCCATCAGTGCCGTGTTGTTTACGAGCGAGATTCTGCTCCACAACCGAACACGACTAAAACGAGCGTCAGCCACACAAGATTGGTTTGCATTTGTTCGTCCTATAGCTGTAAAATGCAGATTTTACAGTGTTGCGTCACGTGTTCCTCTTGCTGTTGTAAAAAGGCTACAGGCCAAAAACAAACATCCGCAATGAAATAATAGTGAGAACAGTGGAAAAGTGGGCAAAATGATATAATATATCAATATATAATGGGTAGCCAGACTGAATCTACATCTCTACATCTCTACATCTTGTAAAGGGTGAAGAAGTTTCACTTGTCAAACTCAATTTTTGCTAATTCATTCCCCACTGTGCCTTTTATGTGTATTTCTGTATCAGCCATTCCTTTACTAGGAAAAGTGGATGTCAAGATGAAACTCTCAGAAAACATAATGGCTTCATTAGTGGTCCTTATCTATGATTAATAGGAGAGCTGTGTCACCCAGCGCGACTGAGTCGCTCACTGCCAGACAGTGTTGTGACAGGAGACGAGTATCGTGTTGATGAGTCTGGAGATGATCACACCCACTGCAGTACACTTGTAACACACACACACACACACACACACACACACACACACACACACACACACACACACACACACACTGTCTCATGGAACAGCCTGGCCAAAATTCTGCCAATTTTGCACAAAGCAAAGACTCCCTACCTGCGAGTTGTTGATTACAAATAAGTAGATCTGCAAGCGTGGTGGACCAAACCCCCCACCCAAAAAACCAGTCCATGTTTGAATCTCTAGGACAGGACTCATTCCTCATAATGTTGGAAACCTATGAAGCACCTTTCAACCTAAAGAGGAAGACGAGGGTTCAGAGCTCTCAACACAAGAGGAAAATCAGTTTGATGGCTACAAGGAGCAAGAGAAAATTCAGGTACTATGTTCTGTATATACAAACGTGACAGCGGGATAAGCGGAGAGGGAGTGGTTGAAAAGCAAGAATAGATTGCACACTAGAAGAGGGCAGTGATGAAGGAAGACCAGGGTCAAGGTGTCTAGATCACAATGAGTTACCAAAGGCTGACTTGAGTCTGTTTGCTGGTTTTGAGCTGGTAAATGCTCCCGAGGAGAACATCCCGGCTGGTCTTTGATGAGATTATCTGACTGATGTTGGCTCTAAAGACTTTGAACAGGGTGTCTGGAGTGAGCACAGCGAGGAAGGCATCCTGATCCCGCAGCAGAGATTTAGCTTGTCAAAGAGAGAAATCACTGAGTTACAAAATCAAAATGACGGTCTCTTATTCGATCAATTTTATTACTACAACCACTGAAGCATGTCGGCTTCTATTTCAGGAATGTAGGTAAAGAGTAGTAAGTAACTGGAAGGACTTCCTCTGTGACCAGGCCACGTTAAAAAAAATCAGCTTCACTATATTAAAGTCAAATTAACTTTGATGGAAACCTATGGAAAAGGTTTGAGACAGCCTAAAGCCTCAATGCAAGTCTATAACCCGCCCGCAGGCAGCGCTAATGCTTCTTTTGGGGTCCCTAACTAGTGTCTATTACTTACTAATGCTGCTATATCTTCCAAGGGCTTTGTGGATATGCATCTTATATGTGACCCATCAGACTCTGAAGCGTTTAGTATAAAATTAATAGCTTTAAGGATAGGGTGAGACTCTTAAACATAACGACTAGGCTGCACCGACACATAATGAGATGCCTATGAAACATTTATATTGTGAAAGTGTCTCAAACTATATTTAATCTATTGGTCCAAGATATTTTTTTTTCCGACCAGCATGGAATCATTTTCTCATGGATTATTAAAGACCGAGGAACAGACGCAAAAGGAATCTCTGAGGAAAAGCATCACGGTGCATGAAGCGCTGGAACAGCAAACGTCTTTGATCACAGCTCCTTCTATATGCTCGAGTAGTGGATTGTATTTCTCCAGTATATCACAGAGTGCTTTTATTTTTCCATCCCCAGCTCGCCGGGTCTTCTGAGGCCGCTGATCACAGTTTTCTGAAATGTCTGTGAAGTGGTGAAGGACACTGGCTTCTCTTCTCCAACAGTAACACTGGTGTATTTATGAGTGGCTTTTTGGTTGTGTGTGTGTTTTTATTTATTTTTTAATGTAGCTGTGAAAGTTAAGGACATTGTTTAACAACATGTTGGTCTTTCTTGGATAAAACTTTTTGATAACTGCAGTCTGTCTTTCAATTGCCCATTTTGGTGCATATGAAGTTATGTTGGTAATAATACCTCAGTGATATTGACATTTCCATCCGGCCATAATCAGCTTAAAACTTTAATTTGTCTCATTTCACGTTTCGACTAGTTACAATCTCACAAACCAAACATGCTCCATACAGATATTGTCACTGTCAAGTGAAAGTACTAACCACTTCTCCCTGTGCAGCTTGTTTAAAGTTTTTATTTTTCTTTGCATATCGTCAACAGATGTGTTTCATTTTGACTTTCATAGGCACATAACAACAATACCTTGGGGTCCCATGATTATCCGTAGCGTGTGGATTGTAGCTTGGACGACATTTTCCTGGCAGAGCACTTGCAAGTCTACCCCCCCCCCCCCCCCCCCCCGAGTCTTTAATCTTAACATGCACTAGTTTGATGTCAAACAAACTTGCGGTACCGTACAAAAACTACACTTGCACACTACAGAAAAAAAATAAAAAATACCCATCATACATAAAGAATTTTTGTAACTACAGGTTATATGAGAAATAACCATATTTTAGCAGCAGGAATCCAACATTTTGAATTCTGATACATTGCAATGTGTTTTGTTAGAAGGCGAACAACCTTAGTGTAAATGACTCCTCCTGGCTGTTGATAATTTATTCAACTTTGCAAACGTTTGGTTTCCCTTAGTGTTGAAATAAATGCTTTCATTTTGAAGAGGTTATTTTCATTTATTTTTTATTTAAATGTTGTAGGCTTTTATTTTGGTACTGGTATTGAGAGCCAAAATAAAGAAAAGGACAGGAAAATTAAGTGTAAAGAATAAACGCCCTGGGAAACATCAGTACGCTTCACCATTGCCACGCTTCACCAGTTTGTATGCTGAGCGTCTCTCAGAGCTCCTGTGAATATCGGCTCACAAATGCTTCCTGCCATCAGCTGACTCGCCACACATACTGAAAACTTTTTCATTCCACTACTTTCAGCTGGTGACCCATATGAAGAATGGATGTGTTGAAATGTCTGTGATTTCATTGTAGACGGGGGCCCAAACGAAGCACCAAGACAATAAGCGGGCCGATGAGTTGATTATGATCCTGAAGTGCTGTGGGGGTAAACAACATATTTTGGAGGTTTGTGAACACTGTGTTTCATATGCTAGTATTTTAATACAGTGAAGAAAGAATGCTTATGAGTTATTTTTTTTACATAATTGGAGGCAGTGTTATTGTAATATTCCATAAACTAAAAAAAAAAAGAAAAAAAAAAGGTTATCCTGATGGTGTTGGAACTGTACAGTAAACTTCCATAAAATCATTTATGACTGCAGCGAATATGATCACTGTATGGACTGCAGTCTTTTTTTTCCTGCAGCATTATCATACTCCCTCACACACACTGTACCGTGGCGGTAGCCACTGGCTGATGTACCTGGCTATAACGGAGAACCCCTCCTCTCTCGCGCTGCATCGGCTCTCTGCTCACTGGCACGAAAATCAATGCAGAATTGCAGTTGTGAGCAAAAGCTGCAGAGGACACACGTACATACGCGCGCGGTCGTTGCTGAGAGACTGTTTGCATCTGATCATAGCTTTTCCTGCCACGTCGAAACAACAGAGGGTTTAAACTCATGCGGAGCTTTGTACCCTGTGCTGAGGTGCTTATTGTTCCCAAAGAATGGCAGAAAAACCATGAAGGTTAGAGGAATCATCATTATTCATGACTCATTTTAAGTGGCTTATTATAGGTTCAGTGAGAAAGAGGTATGTGTTTAGGAAAAGTACAGCAATATTGCTTTTGCCTGAAGCTTATTGATAAAGGATCCAATATGTTATCCTTGTAGGATTAGTTTTCACAAGCTGTTGTCAGGTCAGACCGCAAGAGAAAGACTTTAAAATATCTTTTTGCATGTTTCGTGTTCTGATAGTCCCTTTGCCTTTAGATTTGGTTGATCTTTCTTCCAATGTAAACAATCTCACACTCATAGAGATTTCTCAAGGATCATGCACAGGCTTTGGCACACTAAAACAAAGGGAAAAAAGCAGAATGAAGCTTTACTTACGATCTCTGAATACTGACGGGTGGAGAGGAGGTTCTTTTGTTAAGCAGGGCTCCGCCACAAAACACACAAGTGACAGGAGCACAGTGTGTGTATGTACCTGTGGAGGTGCAGAAAGCAGAGAAAGCCTTAACACTCGTCATATTCAACGCCGAGTTTGACCCGCCAACGCTCAGTATTTTGTCACATAAAATGGCTGTGACAGCGTTCTAACAAAGCAGCATAAAGCGAGTCATACTGTAAATACAGTAGTGAGATGTACTGATGTATAGAGGTGAGTGAAAGAGAAAATGTCGGGTTTAATGCCTTGCTTTGATAATGTTTGCTTCCAAAGATAGATTCGCATTCATCTCTCTGCAGTATGCGTGTCATGCTGATGCAGCCAGTAAATGACCATGAAGATACAGTTTACAGACGACAGCTGCATAACGATGTCCTGCAGAGGAGCGGACCAGTGTGTCGCACACATTGTTTTGTGTCTTGAACTGGTGGCAGTGACAGGTACGATGTTTTGCCTTATGAATCTGAACACTGGAATGTGAAATCACTGACGGAAATGAGAAGTGAAAAACACCAAAAGTGATATTTCATTTCACTCGCACGCGGCACAATTGGACATGATTGAAACTGTCGTGGTTGTACAGCAGCACCAGCTTCTACTGCGGAGGATAAATGAGTCTGTAAATTTGATCCAAAACGTGATATTAAAATGCTCATCAAAAGAATCTAATTACTTAGCTGTTTTTCGATGAAATTTCACGTTAATCGATTACCATTTGTGCTGCATCTTCTTCATAATTTGATATTTTCATTTTGGCAATTAAAATATCACATTGTTTTACAGGCTATTGAGTTGATTACTGACGACACAAAAAGCAACTTCTGAGGCTTGAAGTGTGATTAAAACAAGAGTGAGTCGTGGTGGCTGACTACGCTGTGAGGATTCTCGCATTAAACGATAATAAACTCATTATATAACTGTTTTTATGAGGCGGAATGTTGAATTTTCTGTCTGCTGTTGCAGTCTAATACTTTTTTTTTTCTACCTCTTTTGCCAAATTCTTTGAAGTTTTCCTTCACCCATGTCTGATATAATTAGAAATAGGTTCATACGAACCCTTTAGACTACTGCCGCTCTATCGAATAACTCATTTTCCACACTTCATGGTTCAAAGTAATATCTATCAAACACTCTTCAACGTCAATATGGGACAGAAAAACAAAATCCTTATTTGTGCTTGACCCTTTTTTTCATTCTAGGGGCAGATTGGTGTCAGAGGCCCAGTGCTTCATGTTATTTGTTTCTCAAGTGTTCTGACACCGATAAGCTGCTAATGCAACCGATCATTGCCTTTTGGACACGCAGTAGTCACGTGAGGTTTTGCCTTGCAGGTCTTGTTTCTGGCCTTGACTGAAATGAGTGTTTTAAAGCGTTAAAAAAGAGAATTGCATAATGCATGAGCCCTGCCATTAAACAGTCCGCCTAAGAAAAATGTCATCAGTTTGATAGTAATGCATACATTTCTTGCATTACCAAGGAATTAACATATTTGAGTTGACCTCAGGAAAAAATTCAGCATTTTGCTGTACATGTTGCATAATGAGAGAAAATGATGAGCAAAACAAGAATGTTTGCCCAAATGGTGCTTCTTTTCATAATACTAAAACCTAATGTTGTCCAGATATTTTTTTAATGACGGTCATTACAGTCACACAAAGCATCTTTTGTTTGTTTTTTTAGCATAAACATGCGAAATGTCTGCCACTCACAGCGGGTGTGATGACTGCACATTTCCATGTCTTGGTATTCTGGTCTTACAATATCTGATCACTTAACTCAATAGTGACGCTCAACTTGAGTGGTTAGCGTTATTTCACAGGTTGAAGTTCCTGATTTGGAGGTACATTTCTATATTGTGTTTTTTCTGGATCTGTGTGACCCTATTCAGGGTAATGATAATGCGTTAGCCTGCAGTGATTTATCATGATTTAAAGTCTAAATGGAATATATTTCTCATTGGATTTAAAAGAAATTAAAAAAAGTTGTAAATTCTTTTTGGAAAAATTCTGCCCTACAATCTAAAATGCTATTTACAACAAATGTCTTTTGTGTCTATTGTCACTTGTTTTGTGGACTATTGTTGAAGTATTGTGTTTTGTGATAATTGATATATATTGTAATGTGTTCAGTTCTGTGACTTTCCTTAAATCGCCAATGTTTATAAAAACAAGAAAAAAAAATGGGCAACTTAACCAAACATCGTCTCTCGCCAGATAAAGGGTGAAGGACATAAACTAAAAGTCAATGATAACCAGCAGCTTGTTCTCGACACAACTTCTGATCAGAATGTTTTTCTGTGTTGTGATTGGTCAGAAATGTAAAAAGGGCATAAACCCTCCATCCATCTATGTTATCTTGTTTTCTCCTTCTTGGGAATACATATAGATCTTAACATTCTCCATCAGGCTCCTCACAAAGCCACAGTCCTGCATGTTTTCTTCGTCTTTCCTTCTGCAACACGCCTGAACGTAATAAGTGTGTCCTCATGAAGCTCTGCAGAAATGCTGCTAATGAGCCACTCGTCGGGTGAAGCAGGGACACGTCAAAAGCCATCAAGGCCCGTGGCCCCCGGGATCCAGGTCTGCCCGCCTCAGCTCTGAATCCAGGTCCAAGCATCCATCATGATGCACCTGCTCTAGAAGTTTCCCAGCCGACTGGAGCCTGTTCGGGCCAACATTCTGGGCGAGGGAGAATGACATGAGCAACGAGGCGAGGGGCTGCTGGGGTTTCATGAAAGGTGCCAAACTCCTCAGTAATGAAACACCTGGTCTGCATCCTTGAAGCCTCGCCGTGGCAAAACAACTCCTGCTCGCTGTAGTTCGCTTCCGTTGCTCAGGCAACTCCTCCTCCCCCCCCCTGTCAGGACTCACCGCAAAGCATAGCTGGCATCGTTTCAGGCATTCTGGGAATTCCCAAAAGGTTTATCAATTGACAGGCTGAATCTGGAAGTTGTGGCATTATCACCTCTATTTATTCAGCATTAGCATAATTTTCAGTGACAAACTGCGACTGTTACTTCTGGCCAATAACATAAAGAGACATTGTTTTATTTTCCACTATTTGAACCTGGACCTTCTCGCTGTGAGGCGAGAGCGCTGACCACTGCACCACACCTCGAACTTTTGACATTATCTCTTCCCACGTAGATGAACTATTTGCTGCTCTGTCTTCCAGAATGTGCTCGCAGCGCACACGAGAGATATGACAATATGACTAACTAATCACCAACACATGCTCCAATTTAATATTTCAACGCACTTGTCAAAAGACAGACAGAAACACGTTGCTCTTGTTGAGTCTCGGTGTTCTAGTTTTAATGGAGTCAAGAACATTCACTTCTATTTCATAATTCATTTCATAAATTATGTCTTTCAAACCCAAGTTGCCTGTGGCTTTGATCGCATCGCGGCATGCGAAAATAGACGGAGACCCGTTGAAACTTCAACAACTCACACTAACAGTCTCATGTTATTTCTTCGCCTGACACAGTGGTCCCTGTATTAGCAGAGTTAACATTTCGTAAATCTGTCCGTAACAGGGGGCCAGCTCCAATGATCATGTTCTTAAAGTACTACAGACACGAACGCGCTGTGTGTCAAAAGAACCACCGATCCACTATTTACCTGAATCCCCGGAGTCGCATTAATTTACAGATTATGGTCTAATTCAGAAAAAAAACCCCTGGGAAATCATTTCAGATTAAAGAATTCCTGAAGTCCATTCAAATGCAATAAGAATATATTTTAAAAAAATGATATTTTCTTAATGTTGCAAACCCTTATATGTGCAGTAAAACATCACTTGTCTGTCTGAATTGGGCAAGCTTTCCACTCATTCCTTGGGTATCATCGCCGTCACGGTCACTGTTGTCAATGTGTTGGCAAAACAGTTGCTTGTTCACACAAGCAGGCGACACGGAACAACATGAACATTCATTTAGGAGCTGTGTCTCTGGCCACAACACAAATGTTAGTGAAATGGTCACACTTCAGGTTCTTGACCAGCTCCGTGGGGAAATATGTGTTGCTGCAGCTCCTGCATGCTCCACTGTGTTTACCATCACTGTCTCTGTCTGCTGTCTGTTGCAGAGGAAGTAGTGTATAGTTGTTGTTTTTTTTGTTTTTTTTTAAGGGTTTGATTGCTAAAAATAGCTGCCTGCTTGACACCACAAGGCGGACGAGAGTGAATCAAAGCCGTAATGTTGGCAACTTTACAGCTAAACAACGAGCTTGCTATAAAACCTCATTTCACAATGTCTCAGTGCTTTCACTCCGTCATATAAAACTATTGATTACACCCAAAAGGAAAATAAAAGGTCCTTAATTATGTTCTGTTACTTTATGTCTCCCCCCCAAAAAAAGTTAATTCTGACATCTAAACACGCAAATAGTAAACTTAAAGCCTTGGAACGGAAATATTTTCTCACATACTTTCTTTTTTTTTTTTTTTTTTTAATAAAATCCTCTAACTCCAGCATTCACACTTGTGTTAATGTGATAATCTCAATAATTTTATTTCACAAAGGAAATACTGATGTGACTGTAAAATAAGCTTCTGTCCCCGTAAATTAATCTATTTATTTATAGTTTAGTATAATTTAGTATAGTTTATTTATAATTGCTAGGAGTCCACTATATTCGGAGTGATGTTGATGCCACTTTCTTTGACACTCAAGCATGCAGCCTTTGACGTTTATTAAAGGATTACACTAAATCTCTATTTGAGAGTGGCAGTATTTTATCACACACAGATCCTGAAGGTCACATTTAGGTATAACCATAAAAGCTTAATCTGTTAGGATAACAAATATGTTTGACTATAGGATTAGGATCAGGAAATTGTGTGTCACTTTAACTCATGGCGACATATCGCTCAGCAAATTTAGTCAGATCAGTACGGAGAGTTTATGAATCCAATGAAGCACTTAGTAAAAAGCTCTTCTAAGAGGGCTCAGAAAAGATTAGAGGGTGGATTTTCTGCACAGTCGAAGTCAGCTTTATCATCTTATACATTTGATTGTTTTGGGATCAAATGACTATGTACAATAAAAAACAAGTGAAGATCGCAAAGGTAGAAATTACTTTTATTTGTTGTTTTAGCGTTTGAGCAGAAGTCAATTAGTTTTTGGGGGGGTGGGGGAAGTTGATGAAACCCTTGTTATAATTTAGTACACTGAGAAATAGAATATATCATTAAAGCTTGCAACCGCATGTTAGAATATAATATCAATAAACAGAAGAGTAGTTTACAGCAATACAAACGTTATTCAGTATCAGATGATGCAAAATGGTGTTGAAACTCTTGTTCATGAATATTCCAGTCTGGGATGTTTTTCTGTGGCTTTGTGGATTGTTTTGCCTCGTGTATTTCAGCTTTGTACAAACCCCGTCGCCTCATTCATGAAGGCATTTTTCATTACTTGTAAAGTGAGACCTCAAATTAAACTACAAGCAGAGCGCAGAGACTAACAAAATTCAGGTGACGCAGTTTGCCTTGAAGAAGTAAATGACCTCTCCACTACGTCGACTTGATGTGATTCTCTGTAATTTCCTGTTTTTCTGCAATATCTCAACAGTCACAGATGTCTGAGCGTCGTCGTCATTTGTTCATTTCCTTCAAAAGCCCTGACAGGTTTCTTTGTCGCTGCAGCATTTATACCTTCTGAAAGACATTTGCTTAAAATCAAGGAAGGTGTAATTTGTTTCAGGTTCAGTCGACTGACTGTTCAAAGTTCTTTTTTTTTACACGTCCTCTGGATCTCTGCTGCACTGAAATCTGAACATACCAGACAGTAAGACCCTCTCTCGCTCTGTGGTGAGAATTTGTTTAGATGCTACTGACCTTCCTATACTTCCTCATTTTGGTCCAAATCTCCCCGTCTTCACTCGGCTCCCCTTTGTTTTAGTCTCGTCTCCTTTTGTCTTCCGTCTCATCTGATTTCTTTATTCAACAAACAGCAACCACACCTTCTGTCCAATTCGAATAAGCTATTGCTTTCGGTGCATCCTTCTCACTCTCAGCTCCTGCCCCCCACCCCCACGTCCCCCGGACTCGCCGTATCGCTTATTATTTGCCCTGTGCAAACATTGTCAGTCTGCACCTCCTCTTCCCAGCCACCTGATTCTCGCCTCTCCACTGGGATTATTTCTGTGACCAGAGCAAACACATCCTGGATTCTGTGCTCTCTTAGAAGGTTGATCGTATCAGACACACCCGATACTGTATCTGCAAAAACACGCACGAGTTGCACTGGAGCGTGAACGGTTATCAACCTGGAGGGGGAAAATAATCTGAAGACACCTCTCCCAAGTCCACGCAGTTATCTCTGAACATTTGTGGCTTTGTCATAATTAATTAATGGTGAGCATATTGTACATAGCATCCATATCTTAACACTACACCCACTAAGATGGCACCTGCTGTGTTACTATGGTAACATCATGAAATGTCTCATAGCAGTTACAATTAGTCATCATCAGTAATTAGAAGTCATTAGCCTGTAGGCCTAAGCCTTGATATTCCCCAAAGGGGGAAAGTAGAGAAGAAAATATATATTCCTGAGAAGAAGAATCAGAATCAGAAGAAACGTTACTTATCATCAAGGGGCAATTAGGTGGCAAAAGCTCACATTACAGTAGGCACACTAAAAAGAGTAAGAATAATAAATGAGATCATAATCAGATTTTATACAGTGGCATTGTCTTTTACTGTAGACTCTGCAACGTGGGCAAATCCAAAGTAAAATCTATAAGGTCTTTTGGTGTTGGTGGACTTCATAGTGAGGTGATGAAAAACAGATTCATCCTTTACACAACTGATAGTGGGAAGCGAGTTGTCTTACATCAGTGTCATTTCTTTGTAATAAATTAATCATATTAGGTTTACAAATCCTGCCAACTGGAGACGTGTCAGCACCATGGATGGCAGCTAACCATCTGCAGCCAAAATAATCCTCACAGCTTCCTCATATGAAAGAAGCTTGTACTCATTTTACATTGATCCCAATAAATCAATGTATGACTTTTTTTTTTCAAACGGCACGAAACAATAAGTAGCTTAATTGAACTGGAGTCTCTTGTTGAATCTGAATTATCCCTTTTTAGAAGTTAACGCATCACTTATTTCTTCTCTCAGTGTGTGTGTTTTTTTTTTCTTCAATTGTCACTCACTGCATTCACTAATGATGGCCTTAAAAGGACTATTAAGGATGGAAATTATGGTCAAACAATCCAGATATATTCAACAAACCTCTTAGCTGTTTCATTTTCTACATTAGCAGTGGTGATTCAATGGAAAGGCTGAGGTAAGGTGTCAGCTAAAAGCCCATAATGAAGAGGACTGTTTGTCAGACAGGGAGATAAGACCTGTAATTGCTCAAGGTCCTGTGGTGTCAATATGCATCCTAATGCCTTCGAAGGCCCTGCATAAGAGCAGGTGCTTGTTTTTTTTTTTTTAACTTATTTTCTTGCTTTATAGCAAGCTGTGGGAGCTGTGGGAGATAAAACTGTAGGATGCATGTGGACATAGATAAAATGGAAAAGTTTTTGAATTTGGATAGCCAAGGTAAGCCTGTTAAAGTGTCCACACTCAGTGATCTCTCAGAGGCTCAGCGGTTTTTCAAGCATAAATGGTTTCAATTCAGCGAGAGCAGTCGAGTTTTCTTTGTATGTGTGTGTGTGTGTGTGTGTGTGTGTGTGTGTGTGTGTGTGTGTGTGTGTGTGTGTGTGTGTGTGTGTGTGTGTGTGTGCGTGTGTACACACATGTACATGTACAGTACTCATTGATTGTGTTCTATCTTTGATCACCCTGCTGTTAGATGTTCTTACGAGCCTCTAACCCAGTTAAGCTCCTAATGGAACCCGCAGGTTGGCCTTTTCTCAGTTTGCCCTCTGTTGGGGCATGCTTTGCTTTAGAGAAAGGAGTACTCGCTAATTAAGACAGCCCCCCCCCCCCCCCCCCCCCCCCCCCCCCCCCCCCCCCCCCCAGGGGGGTTTCTATGCAGCCTGCTTCTGCTCGCCGTGGCAGTCAGAGGTTGACAGGTCTGCAGTCTGCACACAGCACAAGTGTATTGTATATAAATCAGGAGGTCGACAACTGTATGCCTTATATTGACACGACTACATTACCCAGGATTCCCTGGGACACGTCACACACATAGGCAGGTCGCTGTGGTATGCAATAAAGTGTCCGAGGAAATTAGAGAACAAAAGATTGGATTTCATTTGTGCATTTGCATGCAGGGTAGAATCCCTGCCAAAGTCTACATATAATGTCACCATGATGTAAATTATGGAATATAAACCAACTTGTCTCGCTGGAACTGGAATAATAAAACAGAGTCAATTTACCTGCTTTATCAAGTTAGGCAGCGAGGGGGAGTTTAATGTTTCCTGGGATAGAAAGCGGTCCCAACAGGTTACCAGTTCATAACAGGGCAATCACTATCGAGCACTTCCTAATAAGACATGTACCTAATAAGAAAAGGATGGATAAGATTGAGTTCTGTAGCATAATGGAAAACTATTTTGCCTCACTGTGAAAAGACTCCAGATATCTGGACAAGGCGGGAGATCATGACAGTTGGGAGACACCAGGACACTTACTTAGAATAAGTTCATAAAACAGACACTACATTCCATGACCCCGATAGGAAAAGGGACGTAAATGCGATATACTGTAAATAAACAAGATTAGAGGGAAGGGAGAAAAATGAGTTAATGTAAAGTGGAGAAGATGTCGGAGTTGTTGCTTTAATAAAAGAGGGAAGTCCCTCTTGATCAGAGTGTTGTAGGTACTGTGGGACCGTCTCATTATTACTGTAGAAATATGTTTGTTTTTTTCCTTGTTGGTTAGTGGTGTTATTACATCTTTCAGGTGTTTGGCTGTTTTGTCTTGCGTTTGTGCTGCTGAGTAAAGCAACCATGAGGCACCGGGGAATGTTCGGCCTCGATGATATCACTCTGATTTTACTCCAAGGCATAAAAATATCAGCTTTAAAATATCTATTTGCGTCATATAGTCAAAGTAATGATAATGTACCTGTATTTTTATTCATTTTTCTCAAGAGTTAAATGAAGGAAACTGTTACCGTTTTTTCTAGAGACTGTCACATAAGGAAAATGCATATTATGTATGGGTATGGGGCGGACAATAAAGTTGGCATGTATGTAAAAATTTCCATTTCCGTCATGTATAATCTTTTCAGGTGTTGAATTTGCATCTGAATATAGATTTTCATCATGATTCTTGTGACAATAAGGCTGAAACGCTGTTAGTGGAAAAAAAAACACATTTTATTTTGAAGATACACAGTTCTCTCTGGTAGCTGCTTTTGTGTTATTGCAAACTGAAACTGAAAAGCTTCACAAATGAATATTGAGGGTTCTTTTTCCGTCTCAAACTATTGGGAACCTATGAAGAACAATTTGCAGTTGCACAAAAAAAAACAAAAAACAAGTATTTTTATTGTCCAGTGAAATTCTCTTTATAGACAAGCCACATAAAACCTGAAGCCCTCCCAATCTCAGAAGAAAAAAGACATGAAGATTAATAAAGACTATTCATCCCGCTGGCAGACAAAGAACAATTCAATCATTTAAGGATGCTGTACAAAAAAGACAAAATCTAATTAAAGCAACTCGTATAATGCTCCCTATTCAGATTCGTTCTTCTTGCTCCACATGTCAGAAAAATGTCCCAGATACAACCTGAAAGGTTTTATTGGATTATTCAAGCAAACCTAAAAACTGAGAATTTCTGTGGATTTGAAAACTTTCCTCCGAGTGTTGTTCATGGTGAAATCAAGACATTATGTACATGAAGAAACAAGAGGGGTCAACTAAGAAATAGACAAGTTCAGAAGAGTGTGAAGGCAATAGTTTATTTCTTTTGCAGTACAGCCAACGGAAATGTTCCTTTCAGCCTCGCGGAGCATTTTGAATCTGAAAGCTCATTTACTGTTATACTTCACTGTCACAGGTGTCACTGACCCCTTTTTTATTTTTGCAGCAGCAGACATGTGTTCAGATGTATGACAAACTCACCGTCCACTCCCTGCCACCCACTAAACCACAGACAGTTTGCTGCTGAAGACCGAGACACGAGAATTATGTCTGTAATGAGACCGGCTGCGTCACGACCTGCTAATTTTTCTGTGACGTTCACCTGTGAAACTGTTTTGCTTCTTCTTCAGGGTCTTTATATGTCCCGCCCCCCCGATCGATCCAATTCCCATCTGCGCTAAGATAAAAAAGATAACAGCACCACCTTCATCTCCACACCCACTCACTCACTTTACCCACAGGCCCTGACATATGTCCTATCTGGTTGGAGTAGATCCCACTTATATTAAACGTACTCACAGATAAAATGCTGTAACGAAACACAACTGCCACAGTTGATGACTTAAAATCATCAAAGTCCCGTCGCCGTCACTCTGTCTATGATATATGGCGAGTCACATCAGCTATATTACAAGCATTACCAACAGCGGAAGAAAAAATAAAAAAGATTGGCAAAACATAGCAAGTCTGTAGAGAGACACTTAATACTGAGATTACTTTGACTCCACACTTTAGTTTTTATATTCATTGGCAGGTGGCCTATATTTTTTTTGCCAGAGTCAGTGAAATGTGTTAAGGAGGTAGCATTTAGTGATCCTGCCAATTAATATACGGACGTTAAAGCTTTAGTAATCCAATGTCCTTGGTATCCCCTTCATACAGTTGCAAAAGTACTGCAAAATATTCATTTGGGGGAGCACAAGTACTCTCCAAAAGCTTCCCACCATGCAAAACTCTATGGACCCCATCTCTTTTGAATTGAATGGGATTACCAAGTGGAACGAAATGATCAGATACTACCTCGACGGGTGTAGTTGGGTTGACAGTGCTTTATGTACGTTGCCCTTTGTTTAATAGTCGCGGCAGAGACGATGATAAAGCAGCAGCCAATCTGATAACTAAAACCACTGTCATATCTCCTTCTTGCCATGTACTTCATTAGTCCTTTAAGTACCTCGCTCTTAAGGATAACTTAAGTAATGCTCCGTCTACAGAGACTGTTACTGTTACTGTTCGCACTGTAGGGAATCTTTCACACATGTTACTCCGCTCATTACGATGATATACTTTACAACTCAATATTTACACCCCAGGACAACCGCACATGGTTACCTAATGCTTACAGAGGGAAAACGAAGGCCTGGAGGAGATCAGAGAAGAGAAAGGTGGGCAACTAATTAATGTGGCCTTCGTGCATGTATGACAGAGAGAGATTGAGATAGAGAGGGGGGGCAGAGAGAGAGAAAGACTGTTGGATGATTGCAGATTTCTAATTCCCTGCACATCCGAGAGATAAGGTGAAATTGGCTGCAGTCCTGGGACACCTGATACTCGCTCGTCATTGGAATTATCCAAATTACCAAGATAATTTCTAACTTAGGTCGAGCCAGCAACCTGAGTTCATGAGGACGTCATTTGAGTGGTCCTTGCCTTGTGGCCGTCTTATTGTCAGGGTTGGTTTTGCGCGGACGATGACATAAACATGACTGTAAAATGCATTCACAGTTAAGTTATTATCCAGCAAGCGACAAAGAGCCAAATCAACAATTCCTAAAGGCGTTCAGCGTTTACTGGCTGATCAGCAGAATGTGTTATAATAAGTTTATGAGCATATAAAAGAGAGGAGGCTCACTACAGAGTAAAGGTTTAAAAAGAAATGGGAGTGAGCGAGTATGGGATGGATTAATAATAGATGTGGTGTTGCCTTTTGAGTTGAGAATTTATGATGCTTGTTTCCGTCTAAATGTATGGACGCCGGACCGCTCAACAGTGAAAACTCGATTTCAAACAGATCTGCAACGAAAAACATCAAATTCACTCCTCGTATCTTCCGTGATGTTTTTGTGTTCAAGCGCTTCCCCCTAAATCAGGAGCATTTCTGTTGGTGTTTGTTTTCCCTCCTGTGAATGTCACACTTCATTGACCACGTTTGTGTCTCAGCTTTTGTTGTTTGGCTTTTGTGAAAATGTACACAAGGAAATGAAGATCAAAGGAGCGTACCAAATAAATGAAACCTCCTTTTTGAAATCAAATCTTTGAACAAAAACAAAACCCGGTTATTTGGGTAATAAGGAGGAATCTAGTGAAAGACACGATCCACTTCTATCCTTCCCTTCATTCGTATTCCACATCTGCTTCCAGCCTGCTGAAGGTTGTGGGTGACGTGACCCAGTTGACACTTGGCAAATGGTTGGGTGCATCTTGGACAGGCCGTCCGTCCATTGCCCCACCAACAAAAAAAAACACACACACACACAATCAACTACACACATTTATACCTGCGGCCAATTTAGACTCACCAATTCATCCAACATGCATGTGTTTGGAAGGCAGAATATCTGCAGGGAAACTACACAGACATCTAATGCTCCTCACTGAAAGGCTCCACTTGACCAACCCAAACTCTCAAGTGCTTTCGAGAGAGCTGAGCACTTCTCCAGTGTGCTACGCCACGGCGGAGCTGCACTATTGGCAGTTGCCGGTTCTAATTTAAGAAATCGGCAACAGACAAAAAGTCCTTACTGATAATCGTCTATACCTGCTTCAGCTGGATTGGAGGACGACAGTCAGGCCTGAAGCCGGTTCCAGTCTACACAGGATGAAGCGGGCCAGCGGGAACCCTGATGGATTCTTTATATTTACATTATTGGAGAATAATTAAAAAGAAAGAAAAAAAGTGTAATGAGACAAGTTCAGAATATACTAACTCCTCATTTATTATTATTTATATCATTTTATTCTTATTCATGTTCCACTGCCACCTCAAGCTGCTAGACATGTTCTCACAGGTTCAATTCTGATTCCAGTCGCACACAGGGAGAACATGTAAACTCCACACAGGAAGGCGCCGTCAGCCTCAGTTGAAGTGTTTTTGCTGTGAGGAAACCAAACTAATGATTGTCATATTGTGTCGCTTCATTTGTGAGTTCCTAATCTCAATTGAAGTGGAATATTGATCTGCTTTAGTTTTACTTAAATATGTCTCATTGTACTTGTGTCATCAGATATGTGAAAAGTGGATTATCAATCACTGTTGAATCAAATTAATTGTGGGAGTATCTCATTTATTTATTTCATCATCAGGTCAGGGAATGTGTTCTGCTTCGCTCTAAAAAGTAGTTTTCATCCAGCTGGCACAGTTTTGTCATCTCCGTCTTTGACGTTTTATGCAGAGCAATCACTTTAATGGCTATATATTGAGGAAAGTATGAGGCTGTCATTCATTATTTGTATATCCAGCATGATTGTAAGTGAAATGTAAAAAAAAAAAGAAGCACTAAACATAACTGCCAATGCTCTGTACGATTTGTATTTGTTTTTACCGTCACTTTTCAATCCACTGTTACCTCACTGTGTCTTTTTTACAGCCCACTCATCCCGGCTCTGGAATTCGTCCTTCATTACATGAACGTACATGAGGAGTTTACGTCAGCAAGCCAGCACACCTGTGACTAATCATGTCTTTCACTGCACTCTCCCCTTTTCTCTTATAATGTCAACCAGTGCCCAAAATACACCCACGCACCACCACCACTTAGATACTCTGCACTGAGAAAATTATTATTCATGCTGTACTTTGCTGTGCTGTTCAAAAAGCCCGTGCAATATAGAAGGCAGTAACAGTCGCCTGCTGGCGTTTTGCAATTATAATCAGAAAAAGAAAAAAAAAAAAAAAAAAGTGTTTTTGATTACAAGCATCCTGTTTTTCCAAATAGTTATGCATTTGATTATCCTGAGTGTTACTGACAACGAGGCTGCGTTTGATTTGATTGATTTTAAGCAGCATGGATTTTTTCACAGTTCATACATTTGTCATGTCAAAGTGTCGTTTCAATCCATAACATTCTGTTTCACAAACCACAATCTATAGCATAGCAGGCTGAAATGCAAATAACCTGTTAATACAGTGGGGACATACTGGGATCAGATCTCATCCAAATCCATACAGATGGCCAAACAGTATTTGAAATAATAATGATAATAATAATATAATCTAGAGCAGCGACTGTATGCTTTACTCAACCTCTAATGATGTGTAACCAACCACATTCCATCTAATTAGCTTAGCAGATCCCATGTAAAGCCTGATGAATATTTTTGACACTTCTGCATAATTCCCACAGTTTTTCAATGTATCTTGAATCTATCAGCTTGCTGTCAGTTATTCAGCTGTTTGTCAGAGCTGATTTATTACTTTGGTTTTCACAAACAGTTTGGAGACCTTTCCTTGTTTTTATTGTCTGGACATAATTTGGAGCTCTTTAGAGAACAATCCACTTCTGTTTTTCAGTATTTACTTGTATTTTAAAGGGTAAGAATCTTAATTGCAAAGAGTTCGGGTCTTGATTAGAGAACAACAATATTATTTATCAAATGGAGCCAGATGGGTTTTGAAGCATATGCTGTTGTTACTTGTGTACACTTTAATTGGTGCATCATATCAGACAGCAATGTTTAGTTATAAACTATTCATTTTGATGTCAGTATGCTTTGCTGCATCAAATTGATTGTCCGATCCCTGAAATACATACTAAACACCATGGAAAATAACCATGTTTACATATCCAGAGCTTGATTATTTGTTGGTACCACAATGGGCTGACATAAAGCCACACAATTTCAAATAAGTCAACGAGGCAGGACGAAGCAGGAAAACTGGACACTTTCATGTTCGGAAGTGCCAAAAACCATTTAACAGAATAGTGACAAAACCAGACACTTATTCACACGACGGTATGGTGGAGCACCAGGCGACACAGACTGAGTAGGATGAGCTAAACCTAACACGTCTTTTGTCAAATACCAACAATAACACTGTGCGTAAGTGGGAGGGCAGGATTATTTACACAGTGTCTTTTGTTGTGTCTGATCGTGTCTCCTGTCTGTTTGGATGAGCTGAAGCCTCTCCGTTGTCTCCATGAACTCAGCGCAAAGCTCATGTGAATCTGGTCATCACCTGAACGCACGACCAAATAATCTAAATTATTCTCCTGGAGTCTAGAAACCTTCAGATGGCCCCGTTCCTCGGGGGAACACGAGTCCACTGACATACTGTACAGTGTAATTTTGAGTTGTCAATTATAAATCTGTAACATAAACTAGAAGCTGAGACGTATTACTTCAAAGGCCACCGCCTTGAACTCTTTAAAAGTCAAGTCTCGGGCGAGAGCGGTAAAAGCATTGCATCATAACAGCTTTGGCTCAGTGGAGAGCTTGAGGCTATGTGGCCCACTACTTTGAAAAGAGCCTTTCCACAGAGGATTGCAGAAGCAGACATGCACAGTGGTGTAGTGGTTAGAACTCTTTCCTCAGAGTGAGAAACCTCCAGTCTGAGTCCAGGTTTGGGACCTGTTTGCCCTGAGATCCTGATCGACTTCATCAGGAATACATGAGACTTCTGTTGAATTATTTTATTATTTACATTAAAAAGTGGCCAGCCTAAAACTGATTTTAAAGATAATATATATGTTTTTAAAATTTTTGCTACCTCACATTTATTTTTACAATAATCAAAACTGGCATCAACATAATTAAACGCTACAAAGTAAAACATCCACATCAAACTGTAACTGAACACCATCTAATTGTAACACCGATTGATTCTTGCCCATCTGAACGTGTGAAGCCAAATTTGCATTTACAGCACAGTGGCTCGTCGTATAGTCAGATATGGAAATGAGACGCAAACGGCCACAGCAGTTAATGAGAAGCTTCTGCTTTCCATGTCAGGAAATTGTTCTCAATTCAACAAGATGATGTATCCCCTCTGATAACTCTGAAGAGATCTTCATGTGCTGACGCACCGAGAGGACTTAATGACTCAAAGAGCGCCGCTCTCCATCTTAAATGAAACGGTTTGTGCTGAGAGAGCTTGACATCAGGATGAGTGAAGAATAAAAGCTGCATTTAAAGATTTAGTATCACTTGTAAGTCCTGCTGAGCTGGAGCTGGATGTGTGGCGGCGTTGGCCACAGAGTCAGACAACAATAGCAGTCGCTGAGTGGCGTGATCCGTTTGTGTTTGTCTTTAATCAGTGGCTGTTACCATGCAGAAGTTTCTTTTTATTATCTGCTGGTACACAGTGTCCCCCAGTATAAATTATCAAGTGACAAATCATGTCCACACCTAATGTTGGTAAAACATAATCAGTGTTATATTCTGATCAGGTTGTAATATATCCATCCAACAATTTTCTATAGTGAAGGACAGATCATGGAGAGCTGGAGCATGTCCAAACTGACTTTGAGCAAAGAGCAGGGTGGGTAGTGGAAAGCAGAAACAAAAAAATGGATTGAAAATGGATTGAAAATCTAACAGAGAATGGTGAAGTTAACTTTTGGATGAATGCAGACGGAGACACACAGCTCACTATAAAGACTATTGTTGTATCGTTGTATGTCATCGGTAAACCAGAATTAGGCCAATTGCTGACAATCTAAAAGAGTAATGTTGTCACCTATCGACACAAAGGCAACATGATTTCAACTATAAATCGATTACACTCCCATTTATGTATGTAGACCGAGACAATGACGATAATCCACTTAAGTGGCTTTTCCTCCTCTAATACAGAGTCTTGGATTATAGGAGAAAACACAGAAACACATCGGAGAGAATGTGAGAACCTCCCAGAGAACCAAACCTGGAGTTGAACCTGAGATCCTCTCCTTGTTTTGCTGCCATTCAATACGTGTGATAATGAATTAACTTAGTATGTAAGCTTTTCAACAAAAACAGTTCTTATGCAAGCATTATGGGGACACTTTTTTTTATTTGGTTCCGAAAATCTCTCTGAGCTTTTGGCCTTCAGACAACCAAACAGAAACATTTGATGGCCACGAGGATTTGGTTAAACCAAAGCTAAATGTGTCTAAGTCATGAGCATGACTAAGCATGTGTGTAAAGCAATATCTTCAGTTCATATATGATCTCTTTCCTAAACCTCAGCAAATTTATGATGTTTGCACTTTGAGGTCCAGTAACATTCTTCCCCAGTTCACTCCAATCTTAAAGTATGTTTCTGGCGTACTCAGTAAGATCAGAGGTGAGGCCTACTTTCTATCATCTACGGGACTAATACAAACCAGATAATGGCTGTTTAGGTCAGCACCATTGAAAGCTGCTGGACGTAGACTCTTTTATGTAACGGCTGAAAGTGCTCTTTCTTTTCTCGTTCTGCGCAGTTCATGCAGTTACAAACCAGTGAACAGTTCTATGATCTATGATGCTGTCCAGGGGGCTTATGGGTAATGCATGCAAAACAGCTCTCCTTGCATTCAGTAGAAACCATAAATTCGCAGAGAGCAACTGGGAGGAGCACATGTGGACCTCGATTAGAAAGTGAGGTGGCGTTGGGCCGGAGCCGCGCACCACACAGCTTTGCCTCCTCAGCAGTCTTGTCATGCGTCTTTAACGTCACGCTTTGCGAAGCGCCATAAAACCCAGATCATTAAAAAGCACCTGCGCCGGACCGCTAAGGCCTTACCTCGAGACCGAACAGGCAAACGCGCGCGCACAAATTTGAGCTATCTTGGTCGTCTGGCGAGGCACAGTTGGAAAGGCGGCCGGATCGAAGCGGCACACACGGGACGGTGCTCGTCTTGAAATGCTGGAGGTGGAGGTGAACATTGATTAGTGGCGGCAGAGTGGACCGTGCCCCACACCCTGCATCAATATGTCAACGTTGCCCTTTTCTTCTGTGCAGTCCCAGTTTTGACTGCAAATCTCTCGCTGTCAGATCCGTGTGTATTTCCTGGTCTGAGACGCTTGACTTTATAATACGAGAAGACTGACTTTTATAGAGGTTCGTGAAGCCATTTGTTACAGTGAAGAAGAAAATGAACTCTGGTGTGGTGACACAACATGAGGACATAATGGCGTAATGATTACAACACATTCAGGAGTCTTCAAAGAGTCATCCTCCACAAATAGAATCGCTTAATTATTCAACGGCAAAAGCAAAACGTATAATGTCCATGCACAAAACAAATACCTGCAATAAAATATAGTGGCTCTTGATCCCACTTTTAATACTCATAAGTCAGTGTGTAAAGAGCTAAAACTGTTTCCCTGAGCTTGAGTAGTTCAGTAGTTCCCAACACAACGACCTAATCGAATTTGAGTCATGAGGCGATAAATTAAAAGAAGGAAAGACAAAACTGGACAGATTACATTTTCTATTTAGACGTTTATTTTGTTTGTCCCTGAAACATTCTGCACATTTTGTCATTAAAAGAGAATTAGAGAGCCTCATGAAATTGAACAACACAAAGGTCACGCCACACGCCATCTTCAGTGGGAAAGCATTTATTGTCGCGAGCAACACTAATTAGGAAAAACGCAGCAGTTCTTCTCAAAATGTAACTAAATAAGATCAGAAATAAGCAGAAAAATGAAATTATTATCACTTCTCCACTAGAAAAGCGATCTATTTTTTTGTGTGAATAAAGTACAGTACTATAGTTATGCCACACACATAAAATGAAACAAATATATGCTTATTTACTGGTTACCTCGTCTGATTTCAGTTGAATGGTTAAAGAAGAACAAAACAACACCGACGCTCCGTTTTAAATCAGTTTAATTTTAGTATGTAAGACATGCAGGGTGGAATTTGGAATATTTTGATGAAGGCAAACAGCGGATCAGACAAAAGATCAATGAGTAGATCATATTAATTCTATTAAAACAGATTCAAAAGCCACCAAACATCACTGTAATAAGTGTAATGATGCAACACAGACAAGGAAACATTACAGATGTGCCGATTGCAGAAATGTTCTGTAGTGAAAGCCTCAAGTTGTTTCTTTTGAAGAACTGTAATTTGTTGCTTGAAGGTTAAAAAAAAAAAAAAAGCTGTATAATAATAGAAGCTTTTGTGATAAAAAGACTGGCTATCCTGCGTTCAACCAAAATGTACTAAGCTGTGAGGGAAACTGAGCAATGTGGGTGTGACTTTAGAGACAATCACTCTGAATGAGAAGGAAGAGCTTTTCTACACTTAGATCCTCGAAGACATTTACTTGTGAAGATGCTTTAATCGCTATACAGGGGTTGTAAAACCTATCCCCTCCGATGGTAAAAGTAATCATTCACAAAAAACAGAGGCACATAAGAAAGCACCTGGAAACAAACTATTATTTCTTCACATCAGAGATTAATAAGGACAAAAATTTGTTGGTAAGTAATCTTTGCATTTTTCCTTGGGATTTAACGGTTGTAGTTTGTGTTTATTCTGAGAGTGATAGTTTTGTTTAGGTGTGTGTTGTGCCCTTTCAGATGAATGGATTTTCTCTGAGGTTTCCTGCTCTCACTGCATTTCCATCACGGTTCAGCCCTGCAGCCTCCTCCGAGAGTGAAAACCTGAGGCGGTTGGCGACATTAAGGCTGCCTCCTCCATGCATCACAGTGGGGCGGCCAACCTGTCAGCTGAGGCCTGGGTAGAGTTTTTGAAACCCTCACCTATTTCCCCCTCGGTTATCAGAAACGGAGTTCTCGTTCAAAGTGGCCCTGAAGCCGCCAGTCAAAGAGAGATTAATGCTAAACGCCGCCCGGGCATTCCTGCTCGTGTGTGTGAGTGAACGTGTTTACGACTTTCAAACTGGTGTCACTTTGCCTGCGATTCAGGGCGACCGGGCCTTGCTTCCTTTGAACGATTCAGCCTCATCCTTGCCCCGGCTATTGGTAATCACCTGCGCGGGACCTCCTCTCCCAGCTGCTGGGGCCGATTTAGGTATGAAGGTGGAGATTAAAGGTGGCTCTGAAGTTTCTCCCTTTTCAACAACAGCCTCCACTCTGCCAGCTGCCAGATTCCCCACTCTCTTATCTCGGCGGACTTTGAAAATCCGCAGCAAAAAAACAAGACAAATAAGTTGGTGAGTCTGCAAACCGTTCTTTTTTTCTCGTTTCGTGAGCTTCAAGCAGCGAGCGCGGTGGATATAAAAATAGAAACTGTCATAAATGCATTAATCATTTAACTCTGTGCGACTCCAATCAGATGGGTCTTGACGGTGCCTTGCTCAAAGTGTTCCCCAGGTCGGGTGTGCAGAGGGAGCGTAATCGCAGGAGACAGCTTTGTTCTCGCAGCCATGTTCTGTGCTGAGATCGTTATCTGAGGAGGAACATCTGTCTGTCTGAAGCCATAAGCTTTTTTGTCATACCAGGCTCCAGCATCCAGCTCGGTGGAGAAATCCACTTAGCGCATGCACACGCACACACCACTGTCGGCACAAACATAACAAATACACACCAGAATCCAATCCCGGGTATTGAAACACAAGGATCGTGTGACAGTTTCTCCCCGACGCTCTGACAAAAGACTGCCATAGGAGCTGCATTCAAAGCAATCATGCAGCTTTTTCAGAGGAGCTGAAAGCGTTCCCTCCGGATGGAATGTGTGCTTGTTATCTGTGCCCGCATCATAAATGATCAAAATGACGTTTTGGCACAGCGGAAAAAAAAAGGGAGGAGAACTGGGGAGAATATACCGGTTCGCTTTCATCCACACGCTCACGTTCATGGAGGAATGAGAGCTCCTGCAGAGGGGCAAGCCTGCAGAAGTGCATCAGGTATAAAAGGCTGCATGTTGAGGTGCAGCACAGCTTCAGGACTCCCGCAGGGGTCCGTACTGATTTACTGTCTGCCAGACTGATGAGCCTGAGAGGAACGCAGCCATTGGCCTCGTCGCACACCGAACCAGGTGTGGGAGAGATTAAAGCTTTTCGCCGGGAGCAGCACCTTTGCTCAGTGTGACGTGGGCCCAGCGAGATTGGCCACATGTGGCGCTGGCACCTTAAACCGCCAAAGAGATAAAGTCGCCAGCAAAGTACACACAGGTGAAGAGGAAGGTGTGTTGTCACCGCGATCTCAAGGCGCGATGTGGATAAAATGTGCTGGAACGTGGCGGTAACAGTTTGATAAATGAAATTCGGCAAACTGAACCCGGCGTGTTGTTGAAGTGGGTTTGTGAATCAATAAATTCAATCTTCCACCGTCTTCAGCTTGTTTCACATATTCACTTGTTACATAAACTGAGACGTGCAGTCAAACTCCTGCGATTCTCACCAACTCTCACAAGTGTCACAACGCCAGATGGATGGTCGGAGCTCCATTTAGATTTCAGAGGTTTGCAGGCGATACTCCCACCATTAGAAGATATAGTTACATGTTTCTTTTTAGGTCACTTTTCAGATTCACACGTTATTGTGCAATTATAAAGTGGTTTAACACGACTAATCAGACCCATCGTCTGAAGGATTAAAACAGTATAAGTTCAAGACTATGTATTAGGGTTGAACAAGCCTATGGATTCCTTAAACTACATTTTATTTCAACAGATAGTTTTTGAAATGAATCTCTGCCTGTATCACAGCGACGGTGCAGAGGAGTTGAATGGGCTTTGTCAGAAGAACCTGTTGAATATTTAGAACAGAACTCATGTGAACGCTTCAAATATCAACTTTAAACTTTCATGAAGCTTAAAACAGTGAATTTATTTTTTTTTTTTTCTCTCCCGACTACTATTCATTTTTCATCATTTGTTGAAGATCAAGTGTTTTGATCGAAACATCCAGAACAATAAAATGAGACTCGCATTAGTGGTCCTGAATAACTGATGGAAAACTGTAGCTGCAAAATCAAATACAAATTTTTGGAGTGTTTTGATCCTCTAAAATATATAATAAAACAAAATTTCATCCAACATAATTTAGTGTTGTCAACAATTTCGCGGTGGTTTTTATACTTTGATATTTTTGTGGGGAAAAGGAGGGATTTTGGGAGTGGATGTGTAAAATGACTCAATATGTGATCACAAGATGTTTTTGAATTGGAAAAAAAAAAAAATCGGTCAATTTTCTCATCGGAGAGGAAAAACTCCATAACAAACCAGGATGAAATTAACATATTCAGCAGCTATGATGCTTCACACAGACAAAACAAACATGAAAATAACATGATCACATGTTGATTGAAGTGAAGACATGCGACAGTGTCTCATGACAAATGAAAGCCGACACATTACATGTCTACAAGCAGCACATGATGCCAGGAATCTGCCACTCTTTCTCTTCTTTCATTTAGCTTATGAAAAAAAAACAACAACCCTCAAACACCTCCAGATCAGTAGCTTTGATTGTGCAATGCAGCCAGATCAAACTGGTTTAGTCCAAACTCGGTATTGCTGCTGCTGCAAAAATCGACTCATTCAAATCCACACTTGATTTGCACGCACGGTATCCCAACAGGCTTTTGCAGCAACATCGTCTCACATCAGCTGTTTCATCTCATTAATAAGTTCATTATTCACTCTCTGTATTTGTTATGATATGTGTTGTCATGCATATTTGCCAGGGTAACATGTGTTCTATTGTGGAGTAGATTCCCGAGACAAATAACATACTATTAGCTCAGGATTTATGTGAATCCAAGCTTTTCGCCTTGGAATAGCTCATTGAAAAACCACTCCGTCTATCGCTTCTCACCGAGCGGTACTTTATCATGTCTTCACTGACACTATGGGAAAACGTTGTCATCTTATGTATTTGTCCAGCATCTGAATTAAGATACAGGGGAACAAGGGGGGAAGCGATGGAAGGCTTTAAAACAACCTGTGAATTTACGGCTGCAGTGAGCATCGGTGAAACGCCTGAGAGGAATCGTGATGAATCTGTTTTGATCGGAGGAAAGTCCGAGTGACTTTTAATCACGGCTCTGGTCTCCTGGAAGGGGTAAGCGCCCTTCATTACCAGCCGATCCTTCTCCAGAGAATGTGCCATAGTGCCCTCTGAAGTCCGGTCCACCCCCATTACCTGCAGACCATTAATTAACCAGACGAAAGCTTCCGTCCCAGCAGTGGCCCTCAGCCGCGCAAACCACGATCAGTTAAAGACGATAGAATTCCTGCACAAGATAAACTGTGATTCTGCCTTTTTATAAATCAGACGAAAAGTCATCCAGCCAGACAGTAACCACCAGCTAAGGTCAGGAGGGAGAAGATATCAGAGGAGGATGACCCCGATTCCTGCCTAACTCACTCCCTGTCTTGGGGTGTGTGTGTGTATGTGTTCATGTGTGTCTGTGTGTGTATGTGTATGTGTGTGTCGCGGGTCCATGTACTGTGAACTATGTGATGCTGAAATTCCCCGTGACTGTAGAAAGATAAAAACAAAACTACAAAGTGTTGGCACTTTTCTTGAACTCTTCACTTTGACAAGTTCTTTGTGAATCATTTTGGGATTCGGGTTCCATTTGGGATTTGGACCATTCACTTTAAATTCAAATCACACATTACCATAAGTTAAGTCAAGTATTAGCATTAGGCATTGGGTTAAAGATGATGGAGACTGCCGGGCGTCTCTGTGGAGGAATATGTTAAGAAAAACTGCTGGCAGATCTAAATGTGGATTTCTTAAGAGTTTTTCCTCCAAACAAGTGAAGTGCCCATCTGAACAATTCCTCTTGTTTATGAAGGCATCCACTGGGGATGACTTCCACAGTCCCCGTCTTTGTGCAAAAAATACTCCACACGCTTTATTTAAACTTCGCATAAAGTTTGACAGTTTGTCAGATGAAGAGTTTATCTTAAAAACTCTTTTCAATACAGTGCTTCTTTGTCTTTCTTTGCCTTTGCTGCAAGCAAAGTTAGTCACAAAAAAGAAATTTTAATGCCAGTGAATATTTGACAGATACCCTCTCCATCTGAATAATTCAGATTGATTAAGCTCAATACAGCAGATGATTGTATTTATTTTTTTAACCCCTTGAAGGCATTACACTTTGTGCAAAATCACTTTTACTGAAAACACATTGGAATTCAATTTAGTTACCATGGAAATCTTCCCAGTTTTAACAAATAGATGCAGCCCTTCGTCGACTCGATGAATGGATAGCTTTGGTTCGGACATCCTAGTACAAACATGCTTTATGACATTGGGCTCAAACTTACATTTGGTGGAGGAAAGGAAGCCAGCTCTGAGGTTTGAAACCCAAATCACTCATTCATGCATGGCAGAGTGCTATTTACGTGAGGACATGTTCTGCATAATACCACATTTAGCATGTCCAATTACATTAAATGTTAATATTGGGCTGCGTCCTTCCCTCGGGGTTATAAAAATGTAGATGTGCTGAGAGCTGCAGGCTTAGAAGCGTTCAGTAAAGGCACTTCTCTATTTTCCTCAAAGAGTCTGAATCCATTAAAAATTTAAATTAGTCTTCTCTGAGGAGAATGAATGCATCGCCACACAATCGTGGTGTCGCTGAAGCCTTTGTGTGAGTGCGTGTGCGTGCGTGTGTGTGTGTGTGTGTGTGTGTGTGCGTGTGTGCGTGTGTGTGTGTGTGTGTGTGTGTGTGTGTGTGTATCTGTGTGCAGAGTCTCTCTTACAGTAATAACTCCTCGTGGGCTGCCCTTACTGTGAGTACTCAGTCACACACACACACACACACACACACACACACACACACACACACACACACACACACACACACACACACACACACACACACACACACACACACACACACACACACACACACACACACTGCAGTGAGCATGCTAACAGACCTGTGGGCTGAAATCTACAATCCCCCGAAACAGTCTGCGGATGAAAATAAACCCCGGCTGTGTGGTTTCCACAACTATTTGGTTTCACAAGCGATCAGTGCGTCCCCAACAAATATAACATACAAATCTGCTCCTTTTGTTGAAGTCGATGCTCATGTTTGTACATAGATACGCTGTGTTTACCAACAGAATGTAGCCGCGCTTTATGCGAGGACGCGCAGTAATCTGCGGGGAAATATCCCTGTCTGCCTGCTCACAGTTGAATCCACTTGCTCGTCTCCTCTACAGCCGTTTGTGTATTCTACAAAAGCATGTAAATGTAACAAGAGTACTGGGAGCGTTAACACTTTTAAACGCACACTAAAACCCTCTTTGGAGGTGACGCCCTCACAGCTGTATCACAGTTTTGTTAATATAATAGAGAAGACAATGATGTTGATAGTGCTAAGTCCGGACATTGTTGGCTGATGGCATCACTTGCAGTACATTACTGTCTTGTCCTGTCGTGTTGTCGGCAGCATGAGAACTTGGCAAAGTCAACAGATGATAAGGTGTAATTTAAAGAACAAATATTTGACTTCACACACAATGTGTTTATTAACAAACAGCTAACACCCTCTAAACTAAGGCTTGGTTTACGCGACAACGCTTCACGTGACAACACCTAATCTGTTGTAAAAGAGGAGTGTGTTTCCACTGCAGCAGTGTAGTATAGTGTATAGTGTAGTGAGTATGCCGGGCCACTGGAGGGCGCTGTCGCTTGATTTTGTAATGAAACTACACAGACGTGTGCAGAGAACAAAACACTATAAACATGAAGAAAATGGAGAGCACCCGACATCCGCATGGACTGAAGATGCAGCGGATGCTATCATGGGTGAGTCTCAACGATAAAACTACTGATCTGGACGATAAAACTAGAATAAGGACTGCCAGTCATACCACTACAGAGCCGCCATGTTTGTTTACAACTGGGTGAGCAGGAGGGAGGGGGAGAGATGCGCATGCGCAGTGACAGGCTCTGTAGCCTGCGTCAGGTCTGTGCAGGAGGGATTAGCGGCCGTGAAAGAATCTTTCCACCTTTTCCATCTGAGACATGTCGAGTTCATTTCAGACCGATAAACAACATTCAGCAAAAAGAAACAAAAAAAAACAGAAACTACCTTTGAATGACTGTAATCTGTACAGATTACAATATTACTACAAACATTGTAAGAAAGATATATTCGCAGTAATTTCATAGTTTCACAAATCTTGACCATCCAGAGGAAAGCAGTATTTGCTCCATTATGTATTTTGTACTAAAGATAATTGTTTTAAAACTGTATTGATATCTAGGCGAGGTGAGAAATGTGAAGGAACTGCAGTGATCGATGTTTCCAAAAGACTTTTCATGTCATATTTCCTGTAATTGGTGAAAAGAAACCTCCCCAAAAGTTTGAAACAATGATCAAATATTCAAATAAACTTTAAGAGTTTAATTGAGTACAAAAAACATAAACATACAGCAGTTGTAGCTTTTCCCAGGTAGCATGCCCCTAATAAAGCATCACAATGCCTCTGAATCCCAACAATTTTGAAAACTAAATGTTTTAATAGGTTTTTCATTAAGAGGTGCAAAATAAAGTGCTCTTACTGTGGATGACGGTTCGATTTGACCCCCTCCTGTGATAACTGTAGAAAAGTCCAATATGTAGATCCGAGGTGAGGTAAATCACACCTTTTGTGTACATGTTGGCTTTATTTGTGTATTCATTGTCTTTATTCTTATATCTGTCAAGATGCAGCAACACAATCTTAATGTTTCGCGGTTTGATCTTTGTGTATCGCTTATAAAGGAATGTTGTGTAATTTCTGTGTTAATTTCCACATCCAAACTCACTCGGACACACACACACACACACACACACACACACACACACACACACACACACACACACGCGCGCGTTCAGCCCTTCCTGGGAATCTGAAAGGTTTTTTTTTATCTTTGCTAGCGTTGATCCAGGGAGGTTGCAGAAAGCACATCAAAGAACCTCCCAAATCTCCTCTGAAAGACAATAACCGAACACCGAGATGAATCCTCAGACTTGTGTGCTCCAACAAATCATTCGTACCAGGAGATTTCCTGCCTGAGTTTTTCCTTCTCATTAGCTGCAGTCCTTTGAGACCACAGTGTTTCTACACTGCTCTGCACGGTTGGCACCGTTTTAATGATTCTGTCTCTGGTCTCCACGTGAGGCAATCTTTAAGTATGGTGGTAATTATAGAAAACGATCAAATTGTTTCATCAGTTTAGGAAATTAGGAAATTATACACTGAGCCAGGTATCGAACGGATTCAGTTTTAATTATTAGGTCCTGAGTTAACTACAGTAATTGCATATTAACTGTTAGAAGATGTTTTATTTTTGTGGCATTTGGTGAAAGTTTCAGTGTAAATATTCAGTAACTTTCTGCAGCGACGTCTAAACCAGAAGCAAACGATCGCCCACCTTCTTAAACCCAGGAGCGGTGTGGCTTTTATTTCATTTTATTTTTGTCGGTTCATTTTAAAACAACTACAATCCGAGCGCAAACACCCTGTCGGGTTCAAAAGCAGGTTTCAGTACAAAACAGTGTCAATCGCACACAATGGAAATGAGCACAATTAAGAAAATCAATCTCAAAGAAAAAAGAAAATGGCTGAAAGTCTGGCTGCATGTGACTCATGCAAGGAGTGGTAATACTGTACAGCGAGCCCTTGGCGGCCATTAATCAGTTCTGCAACCGAATGCGAAGCCCTTTAAGTCATTTAGGAAATTGATTCTTGTTCCTGTTTTTTTTTTTTTCCATCGTTTTTCTTGCTTGTTATCGTGACGAGAAATGTGCATCGCAGCATCTCGTCTCCGTATGACCGAGGGAAGATTGTCCTGTTTTCAAGCCTCCAGTTAGTTAAGTCAGCGTGTCGCACCAGACCACTGCCGTTCGGTGTATTTCTAGTTTCTGCACTGGGTCGTTGAGCCTCGCTGATTCGTTCTGCGGCACGTCGAAGAAATGCGATCGTCGTGCGGAGGGAATGCCGTCGTTTTAATTTTTCAGAACATAAATGCTTCGTTTTTGTCTGCAACACAATGAGTTTATATTATTAAAAATAGAACCATGCACTGCTCTCCGCTCATGCTTGTGGCTGTTTATATAACAGACTGTATCTGATCTCCTCAGTGCTGATTTCCATCTTATAAGAAGCCAAAGGCTTGAAAACTTCAACAACGTAACTAGTCCGAGATTTTTTTTTGTTTTGTTTTGTTTTTTCTGGTCTTCCAAAAACTTATTACAAGTGTGGATCTGGTTTAGGATCGATACAGTTCAGGTTCTGACACCTTGTTATCGTACTACATCCAGCGATGATCGTTATTAGCCACTGAACAGGCTTCTCAAGGCCAGAGCACAGCTTTAAGTGTGGCTGTGTTTGTTTGTGTGTTGATGCTGGGAAGCGATTCATTTAATTCCTATATACTCCTCTTAGAAAACACTTGAAATGCCCCTGTCAAAATCTACCTTCCACTACTTCTCGGGGATGTTTTCCTCTCCTCTGCTGGAAGAAACAGAGCTCATCAATCATCTTCACCGACACATCCGCGTGTGCATCTTGCTTTTCGTCTCTGTTTCTCAGACCTCCTGAATATATTGCTTTTTTTTTCTTTCTTTTTTTTTTATCTTGAGCAGACACTTTGTCATTTTCTGCACACAACCAAAGACAGTTGATTAGTTTGTAAAAGGAAAACAGTTTAAAAACTTAGAAACAGATCGACAGATAAAACAGATAAACTTTTTATTTATTTTTTTTTTTTTAAACAAATTTTCCAGTCTGAAATACCAGTGTTTGTTTTCACTCCAGCTTCTTGTAACCACCAGCTATTCTAGGAATCAAGAGTTGTGTTTCCTTTTATTGTTCATTCATCTTGGTCAAAATCCTTCCAAGATCACTTCAATGACTGTTTATGTATTTTTCTTTGTGAAACGGTGCAACTCCCAGTGGATAAAAACAGATAAGTATCCGCTTTTATTGAGACACTGAGATAAATGTCTTCATCATTTTCACTGTATTCGATACCGTACCACGTTTCCTGTTTTAGAGTAAATCGTGTGGCTTTCACTCGATACGTGAGCAGTGACGGCTCTCCATCACTTTGATTTTTGTAATATGGATATTACACGTATTTTATCTGGTCTGCTGCTGAAATTGATTAGATTACTATGAGGAGAAAATATCTTATCTGTTTGCTGCGGCAGGAAAAAAATAGAAGTGGGGACTAGTGGCTGGTACACCTTGCCACTAAATACAAAATAAGAAAAATGTTAGTAAAATTTGTCTCGCTCTTAAACATAAAACAGACAAGATGTTTGGGTTTTAGCTTGTGCTATATAGTGCGTACGTCAGATTGCGTGAAGAGGAAGACGCAACACAACAGAAGCAGGGAAAAAGAGGAGAGGTGGGAGATCACCGCGATGGAGAGTGAAACACAGAGTGAGTAAGAGAAGTCCATTAAATTCCTTTGAAATATTAAGTAAATATATCGGTTTTCAAACATGTCTGGCGTATCTTTGGTGAAAGACGAGCTGCACTGAAACATTTAGTTCATTTCATGTCCCCACACGTGCACATGGCAGTGTGGACTGTGATTAAAAAAAACTCCTGCCGGCGCTTCAGCGTCGTCGACTGTCGTCCGTTCTCAGTGGCACCTCCCTCTGCACACCGTGTTTCCCTCTGTGACGCTTCCTCGCTTCGCTATTTGTCTGAAACTGTCCTCGCCTGCAGAGCGCAGAGGTCGATTTTTCCAATTCTTTTTTCCCCCCACTCCTGTTTTACAACAAACAATACAACAACACCTTTAATGTCCTTTTTTTTTTTGTTGTCAACAAATGAAAGTTGTTGGAGCGCAAGCTAATGTAATAATAAGTGGAGTTGTGACTGAACCACTAGAAAACACTGCAGTCATTTGTTTTCTTTGTTGTGTGCACACACACACACCCACACACACACACACACACACACACACACACACACACACACACACACACACACACACACACACATACACACACACACACACACACAAAGGCCAAAAGTTATTTCTAATTCCCAAACAGGAACTCTTGCGATGGATGTTTTGCTGCAGCTTTTTGCACTATTGTGAAAGAAAAGGGGAAACATGAAAACACACTTAATAAAGTAATTAGCTTTGTAGCCTCTGGCTGTGTTTGTACCATGTGAAAAAAAAAAGAAAAGTGAACAACACCACAATGTTAGTGATAATGACAGTCCTTTTATTGTTCGTGTGTGTGTGTGTGTGTGTGTGTGTGTGTGTGTGTGTGTGTGTGTGTGTGTGTGTGTGTGTGTGTGTGTGTGTGTGTGTGTGTGTGTGTTGTGAGTAAAGCATGCAAGAGCCAAGATTGCACGTGAGAATGCAAATATTCTCTACAATGACTGCAGACATCTCATGACGCTGAGTTACTGTATGACTGATAGCCTCCGGTGTTTGGCTTGAGAGCTTTCACTCTCGGACTCAGATCTTGTTTTGACGAAATTTTCCGTTAATTCGTTCAGCCATTTTCCCCTCCATAAACTACAAGTAAAGAGTAGGAGGCGGCACACCATCAGGGAAAAGCATATGGCGAGCAACAAGGCTTCAGAACGACCCCAGAGTGCCTGAGGATGAGCGACACGAGTGTTTCACAAAATGACATATGATTATGTTCAAGCGATAAAGGCCCTGAAGCAGGCTGTCGAGGTAATTATGGCGGTGGCAAGGAGGAAACGAGGTGACGCTGAGATACCATGACGGAGTCTGTGCATGAGAGAGGAAGTCAGGTGGACGGGCTCAGCAAAACATGAGACAAGTGTTAAATTAACATACCACACAGTCAACAGTCCCCACGGTCACAGCTTTGTCAGATATATTAACATAACTGCTTTTTGTTGAATCAGTATTATTATTATTATTATTAATATTATACAAGCATGATCAATTTCAGCATTATAAAAACATATCTATATATATTATGTCTCGCTTTAGTCGAGCTAGTGAAGTTGACATCATTCCTGCAGTTACAAACACACTATGTGACATTGGGTTTGTTTTGTTTCAGTAACCTGGTACTCAGGAGGTTTTGTCTGAGAATAAAATATGACTTATGGCTGAATAATTTTTTTTTTTAGTACTACCGAGAACCGGAAGTTTCCTCGAGAATTTCCAACTCAGAGTGCCGTCTATTCCTTGGCATCTCGTATATCACTCTATTGCAAGCAAGACAAGAGTGCGTGAAGCTGGGTTTTTTTTCCAGCTCTTTGTGAGTATAAATAAAAAACATTACACTGTATTTGACTAATAACAACAGTAAAACTTCATTTGCACAGCTGATTTTTCTATGTGCAGTAAGAACTATATTAAAGGCTGTTAAATGTGTCACACTGTGTACAACTTGAAAGCCACAGTGATGTGCAGATTGGTCTCAATACTTTAACGCTTCCATCAGTTTTTGAATCAGCAAATCTTTGCATTATATTTGAAATTTTTAAACAATATAATAAAAAAATAATAAAAAATCAAAGTATAACATTAGAAAACTGTCCTGGTGGGTTTCACTGATTCATCCTTTAATGTGTGATTACTGAAGCTCCAGCTGTATAAATACTCCACACACACTCAAGGTTGCTGAGATAAAGAACAAGAAAGAAAACCTTTTATAGCTATAACCTGAAAGAAAATATATGATTTGTACAAAGTATCATTATGATATTGGTATCCGGTTGAAAACATCAGTGATAAGGAACATCACTACCTTGGGGTTCTCCACGTTGCCACATGTCCATTGAAATAACAATATTGCTCAACTAAAAGTTGTAACATTTTTGAGCATTTATCAAGACTGACATAATGCAGAAGTTTCCCAAACCATTGCATTTGTACTCTTCTCTTCTCTTTACCTTACCATACAAACAAATATTGAACTAATGAGAAGATGAATGTCGCTTCAAGGAGTTGGTGAAAAGGCTGTTTGGACCATCTGATAAATGTCCACACACCTCGCAGTGTGTGAAAGAGCCTCCTGAATGTCTCATTAGTGCTCCAAGCAGAGAACCTCCACCAGTCCTTTGCTACGTTTGTTTGTTTTGCAGACGAGTCCTCAGCCTCGGAGCTAAATGCTTATGTCAAAGTGTGCTCGCTGGAGCGTGGCAAATTTTCTGGATATACTGCCTGAGTGAGGGTGCAGTCAAGCCAACCGTAAACACACACTCACACACACACTTTTTTGTGTATAGGTTCGCCCTTTTCTTTCTTTCTTTCTTTTTTATTTCTCGCATTTGCTTAGAGTGTTTTTGTTTTTTTTTCTTCCCCCAAATTGACAGTTTGGGACCCCGGACAAGTTAAATAACAACTTCACACTGTGGCGCTTTTGAACGATTGCGTGATTCCTAAAACTGTGCTGGAACAAACTGTCAATTAAGATGCATGTTGTTCATCGCCACGGAAACACTTCAAGTTTATTACAGGTTTTTTTCTCCTATCTTTTCTTTTATGCGTCTCACTTTCTGTCTTCAGTTCAGGCAGATTGGCCTTCAGATGCAGCTTCAGAAACCACTGGTTGTCAGGGGTGACCACAGGAAAGAGTGAGCGAGCATGACAGCAAGAGAGAGAGAGAGAGAGAGAGAGAGAGAGAGAGAGAGAGAGAGAGAGAGAGAGAGAGAGAGAGAGAAAGAGAGTAGGAGAAATGTGGGAGTATCTGTCTGTCTATCTAATGACTGCAAATGTAATCTACTCAATAAAAGGTGCATCGGTTTCTATGGTAACAACATATAATTGCTGGATTCAGTCTTTCGCTGTTAGATTCGACTAACAACAATCTTCCCTGTAACCACCACATTTCACACTCAGTGTCCGCCTTATTAGCTACGCCTCCTCAATCGAATGTCGTCCCGGTTGGTTTTTCAAAAAAAAAAAAAAAAAAAGAAGTTCTTAAAAATTAAGTCCGGCTCACAGGCTGCAACTGTGGAGACGTCACATAATTAAAATAAAGATGTCGGTGTTGTATTGGCAACAGTCTGGTGACGCGGCACAGCTGTAGGTGTGTATTTGTTTATAGGTGGATTGAACAGTGTAAACAGTCCGTTCTCAATGTAAGTATTGGCTATGTTTTCTCTGAAGTGGCCAAATCCATAACTGCCAGCTCAAATTCTAATAAGCATTGTCTGTACAGGCACAGCCTCGGGCTGCATGTCGCTCAAGTCAATACAATATTATCCTTGAAAAAAGATGCTGATTGATGAACCTCTTCATTACAGTCAACATAAACAGCAGAGTTTCCCCTGACAAGACCACTTTTTCATCTCTGGAACGCACCTTCAGAAAATGTCACCGACACGGGTGTGTTTCCTCTCACTTCTGTGGAATACATAATCAAAAGTCACCTTAAAATCAACGATGGAAGGCAGTCACATGAAAGCAGGAGCTGTGTGGCAAAAACAGTACCGTACATTTAAAAGATCCCTTCATGGCTGATTAGATGCTTTTTTTTTTTTTTTTTTAATCGGATTTTCCACAGGAAATACGAAAGAATAAATATATCTACTTTCTCATCCTCTAATTTGACTGCACTTCATCTGTCTCAAATCCCGGAGCTTTAAAAACCGGACATGAATCATTTTGTCTAACAAGACTTAGGATAGAGCTCACAGCTTACATTTACAATCAACTCCAGCAGGGGAAAGCAGTTGGTGTGAGTGTGTCTATTCATGTGTATCTGTCAGAGTGCTCACGTGTCCTGCCACACAACTACACACTTTTGCCTCACTGCCAGCGCAAAGTGCTTGTGAGACTAAAATAATGCGTCTTGTTCCTTCTCATTTGAATGTAATCGGTATAATCTGTAGGTTTTACAGTGTCTTTAAATGTGCCTCTGCAGAGCTGCCACTCGCTGGCTTTGCCTACATGTTGACCAGACCCCTCCACTATGATGCTGATTTGAGAGCATGTCCAGCCTGGGGTATTTGTCAGTAGCAGCCCTGCTATTGAGGATATCTTAAATGAGCCATGTTAGGACAGCTCGGGAAATCTTGGCCTTTGAGATAAAGCTACAACATGCTTTCTCTAATGACTCAGCAGAACTTTTGACAGAGAAGATGAAATAGCAGGAACATAGAAATGATGTGTTGATCATATTTAATCCAACCAAAACATCTCAGAACAACTAAACTTCTTAACAAATCTTCAGTGAAACTAGTTCAATGGTTTATCCACTGATTTACACTATGTCTAGATAAAAAAACTAACTCCCACGGTCAACCTACACATGCATGTTCTGCAAGAACAACTAATCAGCCTCAAACATCTATTCCATCAAACACCGGCTTAACCAGTGTCGGGCTGAGTGACACCGAGATAGCTGGAGCAATATGGCTTTTAACATCAAGCTTAAAATCAGCCACCATCCATTCTCAAACATGCTTGTATAATGGAAAAATATTGATATTTTTAGCATATGTTGAATGTTGAATGGCCTCCAGAATCAATCATGGCATTGAAGAGAGTGCTCTCTCCCCGTCTGACTGCCGGCCTGCCTCAGCGTTCTCATTCTCTCCATTTGCCCCTGTCCACCGTCTCTATAACTTGCCCAGCCACATGATGAGATCAGAGAAGCCTGGTCATCTAAGTAATGGATTTCTTTTTGTTGATTCCTCCCGGGTCCACGGCCCTACGTTCTGTGATGTATGCTCCATGCAACGGCACTGGACAGCTCATCTCTCTCGGCCACAGGCACCTCTGCATAAGCACATTCACCCAGAGCCAATTTCTGAAATGCACTTCAGGGCTGCTGCTGCCCCGGTCTTTGACATCCCCAGCAAAAGAAATGCGCCATAACCATTTTAAAGTCATGTAATGAGCATTATTAGAGGATTGTGGGGAAAGATTCATGGGCAGAGGGAGGAAACTGACCTTTCCTCTTGTCTGCAGGGGCAGCTGCTGAAAAGTCTCAAGGCAGCAACACCAATGTCTCATCCTCGGTTATATCACAATAATGTTCATTTCCTCTTGCATCCTCTGTATCAATCTGTCACTGTTCCCATAGGTATTTTCTCAGTATAGAACTATCCAATCTAATTACACAGCAAGCCAGAGTTTCACCTCTGTCTCCAAGCTTACATTACAACTTTCATCCTTTTTCGCTGTGATGTAGGATGACCACTGACACCTATGGGCCGTCCGAGTTTAGTAAGCATTGTTTTTCTGCTGTCTTTGCAATTTCTGAAACATTTATGTAACATTTATAGTTCAATGAAAATATGTAGTGTAATGACAATATGAATTACATGTGAAGTGGTGGGGGGAAAGAAAACATAAAAGCCAAATGGTCACCTCTCCCAAAACAGTCCAAGCCCACAGGATATGGCACTCACACAAATTATATGAAATTCCATGGACTTTTCAGTCACTCAGCTATTTTGCTTTTCTTTTTTTTTCTTCTTTTTTTTCTCTTTTCTGGTCCCTCCCTGTTGTACCCTCTTCATTCCCACTGACATTCCCCAGACATCTGATGGATATCAGACCATGTCCTCCAGGAGACATATTCCATTATTATGCTGCTACAGCACTCATCCACAGACCCATCTCCCTTCTAATCAATGACCATGCAGCACAGCAGCACAGCAGGCACGTACAAACAAGGCACACACAGCAAAACCTTCACTGAATAACAAAACCAACAGTTGAACACAGACGAGAATCACAGAAATTGAGTAATTCATATGTCACACGACACACATCCGCACAAATCAATGAAGATGGAAATCCATGAGAGCAGCCAGAGCTGTGTTTGGCTCTTACCTGGTCTCTCTGTGGTGGTCCTTCTCTCAAGCTGTGCTTGCTGAAGACCCCCGGTCTATACAGCTATGCCCTCCTATATGGGCATGCATCTGTGGAGCAGATCACAGCTCTGCTGTCTGTCTGGACAAGAGGAGGGATCAAGGATCAGAGAGTCCTTCCAGCCGGCAGCCCCATCTAGCGCATCTCCTCGTGTCTCCCGCTCTCTCGGGTCATTCCAGCCAGCCCCTCAGCAACCGCAGAGCCAGGGAGCGAGCGTTCAGGGGGGATGGGAGGTGCTTAGAGGACTGAAACGGACATGGAACGCCGAGCAGAGCACCTCCTCCTCCTACATGTCTGACTGCAGCCAGTGGACCTGCTACAGCTGGAGACTCTGTTCAGCCTCTGCTTCCTCCCCGTGCATGTGTGTGTGTGTGTATGTGTGTGTGTGTGTGTGTGTTAGAGCTGGCTCTTCTCTGCTTTGTGAGAGAACACACTCTATTCCCTCATTGTTGCTGCCGGTGGCTCGGCGATGCTGAGGCAGTGTGAGAGAGGCGGAGGAGAGAGAGAGGCGGAGGAGAGAGAGGGAGAGAGAGAGAGAGGGAGAGAGAGAGAGAGAGAGAGACAGACAGACAGAGAGAGAGAGAGAGAGAGAGAGAGAGAGAGAGAGAGAGAGAGAGAGAGAGAGAGAGAGAGAGAGAGAGAGAGAGAGAGAGAGAGAGAGAGAGAGAGAGAGAGAGAGAGGAGAAGGGGAGGGAGGGAGCGACAAAGGCATAGGAGATGATATTTAAGGTTGTTTTCCCACCTGCTCCATCTATTGGAATCAATCAATCTCGGATGTACTGCCGAGTTAATGAGTTAGTCATACCCGAGTGCATGTTTCTGTGTGTGAGAGAGACACACGAGACGGAAAAGAAAGACAAAGGACAAATATATATGTACATCAACAGAGCATGTTATATTTTGGTGCTGTGCATATCTTGCATGTTTGCTGCACATCGTCCTCTGCTAATGAGCATGTTTGAAATAACCCGCTGGGAACTTTACAGTCTGCTGTTGTTTCACACAGACACACACACACACACACACACACACACACACACACACACACACACACACACACACACACACACACACACACACACACACACACACACACACACACACACACACACACACACACACACACACACACACACACACACACACACACACACAGACTGCTCCTCGGGCTACCAGTCTATCAACAGCCCCGCGATCAGGCGACCTGCCCCCTCCGAATAACCGGGGGAGTGATATATCACACCTCACGGAGAAGGAGATGGGAATTTATATGAAAGCCGGTGAGATGTTCCCCCTGTAAGAAGTAAAAAGCGCTCAGGTTATTTGATGAGGGAGAGAAGCAGGAAACGGACGGAAAGAAAAGAAAGACGAGAGGTGAAATGTCAAGGCTCAGTTTCACTGATTTCTGTTCTGTGTTGTCTGCTTCGCTTTGACTGCCTGAAGAATTAAAGAGAGGCAGCAAGGGATAAAATGAAGAAGAATGAAGATCTGGAGATAAAGGTAAAAAGCTTTTTTGAAATTGACAGAGGGAGAAATAGCAAGAGAGAAATAAATGTGGGCAGTGAGACATTTTTCCTTCTGATAAAAAAACAAGGACATTTATACAGCGCAGAACAAGCATATTAAACAACTTCTTCATCTGTCTTTTCTTTCCACATTAAGTTAAACAGAATCTCATAGTTACTTTCTGGCAATATGGCAATCACTTTTCAGCTTATAGCCCAGAATTTGGGTAGAAAACCGCCAAGAGAGAAAACTGTGACTATCCTAGTGACTTTGGCAGAACAGACGAAATCCCAATATTGACAACATCCGAGCTTCTCCACATCTCTCACAGTCATTGTTAAAATAAATATATCCAACAGGATTGCATCCTGGATACACACCCCACAGACAAACCTCGTATACTTGATGCCAGTGCAAGGAAACTCAGCATTTTGGATCGCTTCTTTCCTTAAAAATATCATAATATCATCTATTATTCTTTGCATGGGAACACTTCAGTGCACCTTTGGCCTCCGATGCTTGTCCTTCTCTACATTACTTTTTTTGTGGATACTTTACATAATTGTCCACTGGCCTCAGTAATCTGCACACTGGGGCCAGTTTCCGCTCAACATTTTGGGCTTGTACGATGACGCCACGATCACCTGTCACTCAACCTGCCCTCAGCCCTCCACCGCCCTGCATTGTAGTGTTTTGGTGATAATGGAAAGAGAGGGGGCTGAGCACTCAACTGACTCCGGTAAAATGGCCTTTTCTTGTTACAATGTGACGCTGGGCAAAAAAATACATCTCCAGCCGAACCGAACACCTCTGTTTGCATTCCTGTCCATAGTGAACTGCTTCATAAGGCTTTTAGATGAATGGTCCCAAAAAGTAGTCTGTTTCTGTGATACGCCACCATTTCACTTTCATTGCATGCAATTTGGTTTTATTGTGAAATAGCAATGAAATAACAGGCAAATGTTGGATTTAGAGGCACTGTAACGACCAATAATGTAATAATGACCAAAAATGTAATATCTGCCGATAAATGAAATATTTTTTCCATAATCAAAGTAACATTTTGACAATTATGTGTAAATTAGATAGTTTATTTTTTTCTGATATTATTATTCTCGGGACAGCTCGTCTTGGATTAATTGGCAGTTGTTTGAGATCTGCGCCACATGTAGATGATTATTGATATCCGATACTGTGGGGATCTTATTTAATCCTTTGACAGACTCAATTACATCTACAACCTTTTATTCTTGAGGCTCCGGAGAGCTCATGACACGATGACACCCCCGACTTCAGCAGCAAAGCGAACAGCAGGTCTTTGACGTCGGAGATTCAAACATCTCTATTGCAGTTCTTCTCTTGTGAATTGTGAATTTCTGCATCAGCTCTGTGTTTAAACCACCGTCTCACACTGATTATTCCCACAAGTGCATATCCAATCCCAACCAATAAGAGTACTTTTATATATTCACTGTGCTAAATTCACTTTATGGAAAAGACTCAAATCATGAAAGGGATGTCATGGGTGCAGATTAACAACAGTTTAAATCGTCAGCACAAACTATTCATTGTAATTCTCCCCACAGCCGCAGTGCAGCCTCAAAGATATCCAGACCTGATAATTCGGGGAGGAATGTTGCTACATTGACCTGGAGTCTCTTTTTGAAAGCAATTCCTGATGCTTGGCTGTGTTAATCTAATTCGGTAATCTGCTGCTAAATCAGGCTTTAGGAGTGAGCTGAAGCAGCGACTGAGGCAATCTCGCGGAAAAGATTCAGCCTGGTGAAGTGTGTGTGTGGAGGTAATTATGCATGAGGAAGACAGTTAGTCCTCCATTGGATGTTGGCAGAGGATGAACAGATGGTAATTCCCTCTCAGTCCTGCACTTCTCGCACACCTCTGGATTATTGGTGCACAGGTACCTTAACACACACACGCCATGTCATCTGCCACACATAGTTGTGCCACGGCAGTTACTGATGTCCAGTTGTTTATGAGTGAATTCTGCACTAACGTCACAGCAAGTGAAAAGAGAAAAAAGAACAATTCAGCATGAAAGGTACAAGATTAGAGAAGATACATCTTGTCCAGAGGGTGATTAAGACATAATGTGAAAGTAATCCATCTCCCTCATGTTCCGAGCAATCCCAGGGACCAAACTGAATATAATAACTTACTGAACTCAATCAGACCAAAAAAACATAACTTCAACAATGAAAACACAAAACAAACAACAAACGAGAGTTCAGGGAATATGGTTGCTGCCATCTTTGCATCTGTCTCTCTTCTGTACTCCCTCTCTTAATGCTATGTGCTTAATTTCCACCGTGCAGTTATTGTGCTCAGTCATTAATGGGAACGCAGTTCTTACTTTAGCATAAGGAATCAGTTCCTGCAATTACAACTATTAATGAAGTTATTCTTAAAGAGGTCTTATAATAAATGTCAGCTGCCAGGCGGCTGCTCGTAGAATTAAATTATGGCAATAACAGTAAAATGTTACAGTATAATTCCTTTTTTAAAAATCTGTCTTGTTGCAATGAAAGCATAAATGCACAAACAGTCAAACATTAGTTCTTCCACAGATCACTTTACTCTGTTGTATTTAACTTTCAGTTATTTATCAGGTTCATAAACGCAACAACAAAAGAGTATTTACAGTGGAGTATATCCTTAAGCCTCTAAATATGTCAGGTTGGTTGGTTATCGCTCAGTCCTCAGTCGGCCATGTAACATTAATAAAGGCACTCATCAATCCCGGATGCTGTTTTCTTCTGTCGGACGTCCATTTTCAAAAAAGTGACGCCTCATGTTTTGTTACTAAAATCTGTTGTGGGGCAAGTGCTGGCATTGCATCTATACCAGAGAGTTATGACTGAACTGCTTTTGATTGATGGTATCATATGTATTTGGGCAGACAGATTTTATGGCCTTCTCACAGTGTATTTCCATTTTCTTTTTGGGCATGACGGATAGGTGCTTTTGAGCAAAACACACCCCTGGGTTATGTGTAACAGAACAACATTTAACAAAGCAGATATGGCCAACCTGTCCTACCTGACACACTGTGAAAGATAAGGTAGTTCAGTCTGAGAACTTACACCGATGACATTTTTTTTACAGAAGCCAACGCTTGATTAGTTTCTCGTCATTAGAACAAATACAGAAAAACCTGTTGAGATTGAAAACATGTGCATGTTTTACCAAGGTAAAAACCTATTTTCCAGGAATTGCGAACACTTCAAGAACCTAATATACTCAATAAATCAAATCTTCACGTATCAAGGTGCGATGAGGCGACTGCGTCATGATGTTTGTGCAAATAACAAAGCCAGACAGTCCAATCAGGTAAGGGGCACAAAGGCGCAGGCTGAGACACCAACGAAACCGACATTTTATGAAAAGAATCATAAAGAAATTCTGTGGCTTAACATGAAATATGTCGGGAATGTCTGACGGAATAACAGAGAGGTCCTAGCAACCACACTTGGTGGCACTCAGACGTAAACACATCGTGAAGCCAATGTGAAATAATCATAACTCTTCCACTGCGCAGCAATCAGAGGGATTATGTTCTGTTTTGTTACATTCAGGGTTACTAATATAGTCCAGGAGGAACCAGATTGTTATTATTGAAAAAAAAAAAAAAAAGACAATTGGCCCCGTTTCTAAGTATGCAAAGGATATTTAATGGCTACAGAATGATGCCTTGAGATTGTATTTATTCATCTGTGCCTCCTCCATATGGATAGAAAATTCAGTTTGAAAATATCTTTTTGTAACCAGACAGGAACTCATATCTTTTCTTAGAGAGTACTCGATTAAATAATCTCCCTCCCACAGGCAAAGGTACAAACATAACTTGTGCATCTCTGAATTGGAACATTAATAGAATTGTTATTGTTTCATTGTTTTTCTTCAAATCTTACTGGACAAATCAGTAAAAAATATTGTAGTGTTGTAGACAGTGACAGCTACTGTGTGGTCTCAAACTTAAGTTCTTTTTACTTTCACAGACGTTTCAGGTTACACGTCATACAAATTACTGCAGTGTTCCATGACATTTTCCTGAATTTATAATAAAAAAATGGTCATCCTAACATACAGCACTTTTTTTGGTCCAATTTTGTGTGAAAGCGTTGGTAACATTTATACTGTGGTCCATTACTTTATGTATACAAATTTGTTATAGATCTTACAAGGAAGAATAGTTTATATTGTTATACATCCTAATTTAATGATGTTAAAAAGTTTGCTGGGCTGCATTTTAATCTAAATACTTAATTACGCTTACTTAAGAAGGTTTGTGGATTTCTACTCTTTACTGTTACTTGAGCAATAATATGCAAAAGTAGCAATACTTGTACTCGCTCCACCTCTGAAAACAATACCACTTTGGTCAATTATTGATAGATTTCTAAAGGAAGAGACTCGAACTCTCAGATTGTGTTCATCTTCAAGAATAATGGAAAACTAAAAGTGAGTTATGATGAAGCACGACTGACTGTTTTGTCTGCAGTTTTTTTTTTTTTTTCAACTCCACTGAAGAATGTCTGCTGTCCTGTGTGCTGTGGAAACAACCCTGTCTTCCTGTCATGTAGCCACAGCCTCTGTAAAGTTGGTCTGAAAAACCAGTGGAGGGAAGAAACAAACTCTAAAGTGTGCCCTTGTAAGAGCCAGCCTTCCAAAAGAAGATCCACCTTCTGGAGGGGGGGGGGGATTGGGATATTTTTTCTGCAGTATAAAGATCAGTGAACATCAGGAGAAACTCACTTGTCTGCACCATCGGGAGGATTGGCGCATCTGTAAAAGTTCCACAAATACACAATAACTACAGACCTTGACCCTGACCAGGAAACCCTTTAAGCCCTCGCTGGATAAACTGGAGCTTGTTAGAAAAGTTTGAGAGAAGCTGTAATGTCTCATACTCGCACTGGAACGGGTCACCACCTCCCACAGCATCGACTCAAGCTGCCACAGGAGCAACCACATGAGGCCAAACAGCTGTTAAATGTGATCTTCAACATCTGGAGGAGGAATATGACTTTCTACTGTCCAGAGATTGAGAACATTCCTAATGAGAAACTGCAGCTTATTTGCATTATTCAGAATTACCACGCATGCACAGAAGGTGTAACTTGCTGTAGGGTAGTGAGCTCCACCTGGACTGACTGGAGGGAATAAAAAATAAATAAAAAAAGAGTTGAAAAAAATTTCTATCAAAATCTAATTAAAGCAGGACTGCCAACTCTCACTCTGGAAAACTCACCCCATTAAATCCAATCTCACACTTCTGACTGCACATACTTCCTGGTTTTTACTGCACAAGTCAGATCCATGTTTAGGATGAGTCATGAAGCCCATTACACTCAGCGGATTTATGTTACATCCCGCTCCTAAAATGTGAATTTAAAAATAGTACATTTAAACTGGATCTGTTACACATGCCAATGAAATGTTTTCACACGTGGATGAAAGACTGTCCTAATGATGTTTTAATGATGATATGCATGGTCGCTTTAACAAAAGTCACTGACCTTCACAGAAACACCCTGTAGGTTGGACAGTTTATGGCAGCTACTGCATTACTTGTGTGTTCAATTTTGTTAATTTCTCAGTGCACATTCATCAGAATTCCTGTAAACGTGCCAGTGTCTATCTGTCAATGTGTTCAAGCGCAGTAAGAGTACTAAGTGGTGGAGGCGAAATGCCAGTTAGGAACCTGAAAATTTGGCAGGTGTCAGTGTGTTTCATTAGATATTTTCCAACTCAGGCTTTTTTACTCGCCAGGATCTTGTGCAGTGATGTGTTTGGTATTTCTTTCCAACACTGAGTTTCTGCTCGTATGAGAAGAAGTGATGTACCTGATGTAACATTTCAAAGCCAGGGATGAATGTCAGATTAAATCTTAGTTTTGCTTTTTTTTTTTTTTTGTACTTAGCAAGTTCCTAAAATCCCCCTTTTTTTGTGACTTGCAGTGAGATATGTTGCTGTGAAACAATAGATAGTTTTTATCTTTGTCAGGCAACACGTGGCCTCCTGGTGTCTGACAGTGAGGAGGAGCAGAAGGTGCTCAGAGTATGAATAAGGAAGTTTGTCAGCCGCAGTGTCTATCAGAGCAGCGAACAACCTATCAGAAAGCAGCGCATCACTGTAACGCCACTGCATTCATCAGGGACGTTCTAGGAACCCATTCATTTTATGGAATTAATGACGACTTATCGAGCTCATTAGTTTCATCGGTGGCTCACCTTTATAAGGGCTGCCTGCTGCTGTTTGCGTGTTCTTCGGCATCCGCCGCTTCTTATTTCCTCATTACACTCACGAATGTGTTTCCTTCCACAAGCAGATTCAGCCCGAGTGCTGAAAAGTGCCTCCACGTTCTGGACTGTGAAATTCCCTCAGACATTAATAGTGACCGATATACTCAAACAGGCCCGAATAAATTGCCCGTACCACTGTTGTCACCGACGGAACTCTAAACTTAATGAGCGAGTCAGACTGTCCCGCACTGTGCTGACAGCTCCGCTAACGTCTCACAGCAGCGCCACAACAGCAGAACTACGAGGTCATCATTAGGGTACTTTTCCAAGTGACTTGTAACTGCAGTGGAGAGATGAGTTACCCTGTGTTCAAAGGTGTTTCGATAGCATTGGGATGAATATTGTACACTTTTCAGTCGCTTGTGAAGATAGATCATGTGAACAGGTTTGATATGATACATTTCTTCATGATCTCTTCTTTATTATTGTCACTGTGTTGTGATGAAGCGGTGCTGACAGCTGCTGTGATATTTTCCTCTATTTCACTTCCACTATTACTTCTGACGCCATTAAATTTCTTTTTTTTTTTTAGTTTGATGAATTCCAACAGGGAAGAAAAGAGACCAAATTACAAACTGCTGTTGTATTTTTTAAACAGTTTTAACTTCTTTTTTTTTTTTGTAAAGAAACCAGCACACAGAGGGATTAGAAGAAGAAGCCTGCATTGCAGTTCCCTTTTTCTGACAAATGTTCGCAAACACTTAACTGCACATGTACAGATGGCGTTCATTAAGCTGAGATAGGTTTGCTGAATTGAGCTTGGGGCAGTGTTACAACCAGAGGAAGGCGATAAGAGATTTAGGATACAAGATTGTTTCGCACCCCTTCGAATTTCAATTTATTGGCAAGCCCGTTTGCACACAAAGAGTCAAAAGATAGCGATCTATTTTTAAAAGGAATGATAAAATGGCAAATTGCAGCAGTTTTAATAATGAGAGGCTGTAAAAGTTCCCAATAGCTGGAGGATTGAGCTTATGTTGACAGAAATCTTGAGAACAACAATGGGGCTTTTTGGAGGATCTGTTTGATAATCAAAACTGGTTTGTTCATTAGTTTTATTTTAAGATGAGCTTTTAGTGGTAACCCCACCTAACGGAGGCTACAGATATTTTAATTAAGTGAAAACATTCAGATGAATATCATCACAGCAAAAAGCGGTTTTCTCTCATTTCATTACGCTTACATTGTAGTTACCATGTCTGTGAGGTACCACAGAAACCAGATATATAACAGTCTTCCACTACATATAAATCAAAGAGAACGTTTAGATATTTTACTTTGGTAAACCCAGACAATACACAGATGTTTCATTCAGTTCAGTACCTCTGACAGTGCATCACATAAACGCTTCTCTCTGATCAGATCGTCCCTATCTAGTTTAAAATACGATCAGATCGGAGGAAGTGGTGATTGCCTCCCTCGTGTCGCAGCTTTTGTAGAGCACCTGAGGCCTCGCACGCAGTATTTTTATAAAAACAAAGCACAGTCGGTTGATACAGGAGACAACAATGCCAGATCATGACAAGGAAAAACAAAATAGCAGTCATCTCTTCTGGCTCAGACTCCGATCTTCAGTTTTCAAAAGAAAAACACAGCAAGTTTAATTAATTAAGTTAACAGATCGATCTTCAGTACTGACAGGCTGGGTCCATGTGCCCATGACTGATGCCACACTGCCAAGCATTATGGGATTGATCTGCTTGTTGAATTTGAATTTGGGTGATATTCTTTATCCATGTTAACGCAGACAATAATGTGATCATTATTATTCATAGTGTTCATGACAATAAGAGCTCTCAATTCATGAGACTGACCAAAAATGACCCTGTATATACAACTGATAAAAACATCAATTACCAATAATTGACAAATAAAAAGGAAATTAGGATGTATGTAATCTCTGTTCATTTCGTAATTACCAAGCCACTGTCTCTTTCGTCAAGGTTACACCCAAATTATTTCGTTTGTATGACATAAAATGAGTGCAGACCTAGTAAATGCTGTATTTCGCCGTCTCTGCTCAAAAGCAACGTGGCATTTTATAACAATGTAGCCTAAAAGTGGTCTGTACAAATATTTTGGATGTTTGTCCTCCAGTAAATTAAGTTAACATTTACACAGGACTTCACCATGACAACCAAGGCTGAATAAGAACCCATGGTCTTTGCTGTGACTCACAGAGAAACAGTTTACTTCCACAGACACTCACACTCGCAGACACACTGGTACACGCAGACGCAGACAAGAAATCCTCACAAATCCCTTGTTCTGTCAGCGCTGACCTTGACAAGGAGGATCTAAACGCAGCTTGCATGTTGAAGGTGCTGATTGTGATCACAAGACCAGAAAGACTCTGATCTCACCAGCATGAAGGCTTAACACTCAATTAACCCTTTGATCTATTCTGATCCCCGTTGTTTACTACGTCGTGAAGACGAAACATACAGCCCATGGTGCACACACACGGACAGGAGGATGCCGCATTGCAAGATGATTGCCTCATCATGTTGGTCAGTGGTCAAATTTGCACTTCCGATTCATCGCGCAGATGTCCACCTGCCTCAGCCTCCTTATCAGTCTCAGTGGTTATGTGTTGCTCAGCCCGATGTCGACAGTTCAGCAAGTGTGGACTGGATTTCATGAGTGGCTGAGCAATGAAAACAGAATGAGGAATGAGACTGTTAATATCCACATTGACCTTAGGCTGAACTGACATGATGCACAGCTGCATTGCCTAATGGTGTATTGACTGGCCGCTTCAATAATGTGTGGTGAGAAGAGAAAACAAATGAGGGCAGCAAAGAAAAGGGAAAACACCCAGTCAGGGTTTTTCTTCTTCATGTGAGGGTGGAACATCTGTGACTGAAATATTAACCATAAGCATGAAGGGCTTGATGACTTCTCACTCTTTTTCATATCAAGTGATTTTGTGCTTCAAAGAGCCCCTTTATTTCCCTCTCATTTCCGAATTTCCAAACTTTTGGGATTAAATTGCAAGCTGAAACACCCATCCTCCGGAACTTTTATGTTAAGCTACCATTTCTTCTCTCTCTCTCGCTCTCTCTCTCTCTCTCTCTCTCTCTCTCTCTCTCTCTCTATATATATATATGTACAATCATGTCTCATTTTCTGACAAAATCATTGTCTAATTTTATGTTATTTCCTCTCTGCAGCTGTGTTGAAAACCATTCAGGATGTAATTACATCAGTTTTAAATCAGTTCAAACTAATTTGACTGGAAATCAGCTCTGCCCAGGTAAACTGTCATTTTCTCTCTGAATTACCATGGGGCGGAAAAGAAAAAAAACAAAAAACACTGCTCATAAGCAGAATAACTACGTACTATCAGCTTCAAAACATGAGTTTTCATGTGAACATGCAGTATGCTATCAGAAGCAGTTTAACCAATCAGACAAGGGGGGACAATGTGAGCATTATTGACCTTCCTCACAAAATGACCTTTTTTTTTTACCTCTGCTTCTAATCATGCAGGTTATTTTATTTATTTCCCTTTTTTTATGAAGTCCAACCTCTAGACTTTCTGCTGAAGGAGCTGAAGCAGTCTCCAAAGACAGAAAAGATAAGACCATGTCGCTTCCCACTGGGTTCTACCCAAACATTCACAGTTACCCACCAAATCCCAATAAGACAGTGAGAACAAGCATGCTGTGTTGTGTGTATCGGTGTATCTCTGGTTCGGGTTCAACCAATTGTGCGGCACTAAAGCAGTGAAAGTGGTGAAAGCCTACACGGGCTCAACCCTTTAAAAGACAAGTGTCAGTCCATGCTGTCCACACCATTAGACGATGCAGGACATTTCTTTGAATGTTTTCTTTTTTTCTTATTTTTTTTTTTCGTGCCCAAGCATATCCAGGACTTCACTGGTATTGTCATGGGAATGAGCTTAAAAGTAGCTTTGGGGTCTCCGGCGAGCAATGTGAGACACACAGACACAAAGCAGGCATGTTAGTACAGAACCTCTTGTTGATCCTGGGATCATGGATCCCGTCTTCTTCCTACTCCTTTTCGTGCTTGTGAAAAACACAGGCACATATGGTGTTGATCTTTTTATATTGTTTATGTAATTAGATGTTCTGGTTTTTTTTGTGTTGTTTCGTTTATTTTACATGTTCGAAATAAAAACTTCAAATCAAAAAACAAATCAAATCAATTTGAGAGTCTATTTGAACCTACACAAAACCATGTCTCCCTCCTTCCCTTTTGTAAGAACAACAGGAGCTCTGGTTATTACTGATTACAATTGGCTCTCTTGCAGAGCGGAATTGAGAGTCGGCACATAGTCTGACAAATACTGGCTAAACTCCCCGTCAAGGGATGAATCAGCAGTAGGAGTCTGAGAAATACCTACAGAAGCCTGTATAACAACACAGTGTGAAGGACGACCCCCACACAATGAATGGGAAATCGGGTAAGACAGTGAAAAAAAGAGAGGAAGATGAGATAATTGATTTCCCTGAAGCCAAAAGTGTATTTATTTATTTTTTTTACATTTTTGATTCTTCTATACCAATTCATCGAACTATAATAAATTGCATGCATCAAAACAAGAGTATTCAAATGAATGTTCTTCATATTTTAGGCCTGTTTAAACAAGAATGATCTGCTGAAAACAACATCAATTCCATGTTTGTTTGCTTGACGTAACCATTGAGCGAGTGAATGGAGCATTTAAGATAGCATATCATATACTTGGATGGGTTGATGGAGAAAGTGATCAAATTTAATGTAGTGTTACGGCAAATAAATCTGAATTTGGCAAAGCAAAAAAAATTAGAAGTCACAAGGCAACGTTTTCAAAAAGACACAGATAATATTAGAGACAACTTTACAATCCCTTCCTATGACTTCAGTTGAGGACTCTATTAATTATATTCTATGTTCTCCCTTTATAGCTATTTATTATTGATATTCATTCTGGATTTATCTTTTATTTATTACAACTATTTCATTAGAAGCAGATTACAAAATGGTGTTAAAAGGACCTTGGCTGAAATTACAGAAATACTGTTTGGTGATAAAACACTTTGATTATCACACTTGTTATTACACAGTTATTTCTTTGCCATATGAAAAGCTGATGATTCAGTCAAGGCTCGTTCTAGCCAAATACCTGTAACCTCAGTCCTTTGTTCCTTCTCCTTTTTCCATTCTTTTAATCTCTAGATCCTGACTTAATTATTTTGTTATCTCAACATTAAAAAAAAAAAAAAAAAGGTTTCTCAAGGTTACGACTTCCAGTCTAATTGCCGTTATAGTGTTGAAAGCCAAATGCATTACAGCTGATAGTCGAGTCAAAGTGGTGATAAATTAAAATCGAATGCCAGACAGAGACAACAACAGCTCTTCACTATTGGGTTTTCACAAATCAACAGCGAAGACAGCCGCTCCTGTACCAATGAGAACAATATTACGCAACCTGCAGTAATCAGGAGCAACCGCCTGTTTCTGACTTGCACTTTACTTTAAAATTACTCACAATGTTCCTCTACCACCAGGTACTTACTAAATTCCAGTTGACTGCAGGACTTCCTTGTATTTCACCGTCAGAAACAACCGACCCAAAGACAATAGATTACACTGGCGGACAGGTTTGTGCACAAGATTATGGCCTGGCATGTCTTTAGTTAACATTGCAATTTTTTACAATTCTTCACTAAAATGTGGAAAAAATTGTAATTCTTTGTTTTCAACACATAAAAACAATATGTACATAACAATGCCTTTACAGCTGTGTTAGTAAAATGTATGTGTGTTTGGACAGCCAAAACAGTGTTGGGTTTTATTTTGTTTCTTGTATTGAAACTCCCACAATGATCTGTGTATTGTGGAGATTAGAGGAGTAAAAATAAATATGCTACTTGACAGAATATCAAAGGAGGCGGTTCAGTTCCTGAACTTCAATTCCCTGACCAATGTTTTTACCCAGAACATGAGCTGATTTGCAAAGATTGTAATTTTCAAAAACTAACATGAGTTTGATGCCTGTAAATGGTAACTAATGGTCTGACAACTGCCCATTTATTCTGTAATTAGAGTTTATTCAATAAGCCAAGAGCAAAAGCAAACAAAAACAAACCTACTCACCCCACTTGATCTCAATCAGCTATTATGACCATCCTGTAATATCATTGCTCCTGCTGCAAGGAATTAATACAATACTACAGTTGAAGCTGACTTCTAGTACGGACTATATTCCATTAAATAAGCAGCTTGTGGTGTGATACAAACGGGCGAACTCTGTCCCGTCACAGCCTGCTCACGTTTCACATCCCGAGTCGATGTAACGCTCTCCGACTTCAGCCATTCTGGGTCATTACGGGTACAGGTTCTGGTTCCCTCAGGGTTCTGCTCTTTGTTTGTCTTACATCAAAACAACCGTGTCACCTGACCTTTATCCCCACATTTAAATACTTGAATTAGTTAGGAGGCTTGTGGAATTTAACGTGGGGGGCCGATGTTACACTAACTATGATGATATAAACGCAAGGTCACTGAACCGTCCCGGAGTATGACTCTGCTCATCTAGGAATAAATTGCTGTGACAAGACACAGAGCAGCCTGTCACAACAATCGTTTTAATGAGTGAAAATAGCAGAAAGAGGATGTGAAATGACAGAGAAGTGTGGGGAATTGCTATAAAGGATGCTGGTCAGGGTCTTTCTCAATGTTTTTCACAATTTAATTCATTTTTTTCTTTTTTTCCCCAAATGGTAGTCGACTTAATGAGAGTTTTGGACCATAGAATTAATCTCCTATGTGTACCTGATGTTGGCAGATAAACAAATATCCCCAGAGTATAGATACTATAGGTTGCTTGTGGGCTTATTGTTCAAGATAAATTTAATTTCATATCTCATTTCCCTTTTTGCAGCCAACTAAAGAGGCTATTACTGAAATAAAGTGTTGGTGGGTGTAGGGAGAGCAGGATTTGCTTTCTAATGAGAAGGCATTTGTTTGATTAAGGTAAAAAACATAGCTGATGGCACAAAACGTTCTGTATCCTAAGACTTCAATCAGTATTTCGTTTACTGGGAGTGTTTAGAACCTCAACTATTACTTTCGGCGATGTTTGAGCAGAGGCAAGCTAACCTTTCAATACTATATGTCGACAAATCCCATATCTGACTGTTTGCGCTCTTCTTTGCTACAGGAGTAGACTCCCAAAGAATCCTTCAAGTTCTGATCAAAGTAATCAATCAAAACCTTGTTCACAATCTTCAAGGATGAGGTGTCGAGACACCGTTCAGGTCAGGAGGGCATTGTGTCGGGTGGCATAAGAAGGACGCTTTTTACAGATGACGCTGTCTTTTTAGCACTGCCACTTGAGGACATGCAGCGTTTACTGGAACAGTTGGCCTTTGAATATAAAGCCGTTAGGACCTGACGTCAGCCCCGGACCCACTTAGTAGACTATATATGTTTGTTACGACTCACTGAAAGAGTGAACATATTCATGGGTGCAGGAGACAAGAGGATGATTTTTAAACTTTCAATTTATCGTTAATTTTCACTTGGGTTTTTTTCTTCTTCTTGCTGTTGAAGAGAATGTACTCTGGAGGAATACACACACAAAAAACCTTTTCCCCCCTGTGCCCCAAAAAATCAAGAAGAAAGTATAAACTGAAAGATGGGTGTGACAGGCCGGCCAAACAAAACAAGGGTGCCGACCCTGGATAGGGCCGTAGAAGGCAGGGCCGACACAACGGGCTAAGGCAAAAACCCCAAACTAGCCCCAGATCAAAATGAAAGCGAAAACAGGACAGCCGGTCCAGCCAAGCCAAAACGTTACGACTAACACTGAAAGCCCACCGGCTTCCAGGAAGTCATAACGAGCGGGAGCGTGGATGGAGACGAGGCGCGTCCCAAGAAGCGGAGATGAATTGAGTGAGAGAGTTCCCATTCATGAGTGAGCGCTATTGATAGGCAGGGTGGAAGCACTTAATTAAGAAAATATTCCAAAAAACTAAACAGACTCACCACAAAGAATAGAGTCAAACCGCTTAATATATAATAACTGTATTAAGAAAAAAAAGGAATAAACTACCCGTCAGAGAGAAAAAGAAGATGGATGCCCGGATGGATGGATGGATGGATTCTTCATGATGGGGAAATGACTTTGGCTACCATTGCAGTTCAAAACATGCCAAAATTAATTACTGTACTTGTAGTTGTTGTTAATAAGCAAGAAAAATATTGTTTTGCTCGTTGTTTTGTTTGTCTACCTGTTGCAATGATATCGAGTGGATGCTATCAGACACACATTGTCAGTAACACTGACACAGACTCGACTTTAAAGCAACATAAAAACTCACGATTACACGGGCAAAGGTTGAAAACAAAGAAGTGAAGGTATCCACAGGATCTAATGAAAGCATGACCAGGTAAGTGCATACTAGGTTAATACCCAGAGATCAAGAACTAATCTCGTAGGACGTGCAGTACAAAGTGAACTGACAAAACAGAGCACGCTGGTTGAATTCAGCCAGGGGAGAGGAGATTACTGGAAGCAGGTGGACACAATCAGGGTTAAGGGTGGGGAGAACAACAGGACTATCAAGACGAGAAAGAGGAATACACAGAGGTATGCACTGCAAAACAAAACACTTGACTTAGACACCTGATATCATGGATTCATGACCACTTAATTCATTTTCTAACAAGAAGGCTGATTGCTCAGCAAGGATGAGTTAACTTTAATGACCAAGCAAGCCAGGTTTCTGTATTGTATGAACTTGTGTCTATTTTCTATTGGAGTGAACATTCGATTACATTGACGACATGGCAGAAACAAATGTGTGAAATGTAAAATCACACTGATGCATCGTTCCTAATAGTGCATCCAAATCACATGTTAACAGGTTACATGCTTTTTAATGCACTTTCAACTATAATTCTGGTGTCATGACTGTTTGACAACTGACAACTGAGACCGACTTCTGACATGAGCAGATGATCGAAATTATGGTAAAACTATATGTATTTAAGCCCGCTAAGTAATCGCAGGTAGTGTTGGTAAAATCTACACATAGCCTTCAATAGCAATTACAGTATGCCAATGTTTTTGTCGAGAGAAGGAGGCATTCGTACTCCAGTAAACAGGAGTTTAGTGAAATAGTAAATAGTTCAGGATGATTAGGATAAAGCTAAGATTGAAGGGAAAACACAACTCTGTGGCTGTCTAACTGTATTCTGGTATTCTGGCTGAATAAATAGTTAATCCTTGCTATATTTATGAGTTTGTCAACAGTTTTCCAGTCATTTGTATGAGAGATGATAATGTCTGTCTAATGAATGAAGAAAATTAGACTCAGGAGCATTTTGTCACAGTACTTTACAGCATAAGTTCCCATTCATAAGATTAAAGTGAGTTTGGAGGCACACACTTTAACAGTAATTTACAGAAAATTTCAGGGGGAAGTTTTGTCTCTGACCGTTCTGTAAGACTGCAGATATTTTGGTTTTTCCTCCGAGAGATCAGCTTAAGCGGATTGTTCGGACCGTGCAGGTCATGGCTTATAAAGCAATGTCATTTGCATAGGATAACTCTGCCCTTGAATTTGTGGATGGGCGCGTGTTAACGCTTGTTTGGAAGGAGTGTTTGTTTCTCAGTGGCAGCAGCTCTCAGCAGAATAATGTCTCTGAGGGGCCATGAGACAAATGTGCACTCTCTCCGACAGCCGTGTCATCAGCCGTACAACGGCATCGGAGCATTTTTAAGGCAGTGGGAGGATGTGTATCGTCACATGTTCCAAAACCACCAACCATTACTCTGCTTTTACTGTCTCTGTGCTTTCCTTGCACTCACACAATTATCCTCCTGTCTCCTCACATCCTGTTCCTTCTTCTGTGCTCATTAGCTGAGGAGGCAGTTTTAGTGTAGTGTAACAGGTGCATCATTCTGTGTGCTTGTGTGTGTGTGTGTGTGTGTGTGTGTGTGTGTGTGTGTGTGTGTGTGTGTGTGTGTGTGTGTGTGTGTGTGTGTGTGTGTGTGTGTGTGTGTGTGTGTGTGTGTGTGTGTGTGTGTGTGTGTGTGTGTGTGTGTGTGCATCTGAGCGTGTGGCTGTCTACACGCGTGTGCTTTTCCCAGGGGACTCAGCCTGTTGGCCAGTAGCAGGGCTGCATCTTTAAAAGTAGCTCATTAGTGTGTCCACTTGGACTCCAGACATCTCTTTCTTCTTCTACAGCTGGTTCTGGGCGCATTAGGCCAATGATGCTCTCTCTCTCTAATGGAGGAGAACGAAGGGCCAGCTCTGAGCGGCTCCTGTTTGCTCTCCTATTAATTATCCTTCCCCAACCAACTTAAAACTACACCACCAGATACTTGCAGAAGCCTTGTGAGGCTTTCTCTAACGTTCATATGTATGGAAACTCAGTCTTGTGATTATCAGAGTACACTGAAGGCTGGACTTCTTTTTGGAGATGTTCTCTTTTTAAGTATCGCTATGTGTTAGTGACACGCTGTGTCCTTTTCCTCTGTCTACATTGTGAGGGTATGTACAGAATGGCTGTTGACAAGCGTGTGTGGCAGGTTTGCAAAAAACTGTGTTGTACAAGTTACTAAGATTAGAACTTGATTACGGTGCCAAGTTACTTGTTTAAAAAATACTGAACGTAAACGGTATCTAATGGAAAGAGTAACTTGTGGGATTGTCTCAGCACATTCATCGCAGGTAGATGAATGCACTATTCAGGAAAGAAATGGATTCCTGCAGTAATCAAAGGAAGAAGAATCATCAACCAAAAGGGTGAGATTAACAGTCGACAAAGCAGACAGGCCTTATGAAGGTAAGCTTACTGTTATTTAGGGACTAAAATAAGCTGCAGCGCTCGTTACTTGCATTCAGGCGTCTTTCGTGTTGTTGTCAGCCAGTAAGACGAAAGCTTCGTTATGCTAACGCTAACAACTGGCTCAGCGAGGAGGAACAGAGACAGACGACAGCTCCACAGCTGTCAACAAAAATGGAAATCCAGTTAACTGTAATTTAGACTCGCACCAATTAAAACACAGCCATCTTATGGCACTTCGACAGAGCCCACCCCCAACAATCCCGCATGAGCAAGCTCAGGCGACAGTGGAGAGGAAAATCTTCCAGAACCACACTGCCCTCAGTCGGACTCGGCATGCTGCACTGGTATGAGACAAAAGAACAAGACGGAGCACAGCAAACCAAGAAAACATACGCTGCTGGACACTGATTGACTTTGTCTTAAGGCCTTTTGTATGCAACAATGTTTTCACGTTTTCGCTCCCAAGGTTGAAGTTTTCAAAAACACTCCCACTCTATTGCCATGCAACACCCAGCTTTTTGAAAATGCCCCAAATCTGTCTCAGTGGAATCAGGAAAATGCAACTGCACAAGTGGATGGCCAATAACAACAATGGCGGCGTGCAAAGTGTCATGGCTTCCAGTCCCTATTCTCCTGGGATGTGGTAGTTTTATTGTAAAGTCACTCCTAATAGCAACCTAACTTCATCGTCCGTCTACATGAATGTCCGCGTACTCGTCCTTGTTAAAGGTTGTGGCGTGTTGTGGTTTCAATACAAAAACAAACCAAAGTGCCAACTTGTGGCCTGGCATGCCAACCACATCGTTTTTAGCGTTTCTGTCATCTCATTGTAAATGGGCATTGTTTTCAAAACGTTACCATGGAAGCGCTTTTTTTTTTTTTTCGAAAACAAAAAAAGCAACAAAAAACATTAGAGTAAATAAAAAAGAGTATTCTCTTGAAACTTATAAACATGGCCTAAATATTCATTGTTTCTTTAACCTTCTGATGAAATGTTTTTTGTTTTCTTTTTAGAAAGGAGACCAATCTTGAGCCTTTTTCAGGTGTTATTGTGCCAGCGTGTTCCACAGTGTCTGTTACAATCACATGTACATGTCCAGTAATCCAAATCATGTCACTTAGCAACTTCTACCAACTTTAAAGCACAGGCAATAGCTACTTTCCGTACTGAAGCAGTCTCTTTGGTGGCAGGAGGAAAACCTTGTGAGTAACAAGCTTTTAAAACTTAATTAATTGGAAATATTGTTATTAGTTTTGTAATCATAATAAATTCCTTCCCTAAAGAAGTGGCCTTCCACCAACTTGTCACAGCGGTTGTGTTCCTCCCATCATTGGTGACCTACAGTATATTGTGAACACACTTCTTCCACAATTGCGAACCATGATTGGAGCGTTCAGTGTTTATTTTGAATTAATGCTATATGTGTCTCAGACTGACTTCTACTAATTATTTTTCTTCCACTGTGGATCACAGTTCCGGCCTGAATTGACCTAATAGAGGTTCTCGCTAATGAAACATTGCATAAGTCTGTGTCTTATTCATCAGTGCCCTCTGTTTGTGATTGTGCACATGACCCAGCAATTAAAAGAAAAACTGGTGGGAGCAAAGCTCTTTCATCTAACACACATTTCCTTTGGAACCGGCTCCCTGTTGTGATTTGAGGGTAAAACGGTTTGCCAGGTTTGTCCTTTGTAGACGGGGATTTAGCCTGTATTTTTCTTCTTTCGTTTTATTTATTTCTCCATTATTGTTTTGTTTTGAGTGGGATCAGCAGCTTTGTGTAAAGATTGCTTCTCCGCCTTTCGACTTCATTCTCTGTGGCGTCGGCTCCTTCGTCCACCTTGGCTCCAAAGTCATTTCAACCTCAATAAAAGAAATATAATTTAGTAGTTTGTGTTTATTTTGCAGCTTGTGATTCATGTTGGTATGAAGTGCCATTTTTTTTTCTTAGTATCCACTTGAATTCCACATGAGGCCGTTTTTCTCGTATTTTTGTGCTGCAGTAGGTACGCATGGCCTCAAATGACACGGCGAGTCAACGGAAAAGAAAGTTAGCATTGTATATTTCTAAAAACATTGATACATAACATTTTAGTGTTAGTAAGGTGATATTTCATTCATTTGTAACTATTACAAGAACAGTGAAAAACCCCTGTGTGTACAATATGACTCTGTTATCAGGTTTGATGGCCGTGATTGGATGGATTAAATCGTTGTTCTTCCAGAGCCTTTTGTTTTCAGCTGATACACTTTTTTAATGGGAGGCTTGTTTTTTTTAATTTTTCAACTCAAACTGAGAAGCAACATTAAACACATTATACACTAGCTGCATCACAATGTAAAAGACGTTGGAAACACAATTTCATACTCTCTAAAGTATTTCAGCAGTATTTCCTCTGCTGACTCCCATTTTTATTGGTGAACTTTATCATAAGATATTTTTTGTATTGTTGCACTTCTCTTTTCCGCAGCTTTGACTTCGTAACAGTTTCCCATATTGGATTTTTCTATTTCTTTTTTTTTTTTTTTCATTTTCTGAAATCAGTTAGATTTTCTTTAATGGTCCAATAGGTTGATAACGTCCTCCCAACACCACGTCACATTTCATGCTGTGCGGGCTTATGGCTTGTGGGGGCTTTTAGTTACATCCAATCACTACATGGCGATCATGAAAACAGTAGTGTATATTCAGCAGATCATTCTTGTGCAAACAGGCCATATTGCAGGCGAAAACCCTCATTTGAATACTTTTGTTTGCGCATCACTCATGGGGTTATTCTTCACCCATGAAATGCATGGAAACCCAAAGTACAGTCTACTCGAATGGCTTTATACAGTATTCTAATAAATTAGGCCCTGAGAATGGGGATGGATGGAGGGTATCAGCGTGAAAACCTGCACACTTTTCCCTCCTCAACTACAAATCAGCAGATTCCTGTGAATATATGTGGTGAAAAGGGATTGCAGAGCTACAGAAGTGATGCATAAATTATTTTCCCTTCTGTCTTTTTCCAGTGAAGTTTCTTTTATCAGAAATTTCTATTGACTTTTGTTGATGGATGTCTAAGCATGCAATCCCCTCAAAAACATGAGTAACATGAAAAGGCTTTTCACAGGCAAATGCTGAACTCGCCGTGTTATTAGTCACTGAAGTGAAATGCATGGCATCGCAAACAATGCTGGCTTATATTGTGTAAAGTAGGAGAAAATGGGGTATTTTAGTTGGCTGTGTGGCCATTAAATGAGATGGGGCATGCATTAGGGACTATTTGACATTGATTTGTCAACACTTTGCCTGAACAAACCATGATGAAATACTTTAGAAGAAAGCTGTAAATGATCTGTAATGACCTGCCCTCTGGTTGAATATGAGGGCAATTAATGACCACAGCCCTTTTGACACCGAATGTAATGTGTAGGTTCTTTAATTAGAGAACAGACTTGCTCTTAGTTTTATTCTTGGAGGGGGAGAGGAAGATGTGAATTCATTTTTCATGGAGCTTTTTGATTTGCACATTTGGCTTTCACGGATTCTCCGTTGGCATGTCAAAACCCAGGCTATATTTCAGAAAGCTTGACATGAATAAGTCAACAGTGTCAAAATGTTTATTTATTCATTTATGAATCTCTCCTCACTCTGCTGTATCCCCTCAGTGGCACCTCCGTCTTTGCTTTTGTCAAAGCACATGCAAATTAAGAAAAAAAAAAACCCCACAAAAACAAATGTCATTGCTTTGTTAAATTTGCTGTTTTTATTTCAAATCGTACAGCTTTGGTGACTTTCTGTTTTTGCTCCTTGCCAGTTATCTCGCCATACTTAATCTTCTTTGTCAAAGTGACTCTGACGTCACCGTCTTTAAATAATTACTCACTCATGGCATGGAATGACTCAGTCTGAAGCCCTTTGAACAACCCAAACAAGGATATTTACTGTAAGTTAATCTAGTTTCTTAGTTAGTGCTTCAATCTTTAATATTCTACTATCTGCTGTTAATCATATCTTCGCTGAGAGTGATTCATATTGTCTCTTGATAAGTAAATAATGCTCATATTCGGAAATAACTTATTGTATTGAGCATGTTGGGCTGCAGCACACTAGTGCTTAGTAACACCGCAAAGGATTTTACTGTATGGGTATCCAAAAGCAATGCACATATTTCTAACAAATCCAATATCTATTTCGATATCACTGTCAGTCTGTAGAGGAGCTGGCTGACAGCTCATATATGTGAATGGAGACAAAAACCCTGTGAAGTTAAAGACTCGTCTCTGAATACAGTCAGTCAACTGCCTCTCTTTGTTTATATGACTTCTGCCAAGATAATCCGTTTCTGCCAGCTAAACAGAAATTCTATCCAACACATCCTCTTACTGAAATGATAGAATAGGTCTTAAGCAACAGAGATAAGTGTTTTTCTGCGCTGTCCAAAAGCAACGTGTGCTCACTGGATAAGTCATTTATCAAAATGACATATATGGGTGGCTGGAGAGAACCTACAGGTGTCCTGGGCCTTCCCTGTTAACACAGCAATAACAAACACACTTAATGTGATGATATAGTTGCATTTAGTACCAGAGCAAAGTTATCATAGTTATATGACATGAATTATACTCCTACACATCCATTGTCTCTACCAGGAGTGCCAAATAAATTTTCATTCAGGGAAATCAATGCTGAGGGAGAGGAACCAGATAAATTCTAGTATATTAGCAGCAACTATAACTACTAACAACAACCAGTTTCCCGCTGTGTTACAATTATGAGCAAGTCTACATTAAATATATTTTAAAAGATTATAGTAAAGAATTAATTACAATTTCAACAGTTTACAGTTTTTGACGGTCTCCTGGTTTGCAAACTGAAAAGCCCAGAAAACTTTGCCTTCTGTTTGTGGCTCCTGTTTTCTATTTGAATTTTGTTGCATCTGTAAATACAACCAATGACTTAATTTGGCAAATCTGCTGAAGGATCTGAACTCGTGTCCTTCACTGTGTTTTTCTGCAGGATTTAATTGGCAAAAGCCTGCAGGTACGGCATCATCACTGACCTCTGAGACGTTGATGCGAGGCGTCTTCTGAAGAACCTGTGGTTTGAGTTGTCACACAGTCACACAGAGGTTAGTACTCTCCCTTCACAGCGAGGAAGTTACAGGTTTGCCTGCCGGGCCTTTCCACGTGGAGTTTGCATGTTTTACTCCAGGTGCTATGGTTGCCTCCCACTGTTCAGAAACATGCATGTTAAATAAATCCTGGAGTCTATTGGAGTAAGCTTCCAACGACCCCCAGATTCCTTCTACTGGCCATTCCTCCATGCATTCATACCCTCGACGTAGAAGATGGAGCAGTGCATGCTCGGGCTGTTTACTGACATCCTTTGGCCGGTCACTCGAAGCCGCGGCGAGCTGTCAGCTACTCTGGGAGTAATTGGTGTCAGTTTGGTTATGACTGCATTATTAGCTGGCGGGACGGCTGAGTAAGAGCGAGGGAAATGTGATTGTTGCAGACATTGTTTTGAAAGTATGAGGCTAAACGCTAATGAGCACAATTACACAATTCACCAGAGCCATGCTTGAAGATTATATTGCAGATTGTCCTCATGTCAAGCAGATCCAGTTTCACACACTGAAAAAAAGTTGGCCCGTGATGAGGTCGGCTATTTTTATGCCACTGCTTCCAGGAGATCCTTAACGTCGCTCTGCTCGCCGGCTTAAGTTTACATCTACCTTCTGCTGTCACTTTTCTTCATCTCTCAGCGATGATATTAGTGCCTGTTATCTGTTTCTCAGTACGTTCAGATACCTTGAACTCCTTAGTGGGAATAGAAACCCTTTTCAACATCGGTTACTATCTTGGGTATGCCTGAACATTACAGACATGTCACAGAGATGAAAAGAGAAGAACTCTTCCCCGCGATGTTTGCGAAAGCTCGCTTCCACCCTTGAGCTGTAGGAGAGATGTTTCACAGAATGGAGCCCTTTTAACAAATATCCACGTGCAGCTGAACAGCTGGTTCCATGTGTGCGAGTACACTTGGAAATGCAGATGGAACGAGATTGTTGTTCTATTTATAGGTTTGATTCAGGAATGCAGTGAAGTATTTGAGACTGAAAATTTCTGCTGGATCCAATTCCTGGTCGCAGGGAGATAGATCTGATCTCAGTAGTTGTATTTTCTTTCTATAAATGTTTTTTGTGTATTTTCCCCATCGTTTTATTATTTTCACTGATCTAAAAACCTCAGCATTCTGTACTTCATACATTTTTAAAAGTACCTCTGCACTTGCAGTAACCTCTACAAACAATTCAGTTACAGTGGTTGGCAGTAACAGCTGTTAAAGATGACACATTTGGAAACAGGAAGTTTTGGCATTCAACCATTATTGATGTCATTTGATTAAATTTCCACGTGGCATAAAAATGCATAAAAAAAAAAAAATCCACTCATACTCTTGTACATGAATAAAGAATCTATAAGAAGTTGACTCTGAAGTTGAATCTGTTCTGTTTATTTCACTGATGCGTTCGTTGCTGGTGTCGTATACTAAACTGGATATTTGAGGTTTGAAGTTGTATTAAACTATTTAATTCATCCCATTGATTTGTTTGAGGATGTAGTGAAGCTGCGCTTGACACGTTTATGGCTTTTTAAACGACAGTATATCTAATAGAATGCCTTTAGTAATGAATGAGTCCTGTTTTCCGGTGCTCTTGAATACTTCACCCCCTCGATTAAAAACTTGTCTAAGAGGCAACTTGCGACTAAATATGCAGAAAGTGATGTGATTCATCTTCTAGTAACATCGTAATGTATTGTTCTATATATTTCCAGCCTTGGCTCAGATTTATGCCGGTTCCGGAAATAACTACTGGTTTATAAATCACAGAATCCACACAAAGAGCAATGAAGCAGACGTAAAGCCGAGGACATGCTTCATTTACTTTGTTTTGTTGCGTGCCATGCCATAATTTTCTTGTTTGCTAGATCATAACTTTTTTTTTTATGGTGGAAAATCTTGGAACCTAATTGCATACGGCATTTGTTTTGCAAAGACATACTGGCAGCATATGAAGGCAGTGAACCATGAAGCGGCCCCAACAGCTCATACTGCATGTAATTCACAAGTAACCAACAAAGTAGCAGGTGTCAAAACTCACTCAGTCATTTCATAAAATAGTAGATAAATCATTGATTTGCCTGTTGTAATTGTGTCGATTTTATAGGAGAGGATTTGTCTGTGTGTTTTGTTCCACATATATAGAGACAGAAAGAGGCTCAGGAGCTTCTTTTTTCATGATGCCAACATCGACGCTGATGTTTCGCCACTGTTAATTGGATCAGACTGTATGCTTATTAGTGATACATTTGAAGCAAGTGACGTATTTCCTGTGAAATTAATGTATAAATACATGCTTGTGTTTCGTTCAGCATGAGAAGCAGCAGCTGAGGTCCAAAATGTGGTCACATTATAATTAAGCGAAGAAAGAAATTCCATATCTGAGACTAAACTGGCTAAAAAACAAAACAAAATAACCCAAACCATTGATAAATCCTGAACACCTCAAAGACAGAGATCTATCACATTATCTTTCTTCTGCTCTCACTGCAGGCAATGCCCAACAGCTTTGCTCTCAGCATCTTGGCATCTTAATCAAAGACAGAAGTCAGTTGTGGGTTTAGAAAATGTGCAGGCGTGAACAGACAGTGCAGACTTCTGCTTTACCTGTTGTCTCAGTCCAGAAGAGATGAGAGGACAGAACATTCTTTACTCAAAGAAAAACATCTATTTCAGTATTTACTCAGACACCACAGTACTAACAATAAAAACATTATGGATTTTTCTTTTCTCTCCAGCACACAATCCAGCCGATCTTAACATTGATCTGACTGTGAATGGAGCTCCTATCACATTGCGAAGCTGATGACCTGCTTGTGGAATCAGGCTTCAGTGTCGTTGATTCATAGGTTTTCTTCTCCTGAACCACTTTTGATTTGACAGTATAGGTGATATCAAGTAACACCCACTTCAGGTAATTCCTGCTTCACAGACCAGCTTTAATTACAATTTTCCAACATGCGAAGAGTCGCAGTATAAAGGTTTATAGCTCATCTAAAACGTATTACTCGCTAAGTCCTGTTTTTTGACGTGCACAGCGAGCCAGCAGAACTCCATGTTGGCTTCATTGCATCTCTACTGAGTGGCTGTCTAGACTCTAGAATTAGTTCACTCAGCCCAGCAGATTTCATAGCTAAACTGAACGTTTTCTACAAGAAGTAATATTCACCATATTAAATAAAGTTGCTGAACACTATTTGGTCCTCCACTGAACATCCGGTTCAAAAGGATCTCCATTAAAGTTCAGCCTCTTTCAAACTGTCAGGTCAAAAGTTGACAAACAATAACTATAAAGTTTTAAAAAAAGCCAACTGGGCTAACACAAAGGCTTCTTTAGGTGTATTTCAAAAGTTGTTTAATGAGGACGGCTTTAAAAATGAGCTCAATGAATACTACCAACATGGTAAATGACAATGTTTTGTTCGATTCATTGAATAACAATCAATGTATTTCAAAAACAAAGGCAAAATGTATTTGTAGACTGAATTGACTAAAGTTTAAACTACTTCAACACAGGAGCAGGCAACTTATGAGGAGTTTGAAATTATTCTTTAAAACATGTTTTGGACCAAAAGTATCATATTATGGTAGGAAGGGTAAGTACCAGACCAAACAATATTACCAGGTATGATATATGGCGAGATAAAACTGTAATACATTGTTATATTAGATGAATCAGGGATTTGTTAACTATTTCCAGAATAGAAATACACCAAACCTGCTGTGTTTTGAGAAGAACTCATTCAATCATCTAATCACAGTTTCGCTCCTGCCCGTCACTATTGCTTTCTTTTCTTTTAGCCTCTTATTCAATACATTAATATTAGGAATTCTCGGTGCTTATTACCTAGACTGCTCATGAGCAGAGTCACTATATGACGTAATCATTGTTCTTCACATGTTATTTACAGTAGTCTTGGCCCGTAGGTCACATTCCCTTTGACTGACTAACTCTCTTCTTCTTCCACTGATAAACAAAGCAGTACCATTTCACTTCTTTATTTGGCTCTAAATGACACATCCAGTAGGTTTACTCTCCGTGTTTCTTTCTTTAAAAGTGTAAAACTAATCAAGCATCAGCTAATGGATAATTGTGCCTCTTCATCTTGTTTGAGCTCACTTGGCGCCGATGCACTATTTGCAATACTTTGTTCATTATCTGTATTTACCAATTACACAGTTTAGATCCCAGGAAATCCAAAGAAGGATGCAGAGTTTTTCCTCATTAAAATTGGAGTCCTTGATTTTGGCAGGCAGCCGCCTACATGGCAGCGATTAGAGGCGTTTGTCTCAGTTAACCCTCAGCTCTGCTTCAGGAAACATGGGAATACTGCACAACGCCACTCAAATTAAATCTAATGTTCCAGCTAATTACTGAATTTATTTTGCATTCCCCCACACTCACCTTCAACTTAATCACAGGTTTTTCTTTTGTTCTCCGCCGGGGATACAGGGAGTTTCTGGGAAATTCAATTATCCGAGTGGATGGTATCTTTCTTCAACAACACATATGACTGGCCCTGCCTGACTTCATCTCATCTATTCATCTATTTTCACTAAGGTCTGTGGTGTCTCCCCATTTAACCCAGTTTTCAGTCAAATTTGTAAAGCTCTTTACTAATTCATAGTATTAGATTTCTTATGGTGTTTGAATTGTGAATGTGTCTAAAAAAAGCCTTTTGGGATGGAGAGTGATCCCAAAATTGGCTTGTTGAAAGAGACTTTTGTCCACGCTCATGTTGGAGGAGGGAGGGAGGAAGCTCGAGTGGAAAAACATCGAGATCCAAACAGACGGAGATTAAAAGAATCTTCACTGCCACGGGCCTTTAATCATGAAACTCATAAAGAGCAGGAAACAAGACAGCCCCCTGGTTTTAATATTCGACTTGGATCCCCTTCTCCTCCCCGTCAGCCCGCCCTGTCCCACCTCACCAACACACACATCTATAGTTAAGCATTGATGGCACAAAACACTGTTGGCGCGCGCACACACACACACACGCACACACACACACACACACACACACACACACACACACACACACACACACACACACACACACACACACACACACACACACACACACACACACACACACACGAGAAAGGCTGCAAACCAAACCTGACACCACCTGTCACTGAAAATCCCTGAGGTTTTTCTCTTTTTCATTACAAAGCCCTGCTTGTCTTTGCTGAGGCTGTGAGATGTAAAATCACACAGAAGACAAATCTGAAGAGAAAGAAAAACAGTCGTGTCACCTCGTGTCGACTCGGCTGTTTCAATGGATTGAGGCTAGAATGGGAAAAAAAAAACCAATAATGTAATCACATATTCATTTAATGAAACTGATTTTCATCGCAATTGATTTTTATTGTTATACATTACAAATGATGAACTTGAAGTTTCTATTAAAAACGAACCAAATAACTCAGTATGGGAGACTATGTCTAACACTAAAGGCTTGTTATATACACACAAAGTAATGTTTTGTTTTTGTTTTTTTTGCTTTTCAGAGAAATTGCATTTGGTTTCATTGCATTTATTCGCCAACAGGTTGTCTCAGTACAGTACATCTGACCCTAAAACTTAACTTCAACTGCACATGTTGAAACATATTGTAATTGAGAGATTTACCCCCCCCCCCCCCCCCCCCCCCCCCCACCCCCCATACATACACACACACACACACACACACACACACACACACACACCCACACACACACACACACACACACACACGGTTTATTATTCCCGAGGGGAATGTTGTCATCCATTAGCAAATTCATTACTGAACAGAGACTCGTGCATCTGACAAATAATAATCTCATACAAGTAAAGGATAATGGAAACTAGCAAGTGGACAAAAAGGGTAAATTGTTACAAGCTTCTCACTTCATACAATATAAATATTGCAAGCAAATTAGACACAATCAAAATACAATTGAAACATTTTCATTTGGATTGTACATGACTGCGTAGAGCGCCTCATGCAAGCCGAAAATCATCTTGTTCCACAAGAGAACTATACCATGATATTAAGGAGGAACAAGGTGCATACGTCTTTCCATGCGAGGACATTTAACTACATGGCAGGAAGCTTTGCACCGTATTGAGCAGAGCCAAGTAGCGAGAGAAACTGCTCACGCAGTTGCTTGCACAGTAAACTTTAAAGAGGATGCCTGGAAAATAGTTCTGAGAGGATCTCATCTCTTTGCCGATGAAGATAATGTATCTGAGACATTGAAAGGGCAGAGTGGGGTCCTTGTGGATGCATAGGTGGTGCAAGTGTGTGTGTACACATCTGATCTCTCTTTGTGGTCTGGAATTGTATAGGGATGTGCCAGTTTCTCTAAGCTGAAAACCAATTTGATGACGTAAATGGCGGGGCCTAAGCTAATGACAGTTTCACTGTAATCTGCTCCCAGTGTTTACTCACTGCACCAGATGAGCCGTCTTATCTGTCACGTTACGTATGGAGCATCTATATGCAGTTGGTGTCAATATTAGATGTGCCAGGCTTTAGAGTCATCTCCATGTAAATATTTTCTATTGAGGTCATCAGTAGTAGCAGTAATCCCCTCCGCCATGCCAGTTAAGAGATACGTAGAGCTCTTCAGTAAATGCTGAAGAGACTTTTGTAATGATATACATAGAAAAAATAAAACACTTTTTTTTTTTAATTGAATCATAAATAAAGTGCAAACTGAGGTTACAAACAATGACTAGAATCTCACTCGTAAATTTGTGTTGTCTCCCAGGTTGACAGTCAGAAATGATATTTGTAAGAAGGAACAAGGAAATGTTATCCATAAAATGTACAACAGACATTTTGGGAAATATACTTCAACAGTTTCCATAAGCTCATCACGAAGTCAGCTTAAGTTATACCCACATCATCACATGCAGCACTTCACATATGCAGTATTCCCAATAGTGAGATATATAAAAGTTTTTTCTTTGTTGGACCAACAGTAAAGAACCACAACATATATTTAATGAAAAACTACACGTTTACACAAACCGAAATGCCATTTTTGTTAACGTAAACAACTTCAACTGATTAAATTCACAATGAAGATTGTTTTGAATAATATTTCAACTAAGTAGTCCATCATCAATTCACTTCCAGTACATGCAGAAATGTTTTGGAGCCTCCCAAACGTAGAGTATGTGAATCATGCTCAATATGCAAGAAACTCAACTTCATCCATCATTCCTCCCACCTGGGTGAGAAATGTTTTCGTGACTCAACACAACTTCATCACTGCCAAATAAAAGCTGCCAAGCAGCATTATGGCATAATAAAGTTTTCTCCCTGTATATCTCACTACCTGCTGTGACCGTTGATGTTTTTGACCTTGAAATAACTCTGATAATGACTTTTAATTGAATGATTCTGGGAAGTGTCTGTGTGGGAAAAGCACTGGGAAAAAGGATGTACAAAAGTAAGTTACAGGGACGAGGCGCGCTCCCTCAGCTCTGTGAAATGTAGAAATGTATTGATCATTGCACCAATGTTATTGTGACTGGCCAGGCCCAGCTGGGCAGGAAGATAACAAAGATAACATAGCTCGTTTCTCATGAGAGCATGATTCGTCTTTGTGTTTCCCTGCTTCTTCCCCCCGGGCGCATCTGAACAGCTGTGTGTCTGTGTGTGGGTGTGTGTGTTTGTGTGTCAGGCCATGTTCTGTTTATGCTGTTTGGATAAACAGTAATAGGCTTTGTCGCAGCAATACCAGTGATAATGCAGTCAGTGTGTGTGTGTGTGTGTGTGTGTGTGTTCCTATGTTCAGCCCGTTTCCCGTTGCAGTTAATTACAATGCAGATACTCCTAAGGTGACACACATACTCAAACACCCACATCAAGTCTTATTATCTTTCCTTTATCGTGCCGCAACATGAGGAAGTTCTGATGCAATGTATTAACCAAAGGCAGCGCCAAGGTTAAATGTTTGTATTTCTGTGTGCTCTACCCCATCACAGTTATGTCTAATAAAAGCGATTTCCTGTGCTCCTATCTTTTTTTTCCCCCCTTTTTCCACTCAGGATGATGATGAAGTGGTGATGAACATGTGCAGGCTGCAGGGGAGTGAGAGATTAGAAGAGGTCTTATGTGAACTAATAGACTGCAGAGTACCTGGAGGTGGAGCTCGGAGCTGACAATACGCTTCGAGCACCACGGAGCCTTGCACAAAAGTGTGTCTATAAACCTTTGCAATTGGCTGAGGGGAAATGAATGGATTAATGAAAAGAAAAGTGTTGATAATAAATGAGTGCAGCCCTATATTTATCACCCGGGTTGTTTAGAGACACCTGAACCTGCCTCCTGTGTGCCCCCTTTTGTCGTATTCATCCATTTCCCATGTTGCTTTATTTCCTGTTTTTTTGTTTTTTTTTCCGGCTTCACCGTGTTTTCCTCGCCCTTCTTTTCAAGCCCAAACCACCATCTTTCAATACTCCTTTTCTTTTCACCGTGCCTATTGCTCTGACACCGTCTCCCTCCTTCCTTTGTCCTGTCCATGTCTCTGTCGCGCCTCTCATTCCCCCCTGCTACCCTCCATCTTCACCCTTCCCTCCCGAGCCCAGAAGGAAGCTCATTTCACTGCCAGCTCATTGTCAGAGAGAAAAATGAGATCATGAGACACAGAGGGACACAAAATGGGCTTCTGACAGTAATGGGATTATGAGGTGGGGAATGAACATTAAAATAAATAAGGGGAAATGTGAAATGGACATTTGAACAGAAGGCCAGAAACAGTTTTTTTTTTTTTCTAGAGGTAGGAGCCATGCCTGCACTGTTCAATAACTGGAGGATGCATGAGGAATAACAAGGTAAATAATAAAGCTTCTCGCAGTCTGTTAAATATTCTATTATGTGCTAACTTGCAATGCCCGACTGAAAAGTGAAATGAAAAAGGGAAACGAGGAACACTGAAAAAAAGATATCCCGTGGAGGCCACGGTGTTCTCAATCATCCAAGGACAGCTTGCTAATAGAGGCGTTTACATTCAAGCAGCATTTTCCCCTCTTACTCTCAAACACGCGGGTCCAGGACATGCGTGCGTTCGTGCCATGTACGTGCGTCATCTCAACATAGTGGTCACGTAAGCGTGATTTATTTTGGGCTTGATTAAAGGGATAACATTTAAAAACATCTTTACAAACAAACACCAATCTTGCATTACAATTTTTCAGCAAAACAAATAACATCCTGCTTATTTGGCATTGAAATGGTATAATCACAATGTGTCATATGCAGGAATATTAACAACAGTACTTTTACACACTGAAATCGAGCAACAAACAACTTTCTTAGTTCATGTTTTTCGCTTGCGCTCACACCCAACACACTGAATATAATACAAGTGTCATATATTAGTGTTCAGACTGCTGCTATCGTTTCTCCCTTCGGTGCTCTCCTTGTCTCAATACTGTGCATGGGCATCTAGCTGAGCTCCCAGAGGCATAACAGTTTTAAAATCATGTGCGATCGGTCACATCGCTATGTTGGAGCAACAGAAAGTACTAGTGCCATTATCCAGCTGGAACCAGGCCTTCAGTCAATGTTTTTGGTCGGTACATGCACAGTGCAGATATACATTCTGCTTGTTGCAAACACAAGGATGCACATCAGTGCACTAACATGCAGCGCAACATCACTCAGCTATTATGATGGCGGACCGCCAATGTGCGAGCGCTCTGAGCTTTTAGAGAAAAATGAGACGGCATTGTGTATTTCATGTTGCATCCAAGCCACTCAAAACATGCACGTCACGGCTTCAGTTGTTTGCAAATAAAATTACAAAGGTACATTTAGGCATCCCTTAAAAGCATGTATAACCCTTTGATCGGTCTTTAAGATTTTACAAAGGAGAATGCTGTTTAGAAACATTAGTTGTGCGAGTGAGTGTTTAGTCAGCAAAGCTCGATGTGGGACAAGCAGGCCTGTTAGTTTAACCTTGTGCCCTGCGTGCATGCCCAGCAGATAATGGGCTCGGTTGGCAGGAGCCAGTTAGTATCCTCTGACTTTGCATCTGCCATGTGGTCTGGCCAAGCGTGATGCCAATTTCTAGAAAGACAGGCCGACTCACCTTCTGACTGTTTTAATTCACACCCCTGCAACTGTGTTTTAACACATGGCAAGTTGATACGGATGTGTTTGTTGATATTGTCCCGGTGTCGGTGGCGCTGCTCTTGCGACAGTCTTTATAAAAATCCCACTGTACCTTTCAGGGGAGCAGCAGGGTGGCAGCAGGAGCAGCGAGAGGCGGTTGTTTAATCAAAGAGGCTGAGCTCAAGCTGCTGTCGGGTCCTTGAGTGAGACACTGAGTCCCTAATCCCTGGGGGGAGAGTGTCTGGCTGACTTTTTGGTTTCTGTGGCTGACTGGTTTGAAAATGAAATCCTCGGTATCACTGTCGACAAACTCTCACTTCAGAATCACAAATATCTGCTCCTGTTGTCTGCTGTGGGTTATCCTGAAAGGGCAGGGACATGTCCTCAGTGGAATGCGGTGTGCAGCAGGGATCAGTCATGGAGTCACAATAGAAGATTGCTGGATTCATAGAACATGTGAAAACAAGGTTTGTCATTCATTTAAAGATTTAACTAATTTCAGTACATTGGTTTGTCACAACTGTTACAGATTCTTACCAAACGATTGTAGTTGCTTAAATTTTAGCGTATGCCCTTAAAAAACACAATGAACCACAAATCCAATACTGAAGCACATACTTAGACTACTAATCTTCATTAATTGATCAACTAAGCTTGGATTCCTTTTTTGTTGTTTGTTTTTACTTTATATTTGGTTTTGTACTTCTGCTACCTTGACCTGGTATATCTTTAATCTAGATGTTGTATTCAATGAAACTCCTTAGTAAAATATAAGAGAAACAATAGTCTTGCTGTTCTACAGAATTAAATGTCCGACTGAATGGTTTTTTTTTAAGCTCACCTAATGTCTTGCTAATTCTACCCGTAGAATCAGGGTTACGTTATTTTGAATTTATACGATTTTGCATACCGAGGCCATATGTTCGGTGAAAGATCTGCAAAACGGTTTTCTTAATGACATTTGGAGGAATGTAGATCCATTTTTATTCTGTTCTGCATATATTTGTGAGACTCCGCTGCAGTGGCCTTCCAACAACTTGATTTGAGTCATTTAGGAAAGTTCATGATTAAAACATTGAATGGAAATGTCTGTACTTATCATGCGTTATTGCTCAATTTCTTCATTAACCTCTAATCAGACAAATGGCCATAACTAGTCACTTCCTGTCACCGATCATGGCGGAACCCAAAGGCAGATTCATACAAATGATCAGAGTTAAGACAGCGTACTGAAAGTTGAAACCAGCAAAGGTGTCCTGTAGGCGGAATCCAAAAGGGTAACTCTAGGAACACAAGGGAAGACACAGGATGTCACGACACGAAGGTACGGTGATGATCTGGCAACAGACTTGAGGTAAGGGCGTTTATATGTGGTGGGGAAGGAGAAGACACGGGTGAAACACATTAAGCACAGAAGGAGGCAGACAGGAAGAACAAGTGTGCAGCAATACAAGCAACACAAGTGAGTATCAAAATAAAGCAAGAGGAGACAAA